>NC_081323.1:7560500-8177750 GCF_026419965.1 Kogia breviceps | reverse complement strand
AAGGACTTCCTGGTTTGGGGCATTCCTAGTTGGATCATTTTTGGAAGCTGACTTTGAATGCTACCCCACCCCCGGAACAAGGTGGACTCCTTAACATTGTTATTGAAACTTGCCTGTTGAGCAAAAAGGAAACGTTTAATTCCCTCCTCTTTCTCATACTCTATTTAAAGTAATTAACATTAAAAAAAAAAAATAGGAATCATTCAAAATGACAGATGATCTTTATAATTTGTCCTTTAAAACACACCTCCTACTAGATTAAGGCATCAAATCCTACCTTTGAATACTAAAAAGCAAAATCACATCTGAAAGCCAAACTTTTTAATACTCTATAAGGGAAAAGAATCTGAAAAAAGAATACACATATGTATAAGTGAATCACTTTGCTGTACCCCTGAAACTAACGCAACATTGTAAATCAACTCTACTCCAATAAAAATAAATAACCACCAACCTTTTTCAGAGGGATGCACTAGCTCCTGGAGGCCCTTTCGATTAGATACAAAAACATTTTGGTCTGGTTAATCTACCGTAAAATAACGTGCTTGCCTTTTTATTTTCAGGTTACTTTTCAGTTGAAGTTTCACCAGGTTGTCTGTTACTATTTTCATTTTATTTTTTATAAATCACGTTAAATAGGAAATAGGGGGTGAAGGAGCCTGAGGCGGGTGGTGGTGGTGAGACTGAGGAAGGGGTTCCCTCCTCCAGCATCCATCTCTATCTGCACAGACAACAGGAATTCAGCAAAATGGTGACTGCTCGCTGGCAAGGCGCAAACTGAGAAGCTTTTCCAGCTATGAATCTGAAACTGGCTTCTCTTAGGAGAACAGTATGCTTAATTACTGAAGCTTTAATCGTATGTGCTGAAAGAATAAATGACCAGCATGGGTGGTTCTTAAAGATTTGTGAAGCCAGCAAATTATTCTCTCAAGGCTGGGACTTTCAACTTTACAGAATGTACCTCCGGTCAGCAAAAGTTTGTCAAAATCCCTGAGGTTTGCAGACTTAGGGAACTGTGTTAGAAAAAGTCTATTTCCACCCACCTTTTAGAATGTGCTTTTATTAAATGAGGACCATGCAAGAAATTTTGTTTTCATTCAATCAAATGAGGTAAAGACTTTCTTTTGAAAGTCTCATCCAAATGTTAGGTTGTGTTCCTGTCCTCTTCAGAGCACTATTGTCATATTTTTGTGTGTGTGTGCGGTGTGCGGGCCTCTCACTGCTGTGGCCTCTCCCGTTGCGGAGCACAGGCTCCCGACGCGCAGGCTCAGCGGCCACGGCTCACGGGCCCAGCCGCTCCGCGGCATATCTTCCCGGACCGGGGCACGAACCCGTGGTCCCCTGCATCGGCAGGTGGACTCTCAACCACTGCGCCACCAGGGAAGCCCCATATTATTTCTTATTTGATCCTCACAGCAACGTGGAGGCTGTCAGAGTAAACAATCTCTGTGTTACAGGTGAGGAGAGAGAGGCATAGAAGGTTAATTCATACATGTAAACAATTGGCCAGAGAGTGTTTAGGATTCCCACCTCTTGTTCAACCTTTTCAGCAGAGGCAGGTATAATTTCTATCAGATTTTATTCAGGTGGAGTTCAGTCAACTCCAGGGTTCACCTGTGCTAAATGTTCTGGAGAAATTTCCAAGAGTACAATAAAATGCAAAGCAGAAGTTCACTTAAGTATGATTCACCCCCAAATACCTACTTCAGACTTTGGGGAAGGGACTAATTTTACCTTTGTCATCAGGTACACACCATGAGCGTTTGCAAGCTTGTCTATTTTTACTTTATTACCTGAGGTGACTGTACAGCTGTTGATCTTAGAGGACCACACTAGATCGCCGTGAGTGGGCGGCAAGCTGATTCTGCAGACATAGATGGTAATCCAAGACAATCACAGGCTCCCTTTTACTCTAGGGGTGTGTCCCTTCATTTACAGAAAGGAAAACTGAATCACAGAATGGAAAACAACTATGACACAGCAAGTCTATAGCAGAGCAGGAAACAAAAGAATGGGATCAACTCTTACTTCCCTGCTTAACTTTTTATTTTTTATAAATTTATTTATTTTATTTATTTATTTTTGGCTGCATTGAGTCTTCATTGCTGCACGCCGGCTTTCTCTGGTTGCGGCGAGCAGGGGCTACTCTTCGTTGCGGTGCACAGGCTTCTCATTGCGGTGGCTTCTCTTGTTGTGGAGCATGGGCTCTAGGCGCGCGGGCTTCAGTAGCTGTGGCACGCAGGCTCAGTAGTTGTGGCACACGGGCTCTAGAGCACAGGCTCAGTAGTTGTGGCGCATGGGCTTAGTTGCTCCGCGGCATGTGAGATCTTCCCGGGCCAGGGCTGGAACCCGTGTTCCCTGCATTGGCAGGAAGATTCTTAACCACTGCGCCACCAGGGAAGTCCTCCCTGCTTAACTTTTAGACTAAATTGTTTTGAAGGTAGACTTTGATCCAAAACTTCGAGTCCTTTTTTTCATTGAAACAGAAACTCAAAAGGCAGTATCTAGATGTCTAAATGGATGATTTGCTGGGTTTTGCTTAAGGGAAAACAAAACTAACCTCGTCCAAATGTAAAACACTGAAGTCAGGAATTCAGTGGTGGTGAGGGGCAAGTAATAGATTTCAAGCATGTTCAAAAGTGATGTAAAATTAGCAATAATAAAACTAATAATAATGGCTAATAATCATAGCTCACTTATAGCTATATGTCAGGCACTGCTGTAGGTGCTTTGCGAGTAGTAATTCATTTAATGCTCGCATCACCTCTATAAGGTAGACATTATTATTATTATCCTCACTATAAAGTTGAGAAAATTGAAGTACAGTGAGGCTAACAAAATTTTCCAGGGCTGGTAATGAAGAAACACTGTTCCCATCCTTGCCCTGGTGATGACTGCAAACATGGTCTTAGGCTTCTATTAACTCAATTTTAGTTGGTTTCACCAACCCTCGTCCATTTGGTACTTTTGTGCAAACTGGAAAACGTGCTCGCTCAAGGCAGATGCTACCTCTCTGAGCTGACGGCTCGACAGGCCCACTTCAGGGGCCTCCGCGTGGCAGGTGGAGGAGGGGCTACCTTTCAGCTGAGCCTCATTTCTCTGTGCCGGGTCCCCTTGTGTAAGGCCGACCTTCACGTTTGTGGTGGTGCCGGGGTTCCCGCACACACTAGTTCCGAGACTTCAGGCAATGTCTCTGAGCCTCTGTCTCTCCGTGTAACACTCAGGACGATGCTGACTTCAGACAGGGGCTTGTGGGGAGGATCAAACACTGAATTGCCGTGGCACGTGGGAAGCACTAAGGAGGCAAAATCCAACATGAGACAGTTACCTTGCACCTCTTGTTGGGTCATAAACTCCTTGGAGACACAGAGTAGACACGTAGAGATGCATTTTGACATGTTCTGGACTCCATATCACAGAAGAGGCACTGGTGTCCTATAAGCAATAGATCATATCTTCAATTCTTATCACTGAAAGATGCTGAATAACTTGTATGATTAAGTTATGCTCTTAATGAACTCTGTTCCTTAGACTGCTGTCATGAGAGCACCATATTGAAATAAACATAGGCGATACCACTAAATTTGGGAATTGCCTTCAGAACGCCTTTCACTGAGTTTGAACGGGCTCACAGATATGATGTGTGATGTTAAACAAGCTAGTGTGGCTGATCTGATGGCCTCTGTGGACATCCCCAAGCTACCACTTTAAACCTTTGTGACTTTAGGGCTTCCCTGGTGGCGCAGTGGTTGGGAGTCCGCCTGCCGATGCAAGGGACGCGGGTTCGTGCCCCGGTCCGGGAAGATCCCACATGCCGCGGAGCGGCTGGGCCCGTGAGCCGTGGCCGCTGAGCCTGCGCGTCCGGAGCCTGTGCAAAAAATAAGCTGTGTGACTTTGGACACATTTCTTAGCTGTGTTCTGCATTACTTTCCTCCTCATCTGTAAAATGGCGTAACAACAGCTCCTTATACACTTGTGAGGTGGAAATGAGAAAAATCCACGTAAAATGTGTCACACCATCCATGGCAAATAGTAAGCGCTCAAAAGATGTTCACTGGCTTAGTCACTGATGACGATGATGATTAAAAAGAACACAGACTGAAAGGCAACAATGCCATTTTCTGATTCTTGTAAGTTCTCTAAGTTTAACCTCTCAGGAAACTACCCTCAATAGATCCACATTACATGACTGATCTGTGTTGTCTCTGCTGCCTTCTTACAGGAGGCAATGCTTTTTCTTCAACCAGTAGATGAGTGTAAAGTTTAATTCCAGACTTCCCTGTGAGTTTCTGTCGCTAGGAGGAAGATCAAGGGTAGAGGATCAGCTGGCATCTTTCATTGCTTAACTGCCAGGACTAGGGTTCTTGGAAGCTCAAAAGTCAAGGGTGAATGGTTCTTGTTTCTGTTAGCATTTTGGCTCTGGCTTTTCTTTCTCTGGATGCATCAAAGGCCAAGGCCTCGTGTGAATTTGGAAGGTTGATGAAAGCCAGTAAAGGTATTTCTTTCTCCGTTTGCTCATTTGTTAAGTTAAATGCATGAATGATACAACCCCACTATATACTTTTGTACATTGAGAGGATTTTCCCTGAGCTCTGCTGAGCTAACTGGATTAGAAGAGGTCACTTCAAGCTTTCCTCATACAGAACATCCAGGCTCCTCTATGTAGCACATACTACTGGTTGCCTAACAAGTTGCCCTGGCTGCAGGTAGTAAGAACTACCAAATGGTGGTTAACCAAGAGGATATTTTCCTTCTTCACATAATAAAAAGTTTAGATCCCAGGGCTGGTGGAACATTCCAAGGAAGTCCCCAAGGATGCCAACTCCGTCTGCCTTCCTGGTGCAGACATCCTTTGCATGTGGCCCTCAACTTCATGATTCCATGAGAACTGTTCCACTGCAAGGCTGGGACATATTCCATCAGAGAAGCAGAGGAGAAGGTAACGAGTGTGGATGCCAGCAGAATCTATGCCTTTTTATCAAGAAAAAAAAAATTCTGCAAGGGAACTTGGGAAATCTAGTTTTTTAAAGCTGAGCATAATGGCACCCTGAATAACCTTAGGATTCCGTTAATAAAAAAGAAGAAAGGGACTTCCCAGGTGGTCGGGTGGTAAAGAATCCGCCTTCCAATGCAGGGAACGCGGGTTTGATCCCTGGTCAGGGAACTAAGACCCCACATGCCTCGGGGCAACTAAACCCGTGCACCACAACTACAGAGCCCACGCACTCTGGAGCCCACGTGCCACAACTAGAGAGAAAACCCGCACACCACAACTAGAGAGAAGCCCGCGTGCCGCGGTGAAAGCGCCCGCATGCTGCAATGAAGATCCCCCACGTACCCCAACTAAGACCTGACGCAGCCAAAAAATAAAAATAAAAAAATTTTTTTAAAAAGAAGCAAAAGCTTGTTGATGAGCAATGAGCATTGTCTACCAATTACCTCCTGACTATTCCCTTCTCCCTGAAGGACATCCATCCTCCTCAGGTGGGCCGTATGCTTCAGGGAATATTTGTAGCAGCCCCAAGGAGGTGGGCTCTGATTAGTTTAAGCCATTCAGGGCAACTCCTTTCCTCTTACCAATGACTGATTTCTGTATTGATAGGTGACATCATTCTGGGCAATGAGATTTGAGGGAAAGGGTGCCAAGGGGGAAAAGGGTCTTTCTTCCCATAGAGAAACTCAAAGACCTGAAGAGCTATTTTTTTCTGCCTCTGGATGTTGTTGTGTGAAGATGCGGTGGCTGGAGTGACACTGCAAACATGAGGGGAGTGAGCTCGGTACAACAAGACCAATATGCTGGGGTTGACATAACGGGGGGAAACCCATGCTATTTAAGACGCTACTGAGTTGCTAAATTACCTGGAGCTACTTTTCTTCCAGACTCCCTTTTTATGTGAGATGAGAACCTTCCTTATTGTTTAGCCATTTTGAGTTGGATTTTCTGCTCCTTGCACCCAAGGGGATTCCAGTTGATACTTTTGTATGATGAGACCAAGTGAATGGGTCAATGTGTGTGTGTGTGTGTGTGAATACACCTCTAAATAATAGAAGTAACTCTCTCTCTGACTCATTTCCTCCCACCTCATCCTAATTTGCTGCTGTTCTTCTCCCAGGACAAGGGCACTCCTGCCTCAGGCTCATCATACTTATGCTGCTCCCTCTGCCTGGAACGCTTTTCTCCAAGCTGTCATTTAGCTTCATCCATCACTGTATTTTTTTTTTTTTTTTTGGCGGTACGCGGGCCTCTCCCCTTGCGGAGCACAGGCTCCGGACGCGCAGGCGCAGCGGCCGCGGCTCACGGGCCCAGCCGCCCCGCGGCACGTGGGATCCTCCCGAACCGGGGCACGAACCCGCGTCCCCTGCATCGGCAGGCGGACTCTCAACCACAGCGCCACCAGGGAAGCCCCCATCACTGTATTTTGTCTCTACCCAAATATCGCCTCATCAGAACGGCTTCTCCGACCACCACATCTGAAATACAGCTCAGTGTCCTTCCCTGCCCTGCCATCGTCATTCTGCTTTACTCTTCTCCTTGTCTGGTGTGTGAGGGTCCTGAGAGCAAGGGCTTCTGCTTGTTAACTGCTGGATCCAGTTCCTCCCTCGTATAGTGCCTGCTACGTAATGGTCACTCAATATACCATACATTTGATGAATAAATAAAAAGGGGCGTTCAAAGCTTCACTTCTAGAACTTCCATTTTGCCAGAGGCCATCTACTGCGGTAATTAAGAATGCAGGATTTGGAATTGAACACACCTGACCTTGAACTCTGGCTCTGCCACTTGCTGTGTGAACTTGGCCAAGGTGCGGAGCCTCTGTTTCTTCATCGATAAAATGTTTTTTAAAAAAGATATCTCATCCACTTGTTATTGGAGACAAATAAGATCACGAACATGACACATCAAGGGTGTCATGTCAGGTGAGCCCGTCAGTGGTGGCGGTATTATTCTGCCACAGTTAAAGGCAGCTGCTCTGAACCAGGAGCCCGGTGTCTTCACTTTTCCCAGGTCAGAGCTTGGAAATGAGACTTGAACTATTTCATCAGGGAAAATGTGGAAGAATGGTGAAAAACATAAGACTAAACAAATATCTCGAAACTGCTGTCTGCCCAGGTCGGTGGTAAGAAAACGAGAACATTCTGCATACACAGATGTTATTAAAGATGATGTTTGCCAGAGTGTCGGATCCCAAGCCATCTGCCACCGCAAATCCTCCTGCGTTCCTTTGAAGAAAAGCTTATTTCCTCCTCCTTCCCTCCTAAGGTTGACCAGTATAAATACGGCTAATGGCAATAGAGTGAAAGAATAATCCCACTCAGCTATTTTTAGTTTCCCCTTGAAGTCTTACATTTCACATTTCAAGTTTGTTTTTAAAGTTCTCTTCCAACCTAAATAAACCCAGGCTCAGAAATGAAAGGACTTAGGTTATTACTTTCTGATTCTCCAAGGAGACGGCAAGGAGGCCAACTTCCCGTGGAATTCTCAGCGAGTGTGTCTGCCTTGAAGACGATCCGGGCCAGGCCAGCCACTGCGACTCACTGTGCCGCGTCACCAGCTGCTACTTGAGAGCGGGAGCCACCACCTGACAGAGGCGTCCGGCTTTCTCTGACCTTTCAAGGTAACCCACTAGGGCTTCCCTGGTGGCGCAGTGGTTAAGAGTCCGCCTGCCAATGCAGGGGACACGGGTTTGGGACACGGGTTTGAGCCCCCGTCTGGGAAGATCCCACATGCCGCGGAGCAACTAAGCCCGTGCACCACAACTAGTGAGCCTGTGCTCTGGAGCCCGCGAGCCACAACTACTGAAGCCCGTGCACCTAGAGCCCATGCTCCGTAACAAGAGAAGCCACTGCAGTGAGAAGCCGGCGCACTGAAAACGAAGAGTAGCCCCTGCTCTCCGCAACTAGAGAAAGCCCGCGCGCAGCAACGAAGACCCAACACAGCCAAAAATAAATAAATAAATTAATTAATTAATTAAAAAGAAAAGAAGGTAACCCAGTAAAATATAATCTCTCAGGACTTTCCATCCAGATTCTGTAAAATCTTTCTCTTGGGATTTCCTCATCCTTTGCTGATAAAAGGAAGCACACCATTTCATTCACTCATTCATTCATTCATTCCACACCATTTCATTCACTCATTCATTCCACAAATAATTATGAGGTGCCCACTGTATGCCCGGTACTGCGCTCAAAAGTCCCTGATCTTAGGCCACTTCTTTTCTATTAGGGGAGCTAGTAAAGCGCTAATAAGTAACAAATGAATGAATTTATAAATCAATACAGAATTGACTAGATTGCCTGTTATATTTATTATAACTACAATAAATAAAATAACTGTGTTTATTAATACATGACAACCTTGACAGAGTACTTATTACACGCTGGGTGGTACCCTAAGCTCTTTATATATGAACTCATTTTAGGCTTCCCTATCTTATAAATGGGGAATCTAAGAAACCAAAAGGTTAAGTATCTTTGCAAAGGTCCCACAGCCAGTTGAATGGCCAGCAGGATGTGAAGGTTGGTCCTATGGATTTAGGGTCTGTCTTGTAACCAAACGACTGTCGGTCTTAAGTCTGATCTTTAAGGCAGCCCATGAACAAGTGGACAGGACGATGGCAGGACGGGACAAGTGCCCCGGAGCAGGGCGAGCTGTGGGGTGAGGAGCGTGACTGATGGGTCGGGCGGGGGCTGCTCTCAGGGCAGGTGGGCCAGGCAGAGCCCCGATGAACACAAAGGCCACACGTGTGACCAGGGCTTGTGACTGGGGTAAGCTGCTTAATGGGGAGCTGAGGTGGGGGGACAAGTAGGCAGAGGGGCAGATCCTGGTGGGTTTTTAATTCAACTGCCCTTCAAAAAAGGAAGTTCCTTAGTGGACCGTACTGGGTTTTGTGGGGGCCTGTGGCGGCTGGCACTTGTCACAGAGCTCAAGGATATGCAGAACACCTATTTTGCATCATCCCTTGGGGCTGAAAACCTTTAAGCATTTTTGAATCTTTCCTTCTTTCCTAAGTCTCTGAGCATAACTGAGTCACTTGAATGATTGGTGGTCTGACCTGGGTTACAATTCAGGACCTAGTGACCCATGTTTAGCTCCAGTGAACTTGTAACCGTTTGCATGGCACTTACACTCACCTCAAGACTTCCCCAAGGCAATGTTTCCTTGGTTGTGGTTTAAAAATAAATTCTGAAGATTAGGTTATTTTCCTATGATTTACATGATGTCTAGAAATGGGGCACAGGAGTCAAAAGTCGGAAGAAAAGGAGGTAGGCTTTATGCAATCCTTTTCCAGTGCATCAGGATTTTTCGGTCATTTGTGTTTGCCTCCGCAGTGGGACTCTTTATAGACCTATGGCTCGGGCAGGGAAATAAAAGGCTCAAGTTAAGGGAAACTAAATAGCCTGGCCAATGACCAAATACTCTGCAACAAAAATGCCTGCACTGGCACCACTTGGAATTGATGTAGCTGGTTAACAGTCTGAGCAGAACAATCGAAACACGCTGGCAGTACTATTAGTTAAAGCACCTTGGCCCCAAATCAATCACCATAGGGGCAAGGGAAGTCCATTTTGATTGCTCTTCAGAGGGTAATACGAGGGATTTTCACAGAACATTCATCAGGAGGAAATGAGGGGTTTGGGCAGCCTTAGTTAGAATCTCCAAATTCCTGATTCCTTGATGTGTGACATTGGGAAAGTTATTTCACCTCCCCGAGCCTCAACTTCTTCATCTGCAAAATGGGTATAAAAATGGCACCTACTTGGCAGGGTTATCGTGAGGATAACTGATACATCGACTCATAATAGGTTAAATTGGTGTAAAGAAGTTAGTTCAGAGTCTTGTGTGAGTAAGGCCTCAATAAACATTTCTCTGTGTTTCTTTTTCCATCATACCCTTTCTAGCCCTTAACCTGTGGCCCCAGTGCTGCTGCCCTGTGGTACATCTTCATGACTCAGCTCAGAAGGGAGTAGAGTGGTTCCATCAAGGTCCACAGGGCAGCAGACGGCGAAGCCATCGCAGGGTGGGGCGCCCCTACCAAGAACCTACTCCTCAAGAAGGAGGCTTTTGCTCTATTGACATCTGGGGACAGATAATCCTCTGTCGTGGGGGACTGTGCACTGTAGGATGATTATCTGTATCCCGGGTCCCCACCTACTAGATGCCAGTGCATCCCCCAAAAGTGGGTGGCAACCAAAAATGACTCTGGACATTGTAAACAAAAGTCCCCTGGGGGGCAAACTGCATGGTACATTTAAAATTTATTGTTTTAAAAACATCATTAACAATATGGGAACATAAGTATATGTATAACTGATTCACTCTGTTATAAAGCAGAAACGAACACACCATTGTAAAGCAATTATACTCTAATAAAGATGTTTAAAAAATCATTAACTAAACTATATACCCTTATTGCTGGGGAAAGGGAGAAAGAGAGGGAGAGAGGGGTGGAGGAAGGATGAAAAGGAAGGAAGAACAGAAGGAAAGAAGGAAGGAAGGTGGGAAGGAAGGAAGGGAGGAAGTGGGGGAAGGAGGGAAGGAAGGAAGGAAGGAGGGAAGGAAGGAAGGAAGGAGGGAGGGAAGGAAGGAGGGAGAGAAGGAAGGAGAGAAGGAAGGAGGGAAGGAAGGAAGAAATTGTACATAGAGCAAAACCGAAACAAATTAGAACAAAACATTCCTATGTATCACTACAAAAGTTTTATAAAATATCCTTGAAAACTAGTTTTTCTACGTGTGAATTTATAAATCAGAATATCTTTGGGCCCAACTATCACACAGATGTTCAAAGCAAAGCCTCCTAGATCAGAAATCCGTGGGCTTGGATCCCAGCTCCACCCCTCATGAACTATAAGGCAGCAGCCAAGCTGCTTCATATCCCCAAGCCTCAGTTTCTTCATCTGTAAATGGGAACTATCATAGTACCTCACTCAGCACAGTGCCTGAAACATTCACGTACCGTGGGCTCTTAATATTTGCAAAAATGTATATAGCATATGCCATGTGCCAAACACAGCGCTAAGTGCTTTTCACAAATCAGCTCATATACTGATCAATTAACTGATGAAATAGTCATTATTTTGTTCCCAGTTTATAAGTAAGGAACCTGCCACTGACCGAGTAACCTGACTCGGGTCACACGGCCAGGAGGGAAAAAAGCAGGCAGAGAGCATAGCAGTTAGCTCTCTCAACTATTCTGCTATCTGCTATTATTCAGAATTCTAAAACCCTCCCTAAACACAGCAGAAGAAAATTCAGTGTCTCTCCATTTCCAGGATCTCTTGCCTTGGAATAATCCAGGAATCTTAGGGTACCTCCTCCATTGATTAGGGTCAACTATTTTCTGTTGTCACTTGCCATTCAGGAAATCTGGGGGAATATCCCCAATTCAAAAAGGTGGCAGAAACTTTGGAATTGCCTGGGCTCTGCGATTTGCTGCAGTGTCTTTGATAATCTAATCCCAGCAGTGACATCCTATCAGTTCTGTGTATTCTATCGGTCACATGGACCAATCCTGATATGACAGGGAGGGGGGTGATGACACAAGGGTGGAGATATCAGGAGGTGGGGTCCATCTCAGCAGCTGGTCACCACACCAACCACACGCTGGTGTGTAGAAAACTTTTAAAAGAAGACAGGCTTTGACTGGAAAATCGACTTTCATGAAAGGTTTAGCCTCACATTGTAATGACTAGCTCACTTGGAAAGATACTCCTGGAAAATATTACAAACTCCCTTCACATAAAAGATAAAAAACATGGTATATTAGGTTAGCCTCTATTTGAGTTTAGATCTGGAAAAGCAAATTAGGTAGAAACCTCAATTCTGATGAACAGATATTGAGGCTAACGTATGTAGTTCTAGAATTTAATATCTTCCTAAGAATATAGTAAATATTGTCTTAACGGAAAATGATTCAAGGGACAACGATTTGTAACCCTAACAATTTTAGCAATACTAACGTTAAGTCATAGTTCACCAGCAGAACAAAAAGGCACAGCGATTAACAAGAAAAAGAATATAGTAAATTATTAAGTAAGAGTAAACCCAAATCCTTTAAAAGTATATGTCTGTTCAGGCTTTGAGATTCTCTTAGTATGTCCAGAGTTAAAGATTAGACATGTCCCATCCTGTGATAAACCACAACGGAAAAGAGTATGAAAATGAATATATAAGAGCGGGACTCGGGGTGTGTGTGTGTGTGTGTGTGTGTGTGTGTGTGTGTGTGTGTGTGTGTGTGTGTGTGTGTGTGTAAAAAAAAGAATATATATATGTATAACAGAATCACTTTGCTATACAGCAGAAGTTAACACAACACTGTAAATCAACTATACTTCAATAAAATTTTTAAAAAAGATTCAGACATGTACCTCCATAGACAGGAAGAAATTTTATTTTGTATGTCACATTTAATTTTTCATGAAGTATTATTAACTCTAAAGCCCTGCATGGCCTGGCTCCTGCTTGTCAGTGAAACATAATCTCACCCACCACAGTCCAGCTACAGTGGGCAACTTTCTCATTCTCAAACACAAGCCATTTCCTACCTCAAGGCCTATCCCCCTCAGTTGCTCTCTTTTCCATTATCTGGTTTTGTTCTTCGTAGCACTCACCACAGCCTGATTTATCTTTACTTTTTAAATTGTTTATTGCCGATTTGCCCCTAAAAATATAAGCTCCTTGTCAAACATGCTTGTCTATCCCCAGTACCCTAGCACAATATCTTGCATCAATAGGTGCTAAATAAATCTTCTCTGAATTTGTTTTTGACTGTGAATTTATAAAGACGTGACCAACATTTGCTTGCAATCACTTTTGACTGATAGACAAATGGAGTTTTGCTTATTTCCAGTTGCCAAGGGTTGCCTTGTTTGGGGGACGACTACCCCCAAACATTTGCTATCTTGTGCGCTACGAACATGAAGCTGAAATGTCAGGTGACACCAGAGAAAGAATCAGTCATGGCAGCGCTTTGATCGTATAAATGTATTAGACGTTCAGTGCATCAGTACCGGGCTCGGGGAGAATTCCATCCTTTCCTTAGCAAAGGACAAGTTGGGGTTTACAGTCAAAGTCCACTTAGCAAATGTTGATTCTAGAGTGCTTTCCTTTTGTTTCCGGTAAGTACAGCTTCACGCCCTGCCAGGATCTGAGGTCATAGAAACACGAGGAGGTTATTAACACATCAATGGAGGGATCTCTTTGGAATCCAGAATTTGGAATAATATTTGCATCTCAAGCTCAGAAGCCGCCCAGGCAAGCCTGCTTATTGATTGCCTTTAATTTCCCCTTAAAACAGGGTCTGTTTCTGAATAAAAGATTAATCGAGGAGGGATCCGTTGTCGAGTGATTTATATTCAAGTTCTGCCGCCTGTCCACTCAGAAACACGGTGTACCCACGTCCCTACCCTTGAGACGTTTGGATTCAGTTCTCCAAGAAAAATAGCTGCTGGCCACGAGAGCCTGCGGCTTAACTGAATTTGTCTTTGTCCACTTAATCTTCACGCTTACAAAAAGTGGGGTGGGTGGGATTTGTGCAGAAAAAACATACCTGAAAAATACAGATGATCACTAGGAGGGCGGGCTGAGGAAAGACACATAAAACGCACCGTAAAATAATGAAAATCAAGGATGCCATTTGGAAATGTCTGTGCTACACTTCTCTTTGCTTTAGTATTAACAGATACACCAGTGTCACCCCAGTATAAACATGGTGACCTAAAAAGTAAACTATTGCACCAACTTGGAGCAGTTCTATCATTTTTGTCTTGGCTGCAAATTTCTGTTTCCTTTTGGGGAAGAAAAAATGAGAGGAAAGTGAAGATTTCTGTTTTGTGTAAAATTTGGAAACCTCTTTCTATAAATGAACGGTTGTTAATAACATTAATAATAGCAATCATTTATCAAGCACTTTTTTTTCCTAACCATCGTACTAAATGCTCTTTATCTCATTTAATTTTGGCTCCAAGACTCTAAGGAGGTTCTATTAATAATCCCACACAGACAAAGCCTGGAGAAGTCCAGGAAGCCCCGTTTGTAAAGTGGCAGACAGAGCCCGATTCTGAAGCTGGGTGTATTTGAATTGAAAATCCAAAACTGTAATCCTACCAGAAGCGCATCGTGCATCCATCCGTACGGGCTTGCCTCTACATACATTCATTTCTTCAACATGGCAGATGGAGGAAGGATGAACTTTCCAGGTGGGCAGCCGATTAGGACCCAAAGGCTTGAGCTTTGAGTCCCAGATCTGCTTCTCACTAACTACTCTTAACCACTAGGCAGTATTATCTCCCATGGCCAAGCAGGGTTCCTGGAGCCAGCTTTCTTGCCATCTGTTGGCTTGACCTACTACAGAGTCACTTTCTGCGCAAGTGACTTATGATGCTGCAGAGGTACAGGAAGCAGAGAGGAAAGGTGAGTCAATAAGAACATCCAACAGAATGCATCTCACCCCAGTCAACAAGAATTACATCCCAGGCACTGATGAAGGGAATGACACTCCCAAGATGTCACTCACTACAAAGGCAACCATTTTGCCCTAAATAACCCTCTTGATGTCCCAGGTTGGAGCTGTGAGCTCAAGAGATGCCCATCTGGATGTTCTCTAGTTTCGCCCTTTGATCGGACACGTGGAGAATAATTCTTGACCAACGTGGGGCTAGAGTTAAAGTTCTGGGGGAAAGAATGAGAGCAGATTTTGGAAGGCAGGAAGTGAATGTGCCTGCTTTCTAGGTTGGGATAATGATTCCTTCATTTTGTGACTCTCCACACTTCCCCTTTGCAATGATTGCTTCCTTGACTCAAACCAAAAAAAAAAAAAAAAAAAAAAAAGCAGAAAGCAAAACAGAAAACACTGGTGGAGCACTGACTGCGTGCTGACTCTGTTACAGGCACTGGGCCCAAGAGGGTAAGCAAGACAAGGTTCTTACAGATAATTACATGGAGACATACACTGAACAAATAATTCCTCAAAGAATAATTTAAGGGACTTCCCCGGTGGAGCAGTGGTTAAGAATCCATCTGCCAATGCAGGGGACACAGGTTCAAGCCCTGGTCTGGGAAGATCCCACATGCCGTTAAGCAACGAAGTCTGTGCACCACAGCTACTGAGCCTGCGCTCTAGAGCCCGTAAGCCACAACTACTGAGCCTGCGTGCCACAACTACTGAACCCTGTGCGCCTAGAGCCCGAGCTCCGCAACAAGAAGCCACAGCAATGAGAAGCCCGCGCACTGCAACGAAGAGTAGGAATAGCCCTCACTCACAACTAGAGAAAGCCCACGCACAGCAACGAAGACCCAACGCAGCCAAAAATAAATAAATACATACAAATTTTTAAAAATAATTTAATTACCATTTGATACGTGCTATGAAAAGAAACGAACATAGGGTGCAATGAGGCTTTATCTGAGCTGCATCTAAGCTTCCATCTCCCTGAGATTCCTTTTCCTTTTGCTCCACTACAGGGGATGGCTAAGCATGTAGACTCTGCAGCCCCACCACAGGATTTCAAATCCTGTTATCGATCAGCGGCTTGTGACCTTAGAGAAGTTACTGAACCTTTCCGAGCCTTAGGTCCTCAGCTGTAGAATGAAATAATAGAAATGCCTACTCAGAGAGTTATCCTTAGAATCAAATGAGATGATCTAAGGGAAGCATTTCGCTGTAGAAATGGGCACACAGAAGGTGCTCGATTAAGGTTAGTTGTTGTTATTAGTCTAAGTGGTATCTCTGCTCTTTTCTCCCCCATGCCCAGAGGTACTGGATTGACAAGGAGCATGATTGAGAGAATGACCTGCCAGGGTCAGCAGCCTGGAAACCCTTCAATAGCTGTGTGTCTTTGGGCAAGTCAGTCAGCCTCTCTGGACCCCACTTCCTTCATCTGCAAAGGGAAGATCTCAAATCCCTTGGTGAATCAGAGCTGATGCACATAAAACACTTGGTAAGCAACAGCCGCTATTATTATTACCTTATTATTTTTAGACTTTATATAAAACATAATAAAGCCTAACTATGCCTTTTAATCCCCCAGGGTTAGAGATGTTTATACGCCAGGTTCAAAGTGGGATTCTGAAAGTCTTTCTCCCCAGAGTGAATTGTCTTTTTTTTCTCCCCTAACCTTTTTCCTGAAAGCTTTTATTCGGTGAGTAAAATTTACAGGAGGGATGGCAGATAAGGGATTCATGTGGAGTTTGTCCTTAAAACACTTCTTTAATCTCCACAGTTGCCGTGGAATTTGTGTCATTTTTGCTTGGGTGATTAGATTACGTTTCATAAACAATATCCCCTATGTTTAAAAGTCTTTAAACAGCCGCTTGTAAGTGGCTTGACATGGACTACGCTTAAAGCCTTGCTCGACGCGGCTCTTCCATTGTTGACGGTGCTGACAATCTACTGTTTATGTCAGCATCGGACTCCTAAGTGGAGACCTGTGTTTTTCAGAGTATTCTTTTCTTATTTGAAATACTTCCTGAGTTTTCTGGTATCCTCCTGTTGAAGAATTTGGGCACATCAACTATCTCCTGTAGCCTTCCCCATACTGGAATTCTTGCTGCATTTTCATATGTCTTATTTTCCCGGGTGTGCATCTTCATTCGAGAACTTTCAAACATCAGAACGGCCAGCTCCCCCCGATCCTTCACCACCCTGGGACAACTGGGGAAAACCGGATACTGAAAAGTACATTCTTAAGTTTGGTTTGAACTAAATACTAACCTCCAAATTGAAGGATTAAAACTCCTTTTGTTCACGGGCTGCTCTACAGGTATCTCACTTGATCTGGGCTATTCAATTAATTCTCTTCTCCACAGAGTCCTAGAGGGTTTTACCTCCGCAAACGGCTCTCAGATCATTTCCCTGATGCTCCCCACCCCGCCTCGTTCGGACGGTGCAGCTACCTGCTCTTCTTGCTTCGTTCTTGCCCTCCTTCAATCTGTCGTCGTTCACAGAGCAGCCAGAATGGCTTTTTAAGATGCACAGCTGATCACGCCAGCTCCCTATTTAAAACCTTTCCACGGATTCCCGCGGTACTGCCAACAAAATAAAAAATTCTCAGCAGGCGTATGGCCCCGGTCCTCCCCACGTCCTCTCCAGGAACCTCTGCTCACTCGACTGCAGCCTGTCTTGCAGCCTTCTCTTCCTCGAACAAGCCATGCTTGGCCAGGACTCTCCTTCCTAGCTGCCAGTGTTCAGCAGAAACGTCCTGTCCTCAGGGAGCCGGCCGGCCCTGACAGCAGCGCCCCACCCCACCCCGCCCCGCCCCGGCTACAACAGCTGTCCGGGTCGCTCTGTCCCATTCCCAGATTTACTGACTTCGCAGCACAGAGCAATATCCTGAATTGTCTTTTATTTGTTTATTCTAACTTTGTTTTCTCTCTCCCCTTCTAGAACAGGGTAGGGCAGGAGCTCTCAGCCTCAGCACTATTGACTTTTTGTGGTGAGGGTTTCCTGTGCATCGCGGGATCTTTAGCTACATCTCTGGTCTCTACCCAGCATCTTCCTCCGCTCCTCCGAGTTGTGACAGCTAAAAATGTCTCCAGACGTTGCCAATGTTTTCTAGAAGGCAAAATTGCTCTGTTGAGAAACAGTGGTCTAGAATTTAAGGTCTTGTGTCAACCTGAAACAGCGCCTGGCACGTTGTTGGTAGTTAAACGTTTACATGTTGAAGGAGTGAATGAACAACCCTCCTTCGTGGTGTGTAATGGTCCCCACTACGCACAGCTACCGAGGACCTGGGATTGACGTGACCTGCTCAGGGTGCGCAGCCAGCGAGCTCTGGAGCTGGACTGCACCCAGGCTGGTCTGAAATCCAAGCTCAATCTCTTTACTTTAGGCAACATTCATATAGAGATATTACAATGATAACGCTCCCTAGGTATTTTCTGTTTTGGTCACTTCTGCGTGCTGCCACGAACACCTTCAACTTATACCACGTTCTAGGCAGGAGATGCCATTCCAAGCACATTATTTAGCTACTTTCATCTATTTTTCACATAGTGCAGAGAAATAAAAATATTTTAACATCGAGTAGCAAGCAACATGCTCTTAGAAAATTATTGCTCTAAACACCTTGATAGTTTTTTTTAAAAATTCAAGCTTTTAGAGTCGGCAGTGACTGCAGCAGGAGTTTGGCGCGATGTCTCACACCATTTTGCTGGTACAGCCTACCAAGAGGCCAGAAGGCAGAACTTATGCTGACTATGAATCTGTGAATGAATGCATGGAAGGTGTTTGTAAAATGTATGAAGAACATCTGAAGAGAATGAATCCCAACAGCCCCTCTATCACATATGATATCAGTCAGTTATTTGACTTCATTGATGACCTGGCAGACCTCAGCTGCCTTGTTTACCGAGCTGATACCCAGACATACCAGCCTTATAACAAAGACTGGATTAAAGAGAAGATCTACGTGCTCCTTCGTAGACAGGCCCAACAGGCCGGGAAATAGTTGAGTTTGGAAGCATTAGGGGGATGGGGGTGGGCTTGGAACACAGGTGTGTACAGTGTGCTGTAGTAGAAGTTTTGTATTATAGTAATCCTGTTTCCATTTTGGTACACTCTAGCCAGGATTGAATGTATTAGATGAGATATGAGGATCTCGTTCAATCTGAAACCCCCTTTGCCCCCTTCTCTCCACTCCTTTTTTTTTTACTTAAACATTTTTATGATGATTTAGATGGAGGTTGGTTTTTGTCAGTTAATGTTGGTTCCAGTCCTTCAGACTGTTCATATCTGCTTTATAACATTCACTGTACTAACCCTTCTTCACATCAGGGTGGGGGTGGTGACGTGGTTTAGTTATGTCCTCAAGACAAAGTCTTAGTGAGAAACAAATAAATGTCCTTTAGTTATATTTTCAAAAAAAAAAAAAAAAAAAAATTCAAGCTTTTGGGCTTCCCTGGTGGCACAGTGGTTGAGAGTCTGCCTGCTGATGCAGGGGATGTGGGTTCGTGCCCCGGTCCGGGAAGATCCCACATGCCACGGAGCGGCTGGGCCCGTGAGCCATGGCCGCTGAGCCTGTGCGTCCGGAGCCTGTGCTCCACGGCGGGAGAGGCCACAACAGTGAGAGTCCCACATACCGCAAAAAAAAAAATAAATAAATAAAAATAAAAATTCAAGCTTTTGAGTAGTTAACACATTCACATGGTTTGAAAAGACAACAATATAAAAAGGAATAGCATGAGAAGTTATATTCCTGTTTCCATCTGACCCATTACCACCTTCATTGGCCGCTTTTTATTACTTTCCTGGGTGTCCTTTCAGAGTCTTCTTTTATACACGAAGCACACACAAACATTTTCTTGTTCAATCTTTTACTTTCTCAAAGTAAACTCTGGTGTAACATACATCTTCTTAGACATCTTGCTTTTCTCACTTAACTTATCCTGGTATCTTTCCACATGAGTACAGAGAGAGCTTCTTCCCTCTTTTTATAAAATATTCCACTTTATGATCACATGCAAGTTTATTTAACCAGTTCTCTGGTGCTGGATATTTGGGTGGTTTCTTTCTTGTCTGTTATAAACAAGTGCTGACATGAATAGCCTCAATATACAGTATTTTCCTGAACCTATCAGAGAGATGATGATTCATATTATATAGAATTGCTGGGTTAAAGAACAGTGCTTTTGGTAGATGTTGCAATGGTTTCTGTGAGTAGAAGAGTCCAGCTTTCTAGGCGTGGTGTCAGTGAGGACAAGGGAGATGAAAAATTGATGAGGATCAGAGGTAACAATGGAATGGAAAGAAGGTGGCATTTCAAGGTGGGCAGAAGAGTCTCATGAACCTGGGAGAAATGCAGACAGGAGAAGAAGTCAGAGGTAGGAGGCAGAGGTGGGCGGGGGGGAAGCCGGGTAACGAAGACCATAGATCTCTAATGAAAAGTCTCCAGTGGCAGAGGCGCACGAGGGGCTTCAGGAAACACCTCCATTTCCTCCAGGTGTTTGGTCAATTTCTGCTACAACAGGGGAAAAAAATCTAGAGTGTCTGCAAGATTGGAGAACTGGAGGACACCTGGTGGTATGTGAGGCTGGTTCTATTCATAATCCCATTTTACAGATGAGGAAGGTGAGGCTCAAAGAAGCCGGCCTGACCCCACAGTTGCACATTCACCAAATGGTAGAGTTGAGATTTGCACTGTGTCTGATGGTAGCTCCTGTTTTCTTAAGCACTCTGTTAAAGGCTATCAGGCAACGAGTAAACAAGTCTTATTTTCACATTAAAAAATACAAATAAACCTGATAAAAGATGTCCAGGGCTTTTGTTATTGTTCCCTATGTCTTTCTGTGTCACTAAAACCAGCCAATTATTACTGTTTATATTTTCTGTGTTTCTAAAGGTTAAAGCAACCCAACAAATAATTTACCTAAAAACTGTTAACGCTGAGAAACATAAGGTTAAGCTGGCCAGAGGCTAATAGGATAGGCTTGCCTGCCAAATGCCCAGTGGACATTGCTAGTGCTCGCATTTCCTGTAAACCGGAGAATGCATCTCTGGAAATGGTAGCCTTCTCGGGATCAGCATTAAATGCCTGTTTTGCTCTTTTCAACTTGCTCAAGTTCATATTAGGGCTCTGGTCCTGATTTCTTTCACCTGTTCTTTAAAGTTGTTGTGGACTTTTTCCCTGGTTGCCACAGTAGTTACAACCCGTTTATCCTGCCACATTATACCCAAATCAATCTTCACTCTTCTGCTTCCCGGGCCTCACTTGAATTCTAACTTCCAGTAGAACATTTCCTTTTTTGTTTTTTTTTAAATGCATGTAGGAGAACAAATAGAACTCAGAATCAGTAGTGCACTCAAGTCTGCATCTTGGAATGCTAAAATGCCCTGGCCAGAGGGACAGCATGGCCACCAGGAAACTGAGGTCATATGCTAGGTCATATGCTAGGTCTCACAGCTTGGAGGTGTGTGTGTGTGTGTGTGTGTGTGTCTGTGTGTGTGTGTGTGTGTGTATTGGATTATTATGAATTTATTTGAGGGATCTGTAGAGAAAGGTATCAAAATGAATGGTCTTACAAGGAATTACTGCCATTCAGGGCAGCATTAAATAGGATATGAATGAACTTGATGTATTTTGAAAGGTGTCAGTCTTGCTGGCTCTGGCTATGATTTCCGTATAGCCAGAAACTCAAAGTTCTTCAGTGAGATAAATTAACCCACAGAATTAGAAGGTATGATGGTTGAGGATAGGTTAGCAGGGTATGATCCATGGATCAAATTCACTTTATCTAGTTTTGTAACTTAAAGGTCATATTTGAGCTGCATTTTTTTTTTTTTTTTTTTTTTGCGGTACGTGGGCCTCTCACTGTTGTGGCCTCTCCCGTTGCGGAGGAGAGGCTCCGGACGCGCAGGCTCAGCGGCCGTGGCTCACGGGCCCAGCCGCTCCGCGGCACGTGGGATCTTCCCGGACCGGGGCACGAACCTACGTCCCCTGCGTCGGCAGGCGGACTCTCAACCACTGCGCCACCAGCGAAGTCCTGACCTGCATATCTGAGTAGGATTTCGCCATGCAGATTTGGAAGGAAGAATATTCTAGGACGGGTTGGCCAACTACAGTCTGTGAGCCAAATGGGGCATACCTCCTTGCTTTTGTAAATAAAGTTTTATTTGAACACGGCCACCTCCATTTACTTATGTATGGTCTCCTGCTGCTTTCACACTACAAAGGCAGAAACTGGATGGTCCCCCAAACCTAAAATATTTACTGTCTGATTTTTTACAGAAAATATGTGCCCACCCCTGGTGTTGGGATTAGGCACTTTGGTGGTCAACAGCCTTAATTCAAATCTCACTCCTACAACTTACTTCTGTGTAAGCTTGGTTACAAACCTATAAAATAGGAATATGAATACCTCAGGGTTGATGTGAGAAGTAAATGCAATAATCCTGGTAGTGCCGACTCAGTGATGGTTATTATGATTCATCTAAATTAAAGACTTCCAGAGGTTTTCCCCTATTTTTGGATCTTTTCTGTCCTTGTAACAATTAAACATCAAAAATATTTGAGGAATTTGTGCAGCCACTCTTCCTGTTCCAGGAATATATAAGATCGTAAGATACTGGCAGCACATCTTCAGTATGTTTAATGTTGATTACTAGAGCCATGGCAACTTAGGAAGTGTCCACTGGTAGGCCACGGGGCACTAATCTAAGTCTATTCTGGATATCATTTCAGTTCAGGACTGAAAGATTAAGGTGTACAGATGAAATGTCTAGGAGACAAAAAATTGATATAATAGGATCAAGATTCACAATGGTCTCCACAGCGCCAAGTGAAATTTTTTTTACCAGGGACTGATGTGGATTCTGGCATCAATTATTTAAGTCTGGGAATGGGGAGACTTGGCCAGACAGCAGTTCCTGGGAAGTAGATCTGGGGCTTCTAGTTGGCCACAAGCTCAATTTGAGCCAGATGTATACAGCTGCCAAGGAAATGACCTTAGTTTGCATTAACAGTCAGTACATGCCTTGTGGGTCCAAGTTAGGTAAAGGAAGAAAACAATTTAAATGAGCGAGGCAGCCCACATTTGGAGAAGGGAGGTTATGGAGACAAATTACAAATTTGAGTGGGGATCTTGCAAAGTCATGCAGGCTGAGGGGGAGGTGGGGGAGGAGTCAGGTTGATGAGTCATCTGGGATCGGTCAGAGTGAGGAATGACTGAAGGACCTACGAATGTTTCCCAGGGAAAGAGATGACCACAAGGGAAGAGAGCTTTGTGAAAACCCCAAAATTCTTCCATGAGGAAGAAGCTGCCTTACTCTCCCTCTATTGCTTTTCTGGCAAACTTTGGGGAAATAAATGTGATACCTTTTGGGGTATCAGCTCAGCTCATGATAGCTTCTCCACCCCTCCCCTGTCCACCCCGAGTCCACTGTCTCAGGTGAGGCGAGACCCTGGAGGCCATATTTGTTCTTTACAATACTGCCTTCCAGTTGACAGCTGATGGGACAAAGGGTGGATGCCTATGGGAAGCCAGAACAATTCATCCTTTCTCTGGGGAACGTGGAGTTTGCCTTGGGGACAGACTGCCTGGCTGCCTCTCCATATGATTGCATCTGCAATGTGTAAATATGGGACAGCCATTCGCCACCGTGACAATGGCGTAGCCAAGAAAAATCAATCTACAGAAGCAAAGAATGAGGCAGAAATGCAGAGAGGCAGAGGAGGAAGATGGAGCGTTCTGCCTGGCCCGGATTCTTTTCGGCTTCCCATTTCTTGGTATTAGTTATTCTGAAAGCATAACTGCCTTCCTGGACATGTGCTTTGTGAGATATCTTTTTGTCCTTGTTATAAATCCCCCTCCCCTTTTTACTTCCACCAGGCCAGCTGGGTTGCTTCACTTGTAACTAAGCGTCTTAACTGTTGCAGAATGCGGCAGAAGGTAGCTCAGTATATGGAAGACATAATGGTGAATCCTATTCAGCCATTGAAAGAGTAGCCTCAGGAAGTAAGGATATTTCTCTATTTCTGGGATCATTCATGTAGGAGCTGAATGGCCTTAGATAATGGGGAGTCATAAGGAGGATCTTGCACTTGGGCTTCAGAAAGTCTTGGAATTGACCCTGGGCTCCGCCACTCTCTTGCTGTGGGTCCTTGGACAACGTTCTTAAGCTTTACTGAGACTGTCTCTTCTGCAGAAAGGGGTGAACTGGCACACCTCATAGAACTGTTGTGAGGATTAAATAACCTAATATATTAGTTTGCTATTGCTGATGTAAGAAATTGCAACAAACTTAGTGGTTTAAAAAAGAATAAATTAATTATCTTTCGGTTCTGGAGGTCAAAAATCCAGACGGGATGCACTGGGCTGAGGTCAAGGGGTCGGCAGGGCTGTGTCCCTCTGGAGGCTCTAGAGGAGAACCCACTTCCTTGGCTTTTCCGGCTTCTAGAGGCTACGTGCCTTCCTTGACTCACGGTCCCTTCCTCCATCCTCAAAGAGCATCACTTCAAGCTCTGCCTCCATCGTCACATCTCCTCTGACACTGACCCTCCTGCCTCCATTTTTCACTTCCAAAGACCCTGTGATTACACTGGACCCACCTGGATGATCAAAGATAATCTCTCATTTAAAAATCCTTAACTTCATCACACCTGCGACACCTCTTTTGCTGTGTAAGGCACCACATTCACAGGCTCCAGGGATCGGGATGCAGACACCTTTAGGGGGCCATTACTCCACCTCCCACACCTAATGATAGAAAGAGCTAACTTTTATTGAAAGCCGTCTAGGAGGCACTGCGCTAAATGCTTTCATGCAGAGTATTTTATTTAAGCATCACCACAGTGCCCGGGGAGAGACTCAGAAAGGTGAAATGATTTGCCTTAGGCCACCGGACTAGGAGGCAGCAGTGCCAAGAACCAACACTTGTCGTTGGACTCTCCCGAGTCCTCTCTCAACCACCCATGAGAAATGGCAAACCCGCCGGCCTTACTTCAGGCACGTAAAGCGTCTGTGGTGAACCAGAAAGTACTCACGCTGTCTTATGAGGTCAGCGGCTCCAGAGCTCCAGCCCGTAGGCGCCAGCGTTCCGGGAGACGCCATACATCTGGATTAATCAGGTGAAACGTCCCAATTGTGAACCTCTGGAAACAAGTTCAAACGTTTAAAAAACTTTGTGCTGCCAAATAATACAGGTTGATGGGTGCACCTCACCCCTACACTATCAATTTTAGATATCTTTAATAATATACTACATATATATTTTTTTGTATTTGAAGATCTCTGCCTCATCATAATGACTAACAGTTTGTTAGCAGGTATTACATGCCTGGCGTGATGCTACATGCTTTTCCGTCTTATTTCACTCACTAGTACGTGACCTTAATTAAGAATTGAGTTCCATACTTGGGAAGTTATTTTTATTTTTAATGGGGTTCTTATTGGCAAATGGAAGACTCTGATGAAGGATCTCACAGAGCAAAGGTTCAGTTGATCTTGGTTCCAAACTTGGCTCTCCCACTTCACTAACTGTGATGGTGGGCAAGTTACTGCACGTCTCTGAAGTGACTTCCTCACCCACAAAGTTGGTTCACAGTTTTCTGGAAGGGTTTCTATGACAATACGATTGTAGGCGGAATTCACTTTCCAAAGCACCGTACAGATACTACTTATGATTCACACATAATTTACCAGAAGAACCAAATCAGGAGGTAAACAGCACAGAAATGGTGGACCCCGTTTCAGACAGACGACTGAGGTTAAATGTGACGTTTCCAGCCAGCACTCGTCACATACTGGGTCTCAGGGCTGGAGGGAGCCTCCACTGCACAGCTTAAACTGTCCTGGAACAAAGATGGACACTTGCTGGCTGGGAAACGGGAGTTATGAGTACTACCCTTCCCGAGTTCCTAACTTCTTGTAAAGGTCTGTGTTCTACAGTGGAGACTTACATGCCCAAAGTGGCAGCAAAGACTGGGTCTCGGGGGATCTGGGTGCTAGTTGTAAACTGGTTGCCAATCAGATGGCATTAGGACTTTTTCATTTCCTTGACTCAGTTTCCCCATCCAGCAAATGGGGTAAATGGGAAAAAAAATCATGTAATCTATGACCAATCCTGTTACTTTAAAAAACAGACTAAAACGAGACAAGGGAATTCCTTGCCAGTGGATCTCAGAACTTTTTGTGTTTTCTGAAGCCGTTTCTGTTTTGGAGAGTATAACGGTGGTTACCAGGAGCTGGGGTGGGAGCAGTGATGGAATAAGAGAGATGTTTAAGGTACCAACTTGCAACTAGTAGATAAATAAGTCCTGGAGATCTAATGCAGGGCCTAGTGATTATAGGCAACAGTACTGTATTATAAACAACAAAAGAAGAAATGATAATTTTGAGACTCTACAGAGGTATTAGCTAACACAATGGGAATCATATTGCAATTATAAATTAATCAAATCAACATGTCATATATCTTAAACTTATACAATGTTATATGTCAAACAGATTTTAATTTAAAAAGTGGTTCTGAAACATTTTAATTTAAAAAGTGGTTTCTGTTTTACAGGCATCTGGACATCAGAAAAAATGTAAATGAAACTTTTATTATATTTGTGTTTTAAAAGTTAAAATTTCAAAAAAAAAAAAAAGTTAAAAGTTCAAACAGGTGAAAATAAAGTTTCCTTTCCTCTTTTGGTTGTGGTCTTCTAGCTTTCATCTTCAGACAAAGCCACAATTACAGGTTTCTGGTATATTCTTCCAGAGATGTTCTATGCCAGTGGTTCTCAAGTGGTGGTGATTTTGACCCTAAGGGACAGTTGGCAATGTCTGGAGACATTTTTGGTTGCGACAACTGAGGGAGGGGTACCACCAGCATCTTGTGGATAGAGGCCAGGGATCTTAAAGATGCACAGGGCTGGCCCCCCAGAGCAGAGAATTATCTGGCTCCAAATGTCAATACTGCTGAGGTTGAGAAACCTTGTTGTACACATATATTAGCAAATATAAGTATGCGTGCACACACACGCACACGCACACACACACCCTTTGTGTGTGTGTGTGTGTGTGTGTGATATGCGGGCCTCTCACTGTTGGGGCCCCTCCCGTTGCGGAGCACAGGCTCCGGACGCGCAGGCTCGGCGGCCATGGCTCACGGGCCCAGCCGCTCAGCGGCACGTGGGATCCTCCCGGACCGGGGCACAAACCCGTGTCCCCTGCATCGGCAGGCGGACTCTCAACCACTGCGCCACCAGGGAAGCCCTTTATCTTTTTTTTTTTTTTTTTTCCACACACCCTTTTTATATACAAATGGTAGATACACCACACACTTTACCTCATCTTTTCCTTTTCACTTAACCATGGAGATTGTTCTGTATCTGCACAAATAGATCCTTTCAAGCCGCAGAATATCCTGCTGTATAAATGATCATTTATTTACTCAGTCTCCTATTGAGAGACATTTAGATTGTTTCCAGCTTCTACAAAAAATATTGCTATGATTCTTGTTCACAAATGTCCAGATGCTAGCATATCTGTCTTATAATTCCTCTAAGTGGCACAACCAGATCAAATAGTATGTGGCTTTAAAATGTCGACAGGTGTTACCAAAGGTTACAACTAACTTTACATTCTCACCAAGGATGGAGAGAATGAATCTTGCTGGCACCTTAACAACAGAATATGGCCCTTCTGTCTTTCAGTTGACTTAGTTAGCTTCAACTAATCAGACACTTTAAACTAATTGTAATTTCCAACCACTCATTTTTCAACAAATATTTATTCACTGTGTCAGGCACTGGGGTGAGGTGGGAGGAGAACAGATCTTGGTGTCTCTCAAAGGTACTCCCAGTAGACTAGAGGGATGCACAGCTTGTACTAGAGTGTGGTAAATTCTATAAATTAGGCCAGCGTAGAAGGACACCTCATTCTGCTTGGTGCTTTCATGTGGGCCCAGGGTGTGTCTAATCTTCGAATTTTTCAAGAAATGCTTGGAAATTAGAGTTTCATGGGATAGCTCCTCATTCTGAAATGCAGGCAAAAAATTCAAATGATTTAAAAACATTGTGAGAGTCAGAGAAATGAGGTTTGAAGGGTGGAGCTAGCTTGTGGACTGTCAGCTGTAAACCTCTGACGTTCAGCTTTTCTTGCTTCTCAAGGAGACTAACGGATGCAAAACCTCCCTCCACAGGGACCAGGGCTGTGGTATATAGGTTTGCATGCATCCTTATTTCTTCAGGATAAATTCTCAGAAGTGGAATTGCTCAATAGAATAAAATATGGTTCCAAGGTATTTGATATATATTGCCACGGCGGCTCCCAGAAAATTATGCTAACTTCCATTTCTACCATCAGTATATGAGCGCTTTCCCCGGTTCCTTTGCCAATGCTGGGTATTAACAATAAAACATCCTCCTGCCAGTTTTACAGTTAGAAATATTCTCATTGTTATATTCTTTTTATCATGTATGGTATTCCTGGCTGAAGTTAAGATACTGACTTTATGCAAGTCTGGGGAGAACACAGACCTGGAACACTCATACACCACTGGTAGGAATGCAAAAGGGAACAACTGCTTTGGGAAACAGTTTGCCGGTTTCTCAAAATGTTAAACACACGTCTAACCTATGACTCAGCCATTCCATATTTAGGTGTTTATCCAAGAGAAGAGGAAATAGATGTCCATATGAAAACTTGTACACCAATGTTTATAGTGTCTTTAACTGCAACAGCCCCAAACTGAAAATGACCCGCATATACGTCCATCAACAGATGCACGGATAAACAAACTGTGGTTTATCCGTACAATGGCACACTACCTGGCAATAAAAAGGAACGAACTGTTGATACATGTGATAATATGGATGAACCTCAAAATCATTAGAGGCTCAAAGGTGCCAGACAACAGTGTTACGATATGTATGATCCCACTGAACTCTAAAAACCCTAGAAAAGTACACACTAATCTGTAGTGACAAAAAACAGCTCTGGCCACCTGGTGATGGCAGCGGGGAGTGGAAAAGAGGGATTACAAAGGAAATTTGGGAATAAAGGATATACTCACTAAACTGATTGGTGGTGAAGGTTTCAAAGGTATACACATAGAACTGAACACAGCAAACTGTACTATTTAAAAACGTGCAGCTTGGGCTTCCCTGGTGGCGCAGTGGTTGAGAATCCGCCTGCCGATGCAGGGGACACGGGTTTGTGCCCCGGTCCGGGAGGATCCCACATGCTGCGGAGCAACTAAGCCCGTGAGCCATGGCCGCTAGGCCTGCGCGTCCGGAGCCTGTGCTCCGCAACGGGAGAGGCCACAGCAGTGAGAGGCCCGCATACCGGAAAAAAAAAAAAACAAACGTGCAGCTTATCGAGGGTCAGTTACATGTCAATAAAGCAGTTAAAAAAATATCCCTCCGCGTATTACAATACTCTCGTTGTTGTTCTGTCACTATTACTGTCGTTGTTTACTAAGTAAGGGCACTGAGCCGGAGCGGGCTGCCTGTGAGCTGCGCAATTCTGGGAGCGCATTCCAAATGCGCTAGGATGTCAGCCCCGCCCCCTGGAGGTGTGCCACGAAGGCAGCAGCCTCACTACGAGCTGGATGAACATCACTGCATTCATTGACAGCCTCTTGTGTTTCCTCTTGCGGGAGCTGCCTTTTAGAAACCATCTCTAAGCTCTCTTTGTATACTAAGTAAGGCTCTCAAATGAGTGTCTGTTGTCCAAAGGTGTTTTCCAGCTTTGCATTTTGGAGCTGAGTTTTGCTGCTCATAAACTGGTCACATTTACTTCTGATCTGACAACTTCTTTCTTGGCAAAGCTCTGCCCTGTGAACTCCTTTCTTGGCACCTAGGATCATGGCTTCAGCACCTGTTATTTCAGAAAACAGGTTTGTCCAGCAACTTGTATTTGTAATCTTCCTTGTGATTTGTTTGATCAAGCCCATTGTCTCCGAAGTCGGGGTGCCACTGGCTTACAGGTCAAATGCATTAAGCTTTGATGGGCATTCTGAGGTGCTTACCAAAAAACCCCACTCTTAATAAAATAACTGTCAAGAGTGCTTCTCCTTTTCTCTTCTCATTTTTATTTCTAGCGATCACCCTCATTTATCTAGGTACTGTTAGGTCCATTTTTTCATATAAGGACACTAACTTCAGGAGAAGTGAAAAGTCCTATCCAGGGTCACACGGGGAATAGGTCAGGAAGCTGAGTTTTGAGCTCATATTGGTCAGACTCCAAATCTGAAACTGTCTCCCACTTACCGCCCTGGGTTTCAATCCGTTCCTTAGGGGGTCTTTCTTTATCTTAAAGGACAAAGATAGAAACATATTTCATCTTTTAACCCTGATAACAAACCTAAGATCTTGTGCACAATAGGCCTTGAGGTCCAGTGGGTTTGAAGAGGAAAAATAACAGTCTGTGTGGGGTGAGATGGCGGGTGGTTTCTAAAATGTTTTCATTTCAGTCCCACACACAAACGTACAATGGATCAAAAAGTAGTAGACAATAAGCTCACTTTGTCACACGCTGTTCCAGCGGTCAGACTGTGCGTGATAACACCAGGGGTGAAGTTTCTCAACTTCGGCACTACTGCCATTTGGGGCAGGTAGCTCTTGTTTACAGCGTCCTTGGCCTCTACCCACTAGATGCTCTGTGGTGACTGCCAAAATTGTCTCCAGATGTTGTCAAATGTCCTGGGTAGGGGGGTGAGTAGAAGAATTGCCCCTGGTAAAGAACCACTGGTCTGTGATTAATAAACGCTTAACAATGACTTTCAGAGCTCCAAAGAAACATCCTTAGGTTATAGGGCCAGTAAAAACACACTGGGCATTTATCTCTCTCTCTCTCTCTGTCTCTCTCTTTCTCTCCCACTAGCAGAACTTCCTAGTGGAAGCTACGTGTTTGATTAGCACGCTTAGAAGTCTGAGAAATGTTTACTTAAACATATGGTTGATTCAAAGAAAACATTTTTATCATCCTTTCCTCATTAGAGATGATACTCACTGAACTCATACTATTTGCCAATCTCAGAGCTAAGTCCCTTGATGCGTGTTATCTCATTTAATACTCAGAGCTTTTTAAAATAGGCATAAACATTATCCGCAAGTTACCAATGAGGAAACAGAGGTTTAGGGAGATGAAATAACTTCTTCAGAGTCACTCAGAAGAAGTGATGCAGCTGGGATCTTCACCCAAATTTATTTTATGCTGGGGTTCACTCACCATACCGATTTCCAAAATTATATTCATTCACAGCAGGGCATTAAAAATAAACCAAAACAAAAAGAAGAAAATAAAATCACTGCTCATCTCACCATCTAACAATCACCAGTGTTGACATTTTGTTAGGAATCCATCCAGTCTCTTTTCTCTGCATTTAAAACGTGTATTTTATGAAAGGTGGAATGTGTTTAATATTCTAATTTTTCTCTTGACATTTGGGACTGCTTTTCCATCATGATGTTAAATATTCTTCACTAGCATCATTTAAAAGGGCTGTATCATATTCCAGCAGGGAACTTTTAGGCAATCTCCCAATATCAGACATTCTGGTTATATTTTTTTTCTCCCTCCCTTTCTCCCTCCTCCTTTCCCCCTTCCTTCCTTCCTTCCTTCCTCTTCCATGTTATTTACTCAGGATAAATTCCTGTCCGTTGAATCCTGGTGTAGTGGTTGTCAAATTTTTAAAGCTTTTGATGCATTCTGTCAAATTGCATTCTCTCCAAAGGCTGTACTGACTTACAGTTTACCTGCACTGTGTGGATAGATATATTTGTTTCTTCCAAGAATCTCAGGACTTTAAATTTAAAACACACACACACACACACACACACACACACACACACACACTTGCAGATATTACAAAGGAAATCGTATTTGGTTTTTATTTGCATTTTTTGACTCCTAGTAAGTTTGAAATCTCTTTATGAAACATATGAGAAATGTATGCACTTTAAAAAAAGTAGTTGGGGCAGCAGTAGTGAAAGACAGATTCTCTGAAATATGAGTAATATTCAGATACCTTTCAAAGAAAAGAAGTCTTGTAGACACCAAGTGTTAACAGATATCTATGTAACCATACAACATAAATGCACAGTAACATAAGAGAAGGCTTACATCCCTTACACTCACAGTTCTTCGGGAACCCTATGATCAAAGCAAATTTACAGATGAACACAAAACAAAACTATGAAAACTGCTAAACCCAAATAAGCCACAATAATTTAATATGGTGGTTGAAACAACTGCACAGAAGTGAAATCTGGAAATCTCTGCAGGCAGCGTGGACTCCCCATCACAGGCACTTTCTGACGGAGCAGTGACTCAGCCCGCCCACCACTTTTCAACTTTGGGACCAGAGGGAGAGAAACAAAGCCTTCCTGGGGCTCAGATGCACCCTTTACACGTTCAGCCTGCCTCTCTTTTCTTCCCATTCACTCCACAAATGAAGTAATAGAACGTGGAGCCAGTGACTGTCAACCCAAGCACAGGAACCAGCAGGATGCTGTTAGAACACGGAAAGATTATTTTTAGATGCTATGCAAAAGGCAACATAAAATGTGAACGATTTTCTTATAGGGAATTCAAAGGCCTCACTTTGCTGGACTTGGAAATAACTGAGCAAGGATCAGACAGACCGAGAGCAAGTCAGAGCCACAACTTTCTCACCTGTAAAGTGGAACAATAATAACTACCTTATGGGATTGCAGTGGGTTGTGTGAGAATAATGCAGGTAGGCTGCTCAAAGCGTGCCAACCTGTCCTCAGTTCCTCAGTTGCTTTCTGTGGGATTTTAAAATGACTTTGGCTATGTTGTCTTTACAGGAGAAATGATGCATTCCAAATCGGGACCACGAGTTATTTTTTAAAAAGTCCCTAAAACACAAGCTCCAGGGTCCCCACTTTGCTCCACTTAGCCCAGGGGTATCTTGAGGGCTCTACCCCAGGATCTGTATTCATTTTTATTGGTACAATTCAATTCGATTAGTCTCTGTGACCAAATAGTTGGCTGCATTCGGAGGGATTTTCTAAGTGAGAGAATTACTGGCTTCTATGCTGCATAAACACCAGGAACCTGATTCACAACTTTCTGCGTGGGGTCTGGCTCCTACGGAAGGCTCCCCGGAGACCTCTGCTCTCCTTCCTGCCATGCGAGTCCAGGAAGGCGGCGTTTCAGCCTCTTGCCAGCAAACTCTTGGGAAAATAAAGCTGGCCTCACTGGAGGCACATCCCCGCCACCCCGGCTGGAGGGAATCTGCATGCACATTTTGTTGATGTTTCCTGCGAGTCTCCTGAAAATGTAAAATAATTATCCTCCTTCTGTCATAGCAGGAGCAGGTGAGGACACGTTTAATGCTCACAGGTTTCCCCATGGGCCCCCTGGCCCGCTCTCTCGAGCCTCCCTGTTGCTGTGACTCACAGAGTCTCACACTCACCGCGAGATCCTGCCAGTTCCTCCAAACCTTTCTAAGAAAGCCTTTGGAAGCCCGACTTGATGATGATGATGATGGGGATGAACTGGGGTCCAATTTGTATACAATAAATTGCAAAGATTTCAAGTACAGTTTCATGAGTTTCGACAAATGTCTACAACGTTGTAAGTAACCACCGCCCTAATTGGTACAGAACCTTCCATCACCCGCATATACCCCTTCACGCCTCTTCCCAGTAAAAACCCTCCCACCCCCATAGCTATCCCCATAGCTCAGGTTTGCCAGTCCTAGAGCTGCATGTAAATCGAACCAGGCAAAATGTACACTTCTGTGTCTGGCTTCTTTCAGTATTATAAGGTTTTGGAGATTCATTCACGTTGTTTTGTGTCTCCTTAGTTCATTTTTATTTATTTATGTATTTATTTTTGTTTGTTTTCTTTTTTTGGCTGCATTTTGCATGGCGTGTGGGATCTCAATTCCCTGACAAGGGACTGAACCCGGGTCACGGCAGTGAGAGCCTACAACCCTAACCACTAGGCCACCAGTTCAGTTCATTTTTAAATTGCTCCTGGGTCATAGTCCTGGATGTGGAAAACCAGCACTTTGTTTATCCATTCGTCTGATGATGGACATTTATGACTTCTTTTCCAGTTTTTGGCTACTATGAATAATGCTGTAATAGATGTATCTGTATAACTCTTTCTAGAGACATGTATGTTTACTTCTCTTGGATAAATACCTAGGAATGGAATTTCTGGGTCATAGGGTAGATGTAAGTTTAATGTATATGTAAGAAACTGCCAACTGTTCTCCAAAGTGGGGAACTTACTTGGTTTTGAGATTCCTGATTAAAGTGTGTGCCTCATTACCTGCCCTTTGGTCACACAAGAGCTTGTATTTTTCTTTGTCTGGGTAGAATGACTGCAAAGGATGGCTGTATCTCTTTACCCCTCCTCATACTCATATCCTTTGCAAGGTCACCTTTGCAGTGCCTTCCATGAAGAGGTAGAGTCTACTTACCACTCCTTGAATATCAGTTACATTTGTGTCTTGCTTTGACCAACAAAAAGCAGGAGAAATAACAGTAAGCCAGTTCCCAGCCTGTACCTCCAGAGGTCTCTTGTATTCTGTGCATGTTTTGGGACCCTGCTACTGCCATGAGCACAGGCCTGGCACGGCCTTCTTGAGGATGAGAGGCTGCAAGGAGCCAGGCTCAGCTGTCTCAGCTGAAGCCACCACGGACCAGCCCACAGCCGGCCGACCTCCTCACCTGTGAGAGAGCCCACGTCGGGAGAGCCACCTGCTCAACCCACAGGTGACCACAGAGGCCTGAGTTTAACTCTGAAGAGAGGAACCACTTGGCCAAACCCACAGACTCAGAATCAATAATAAATGCTTATTGTTTTAAGTTACTGAACTTTGGGGTGATGCGTTGCACAGCCATACCTAACTGGCACATTTCTATTAGGACAGGTCCTCACCTCTTCCTCCACCACTTACTACTTGGTCAACATGGTCAATTTAGTTACCGCCTCTGAACCTTAAGCTACCGCCTGTGTAAAATGGATACTGTAATGCTTACTTTACAAAATTGTTTTGAAGATGAGTAACTGAAATAAAAGAATGTAACAGTGCCCAGCTGACAGTACGTACTCAATAAACTCTTGCTATAGTAATAGTAATAATTTAAAAAAATCACCACATGCTCTTTGTGCCATAACACATTTTCTTGCAGCAGAATCTTCTATATTTTAGAAGCAGAAGCGTCTCGACATTCTGAAGGTGTGTCCTTCCAGGTTGGAATAGGAGCTCATCTTTTTTTTTCACCAGACATTTCATAGTCACATGATATAGTTAAGCTATTGGTTTTCATTGACTGAGAAAAATACAATGGCAAATGCATAACTATAAATTCTCAAGGGCTGTTGCAGTGGATTTGTACTTTGGGACATTACAACAACACTGCCAATACATTTAAAAGCTAGTGGTACACGAGAAGTGAGATCCATGTATTTAACTGACAGATACTATTTTATGTATATACTGGGGTCTTTATAATAATGTCCTCTCTTTGTGAATCCATCCATCAGCTTTCACCAGTGCTGGGGACTACAGCCCAAAGGTTGGAAACCACTGATCTAGGTCAACAGTGGCCTATAACACAAGGCCCTGTGTGGCCCAAGCTTTCCTCAAGCTGCTTACTTTTGGCCCTTATGTCTCTATATTCATCTCTATAGTCATTCGTGTCTCACTTATTCATTTTGCTCCATCCATGGCAGCCTTCTGGCCGTTCCTCAGCCACCCCCCCAAATTAGTTTTTTGCTCTTTTACTGCCCACCCCCGACCCCCGCAGATCTTCACACAGGCGGCTCGTCCTTTATTCAGACTGATGCTCAAATATCCCCTCCCTGAAGAGGCCTTCCTCAGCTCTCCATGTAAAGTTACATACACCTCCTTCTACCCATTCTTCTATTCCCTCTGGTTTTGTTTCCTTTTGTGCACTTCTCTAATACTGCTTAAATGGCTTATTTCGTTATCTCTTTCTTGACTGTTACACCCTGCTACAGGATAAGCCTCAGGAGAGAAGGCAACAAGCACTGTGCAATGCCTGACATGTAGTGGTGCTTAGTTAAGTTTTAATCTAATAGATTAATCTTATTTTACAGATGAAGACCCTGAGGTCCAGAGAGGAAGAAGACAGCCAAAGCCATGTCGCCTGCAAGCAATTAAAATCAAGGTTTCTAAATCTCTTGATAATGTTCGTTCACACCATCACCCAGCCTCATCCAACCTGAATTAGTAAGGATTCAGTTTAAATGCAAGAAAAGCAATTGTCTGGGACTTCCCTAGTGGCGTGGTGGTTAAGAATCTGTCTGCCAGTACAGGCGACACGTGTTCGAGCCCTGGTCCGGGAAGATCCCACATGCTGCGGAGCAACTCAGCCCGGGCACCACAACTACTGAGCCTGCGCTCTAGAGTCCGTGAGCCACAACTACTGAGCCTGCACTCTAGAGCCCACGAGCCACAACTACTGAAGCCCACGCGCCGAGAGCCTGTGCTGCACAACGAGAAGCCACCGCAATGAGAAGCCCATGCAGTGCAACGAAGAGTAGCCCCCGCTCGCCACAACTAGAGAAAGCCCGTGTGCAGCAACGAAGACCTAATGCAGCCAAAAAATAAAATAAAAAAAGAAAAGAAAAGAAAAGCAACCAAGCAATTGTTTTAATGAATTAAATATAGTAGAAAAATATTTTTCTTTCACATAATCTTGATGGTAAGCAAAGATTGCTCTGTGTATCACTGAGTAACAAACCATGTCAAAATTTTGTGGCTTAAAAGAATAATTTATTTTTTCATGATTCTGCGGTTCACGGGGCTCACCTGGTCACTTTTCCTGCTCAGTCGGGGCTTTGGCCACTGAACATAGAGTTGAGAGGAGATCTGCAATACCATGTATTATTTCCACCATACATGTAAATAATCTCAAGAGCAACAGTAAAATGTAGGAAAAGCATTAGAAAGTGAAGAATTTTGAGTATCTGTTTAAGTTATATATATATACACGCGTATATATATATATGTGTGTATACATATACAACATGCGTGTGTATTATTGTTGTAAAATACACATAAAATTGACCACTTTAGCCATTTTTAAGTGTACAATTCAGTGGCATTAAGTACATTTACAGTGTTGCATAAGCATCAGCACTATTTCTGGAACTTTTTCATCATCCCAAACAGAAGCTCTGTCCCCATCAACCAATAACTCCCATTCCCTTCTCCCTCCCCCAGGCCCTGGGAACCTCCGTTCTTTCTGTCTCTATGAATATACCTACTCCAGGTACCTCATAAAAGTTGAATCACACACTTGTCCTTTTGTGTCTAGCTTCGTTCACTTAGCATATCCTTTGTATTTAATATCCTTCATTTAATCATAAGCGTGTAGAATTTAATTTTTTCAAAAGCTGTGTTTAACCACCAGCTTGTGAGATTCCTGAAGATTCGATCAGCAGCTCCTGCGCCTGGCAGGGCGGGCCCCAGCGCAGCCCGGAGCCAGCCCACGGCCCAGCCGTCGTGGATCCAGAACTCCAGCGTGGGACTCTCGACTCCACAGCCCTGCTCTTCATCACTGGTCTCAGTGGATTTCCTGACCCCACTCTATTCCATCACCAGCAACCTCATCACAAACCATGGCAGAAGGTAGGCATCCTAACCCCCTCTTTCGAAACGTGGAAGAACCCCTGGGAACACGAATGGTGCTTCTGTAGCAAGGCCAACCCTCGCTGACTCTATTAGGCCAAATACATACTAAATTTGACCCTCCCCAAAGCCATTCTGTATTTTTAAGGCAAGAAAATTGAGAAAATAACTTGCTCTTGAAATAGAAGTATCATGTAAATTTTTTTCATCACTTAGAAATGGAAGTCTCAGGCTTCCCTGGTGGCGCAGTGGTTGAGAGTCCGCCTGCCGATGCAGGGGACGCGGGTTCGTGCCCCGGTCCGGGAAGATCCCACGTGCCGCCGCGCAGCTGGGCCCGTGAGCCGTGGCCGCTGAGCCTGCGCGTCCGGAGCCTGTGCTCCGCAACGGGAGAGGCCACAACAGCGAGAGGCCCGCGTACCGCAAAAAAAAAAAAAAAGAAAAAAAAAAAGACATGGAAGTCTCTCGCCAGGACACTGTATGCTCACATCACTCATTCGCCTGCACCCAACTGGACTGTGCACCCACCCGCATTCGATACATCTCTGGACAGAAGATGAGGACACGACTTCTACACTACAGTTTCTTCCCCCCATTTTCTTTGCAAGGGTGCAGCCACTTTCCTCGTAGGAACACAAGTTCATCGTGAAATGACTCAGTCGGTGAATGTGACAATTAGATTCTAAGGGCTGAACATCGGGTAGGGCAGCAAATGACGGCGGCCACCGCACACGGCGGCTGGAGCTCGGACTGGGTGCCCCCTCAACGGCAGATCTTCACGGGATCCGAAGATTGGGGGTTCTTCTCGGTGGGCCTCCAGGCAGGCCGCTCAGCCCCTCGGAGCTTCCTCTGGCCCTCGGCCCAAGGCCGTGCAACGGGTGGCTGCCAAGCCGGCCTCTCAGCAGTCTTCCCCTCGGTCCCTCTGCGCAGCCACACGCCCGCCCTGCTGGCCCTCAACACAGCCAGCCCCCTGCCGAAGGGCCTTGGCTCTCGAGGCGCCCTCTACCAGACACGTTTCCCCAGACACCCACAAGGTCTCTCACTTTACTCCATCTTGCACCTCTTCATACAGGAATTTCTTGACCACCTCCGCTGAAAGAGCACCCCTCTCTGCCAAAACCACTCCGCCTCCCCTTCCTGCTCTATCTTCTACACAGTCCTTTTCTCCGCAATGGTCCAGGATGTAACTGTTTTGTTTAACAGCTTTATTGAGATACCATTCACATACCATATAATTCATCCATTTAAAGTGTACAATTGAATGGTTTTTAGTATATTCATAGCCTTGTGTAACCAGCACCACAGTCAATTTTTAGAACATTTTCATCATCTCAGAAAGAAACCCAGTACCCTTTAGATATCATTCCTTATTATCCCCTTTCTTAGCCCTAAGCAACCACTCATCTACTTTTTGTCTTAGACTTGCCTATTTTGGATGTTTCCTATACATAGAATCAGGTAATATGTGGTCTTTTGTGACTGACTTCTTTCACTTAGCATAAGGTTTTCAAGGTCCAGCCATGGTGTAGCATGTATCAGTACTTCATTCTTTTGTATGGCCCAATAATACTCCCTTGTATAGATATGCTACATAATTTTTTAAGTCATTCAGTAGTTGATGGACATTTGGGTTGTATCCTCCTTTTGGCTATTATGAATAATGCTGCTATAAACATTCAAGTTTTTGTATAGCCATGTGTTTTCATTCTTTTCTTGGGAATATATCTAGGAGTAAAATCTCTGGGTCATAAGGTAACTCTATGTTTAATCATTTGAGGAACTGCCAGATGGTTTTCCAAAGTGGTTGCACCATTTTCTATTCCCACCAGCAGCATATCAGGGTCCAACTTCTCCACATCCTCTCCACCCAGGATGTATCTGTTTACCTGTCTGCCATCTCCAACCCTGGGATGTAAGTGGTCTGACGGAAGGGACTTTGTCGAAGCTGTTTGCTCCTGTACACCCCTCCCCACTCTGGAATATAGTAGATGATAACACTGGATGAATGAATGATTCTATCCTTCTTCTTTTCCTAGAACCTAGCATAGCACTTGGCATTTATGATGGGCTTGGAAATCATTAAAACTTGAAAATACTGGTGATTGCAGAGTCCATTCGAAATGCATCCTATGTGCATTTAATTTTTAGGCTGAAGTTAAGGCCATCCACCCCCCTTCCCTCCTACCATAAAAATACACACATTTTCACAAACAAATCCCACTCTCCCAGTTACTTCTCACACTGCAAACAAATCTATGAACTCATATCAAGGCCACAGAGACTTCACGTTCGAGCACAGGGAGGTAAGCCCCATGATAAGCAGGCCACTCTCAAGCCCCCCCGCCCATCCACTGCTGGGACAGAGCCGTCTTACAGGTGAGGAGAGGGGCGCGCCTGCAAGCACACGGGCGTGGAGAGCCTCCTTGCACTCATCTCTCGAGTCCAGCTCAGAGGCTCTTCAGCCTTGAACGTGCATAAAAAGGATTCCACAGCTGTATGTGCCAGGCCACACCTACATCACGGGAGATGGAGGCTCAAGGGGTTTTCAAGCGTAACTTGGATAATGTGATTTTAGGTTAATCCTGACTTTCAAAATTATCTTCCACCCCACATCCTGCCTCAGAAAGGATGCCTCTTCACCGTCGCTCCAGAAATGGACTCCAGCAACGGAAGAGGGTCTGAGGGCTTAACTGGGGGGACTATTGAATCTTTCATTTATAAATGATACAGCACCTGCCAGTCACATTGATAAGTGACCTGGCAAGTATCACACGAAGCACACATAGGTACCAGCAGACCTTCCTAGCATTTCCCAAAGGACTACAGGGGAGCAGCCACAAGGATGGATACCATTTCCCAAATTCAAAAGACCCTGCTGCTGTGTAGGATGTGTTCATTTCTTTCTAAAAGTACTGCTGGCCCATGCACTGCGCTGGGCACTGTTCAAGATATAGGGGGATGGAGTCAGTGATTAAAATCGAATCTCTGCTTCAGGGAGTTTACAGACTGATGGAGAAATCAGGTAATGAACAACTCAATGTGTTGATTTATAATATAGTATCAGGTGGGGACGAATGCTGTGAGGGAAAAAATACAGCATGTAAAGGAATAGGGAGTGACAGGAGGGAGAAGCTATTTTAGATGGTGTCCAGGGAAGAACTCTCTGCAAAAAATGTCATCTGTGTAGAGGCTGTGATGAGGATGTCTGGGGAAGAGCACCCAGGCAGAGGGAAGAGCAGGTGCAAAGGCCCAGAGGAGGAAGAGCGCGGTGTGCAAGGACCAGCGCGAAGGCCAGCGCTGGCAGCGAAGGGATCAAAGGGAGGCAGGAGACACGAAGAATTAAGTTGGAAGGTACCCAAGGGCCAGACTGTGTAGGACATCATAAGCCACGATAAGGACTTTGGGTTTTATTTTATAAAGTTTTATTTGGATGGAAGTCATTGGAGGGGTGCTTATATATTGCTTCCCTTAATCCTTATTAAAAATATTATCTTACTTAACCCTTACAATAATACGGTGGGGGTAAACACTGTTATCCCCACTGGGACACCAGAAAAGTAAGGCTCAGAGAGAAAAAAATAACGTGTCCAGGGTCACGCAAATGGTCACTACTAGAGTCAGGATTTGATTCCAGACATCATGACCAACCGGCCCGATTTCCTCAGGACTGGCCCAGTTTTAGCACTGAAAACCCTGCATCTGGAAAACCTCTCCCTCCCAGGCAAAGCAGGATGGTTGGTTACACTAATTCCAGGTTTCTTTGCCTCCAAAGCCCATATGCAAGGATGATTCCAGAACCCTGGAAGAAAAGGATCAGAATTCCAGGGCTGGCAAGCTCCCTTTCTGAACTCTGCCAGGGAGGAAAAAATGTCATGTTAACTGCTCCCTCCAAAGAATTTCATCAGGGGCTTGGCAGCTAAGAGAGAAGGGTACTCCTTACCTACAGTGACTATCTAATATATCATACAAACTGGGATGCTGTGAGGAATGAAAAGGATGCTATGGATAATCACATGGAAACTGCAAGCATTGTCCAGGGCAGTCCTGGATAAACTGGGCCAGAGGACCACCCAAACTGTATCTGGTTGCAGAATCTGGAGGGTGGATCTCACCAGCAACGCTCTAGCACCCGTGTGTGTTTCTCTTCAGCCTTTTAGCTTCAGAAGCTCTGATCAAAGTCTTTTTCTGATAAAAAGCCTGAAGTCCTCTAAGCAGAATCAGTTGAGATACATGTGCCCTCTGTTCTCTGTCCCATGTTAACAGTTTTCAAGCTTTAATAGTCACAGGGATAGTTTCCCTCCCTTAAGTCAACAATGACTCAGTTTGATTCTGTTAAAAGCACTGGAGCTTCCCAGTCAAAAAGAACTGGCATAAGTAAAACAGAAATAGCAGCTACTATTTTCCGAGCATCGATTACATGTCAGGCACAGTTCTACGTCATTTAAGCATCAGAACATTCCTTGGAGGTGACGCCATTAGCCCCATTTTACAGATAAGGACACTTAGGCTCAGAGTAGTTAAGGAATGTGTACAAGGTCACACAGCCTGTAAGAGGTAGGCATAAGAGTCTAAATTCAGGAACATCTGACAGCAAATCTTGGCTTTTCATTCATACAGCCTCTTTCTTGTGTGGAGATCTTTGATCTGTATTCCCTTGAACCCTTGTGCTAACTGCTCTCTCCACAGGAATCTTTAACCTGGTGCCCATGGATCTCCCCAAGTGATTCTTGGATAAAATTCAGGATAAATAGATAAACAAACACATAAACACATAACACTAACCTGAATATTATTTTTCTCATTTTAAAAATGAGAGAACATTAGCAGTATTGAAACTTTGTCACAAGTGGAAACCAGATACTTTCATATCACATCAGTTACAGATAATTTGAAATATCATTTACAGTTATTTCCTCTTCAAAATTACAGTTGTTATTAGACTTCATATTGGTCTTGTCATTTCGTGGGTTAATAAAAAAGCACATATATTATCATAGTACGTATTTGTGAAAAAATTTTGTTTAGTAACTGCGTTTTAATATAATTGGTTTTCTTTGCAAGCCTATGCATTTTTATAGATTTAAAAACCATTCTGAGAAGGGTATAATAGGCTTCCCCAAGCTCCCAAAAGGGTCCACGACATAAAAAGACTGAGCTCCTGTAAAGAGCTGGGAAGTGGGCCATTTATTTAATAAATGATTCACTGTTTGGGCACAAAGTTTTAAATAATTTCTTAACAATATCACCAAAACTTGTACATGTGAGAGGCAGGGAAAGCCTTAATGGAACTATCTCATTCAGCCGTGCGTCCCTTAAACAAACATTGTTTGGGCACCTACCGTGCATCAAGCCCTGTGAACGGCACGGGTAACGGGACAGACCAGAAACTCTGCGTTCACAGAGCTGACCTCGCAAAGGGTCAAGGCAACCATACAACAATCATCACACATATAATTAGGTAACACAAGGGTGACAGGGCCTGGGGTGGGTGCTCTGGGAATTCCCTGACTGCTCGGCTGAGGTCTGAAGGACGGGTAGGCATTAAATGGGCAAACAAGGTGTGGAGAGTGAGCTGAAGTTGACTTACACAGGCTCATAAGAGCCGACTGATAGATCTGAAGGGATTTTGTGATCCGGTTGTTAAGCACAGCCATTATTAAAAATTAAGCTATAAAACTGACAATTAAATGAATTATATTTAAAACAGAAAATGGATCCAGACGTCGTAACTGATGGGGCCTAGTGTATTCTTACATCACTCGATGATGGCGGTGGTCAATGCTACCCATTTCAAACGTCCCCTTTCCACTGAGAGCTCTCTGGAACCCCTACAACTCCCATCACCTCCTATTTCTCTCCCCTGCTTGCTTTACTTTCCTCCATAATTTTTATCACCCTCTGCCCTATTATATAACTGGATTATTCATCTCCTGTCTTTACCATTCTAAGGTTGAACTCCATGACGGCAAGGAGTTTTTTTCCTGTTTCCCTCCCCACCAGGTCTCTAGTTCTAGAACTGTCCTGGCATATAGGAAGCCTAAATAAATATTTTTGGGACGCATGAATGCTGGGATTTGAACACTTGTTATGAGTTGACTGGTAATTTTAAGAGTCTGTTTCCTTAACCCTCAACCCTTCCTGGCTAAACCAGGGGCAGTACTCTGCCCTGCAGCACACTCCATTCTGACTCACCGGTTCCACCGCCATCTGAACCCACCTGACGGTTGGGAGCCTTCCCCATGGAGCTCATTTTTTAATACCAGAGAAACTCTTAAAGTCAAGACTCTGTAATCTATGACTTGAACTTGAATCCTAACTCTTCTTATGCAGGAAGCTAAACATACAGATCCAAAAGGCTTTACAGAATTTTAAGGAAAAAAAGAGAAAAATCAGAAATGTAACAAAGTGGCTCCTAATGATCCTTTCAACTGCTCCTTGACATCAGGAGTGCACCTCCTTCGCTAGAAGCACAGTAGTCAGATGTGCAGTCCTAGAGCAGCCTGCCGGGGTTCCAATCCTGGCTGTGCCATTGGCTTTGCAACCTCACGGAGTGAATTAATCTCCACCAGCCTCAGTTTGCTCATCTGTCTAATGGAAATAATAATATCACAGTTCAACCACACCAAGAAGCCACCGAAAGGCAACACCACGAACCAGTAAGAAAGAAAAAATTGTTAGTCATTATAAAATAACCCACTGGGCTTCCCTGGTGGCGCAGTGGTTGAGAGTCCGCCTGCCGATGCAGGGGACACAGGTTCGTGCCCCGGTCCAGGAAGGTCCCGCGTGCCGCGGAGCGGCTGGGCCCGTGAGCCATGGCCGCTGAGCCTGCGCGTCCGGAGCCTGTGCTCCGCAACGGGAGAGGCCACGACAGTGAGAGGCCCGTGTACCGCAAAAACAACAACAACAACAACAAAAAAACCCCCCACGAACTCTAAGACTTACAGGGACTTTAGAAATGTTTTAAGTAGAGTTGCTGCATAAAATACAGGATGTCCAGTTAAATGTGAATTTCAGATAAAAAATTAATAATGTTTTAGGATCAGTGTATCTCATTTGGGGCATACTACTTGGGACATCTATATGATAAAATTATTCATTGTTTATCCAGATTTCAAATTTAACTGGGGTCCTGAATTTTACTTGCTAACTCTGGTAATTCTAGTTATAAAGGCCAAAAACGTATATCCTAGACTCAGTGAAATATGGTAGTGCACATCGCGTTGGGAGGTGCGGGTCGAATGGAGTAACGTAGGAAAAGCCTTAGATCAGCGCCTGGCACACAGCAGGCCCCCACGAAACGTCAGGTGGTGCTGTATATGAGATAGCTCGTACCAGTTCACCAGCCTGGAGCTCCTGGAGAACCCACCATTCCATCCCCAGGCCCTGGCTCAGAACTTCTCACCCTGAAAGAGTCCAATTTATTTATTGTCGAGAGACTCCTTTTTCTTTCTCAGCGAATGGAAAAATACCTCTTTAAAAAATGCAATGAATGGAGAGCTTCAACTTTGTTTTTCACCCCTACTTGTTCCCCCACGGTCTCAATCCTTTGAATGCCCCCAGGGTGGGAGGTGGGGGGAGTCTGTTACAAATCTTCTCTGAAGTCTGGAAAGAGAATACTTTTAGATAAGCCCCTGCAGTGAGCTCCTCTCCTCGATGCATCTACCTTTGAGAGCTCAGGTATCTGCAGCCAATTACCCTTCTTTTTTTTTTTTTTTTTGGACATGTTGGGTCTTTGTTGCTCCACGTGGGCTTTCTCTAGCTGCGGCGAGCAGGGGCTACTCATCATTGCGCGAGCTTCTCATTGCGGTGGCTTCTCTTCTTGCAGAGCACGGGCTCTAGGCAGGCGGGCTTCCGTAGTTGTGGCTCGCGGGCTCTAGAGCGCAGGCTCAGTAGTTGTGGCGCAAGGACTTAGTTGATCTGCGCCACGTGGGATCTTCCCGGACCAGGGCTCCAACCCGTGTCCCCTGCGTTGGCAGGCGGACTCTTAACCACTGCACCACCAGGCAAGCCCCCCCAATTACGTTTCTGTCCTACTCATGAAACTGCTTAGACTAATTGCAGGGCTGCAGCAGCAGGCTGCCTGGGAAGGGGTTTTAACCCTGTATTTCCCTTGCACAATGCAGGCTCCCAGGGTCCCCTGTGGCCCCTTTTACCAAGTTCCCTTGCAGTGGCCAGAACACACTACAGCTTGCTCGGAGTCTGTCTGTTTCAAAACAACAACAATAATGTAAAATAATAGTAATATGTACTCATGGTCAAAAATTTTAAACAAAAGTGTAAAGTGACACCTAAAAGCGATCTGAACACTCATCACCTGCATTCCAGCTCCACTTCCCGGAAGTAAAAATTGCCCATAGTTTCTAATGTACATAGGAATGTCCTACACTCAAATTACATACATATATATATATATATATATTAGTCTGTAAGCATATGTGCATATTTGGGACGTATTTACATTTTTGATACATAGTACCAAACTGGAAGATACAGTCTTTCTTCTGTTGATGGTTAGTTTTTCTAAATAATAATGAACAATATCAGCTGAACACTATGTACAGTGCATTGCGTGTTTTATATATGCATATATAAAAATATATACATATATTGCATATACTCACCCATAAATGTCTGTTCCATTTATTTTGCACAAATGGAATTGTGCAATATATATGCACAGGTGACCTGCCTCGCTGGCTGTCTTTAATTCTACACTTTAGAGCCAACAGTTCTTTCTGTGCCTTTTTTTCTTTTTGGCCACACCCCTCCGCACGTGGGATCTTAACCACTGCACCACCAGGGAAGTTCCCAGCCGTTCTTTCTTATAAGGCTGCATGATATTCAATAGGAGGGACATGCCACAATTTATTTAATGAGCCTCCTATTATGAAGCACTTAGGTTGCTTTCAGATTTGTGCTACACACACACATACACACACACACACACACACAAACAACTTGCAAAGAAGCAAATGAAACAGGGAAACATCCTTGAGCTGGCAGTGGTGGTGACGGTGGTGGTGGTGCAGCTTCAAAGTAGCCCTGTTGGCTGGACCAATCGGAAGGCAGCAGGCAGTGGGACCCTTTCTTGACCCTTTAGTTTCTGGATCCTGGGACGCCCCAGACGGTTCCAGGGAGAGGCCAAGGCAGCCTGGGTGGTGGATTGATGGGCCTGAGGAAGCTGCTGGTGACCATCTGGTAAGGAAGCCCTCCTGTATTTTAACATCAATATGCTTCTCCTGGTCTTCCTTGTTGGCTATTGTCCCTGTTTGAATATATCCACAGATTTCTAACCCTGGAACTCCTGGGTCAAATGGTACGAACACTTCATCTCAATTACGCTATTATCAAAATTTTCTTTGGAGTCTTTTTTTGGGGGGGAATTAAAAAATAATATTAATAGATGATATTTATAAGAGCTAGGCACCCACTAAGCGATTTATACATCTGACAGCCTGCAATCCTCCCAAGAACGCTGTGGGGCTGGTATTTTCACCACCCCCATTTTACAGGTGGGAAAACTGAGACTCAGAGGCTGACTTGAGTCACATAACAAGTCAGAGGTGGTGCTGGGATTCAAACCTATTTCCATAGGGCCCTGCAGCAGCTGCTTGATTGACTTTCTATCAGTAAACCCTGATGAGACGTGAAGAGAACGAGAGGGATGCCCACAGCTCCCGCCTGAGGGGTCCCAAGCTCATGCACACATACGCACACATATGCATCCAGGTGACAAAGAGACAAAAGAACAAGACAGGTGTCAGGTTCCTACCCACAGCAATTTGCAGTGTTATGAGGGGAACTCCCAACAAGTGGCCGCACGGACTTGACTTTTCCGGGCCTCAGGTTCTTCATCAGAAATGGAAACCATAACCCAATCCAGTGGAGCTGCTGAAGGGAACTGAGTTAACCCACATGAATGCCTGTGGCCTGGCAGTTATTCTTAGGTCTGTGTGAGTCCAAGTGCCCCTTCAAACTTTCGAGAACAGAGCTCTGTGATATGAGAACCAAAGTGGAAAGATTGTCCTTTAAGGGCTGACCATCCCTCCCAACAATGTCCTAGTCCTGCTCCCAAGTACATTAAAAATAAAAAATTTCCCCAATTCTACAGATGTCTCATTTACCATAAGAAAATTGGAAAATATGATTAAGTTTTAAAAGACAAAAATAAAAATCACCTCCAATGCAGTCCACTGCTAACATTTGGCATTTATGTTGATATACATTTATATTCACATACTTTAAACTGACCCCCAATATTCCATCACAACTTACTATGCCTCCCTCCAGTCCGGTCTTTGCACTGTGGCCTGTGTGGCTTTTCTGGGACACAATGGGGACCACTTCATGCCTTGGATGGAACCCTTTCAGGGGCTCTCACTGCCCTCGCTGTCCACGCTCTTCCACTGAAACATAAAGTCCGCATGTTCTGGAGGGTTTCTTTCCCCGCTGTCTTCTCTCTCTATTCCCTTTCTCCCAGACTCAGAGTCTCTGCTTGTCACTGAAGAGCTGAGCCCACTTTCCCTGGTGAACCCAGTGATACAAGGGAAATCCAGTTTCACCTTCTCTGGAAATCCTTCCCAGCTCCCTTCCTGGGGATCTGCCCCTGCTCCCCTAACCCTTGTCGTCCCAACGATCCCTGATCACACTTCATTGTTCTACCTGGTTATCTGTCCCCATCATAGGCTATGAACCTATGAAGGCAGCCAGCCATGTTTTGTGAACCAAACTATATCCCCAGTGTCTAGCATGAGTGCTTGGCACTGATGTCCTCATTATGCACTTAATATAGCAGAACAGACTGAGGGCAGCATGTGTATGTCTCCATACTCCACGAGAAGGGGTGAGGTGGCAGTAAACGAGGGACCCCCAGGTTATCTTAGACACTGGCTTTAGACACTCTACCAAGAGTCACGCAATATCCAGCCTTACTGTGACTCACTCCCAGCATCGTGAGTGCTGGCTCCACCCCTGGAGTTCATGCCAAAAAAGATCTAGGGAAACAGGAATAATATTACTGATTTATGTTGCACTGCCCTCCCCATAAGGTACCCAGATCCTACAAGTGTTTCACCCAGTTGCTGGTGCACAGAACCCAGAGTTTCAACCACACTGCTCTGCACACAGGTTTCTTCTGAAGTTCTCACCACTACTTTTAGCTTAACGGGTGTGCACACAGGTGTCTTGTTTTAGTTTTCGAATATCTGATGCGCCGTGGGACACTGACATTGGCACCAATGGACTCAGTAGGCAGAGACCATCAAGAAAGCTGTGTGGGTGAGAGTGAGCAAAGGCATTCAAAGTGGCTGAGCGGATGTATGTTCACCTCCAAAAGAGGGGACGAAGCCCCGAGACAAACCTGGTTTGGGGAAAGCTCCTAGGCATGTCCCGTGGGTGTCTGGGTGTTCTCATCTTTGAACATGGGAGTGAGCAAATGTGTTAGGAGGGACTGAAAACGTGTAAAGAAGAGGCCGTATCAGAGATGAGCTCTGGAAAAGAACGACCGTACCGTTCTCACCACCCAGAGATAACCGGCGACAGCATGGTGGTGTACTTTCTTCGGAATTGTTCTGTGTGTGCGCGCGTGCCATACCATGTTATACACACCATTTTCCCACGGTTTACTCAAGTACATTATGAGCATATTTTCATGCCACTAAATATACTTTTATACCTTAGTTCTTAGGGCTATCGAATATTCTATTTTCTATTTCATGACGAGACTATATTATTCCCTCATTGTTAAATATTTAGGCTTCTAATGGCAAAGCCCATTAACAATTCCTAGGAAATAAAAACAGAATCTGGGTAATAAAGTAAAGTCTAACCTTTTTTTCCCTTTTTCCTTTGAGCTTAGTCTAGTTTCACTGGCTGGCAGGAGGCCACGTGCAGATGCCTTGCACCTGGAACTTCAGACCAGGATTCCTACCGTGAAATGGCTGTGCAGGAGCCTTCGGTGGGGCTGCGCATGCGTGAACACTGCACACGGCACTGCAATTCAAGATGGCGACGGCGGGCCGTGTGCAGTGGCTGCGCAGGGCGCTTGGATCCAGAGCACCGCCAGCCGCACAGCTACGCTCATCCCGCGAGAACTCCGCCCCCTCCCCGCTGACGCTAGGAAGCAGTCCTGCGCACAGCCTGTTGGGATAGCGTGTGCTGTGGAGCGCCGTGGCAGGCTGTCAGTTCTTTTCTCAAAGAATGAAGCTTTCCGTTACTTCTGAAGCCACCTCAGTCTCCTTTAATTGGCTCCAAGGACGCCAGGCCGGAGGACGCTTCTTCTCGCCCCACTCCAAAGGTACGTAACAGGGGCTTCCCTGGTGGCGCAGTGGTTGGGAGTCTCCTTGCCGGTGCAGGGGACACGGGTTCGTGCCCCGGTCCGGGAGGATCCCACATGCCGCGGAGCGGCTGGGCCCCTGAGCTATGGCCGCTGAGCCTGCGCGTTCGGAGCCTGTGCTCCGCAATGGGAGAGGCCATGGCAGTGAAAGGCCCGCGTAGCACGAAAAAAAAAAAAAAACAAAGGTAGGTAACAGGTTATTTTCTGTTTGTCACTGTATTACAGTTCAGTTTGGCATTTAAAAATATGCTTCTCAAATGGAATGGCGTTGGGGAAAGGCTTAGTGAATATTCAAGTTTTTTATTTTTTGCTATTTTCATTGTCCTCGTTGGCTCACCCGGGTGTGTTACTCTCTTGGCCCCGACCCGATGGGAAGTGTTCTGAGGGCAAAGACTGATGCTCATTCCGCCCTTGAGGTCCCCAGACCCCAGCCCAACACAGAGCATGTGTTGGGAGCCCAGGAGGAGTGGTCAAGTGTGACTTGGTCACTGATGGGCAGCAGCTGACCACTGCAGAGACTTGAACACATACGTCACAGTTTGTAGTTTTTTTTAATTAAGATCATTGAGAGGACTTTCTATTATGCATAGATACATTTTTAAATGTGTATATATCGTAAATGTACAGGTCAATGGAATTTCACCCACTGAACAACAGGTCTGTGTGAACAGCCACCAGATAGAGATATAGAATATTCTAGCACTCCAGAAACTCTTCTTGTACCCCCTTACACTCCATGCATTAGTTTGTTTTGTTTTGCTTTGTGGTCGTTGTAGGTGCCTTTTTCCCCCCTTTTTTTTTTTCTTTTTCAGGTTCAACCTTAGCAAATGGAATCTTGCTTATAGCCTTGGGAGAGCAAGCCCTTCTCATTGTCTGTTGCTCTGGGCCCATAAGGGGGGCTGGGCTGTTGATGGAAATGCAGAAAGACAGCATTTTAATAACAAAAAATTAAGGCATTTAGAAGAGCTGACGAGATGCAGTTGGAGGCTAAGAACATTTACAAGAATATCATCCTACTAACCTCTTAGTACAGACCTCCACGGGAGAAAATTTCTACTCGGCATAATCTGGTCCTGTGTTTAGTAGTCAATCATACATTCATTTCATCTTCATTCCTCATTCATTCCATCCAGCAAATATTTTGATTGATTGCCTGCTACAGGTCTTAGACCAATTGTGTCTGCTGGAGAGAGCAGGAATCAGAATCAATAAAGCCCCTGCCCTCAGGGACAGACAAATAAGAAAAGCATATTGCATGTCAAATGGATGTGGTGCTACCTAGAGGGGACAGGCAACACCAGCAAGTGGCCCTGTTTTCTACAGGCAGTCAGAGGAGGATCTCCTACGAGGAAAGCCTTTAGAAGAGCCATACATGGGAAGAGCATTCCAGGAAGAGGCCCCAGCAAGGGCAAAGGCTCTGAGCAAGGCTTGGGCTACCCGGCATATCTGAGGAGTGGGAATGAGACGCAAATGGTTGGAGCCAGAGGGCCGAGAGGAGGAGACTGGACGTGAGGTTAGGTTGTTTTCTTCTTTGGTTTTTATTTTTTGTATTGGGTCTATTTTATGGCTGGGATTTCTCCTTCTATGGGGTGGGGAGGGGGTGGGAAATATGACATCAGGATATGTTAGGTATGCCTTAAATGCGAAAGCACAAAGAGGAGTGACTGTGCTTCATTTTGGGGGGCATACGTATGTTTCACCAGGTGGGTGGAGAGGCACAGTGTCGAGGGCCCCGTAGGGATTGTTGTTGTTTACTCTGAGGGAAATGGGAAGCCATGGGAGGGTTGGGGGCCTAAGATGTACATGACCTGGACTAAAGATCATTCTTACTGCTATTGAGATATTTATAGGGGGCAAGAATGGAATCAGGAAAACAAGTTTGGAGGCTAGTACAACACTCCAGAGGAGAGAAGATTTTTTTTCTCCTAGTTATTTATTATTGTTTAACAAACCACCCCAAAATTTGTGGCTTAAAACATCAATAGTTTATTATTTCTCATGGTTCTGTGGGCTGACTGGCTAGTTCTTTTGCTTCACAAGTATCAGCTGGGTCCTATTTTCTTCCATCTTTGCAGGCCTAGTATTATTATTATTTTTTTAATGTTTGCCCATATGTATTTGACCTTGTTGGCTGTGGGGTGTTTTTATGTTTCCATGAATATTCCCAAGCTTTGTTCTGGAATGCAGTTAAGTGACCTGGAAATGGTTTGATTCTTTCAGGTCTTGCTTTTAAGATTTGTTTGGCAGGATCAAAGCAGCGTTTAGCGTCCAAGGCTAATTATTCTCCGCTACTGAGGCAAGACAGTGTTCTGCCCATTGCCCGGGAATTGTGAGGTTGTCCAGCTGGGGCTGTGTGAGCTCCAGTGTGGTTGTCTCTGAAGTCTCGAAGTTTCTTCTGGTGTGTGTGCTGATCCGTCGTGAGCTGAAGACCTCACGTGGGTCCCTTGCCTGTCTCTGCAGTTCTCTCTCTCCACCCCACTCCCCTCTCTGGCACCCTGCCCTCCGAACTCAGCAGCCTCAGTCTCCCCAGCCTCTCAGCTCCATCTCTGCAGCTCAGAGCCCATCCCGCTTCTCCTGGGTTCACCCTCCCCAAACGTGTTGACTTTGAGATGCCTCTTAACCATCCCAGTGGAGATTCCTTGAAATGTTTTCTGGAAGAATCGCTTCTGACACTCCAGACTTCTCGTGTTCAGGGTGAGTCAAAGACTCAGGTGCATCTCCTATGCAGTGTAACATTGCCTATCAAGTGATTGCCTTGACATTTGGAATCTGACTCTGGCCTCAGTCTGGCAGCTGTAACTCCTTAAATTATTTCATGTACTAGGTCTTTGATTTGGTTGATGAGCCTCAAAACTTTAGCTTTGTTTCTTCCCTGATCGGGTAAAGGAAAACAATACATTGGTGATTCTGGTTATCCCTTATTTTAAATATACACGGAAGAGACTTTGCTTTTGACTAATAGGCTGCAGTGCTGTTTGTTAGTAGTAGCCGCTAAAGTCCTGGCATTGGTGAATGACGTAGTCTTAAAAATATTAGTTAGAAAGTATTTAAGGTATTCAAGATATTCTTATAATAATATCACTCTCACTTGCCAGCTTCTGTAGCCAAGACTCTTGCTTGCAAGTCATGGAAGTCCACCTCAAACTAGCTTAAGCAAAAGTCCTAGAAGAAATCCCCTTACATAAGTGGAATTTATAGGCTCCTATAGCTCAAAAGCTTAAGAGGTGGGGAGGCAGAGCCTGATTCAGTCTTCAGACCTCTCTCCCTCTCTTAGTTCTCAATCTGGTGGGACCAAGTTTTTGTTGGCCTTACGATTTTGACCTGAGAGAGAAATGGAGAACACTCTTCCCAATATCTCTGGCAAAAGTCCTGTGGGCAAGGGGGTCCCAGGTGGCCAGGCTGGGTCCCCTGTCTGTCCTTGTTGCAGGGTCAGGAGGAGGTCAGACCCACAGGGTGATAGGACCGGAGCAGCACTGATCTTCGGGGCCCTAGAATTCTTTGCTGTGGGGGCCGACCTGTGCATTGTAAGACCTGTAACCGCACCCCTGGCCTCTACCCACTAGATGCCAGCATTAACCTCCCTCCACCCACCGTGACCACAAAACTAACTCCAGATATTGCCACATGTCCCCTGCTGGGCAAATTCACTCCCGTTGAGAACCAGTTCTATGGAGCGAGAGTAGTTTTCTACGGGAAAAGATGCTGGCTGGGAAAATAGGCCTGTGACTTACTCCAGTGTGTTTTCTGAGCAGAACAGAAGGAGGTGAACCAATTGTTGGGATCTGTTAATGTACAATGAACCATTGAAGGGTACAGTTTAGTGCAGTGCTTTAATTCTTACAAAATAATTTTGTGACAGGCTACAGAAAAATTGGGAGATACCTATGAACGTGTTCGAGATGTTATAAATGTTACAGCAGGACCAGAAAATTCTCTGGTGTCATGATAAAAACCAGAAACTAAGACTGAAATACCAAGGTCTATTTTTTTTTTGGCTGTGCTGCGCAGCTTGTGGGATCTTAGTTCCCTGACCAGGGATTGAACCTGGATCCCCACGAGTGGAAGCATGGAGTCCTAATGACTGGACAGCCAGGGAATTCCCATACCAAGGTCTGTTTTGGCTCAATCTTGTACTAGGTGCATGATCTTTCTTAAATTATTGAATCTCCTTTAATCCTCGACTTTCTTCAATATAAAAAATGATTAATGATGTCAGACAAAACAATAATATATGTGAAAGTCCTGGGTAAACTTTAAATGGCATTCAAATTGGAGGTATTATTTAAACATACTTTTCAATTAATTGAACATGGACGCTACTTTGATGACTTCTGAGTTTTTAGAATAGTGCGTTCAGGTGTGTTTGGGTTGTTTATTCTGTGACTGTGGAGCATGCTATTCTTTTTCTTATTCTCTCCCTTTTTCCTTCTCTCCCCTTTTTGGTTAACGTAGAGATGTCAATGTTATAAGAAAGAAGACGGTTATTTTTACTTTCTAGTATGTTCCAAGAGGCAAAAGAATTGCTCACCTGAGAATTATCAGTCTCTTCTGTTCCTGCTGTTTAAAAAAAACATTTCCAGTTCATCTAGCTAACTGGTGGGTGAGAGTCCTAGGAATGATCCTGTCCTCAGGAAGGCAGACATTATGTTCCAACAGCACATAGTGTATATGTTTTCAGCTTTCTGGCTCTGTTCCACCTTGGTAATAACCCACCCGGTTAATTCAGTGGGATTTAAGCTTCTGGTCTTGTCTGGACAAATCGGAAATTGCCAGAAAACGTTGGAACAAATCGTGGAACCCAGTCATATTCAAGCATAGAATATATCCCAGAAACAAACAAATGACCTAATCCCATGTCAGATGCAGGGGCTAAATGATTCATCTCTTAAAAGAGTCTTATGGTCAGTGTTCACTTCCCAAGTGAAAGAGAGAAAATTTGCTTCTTGATCTAAACCAGTTGTAGGAACATTTTCAGAGTGTCACCTTTTGGAGCAAACGTTGTTTGACTTTTGGATTAGATTCGTGATTTTTTTACGCCAGACCGTCTTTAGAGTTTGGGGTTAAGAATGCTGTGTTTTTTCCTTTTCTGTTTGTAGAGACAGGATTTCCTGGGTGACATCTCTTGTTGTGATCACTATTAGTGATCGTTTTTCATATTCTTGTTTCAAATCTAACAATTGCTGAAATGAACACATACATTTCTCAACCAGTGAAATATCTCCTAAAAGGTGCTCTCTTCTCAGCAGGAGGCTTTGGTAACTTCCGGAGAAATTCAGCATTCTTTAAGTCAGAGACTACACTAATAATCACGATTTACATGGGAACATATAAACTACAGGAAATCAGAGAGGGAGAAGAAAATTTTATTATGTGCTTGGCTAGGAGTCTTTGAGTGTTTATAGTCTGGGAACGGATACTGCGAAAGTCTTTCTGGGATTGACATATATACACTAATATGTATAAAGTGGATAACTAATAAGAACCTGCTGTATAAAAAAATAAAATTTTTTTAGAAAGTCTTTTCTGTTGTTAGGGAGGGCCCACGTTCCCACCGCACACCCCCAATCCTCAGCCTTGGCTTTGGAGTCAAAATAGCACTCTTCTTAACACTTGATAGTATTAGGGGAGGTGTTTTTTTTCCCCTTGGCATATTTCTACAGCTGGAAACTAGGGAAGCAAGGAGGCTGATTAATCGCTTTTTAGCTAAGCACATTAATACTATCCTCTTGGCATCTTCCAACAGTTTCTATTTTGTCGTAAGGACCTGTTTCCTTTCTAATGAAATTTTGGTACGACCTTCTTGTGTGAACGCTTCTTTCTGGTCCCTTTGGGGTTTCCTTTACCAATATTGTTATTTCCAGCAGAGAGCTAATATCTGTGGACTTCTGCAGGCACTTGAATCATGGGTGAGTTAGAGATGAGGTGTATGCAAGTGTGTGGGGTGGGGGAAAGGATGAGTCAACCTCTGTTCTTCCGAATATGTCCTCAAATACACGTAGCTCTCCATTCCTGGTGTATATGATGACTTGGTCATTCCAACTACTGTTAAGTTTTGAAGGGCCAGTCAACAGAAATAATAATCCAAATCATTCTTCTTATTCAAGGGTGTCTGAGAACTCTGGCCACAACCTAGTTTTTAAAAACATAACATATTAGTGATTAGAACAAAATTCTTTCCCAGGTCTCTTCTAGATAATGCCTCCCTAAATGATGGCTTAGATGCATGAGTCAGTCTCGGGAGCTGAGCATTAAGCCACTGGCCAAGCTTCTATTTTTAAGAATCACTAGGAAAAACTGGAAGCAATTTTAGAAAATAAAGGAAATACTCTTTGTCCTTTCTTTTTTTTTTCCTTGTGGGGAATGAGAAGAGACAGAGTCTTTGATTCATGTACAGCCAAGATCTAGGAATAAAACAAATACAGTAGAACCCTTTCTAAGTGGTAGGCACAGTTCTAATTCCCACAATGTAGAGATCTGTTCTACATCAAGGTTTTAGTGTATGGGGCTTGTCAGCCACACAGTGTGATCTGTGATATACCTAGGGTTCCCTGACTATGAAAGCAAAACTTTGCAATAATTTATTTGATTGGATTTGAACCCACTAAACACAGCTCTTGAGTTGTGTACACAATCTCATTGTTCTAATAGTAAACATTGTGTCCATTGTCAAGTTTAATTATAATGCAGTGAACCTGTGGCAACTGTGGACAATGGAATCCATGAACTGATAAATAGCTCTGAGATTGTACACACCTGACATTTTAAGGGCTTCCTGATGATCAAAGTTCAGGCACATTTAATAGTTTCAGCAGTTGCACTGCTTCCATTTGTGTTTATTTTCATTTCCCCTGGGCAGAACTCTCTAATCTGGGCTTAATTTTTTATACCATACTTTTAAGAGGGGCTTAAACTACTCTATTCTCGCAATAGCAATACTATTAATATGGAAGATTTTTAAAGTGTCTCAGCCCACTTGAAACAGAATTTCCACTAATGTGCATTTATTCTGTAGATACAGGAAACCCAATTATTGTTTGGAATTGAACTAGGCCCTTGAGGAACGTGAAACTCTCATTTTCTCCTCCGCCCCCCACCCATCATCAGACATGGGTTTTATTTTACCAGAATTAAATAGAAATAGATAATGTGAGTGCAGATAGCTACAGGGAAGGGACAATCTATTTGTAAGATCTTTACTACTTGTGCCTAAATAAGATTGTTCTCTGATTATTTGCTGGCTGTTTATAAGAGAAAATTATTATTCCTGACTCCTAAGTCTGGAAGTCATTCATACAAGGAGGCACAAAACATTTCAACTGTTTTTATTCCCTCAGTTTTCCTATGAGTATTCATTCAATATTTTGGCTGATAATACAGTGAAAGAACAGGCTCTAGGCAGTTTTTCTAGAAATCAAGATTTATCTACTTTGGATAATCAAATATTCCTTGCTCAGAGTGTCCTTCCAAGAACAACTTTTATGAAATACTGCTAGAGCCCTCACCTCCCATCTCTCTCCATTTTCTTGCCCTGCTTTACTTTTCTTCAAAGCATTCATCAATACAGGTTATTTATTAACACCCGTATTTATCTGCTACCTTGTAAACCTCTAGAACAGCGCCACCCAACAGAAATCCAATGCAAACCACATAGAACATTAAAAATGTTCCAGGAGAGCTTCCCTGGTGGCGCGGTGGTTGAGAGTCCGCCTGCCGATTCAGGGGACGCGGGTTCGTGCCCCGGTCCTGGAAGATCCCACATGCCGCGGAGCGGCTGGGCCCGTGAGCCATGGCCGCTGAGCCTGCGCGTCCGGAGCCTGTGCTCCGCAACGGGAGAGGCCACAACAGTGAGAGCAAAAGAACACACACACACACACACACACACGTGTTCTAGGAAACACATTCTAAAGGTAAAAAGAAATAGGTGAAATTAATTATAATAGTGTTACCGACCCAGGCCCTTGGACTCTTTAATCAATAGAAATTGATAAGAGGCCAGAGGACAATTCCAGGCAAGCCTTTATTGGGGCTTGGGCTACAGCGGAGGGAGTGAGAACAAGAAACAGGTACCTTTGCACTCTTCCTGAGAGGAGCTGCTTAGGTCCTTAAATGGGGTAATGACGGAGGGGGGGCGGGTCTGTGGGGCGGGCAGGTGGTCTGCCCTCCCGCTCAGTGGTGCTGCATGCAGGGATCATACACAGTGCCCTGCTTTTGCTCCCAGCACCACAGAAATGGCAGTTGGTTTGTGGCCTTTTTGTATCCTGTTGTTCATAATTGCCCCAAATGCCCATTCTTGCAGTTATTTTAGTCCCTCATAGTTTCTTTGTATTCTGTTGCCCAGAGAGATGTTAGCCCAAGTGCAAGCACTCCGGTAGAGGGTCCCAGGTCCCAGCCTATCTCAACAGTATGTTTTATTAAACTTAGTACATCCATAATACTATCACTTCAACATCAAATCAGTATAAAATGATTGCTAATGTGATATTTCATTTTCATTTTTTGGACTAAGTCTGCAGAATCTGCTATTTTATACTCCCAGCATCTCTTAATCCCAACTGGCCACCTTTCAAGGGCTCAAGGGCCACATGTGACTTGTGGCTGCCATGTTGGACAGCATGGCTCTGGGATGTAATCTCCACATGGTTAGTGCCTTTGCTTTGTTCACTAGAGAAAATAAATACTAAGCACATTCTAGGTGCATATTAAATAGTCAGTGAAATAGCAAATGAATATTAAAATTATAATGACCACAACTGTTTAGCCAAAGGTCTGTGTATTACATGTCATCCAGCATGCTGCAATGCCTCTGGTTTTCTCTTTTTTTCTAACATTTCCCTCTTGCCTACTACTCTAAGAATATCAAAATGTAAGAAAAGTCACTGTGATCATTTATTCTGCCATTGACGTACTTTTGCTGGGAAAAGCCAAAGGCTATATCCTGTGGTGACTCTTCCGCCCTCCCGCCCCTGAGAATGGACCCATTCGAGTCTTGTTTCTGCGTATTGCCTCTCTCTTAGTTCTGTGCTCCCTCCCTTTGATCAGTGCTCAAGCTCCCTAAGCAGCAGTGGTTCATATCATTTTTAAAAGATCATATATCCCTTAATATTTGGGCAACACTTCCTTCCCTTCTCTTCCTCCTGTCAAGTCCAGTAAATAAAGAATGCATTTGGCACCTTCTTTGTGCCAGATACCATGGAAGTCGGCACCGCACATACACCTTAGGGCAGTGTAGACACTGGCCCTGCTTTTTTTTTTTTTTGCGGTATGCGGGCGTCTCACTGTTGTGGCCTCTCCCGTTGCGGAGCACAGGCTCCGGATGCGCAGGCCTAGCAGCCATGGCTCACGGGCTCAGCCACTCCGGGGCATGTGGGATCTTCCCGGACCAGGGCACGAACCCGTGTCTCCTGCATCGGCAGGCGAATTCTCAACCACTGCACCACCAGGGAAGCCCCTGGCCCTGCTTTTGAAGCACTTTCAGTCCAGTGGCTGAGAAAGACAAACAGTCACTACAGTGACGACACAGGAGAGTGTCATGGCAAAGGCACAGGATCTGGGAAAAACAGGGTTCAAACCTTCGCACTGCCACTTACTAAGTATATGGGCTTGAGCTGATCACAGTGTATCTCTATGCCTTAGTTTTCTCACCTGTAAAATGGAGCTAATAAAAGTATGTACCACATAGTGTTGTTGTAAGGATTAAATTATAGGCAGGTCGAGTGGGGTGGGGAGAAAAAATATTATCTGCAGGCATACCTTGTTTTTTTTTTTTACACTTTGCTTTATTGTGCTTCACAGATACTGTGTTTTTTTTACAAATTGAAGGTTTGGGGCAACACTGTGTTGAGCAAGTCTGTTGTTGCCATTTTTCCAACGGCATCGGCTCACTTCATGCCTCTGTGTCACATTTTGGTAGTCCTTGCACTATTTCTTTTTTAAAAAAATAAATTTATTTTATTTATTTTTATTTTTGGTGGCGTTGGGTCTTCATTGCTGTGCACGGCATTTCTCTAGTTTCGGCGAGCAGGGGCTACCCTCTGTTGCATTGTGCAGGCTTCTCATTGCGGTGGCTTCTCTTGTTGCGGAGCACAGGCTCTAGGCGTGTGGGCTCAGTAGTTGTGGCTCGCGGGCTCTAGAGCGCAGGCTCAGTGGCTGTGGCGCACGGGCTTAGCTGCTCTGTGGCATGTGGGATCTTCCCGGACCAGGTCTTGAACCCGTGTCCCCTGCATTGGCAGATGGATTCTTAACCACTGCGCCACCAGGGAAGCCTTCCTTGCACTATTTCAAACTTTTTCATTATTATACTTGTGACAGTGATATGTGACCAGTGATCTTTGACATTGCTACTATGACTTGTTGAAGGCTCAGATGATGGTTGGCATTTTTTTTAGCAATGAAGTATTTTAATTTTATTTTTTAAGTATTTTTAAATTAAGGTCTATGCATTACTTTTTTAGACATAATGCTATTGTACACTTAACAGTATTTTTAAATTAGGGTATACGCATTTTTTTTAGACATAATGCTATTGCACACTTAACAGTGTAAGCATAACTTTTATATGCACTGTGAAACCAGAAAATTCACATGACTCACTTATTGCCATATTTGTTTTATTCCAGCGATCTAGAACTGAATTGGCAATATTTCCAAGGTGCCTGTGTATTATCACCATTGCATTATACTCTCGTAAAGAGATGACCTTGGATCATTGCCAACTGTGGTTAAGAGACATGCATATCTACGGTATTAGACTTACTAGAAGAGTGTCTGGCATTAACATATTTCTCAGTGTTAGATATCATTATCCATATTGGAAGAAGATGGCCCTTTGGGAGAATTCAGGGGGCACAGCAGCCCAGACAGTGAAGGGTCAGGTGACATTTCCTGGAGGAAACCCCATCACCAGTGAAACCTGGTGAGGAGTTTAAGGGGGAGGGAACAACATTTATAAAGACCTGGAAGCAAGAGCTCTTACGGCAGTTTGAGGAACTGAAAAAAGTTAAAACTGCCTAAAACGCAAGCCCAGAGGCCTCTGAGGACCAGGTAGAACATATGAAACTTGATATTCGACACTTTTCAGACTATAAAAATGGAGGTTATTTATGGTTTAGCCTAATAGTATGGCTAACGTGAGCTGTGTAAAAAAAAAAAAAAAAAAAAAAAAAACAAAAACAAAACAAGAGCGAGCTCCTTAATACACGGTGTGTCGTGGGACACCAGGTCTCACCAGGACACCTGCTGCCCCTTGGCTGGGAGGGCTTGTGGGGAGGAGAAGATCTGGGCCCAGGTGGCCTGGGTGCATGGCTGGCTGCACGAGCCCTGTGGGACTGAGTATACTCGGCGGTGCCCACTTTCAAAGTCCAAAGGGTGAATTTCATAGTTTGTTCTTTGATTTTTAAAATGTTAGCTCAGATTTTGGGGAGGGGGCACAGTAGGGACCAAAGCATATTTCGAGCAAACATGGCTGCTGAACTCCTAGCTGGTAATCTGCAGCCTGAGTTTAGACCTGGGAGCCGGGCGGTGGGGGCGGGAATGAGGCTGGACTTACGAGTCCAAGATTTTTCTTTAGGAGTGAATTACTGAACATTTTCCCCACTTCCTCTGGCCCTGCCTGCTGCCGTCACTGTTCAAAGTCATTTTCTTCTGAAGCCCTCCAGTGTCTTCCCACCACACTGAGAATCACATTCAGACTCTATACGCCGGTTTATAACTCTACCCGATCTGCCCTGGCCACCTCTCAACCCTGCATGGTGTTCCTGCTACACTTAATTTTTTTATTCCTGAAACCCACCAAGCTCATTTTACCCTCGGGGCTTTTGCAGGAACTATACTGTCTGCTTGAAATACTTGTCTTTCACATAGTCCTAAGACTGGCTCGCTCTCATTCAGGGGTTGGCTCAAACGTCACATCCTCAGAGAGGCTGTGTTGGAGGTCTCCAAAACCACTTCCGGGTTTAAGGATTTGCTAGGAGGACTCCAGGACGCAGCATGGCCATGATTTTTACAGAGAAAGGACACAAAGGAAAATGGGCAGTCAGCGAATATCCAGTGGATGGATGGATGGATGGAGGATTTTACCTGTCCCGTTGCTCAAGGGCAATGCTTGCTCCCCCATCTGTACTGTCCTAAGACTTCTCTTTCAGGCTTTTCCCTTTGGCCTGTAGGTGCCAACATGTGTACCCGACATGTGTGCCCAGCTGAGAGGCTGATTTCGTGAGTGAGAACGGTTGGATTTTATCCCGTCCCTGGCCAGACTTCAACTTTGCAGACTGCAGTGTTTTCGGTTTATCTCGTAGCTGTGTCCTAGCACCCCCCCTGCCCCTCAGCCTCCCTCTCCTCCCTCATCCCTTTGATCAATGGCATGATCCTTCTCTGGCTGAACTGTTCACACACACACACACACACACACACACACACACACACACACACACACACATTTTATAAGCACTGAAGCAGTGAAAAAGCAGAACTTTGACCCATACTCTGTCTATATTTCATGGGAAACCTTTCCAAAGAGATTCAGCTGAAAGAGTTTCTAAGAAACTCCTTCCTCCCTCCCTCCCTCCCTCCCTCCCTCCCTCCCTCCCTCCCTTCCTTTTTTCCTTCCTTCCTTCCTTCCTTCCCTCCTTCCCTCCTTCCCTTTATCCACTTTTTTTTTTTTTCACTCTTTCATAAAACTCTCTGAGCCAGGCACTTTGTCAGGCATGGGAGACCGGTGTGAACAAGACAAACACCTGTGGTTTTTATTCTTAAAATCTGGCTTTCAGATGCTGCGGGCATGGACACTAACAGGTAAGGAAACAGCAAGCGGCAGTCATTTTGTAAAAGGTCCCAGAGGTGAGGAAGCCGCTGAGGTTATAACTGTTGGCTGCCCTACTCTGCACTGAAAGTAAAGCCACAGGTGCCAGGACTGGCCGTGTGAGGAAGTAAAAAAAAAAAAAACACAACACCTCTTTCCAGCTAAGAAACTTAAACAAGCACTGCTGTGTCCAGCTCTGCTCCTTCAGCCTGTGTCTGGAGCTCAGTTTCTCCACCTGAGGATGGTTCACTCCCAGGCTGTGTGGCTATGGGGTGTGTTTTCTACTTTTTTTAGTGGTTGCCCTAGAATTTGCAGTATACACTTATGTACATGTGCATTTACTCACATTTATAATTGATCCAAGTCTACTGTACAACTTCACAGGTAACACCAGTACCTTCACAAACAATCCTAATTCCTCCCCCATCCCTGGCATCATTGCTGTCATTCTCTTCACTAAGGCATAAGCATACACACACACACACACACACACACACACACACACACACACACACACACACACGCAGGCATACATAACTGAATACATTGTTGCTATTATTATTTTGAACAAGCTACATCTGTTAGATCAATAAAGAATAAGAAAAAGGTTTTTATTCCACCTTCACTTTTTCCTTCTCTGATGCTCTTCTTTATGTAGATTCGAGTTTCTGGTTTTTATTTCTTCTCTATAAAGAACTTCTTTTAACATGTCTTACAAGGCTGGTCTGCTGGCAGCAAATCTTCTCAGTTTTTCTTGGTCTCAGAACATCTTAATTTCTCCTTCACTTTTGAAGGATAATTTGCCTGGAACAGAAATCTCAATTGGTCAGTTTTTCTCTCTCTCAATGCTTTAAGTATTTCCCTCCACTCCTTTTGTGTATTGGTTTCTGGCAAGTCAGGTGTCATTATTATCTGCCCATCAGTAAGGCGATTTCCCTTTCCTTCATGAATTTTTCCTTTATTTTTGATTTTCTGCCATTTAAATATGATATGCCTAGATGTAGTTATACAATATGAAGAAATAAGATGTAGCCTAGACATAGGCATTTATTCTGCCTGATGTCTCTGAGCTTCCTGGATCTGTGGTTTAGTGTCTGACATTCATTTAAGGGAATTCCCAGTTATTAGTGCTTCAAATATTTCTTCTGTTGCTTTCTCTCTTTCTTCTCCTTCTGGTATTCCCCTTATACATATGTTATACCTTTTGTGGTTCTCCCACAGCCCTTGGAAATTCCGTTCTGTTTTTTTTCTTTTTTCAGTCTTCATTGTCTATGCTTCTTGGCTTATGAGGATTCTATTGATATATTGTCAAGCTCAAAGATGTTCCTCAGCTGTGTCCAGTCTACTAGTAAACCAATAAAAGACAACATTTCTGTTACAGTGCTTCTTATCTCTAGCATTTCCTTTTCATTCTTTCTTAGAATTTCTCTGACTCTCTGCTTACATTGCCCATCTGCTTGTACGTGCTGTCTACCCAGTAGAGTCCTTAGCATCTTAATCATAGTTCTTTTAAATTCCCAGTCTGAGAATTCCAACATCCTTGCCACATCTGAGTCTGGTTCTGATGCTTGCTCTCTCTCCAAACTGTGTTTTTTGCTCTTTGGTATGCCTTGTAATTTTTTGCTGATAGCCTGACATGATGTACCCAGTAAAAGGAACTGCTGTAGGTTTTTAGTAAGGTGGTGATGAGGTGGGAGGGGAGGGGAAGCGTTTTGTAGTCTGTGTTTAGCTCTTAGTCTTTTAGCAAGCCTGTGCCTCTGGACTGTGAACTCCCCGATGCGTCTCAGTTCATCTTCCTCACCCCCTAAGGTGGGACAGGTGGCTAGAGTGGGCTGAAGCTGGGTATTTCCCTTCCTCCACGTGGAGAGCTATAGGGGCCTGGAGTTAGGTATTTTCCTTCTCCTAAATCAGTTAAGTTCTTATAAAATCCCAGCAGGTGAAGAAGTCCTGGTTAAGTAGTTTCTCCGGAGGGCAGACCTTGTTAAGAGGTACAGAGTGGTCTGACCTATTTCAGAATGCTTCCTTTTCCCCTCCCCTGCTGGAAGAATGAGGGGACTTTTCTCCAATATTCACTGTGAGTACCTGGTCCAGTAAAACACAGTGTGGGGACCCCCCCCATGACTGGCTACCCCTGGAGGTTTTGACTCTCAGATCTGTCCACAGCAGCCTCCAGCAACTTGTCAATTTCAATACCGGTTTCCCTATGCTGGCACTGGCTCGCACCAAGGTTGATGGTCCAATAAGTGGTGATTTTCTGTGTTCAGCTGTCTGTCTCCCCGATTTGGGGGCAGTGGTTTGCCCTGTGACCTCATTTCTTTTACTGATCTAAGAAGAGCTGTTAATTGTTTTCAGTGTGTTCAGCTTTTTGCCTGTTTGTGTGATGGAGAGGTGACTTCTAAGCTTCTTACATGATGGACTTGAAACGGGAAGTCTGCCCACCAGTTTTAAGCACCAAAAAAGTGACTGATTGAGAATGTCAAGAATTTTTTTTTCGGGGCTGGGGGGGATTTATTGGGTTAGAAATGGAAATTTTAGGCTTCTATTGGAAGTTTCAAAGGTGCCTGAAAGAGAAAGTTTTGACCGATATTCTGGCCACGTGCAGGAAATGGTGACATTGCAAAGCACATGAGTCTGGGACCAGCGAAAGGGGAGCTTGAAACCTGCTTCTCTCAACACCCTGTGTGTGCCCCAGGTCAGTCACTTCCCTTTTCTGAGATTCCTTATTTAAAACCGGGTGTTGGGGCATTTACCGGAAGCTGTCAAAGGGATTAGAGGTAATTTGTATAAAGTACATAGTAGAAGGTATATTCCTAGTTATTTTGTACATAATAGAATAGAAACATTATAGATCATTATAGACATAAAGTTTTTTCTTCCTTTTACTATGGAAAAAAAAACTGTATGTTCACTTAACTCTCCAAGGACACAGGAAGAGATTCAAGGTTAACACAGTGCAAACCAAGCTAGAGAACGGTATGTGGAAAAGAGAATTTGAGCAACGTAGAAAACACAATTCATTATTCAGATCTGTCCGAAGATTCTGGGCACATGTGGCAAAGTGTAAGAGGGTGAACTTTTTCCCTCACAGCCTTGTCTTCACCGGGAAGTTTCTCCCTTGAGGGAGTCACTTTATAATATAGTAATTGAGTAGGAAGAGAGAAATCTCTTGCTAAAAGCAGTAAATGGCTGGGTAGCAAATCAGTTATCAGAAGCATCACTAAAAAAAGTCTGTACTACTCAGCACCAGGGTCGTCTTTTGTGGCTGGGAGAGTAAACTTATATAAAGCGCAAAGGTACCCACTCCCACTTTGAAAAATCTCCAACTTCTGTTTCCTCTCCACTTTGAGGGAAGTGATACACTAAAATTAAGCGGTGGCTTCTCATCGCGGTTAGCAGCCTACACTTGGAGCCAGTCTGTCCTGGGTTTGCAGCCGGGCTGGCCACCACATGTCCTCATGTAACCTGGGGTGAATTAACCGACTTCTCCAAGCCTCCATTTCTCACCTGTAAAATGGCAGTTGTTGCAAAAATGAAATTTTGATAATCCCTGACAAGAACTTAGCTCAGTGCTTGTGAACGTTAGTCATCATGATTTCTAGAAAAGGGCAGCTTCAGGACGTTTTCGGACTCAAAATCCTTCTCTGGAAACAGTGACTCAGAAAGACTTTTGAAATTAAAGGAATAATTCAGAACACGTTTTAAAAGTTGGGAAAAGACGGCAGTGGGGACCATCAAGAGTAATCTTGCCACCTGGAAGAGAAGCCAGCATCCTCCTGTGGCTTTGCTTTCCTAGAATCACTTCTGCTTCTAGCCTGGAAGTGGACAAGGATGGAGAGAGATGAGCAAAATGAAAGCAAAGCAAAGTGTCCCATCTTCAAGAAGGGTCCGCAGAGTTATGCAGCTTCCCAGTTCTTGGTGAAACCCAGAAACTATTGCCTCTGAGCAGAGGGCTGGATGAGTCGATGCGTGTGAAGCCCTTAACAACAGTGTCGGGCACCAGGTAAGCCCCGTTTCACACTGTGCTGCTGCATCTGCTCCCCCTGACACTCACGTTCCCGAGGGGCACAGAGCTGCCCTCCAGAGGATCACACTGTTTCTCGATTTCTCAAAAATCATACTTTTTATAGATAAAGCACAGAAATATGCACAGCACATGAACAGATATATAGTGTATATGTGGTATTAACATATCATGGAGGGGTAATTACAAAGAACAGTCTAAAAATATTCCTTATGGGGGGATGCAAATGAGAAACATGTTAAATAACACTGGCTGACACTGACATAACGGGCTGGCGGGGGGACGTGGACGGGGCAGGTACCCAGTATAAGACTAAAAATGGCGGGACCTCAGATGTCAGGAAGGTGTGGGGGGAGGATGGCAGGAGGGATTTCACGTGTGCAGGAAGCACGTTAAAGTGAGAAAGTTCCCCTGAGTGAGCGACATCATCCTCTTTGCTGCTGCTCCTGCTTCCTAGTTGGGAAGGCAGTATTGTGTAAGGAGAAGAGAAGGAACATCTTGGGAATTCTGGCTCTGCCATTCATTTGCTGTGTGGTCTTGGGCAAACTACTGACCTCTCTGAGCCACATCTATAATGTGGGACTAGCAATATGAGAGTCCAAGTGAAGTACCTGAGGAACAGCAGATGTTTAGTAAATGTGATGTCATTTTTACACCGTCCTCTTTGTCCTGTAAAATGGCAGATGACCCAGTAGTGTGTGAAATTTTCAGGAAGGGAAATCGCTTCCTTTGAGGTGAACTCCTATCCATTGACATTTTATTCAAATTTTAGTCTCTGTCTTCTTTTTAACCCTCTCTTCCAAAGCTCTGGTTCTTAATTTTCTTTTGAAGTTTCTAATCACACATGTATTAGGGACGCATTATTTGCCGAGTATCAAACACACATTTTATTTAATCCTCACAACAGTCCTATGAAGCCAGCACCTGATGTATGTTTTTTTTTAATTCAGCTATTCTGATAGGTTTGTAGTGGTCGCTCATTTTGGTGACTAAAGATGTTGAACATTTTTTCCATTTGCTTATTTGTCAGCAGTATATATTTTACTTGTGCCTGTTCAAATCCTTTGCCCACTTAAAAATATTGGGTGGTTTGTTTTCTTATGGTAGTTTGAAAGTTTTCAAACACATATTCTGGATACGAATCCTTTGTCAGATATATGATGGGCCAACATTTTCTTCTAGTCTGTGGCTCATCTTTTCATTTTCTCAACAGTGTCTTTCACAGAGCAAATGTTTTAAATTTCGATGACGTCCAGTGATCAGCATTTTTTTCTGTGGATGAAGGTTTTGGTGTTGTAGCTAATGTTTTTAAACACCATGAGCCAATCAAAATGCATCTGTGGGCCATGTGCATCCTGTGGGCCCCACATTGGGGTGGGATTTTTAGACTAGAAGGAACCTCAGGGGATGTGGAAGCCATGACAATGTGCTTCTCGGGTCTCCTGCAGCAGGGCCTGTAATTGACCGAGGGTCCAGATGCCCTGCTCTGAAATCCACCTTTGTGCCAAGACCACATTTCCCCCAGGTTTCCCCTTACCAGTGACCACCTGCAACAGGGGTACTAAAGCAGGCTCATTTCTGGGAGACAGGTGGCTTTGGCAGAACTTTCTTAGAATTGTGCCACAGACGCGGACCGCTCCTACCCACCTGTTTTTTCTTCTTTTCTCCTCTGCAGGGGTTAGACAAGCGTTGTGGTCTAACTCTTCTCCCAGCCTCCTCTGGCTCCTTTCTTATATTCCCATCCTATGGGTCCCCCAGCACCATGAAAAGTCTTGTATGTCTTTTCCCAACTTGGCATCTGCTGGTATGACTGCCTCACCTGCCGTGCCTGGCAGGTAATATAAATGGGTAGAGTGGTTCAGGTGAGGCCCGAGGTGAACTAAAACCCCACCCCTGTTTCACGAAGACAGCTTGTATCTAATTCTGATTGTTGCCAAGGAGAAAGTGAACCCAGGGCAGAACATCATTAGTTTTTAAGGAGAAAAACTACAAAAAATTATAATCCCTAAGTCACCCCTCTCCTTTGACAGAAGAAATTGAGGCAAGGAAGGGAAATGCCTTTTCTAAGATCACTCATGTAGTAGGTGGCAGAATGTGGCCAGAATCCAGAGATACTAGATCCCTATCCAACTCTTTCCCTTCTTCCTATTTATTGATTAGGTGGGTCTGTATTCGTTATCTATGGCTGTGTAACAAATCACTCACACACACACACACACACACACACACACACACACACACACACACACACACACACACACACACACACACACACACACACACACACACACCCTGGCAGCTTATAACAAGGTACACTTACTGTCTCACAGTTTCTGTGAATTGGAATTTGGACTCTGCTTAGCTGGGTCTCTCACAAGTCTGCATTCAAAGTGTCAGGTTAGGCCAGGGTCTCATCTGAAGGCTCAGTTGAAGAATCTGCCTCCAAGCTCATGTGGCTCTTGGTAGGACTCATTCCCTCAAGGGCTGTTGGACTCAGGACTTCAGGTCTTTTCTTGCTGTCTGTCAAAGGCCACCCTCAGCTCCTTGCTGCGTGGAACTTCCCAACATGACAGCTTGCTTCATCAAAGTGTGTAAGCTGAGCAGGCGACAGGGAGCGTCTGCTAGCAAAGGTGGAAGTCACAGTCCTCTAACCTAATCACGAAGTGATATTCTACCATGTTTATTGTATTCTACTTGTTAGACAGTCACTAGGCCAGCCCACACTCCAGGGGACATGAATACAGGGGGCCATGTTCGAATACTTCCTTGGAAATTGGGACACCCCAGTTGTGTTGGATCTTTCCCCTGTAAACCAAGACACTACTTTCATGGGGAGAGGCCGGGGATCTGCTATATTAAAATGAAAACAAGTGCTGATGTAACTGCAGGACAAGTTTGTGGAGGGAGAACTAGATCAATGTGGACAAGAAGGGAAACGGTGGTAGGGGACAGGGCAGGGGTAGAAAAAGAACCTCCAAGCCAGGGCAGCACAACCCTCTGTTTTCCCCACCAGGCACCCTCACCGTGTTCTGTCTTCATTTTGTTCTGTGCCATGGGCACGGAAAACATTGTTGTTAGCAGAATTCAGCACATTGCTTTTTCAGAGATCGTTTGCTCTCAGATTACTATATAGTCCTTCTAGGACTGAGAGTGCTCATAACTGTCAAGGAGAAATACAGGGATCAAAACTGCCTCCTTTGCATGTAGGGAGGAAGTATGGGACAATAATTAAAATAATGATAACCATTCACATCATATTTGTCAAGGCCTAGCTGGACAGCCTGCCTGGAGCCCAGCAGCTTTGCCCCATTGAGTCCTCAGAACAGTTCTGTGAGGTTGTATTAATATTCTCTCCATTTTACAGAGGAAGAAACTGAGACTTAGAGAGATTGGGAGATTTACCTAATGTCACGGCTAGATGGGGCTAGAGCAGGAATTGACCCATGTTTTGTTTCACTTCAATATCTACCACTAGAGTATTTCCCAAATTTTATTCATTCATGTATTAAACTGTCAGAGTTGCTGCCATATCCAATATCGTTTATTCTACTATCACATACGGGATACATTTTACTACCCTTGCCCTGACTTGCAGTGATGCAGCCTCTGGGCTGTGGCAGAACTGACTTTAACCCTGCTCCCATCACCTCTCTGAGCTGCAATTTTCTCATCTCTAAAAGGGGAGCATGGGCTCAACTTGTCTGACAGAGAAACAGATCATGGGAGTAAATCAGGAGGCACATTGTAGATGCCCTAGAAATATTTTGCTGAAGGGACCCTCAAGGAACAGGATCTATCTTTATTAACTCTTCTAAAAGATATATACATGGTTAGCATATTTTCAACTTCATCATTAATATTAAGGAATTCCTTAGCAATTTCCATGACCTCCGAGAAATTTGCAATTAAGTGTTAAAATCGGCATGTAGATTTAGTGTCCTGGAGTTCGAGGCAACATTAAAATAGTCTTGTTACTCTATTTGGAGCACATACATTTGCTCTAGCGTTTTTGCTTACTTGAGGGAACCATAATGACAGTATAACATCGTGATTAAGGGTATGGATTTTAAGGTCCATCAGATCTTGTTTTGCTTTCTGATCGCTCCATCCACTGGCTTTGTGACCTTGGGTATCTAATCGTTCTCTGCTTCAGTTGCATTAAATCAGCTGGGAATGCTTTCAGCTGTAAGTAGCAACCACCATAACAAAAAGCCTACAGAGACTTAGGTTGTTTTTCCCCTCACTTAAAAAGAAGTCCAGAGGCAGGAAGTTGTTACGTTTCAATGGCTCCACAATGTCAGAGCTTTGCGATTCTCTCTTCTTTATGCTTGCAGGATGCCTAACCGCTTTACTCGCAAGTCAGAGAAAAGGAAGGCAAGTAGAACCAAGGACATCTTCTCCTTTTTGAGACAGCAAACCTGCCCAGAAACTCCCAGCGACCTCCTTCACTGGCCTGAACCGTGTCACATGGCCAGGTTGCAAGGGAGACCAGGGAAGGCTCCAGAGTGGAGGTGGGTGAAGGAGAGGGGGCTCTGGTGGGGATTATGTCAGATAATGCATGTAACTGGAACAGGGAGATGGAGGCTTCATTCCAGTGTCCTGCAGTGAGGGAGCGTCGCATCAGAGACAGGGCAAAAACCTGGTTTTCTACCAGCCTGGAAGTTCCACACAGGTAGGGTTTTCTGTCTTTCTCGTTTATTATTCTAGCCTGATGCCTAGAACACAGATAACCATATGGTACTTCTCAGTAAATATTTGATAAATGAATGAATGGGTAATAATCTGATACATTTATTTGATTTACTGTCATTCATCATTTCCTCAAAAAACATTTATTCATTGCCCCTAAACAAACATCAGAATGTAAGAATCATGAAAACAGGACTTTTGGTGGTGTATTATTTATCTCTTGCTGTGTAACAAACTACCCTAAAACTCAGCAGCTGAAAATAACAAACATTTCTTATCTCACACCATTTCTGAGGTCAGGAATAACTGAGAGCAGTCTGGACAGGTGGCTCTGGCTCAGGTTTCTTGTAAGTAGTCACGATATAGTCAGGATGTTGGTCGAGGCCGCCAGCATCTAAAGGCTTGACTGGAGTTGGAGGATCTGCTTCTCAGATGGAGCTCACAGGGCTGCTGGCTGGAGGCCTCAGTTCCTCCCCATGTGGACTTTTCCATAATGCTGCTTGAATGTTCTCAGGACATGGCCGTTGCCTTCCAGAGGGAAAGAGCAAGGAGGAAACCATAGTGTCTTCTGAGAAGCCTTGGATGTTGCTCAGTGTCATCTGCACAATATTCTACTCCTTAGAAACAAGTCATGAGGTCCAGCCTAAGCTCCAAGGGAAGGCTTCTGCCTTCTGAAGGGGGAGTGTCACAGAATATTTTCCCCCAATATGTTTATACCTAAAAAATTTTTTTTATTGAAGTACGGTTGATTTACAGTGTTTCAGGTGTACAGCAAAGTGATTCAGTTAGACATATATATATTCTTTTTCAGATTCTTTTCTTGTAGACATTTTAAAACCACCAGTGTCTTTTCCATTCAGTGTTGTATTTCTAGCATCTAGATATGCCTGGCTCCTATAATAGATGCTTAATCAGAGCTGGTTCCAGGTTGGTAGGCCTTGAAGGTTATAAAATTGGGGGGCTTTAAGAGAAAGGATGTAGAAAAGTTAGGAAAAAAGTTATAAAAGTATTTATTTAGAATAAAAGAATATACTACAAATTACCCAATTTTTAAAGCTGAAAATATCACTGACATCACAAAATCCTCCAAATAACATCTTTATTTTTTATTAACTACCTGACTTTTCCTATATTATTATTATTTTAAAAATAAATTTATTTTTGGCTGCATTGGGTCTTCGTTGCTGCACACGGGCTTTCTCTAGTTGCAGCAAGCGGGGGCTACTGTTAGTTGTGGTGCATGTGCTTCTCACTGTGGTGGCTTCTCTTGTGGAGCCACGGGCTCTAGGCACATGGGCTTCAGTAGTTGTGGCACGCGGGCTCAGTAGTTGTGGCTCGTGGGCTCTAGAGTGCAGGCTCAGTAGTTGTGGTGCACGGGCTTAGTTGCTCCGCGGCATGTGGGATCTTCCCGGACCAGATCTTGAACCCGTGTCCCCTGCATTGGCAGGCGGATTCTTAACCACCATGCCACCAGGGAAGTCCCCCTATTATTTTTTATTAACTACCTGACTTTTCCTGTAATGTGCGTTTCCTATATATTTTGGCTACACACTCCTGGATTACCTGTTAATATGATAGTGATCTTGGATTATCATTTTCTTTAGAGAGACTACTAGAAAGAAGATTTAATCTTTCCACCATCAGGATTGATCAAAATTTCTTATTGTCAATTTAGAAAAGTTTCTTTTAGCTTTGCAACACATTACTGGTTAGGTGATGTAAATTTTTAGGATTGTTGTGTCAGATTTGGGGAAACATCTGTCCAGTTTTTTATAATGTGACCTGTAAGATTTTTAGGCAATTTGAGTTTTCTAGGGCAGTCATGAATCTCAAATACTTTTTGAGTGATGACACCCATTAACTAGTTTGTTGCTTTCTTTTTTGTAAAGATGGAGCATTTCTTTTATGTTATCTTTGTCAATGCCAATATTTCTTCTTCCTGGGTGATCATTATCATTTGCTCCTCTTTAGCAGATTGTAATGGTTAATTTTGTGTGTCAACTTAACTGGATCATGGGTTGCCCAGATGTTGGTTAAATGTTATTTCTGGGAGTGGCTGTGAAGGTGTTTCCAGATGAAATTAGCATTTGAATCAGTGGACTCAGTAAAGCAGTGTGCCCTCCCCAGTGTGGGTGGGCATCATCCAGTCCACTGAGAGCCTGAATAGAACAAAAAGGCAGAGGAAGGAAGAATTCAGCCCTTCCTGACTCACTGCTTGAGCGGGGACATTGATTTCCTTGCCCTAGGTACTCCTGTTTCTTAGGCCTTTGGACTCAGACTGGAACTACACCACTGGGTCTCCTGGGCTGCCAGATCATAGACAGAAAATTGTGCAACTTTTCAGCCTCCATAATGGCGTGAGTCCATTTCCCAATAATAAATCTCTTCTTATACATACATATCCTATTGATTCTATTTTTCTGGAGAACTGTGATTAACAGAATGATGTTTAAAAACCCAATAGCCTAGTTATTAGTTTTATTCCAAATTATCTCTTTTACTGGTATCACTTATACTTTGACAGAGAACTCACCAGAGTTCCAAGGTCAGGGTGTATCAAATATAAGTTACCTGATATATGGGAAATGCACCAAATTTGACTATCCTGTGTGTCTTCGCACACATACTTGCTATTTATGGGACTGTCACACTGAAATTTAAATCTCAGCGGCCATATATACAGTTTTATTGGCACTTAGCCGTGCTCATCCATTCATTTACCGTGTACAGCTGCTTTCACGCTGCAGCATCAGAGTTGAGTAACTGAGTCGGAGCCCACAGAGCCGACAAAGCTTAAAGTATTTAAAAATCTGTTGGCCAACCCCTGTCCTATGGAAATGAGCAAGAGACACACCTTCTCGGCCTCCTGAAGCAGTGGTCATTTTTCAGTCCCTAAAATATACCAAGCCTGTATACTGACTCAGGACTAACCTCTCCGCTCTTCTCTCTGGAGAACAATCTTCTCTCAGCCATTTTTGGTCTGATCATATTCATCCTTCAAGCAAATTCCCCTACCTAGAGAAGACTTCTCTGGCTACCTGTCTAAAACAGTTTCTATTCTTCTTTTTTTTTTTTTTTTTTTTTGTTAAATTTTTGGCTGTGTTGGGTCTTTGTTGCTGCATGCGGGCTTTCTCTAGTTGTGGTGAACGGGGGCTACTGTGCGTTGGGGTGCGCCAGCTTTCTATTGCAGTGGCTTCTCTCATTGTGGAGCATGGGTTCTAGGCGCATGGGCTTCAGTAGTTGTGGCTCACGGGCTCTAGAGCGCAGGCTCAGTAGTTGTGGTACACGGGCTTAGTTGCTCCGCGGCATGTGGGATCTTCCCGGACCAGGGCTTGAACCGGTGTCCTCTGCATTGGCAGGCGGATTCTTAACCACTGTGCACCAGGGAAGCCCAGTTTCTATTATTCTTAACCCTTGTTTCCTGTTCTTTTCAATCATAGTCCTGCCCATGGTTTACTTATTGACTTGTCTTGTTCGTTAAGATTGCTGCCCCTTTTACTCAGCAAATTCCCTGTCAACGTGTCTGTCTTCCAGGGTGGGTAAGAGTGTGAGCTCTGAAACCAGACAGCCTAGGTTTGAATCCCAGCTTCGTCACTTACAAGTTGTGGAATCTTGGGTAAGTCACTTATCTTCTTCCATTTTCTCCTCTGCAACATAGGGATAATCATAGTAACTACATAGCAAACATAGTAAGTACTACATTAAGTTTTGAGGATTAAATAAGTTGTAGATAAAGCGTTAAGGAAGCAGCAAAGGAAGCCATAAACAAAATGAAAAGACAGCCTACGGGCTGGGAGAATATATTCGCCAACAATGCGACCAACAAGGGCTTAATTTCCAAAATATACAAACAGCTCATACAACTCAATATCAAAACAAACAACCCAGTCAAAAAATGGGCAGAAGACCTAAATAGACATTTCTCCAAAGACATACAGATGGCCAACAGGCACATGAAAAGATGCTTAACATTGCTAATAGAGAAATGCAAATCAAAGCCACAGTGAGGTATCACCTCACACGGTCAGTATGGCCACATCAAAAAGTCTACAAATAATAAATGCCAGAGAGGGTGTGGAGAAGAGGGAACCGTCCTACACTGTTGCTAAGAATGTAAATTGGTGCAGCCACTGTGGAAAAGAGTTTGGAGGTTCCTTAAAAAAACTAAAAATAAAAATAGAGTTACTATATGATCCAGCAGTGTCACTCATGGGCATATATCAGAAAAAGATGAAATCTCTAATCCAAAAAGATAATGTACCCCAACGTTCATAGCAGTACTATTTGCAATAGCAGAGACATGGAAGCAACCAAAGTGTCCATTGACAGATGAATGGATAAAGAAGATGTGGCATGCATGCGCGCACACACACACACACACACACACACACACACACACACACACACACACACACAGGACTATTATGCAGCCATCAAAAAGAATGAAATCATGCCATTTGCAGCAATGTGGTGGACTTAGAGATGATCATACTAAGTGAAGTAAGAGAAAGACAAATACCATATATCATGTATATGTGAAATCTTAAAAAAATGATATAAATGAACTTATTTACAAAACAGAAATAGACTCACAGACATAAAAAAACAATCTTATGGTTGCCAAAGGGGAAAGGGAGGGGAAGGAGGATAAATTAGGAGTTTGGGATTAACAGATATGCACTACTATATATAAAATAGACAACAAGGACCTACTGTAGAGCCCAGGGAACTATATTCAGCATCTTGTAATAACCTATAATGGAAAAGAATCTGAAAAAGAAATATATGTGTGTGTGTGTATACATATGTATATATATATGTGGGTGTGTATGTATATATATCTCTGAATCACTTTGCTGTACACCTGAAACTAACACAACATTGTAAATCAATTATACTTCAAAAAAAAATACTAGTAAAAAACCAAAAAACGATCGGGGCTTCCCTGGTGGCGCAGTGGTTGAGAATCTGCCTGCTAATGCAGGGGACATGGGTTCGAGCCCTGGTCTGGGAAGATCCCATATGCCCTGGAGCAACTAGGCCCATGCGCCACAACTACTGAGCCTGCGCGTCTGGAGCCTGTGCTCCGCAACAAGAGAGGCCACGATAGTGAGAGGCCCACGCACTGCGATGAAGAGTGGCCCCTGCTTGCCACAACTAGAGAAAGCCCTCACACAGAAACGAGGACCCAACACAGCCAAAAATAAACAAATGTGGGGTTTAAAAAACAAAACAAAATGCACTACCTGGTAAGCAGTTGATAAGGGTTAGCTACTAATACTTAGTACTGTATCTTCAGGGTTAAACACAAGAGTACAACCAGTATCTCTCTTTTTTTTTTTTTTTTTTCAGTACGCGGGCCTCTCACTGTTGTGGGCTCTCCTGTTGCGGAGCACAGGCTCTGGACGCGCAGGCTCAGCGGGCATGGCTCACGGGCCCAGCAGCTCCGCGGCATATGGGATCTTCCCAGACCGGGGCACGAACCCGTGTCTCCGGCATCGGCAGGCGGACTCTCAACCACTGCGCCACCAGGGAAGCCCTAGACCTCAAGTTTCATTTAGTCCATGAAAGGCTATAACTGACCTTGATTTACATAACAAATCAGTAAGACAAGTGTTTGAAGCATTTTTTAAAATTACCTTTTTTTTGGGGGTGTGGGGTGGTAATTTAGTATCTGTCACGGTATGCCCACGGACAGATTAAGACATAAGTATTATGAGGCCTACATCAGTCAGCTATTGCCATGCTAATGTCATGTAACAAATCACCCAAAGCTCCGTGGCTTAAAACAATAATTAATCTCACAAAAGTATCTGTAAGTTGGCTGGTTTTCAGATGATCTAGACTGGGCTGGTCTTCAAGGTGGTGTGGGTTGCATCAGGGTCAGCTGTAGGTGTCTCTCATCCTCCTCGAATGAACAGGCATGTTCTTCTCACGGCACTGTTGGATATGCAAACAGAGCAAGACCCGCAGTGTAAACACGTTCTAAGGCTTTGCTTGCATCCTGCTTGCTAACAGCCTATTACCAACAAAGTGACATGACTGAGTCCAAATCAGTGGGTCAGGGAAGTATATTCCATCCAAAGCAGGCGTGGGAGCGGTGTATTTCCTGAACAGTAATACTATCCCAAGACCCATAACCAAATAAAAGTTAAAATAAAAATCAAACTAAAATGAAAAGTTATATTTTTCAAAGAGACAAAAACCACGTACATGTTAAAAATAGCTTTTCTGAATTTTCTGGTTGTCTCCTTTGGTGGGCAAGAGGGGTTGTAATGGTGTCCCTGCTTTTCTGGTCCTTTACGTGTGTGTCTAGTCTTCATTTGGAGCCAGCCAGCACTGATGACTACTCCTTTTTGTATCATAGTGCCCAGCACTTAGTAGGTATTTGACATAGTTTGTGGAACGTAATTGTTGAATTCTATAAATGTATGGCAATTGCATCAGTGCATGATAGCTCTATTTGCTTTACAGAAATTCAGGAGTACTCTAGGTATTGCACGTTTCTACATCAAAGCTTTAAAAGTAGTTATGGGGTGTGGAGGTGCACACAACTTCTAACACTGCCGTGCATACCTTGGAGGCCTCCAAGCAAGTCGTTGCCTCTGGGTTTCCTGTTTCTCTGTTTCCCGTGCAGTGGAAAAGCGATTGCTTTCTCATCTGATGTTGCATAAGGGAAATGCGTGCCTGGAAGATAATCAACAGAGAGGAGAGTGTAGACAAATAAATAAACAGTTTAATGAATATAAGGTAAAACATGAATTAGGGCTTCCCTCGTGGCACAGTGGTTAGGAATCTGCCTGCCAATGGAGGGGACACGGGTTCAAGCCCTGGTCTGGGAAGATCCCACATGCCACAGAGCAACTAAGCCTGTGTGCCACAACTACTGAGCCTGCGCTCTAGAGCCCAGGAGCCACAACTACTGAGCCCGCATGCCTAGAGCCCCTGCTCCGCAACAAGAGAAGCCACTGCAAAGAGAAGCCCATGCACTGCAACGAAGAGTAGCCCCCGCTGGCTGCAACTAGAGAAAGCCCGTGCACAGCAACGAAGACCCAACGCAGCCAAAAAAAAAAAAAAAGCCACGAATTAAAGCCAGCTTTCAGAACCTCACATTTTCCTTTCATCTACTGTTTGTTGAGTAATTGCACAATTACAACTTGCATAAATGATTTTATATACCTAGTAGTCTATAAATATCTCCAGTATACGTAGATAAGGAGGGCAGGGACGATCATGATTGAACAAACACGTTCTGACATAGAAATAACCTTGCAAATACTACAGTGTTCAGTTTCTACCAATGCTAGTTTTTTCCTGACCCAGGGAACTCAGTGTTCTGAATTTTATTAATAACTACTTTTGAGAGACTAACAAATGCCACACATTGGGGTGAGATGTCTCTATTATTATTAACGCATGTAACAGCACTGCCGTGTTAGAACATACCCCTATACTAAAGAAGGAAACACAGACACGCAGTAAGTAGCTTGAGCCTGTCTTTGAACTCTAACGTGCTTCACTAGAAAACCAGGCTGTTTTGAAAGTTGACCACCCCCTGTGTACAGGGAGGGCCAGTTGAGGACAAGCAAGTGTGGCATATAGATATGCATGTGACTGCCACATCTTATTTCTTGCACCAGGATTAATGTACCAGAACACCCAGTGTGGGAAGCCACCTCAGGGCCACCCTGCAAATATTTGTATACCTCCCCGCCATGCTGCTTTCCCTCAGTTATGTAGTGCAGAGCTTCTTAGATGACTAAGGCAGGCATGGCAAACATGCCACCCGATTGTCAGCTGCCTCTGGTTTGGAAGTGTTCACTCAGAGCTATCAGCGAAGCCCAGAGATGGCATCTTACAAGCTGGTGATAAAGCTTCAAGTAGCTTCCACTGTGAGAAGGGCTTAATTATGTGTGATTTTTCAAGCAGTATCTGTAGATTCTACAGATAAGATGTCTCCTTTCTGTCTGGTGTGTGCCTTGTACTAGTGCGCTTATTGAATCATGGCTGTTAGCTCCTCCGTGGTTGTGAATTAGGGCCCCAGGAGCCTCCAATCAGGTTTAGCTATTGTCCTCGCAAAGCTCGTTATTGCTCTTTTGGTTGGAATTTGAGGGGAAGAACAACCATCAGGTAAGTGTGCAATGTCAGGGGAGCAATTTGGTTTGAAAAGTCTCAGAAACGGCCTTTAAAAAAAAAAAAAAAACTTCTAGGGCATTTCTTTTTTGAAAAAATAAGTTGAGTATCTTTGTTTAAAAAAAAAAGGATTTCTGCCTTTCCAGTTAAGAGCAATCTTTAAAAGGCATACAAAAAAAAAAAGTTGGCTCTGTTTTCTGAATTGCTAGTTGGAAGAACAAAAGCAGCAAGGGAAAGTTTGACTTGACTTCCTCTGCAATTTGTTTATATCATCGGAGCAGAAAGAATCTCAGGGCTCAGCTCGCCACTTCCTGAATAAAAAGAGAAAAATGCCCAGAGTGCTGGATTCATTGAGAAGTGCAGAGCAATCGCTCAGCGCTCTGCTGACCGACTGAGGGGCCCAGAGGGCAAAGGAAGAACGTTTCCCCATTCAGCTACAATCTAAGATAACTGCAAAGTCCCCAGTCACCAAATACTCCCCCAGCCCTCCCAGTGGCCAGAGAGGCCAGCTGGGAGGAAGGTGCAGGCTTCCCTGGCTTGTTGCTATGGAGTCCGCGTCATCATCCAAGACAGCATTGTCAGTCAATCCAATTCAAAGACAGCAGTGGCAGCAATGGAACTGCATTGAAATTACAAATATTTACTTGGAAAAAAAAAAAAGTCCAAATCAGATGTAACTGAGATGATAAGGTTCTGTTTACTTCTCTAGGTAGTAGCCAGGAAACAGCCAAACCAGTTAGGGTAGGAAATTTTCTTTTTTTGGTCAGGTATGTGCTGAATCACTGGCAGCGAACTTCAGGGATTTTTAGGAGAGAAGATTTCTTTCTCTCTAGGTTCTCCTGGGCAGAGTGCCTGTGTTCCTTCCCCTCCACACACAACACTTTTTAAAAGCAATTCGAGGCCAGCTGAGCTCATTTTGATTAGTGCTGTTAGTTTCCTGCCACTTGTCTTTCTAGGCTGGAGTGAGGCCTAAGGATTTAGGTGAAAAACATCAGGCTGCTCTCCTCTTCGAGGAATCTTACCTGTGTGGCTTCCTAGCTTCCCTTTTCATAACTTATTCGGTTGAGGTCTGCCATAGCTGGCCTATTAAAAGAGAAATTTGAAATCAGTAGGTGAAAGGGCTAAGAAAGAAAAATACAGTTGAGCAGTGAATGTACTTGGCTGAGTCCCCTTATGGGAGACTGACTTCATTGGCCTTTGGAACACTGGAGGGGATTGCAAAACATGCAGCTAGAACAGAGAGAGAGAATGCAGATAGAAGGGGGGGGCAGAGTGGGGAGACAAAGAGCGGCTCCCTTTCCTCAGAAAGGGGGGGTCATCCTTACTAAAGTGCGTGTCTTGGGGCGGCTCAGAAGCAGGAGAAAATGCCACGTAATAAGGCTGGTGGCCATTTGAATCATGAATAGTATAACTAACGCAGTGATTTCAAACCTCACGGTTTGTTATTGGAAGTTTTTCTTCCCATTTGGAGGGCAGGTTTCCATCAATTCTCTTGTCTAATTCCTGCTTCCTGCCAAGCTGCTGCTGTTTTCAAGAAAACACTTGGGTCATCGTTTGAGAGCTTCAAAAACCTCAGTGTTCAATTAGCCTCCTTTTGAATCCCTTCTGACGGTTGGTTAAATACGGGTCCAAAGTCCTTTCTGTGAGTAGAGCTGATCCTGGGGTGAGGAAACATAATTTTCTGAGTGTTAAGAAACAAAAATAATGTTTTAACAGCACCATTACTAGAAAACTTGGAAATTGCATTCTTCTAGTCTGTTCTGTTCAATTCCATTTTGTGGACCTCTGAACATTTCATAGTACAAAGGGCTATTATATAAAAAGGACACTTGGATATTCTTCTTAAAGGTTCCCTTGTACTTTCATAGCATGTTTACAAGGTTACTAAGGATGCTTTCTCATCACTGTATTTTAAATGGCTCGACTATTACTCCCACGTTTGAGAATCATTGAAACTGCCTGAATGGAACCAGGATATCCTTTGTTCCCCATTGATTTGGAAACAAAAGACGCAGGAAAAAAAGTTTATTTTGCTGCTGAATGCCATATGCAGATGAATGCATTGTCGATTAAATTAAACCAAGGATCTGAAGACTTTTTCAAGCCTTAGAATGTTCTTATAGTTACGGTACATGTTAGAATTTGCCCTCCAGTTTTCATTTATTCTGTTGTGCTTGTGTCTAACGCGGGGTTATTTAAGTCACACACCCAAGTCTTCAGGAATAATAAAGCGTAATCAATAGAAGAGAATCAGCATAAAAAAAGACAAAAGTTGCTATGTTGTTTCTTAGGTGGGAGATACCAGATGGACATAAGTAGGCAGTGCCCTCCATTTTCTCCCTTCTCCATCTTTTCCAGTTTCTCTAGACCTGAGATTCTCATCTTCGGCACTGTTGACATTTGGACTGGGTCTTTCTGCGTTGCAGGGGGCAACGCCCATCGCACATCTGTGCGATGTGGGGTGTCTACCAGCTTCCTGGGCTGATGCTGGCGGCACCCCTCCACAGTCATGACAGGCAACCTCGGCTCCTGTAGCTGCCACATGTCCCCTAGAAGGGGGTGGGGAGGGCGTTTGGATCGCCTCAGGTTGAGAACCACTGTTCTAGAGCAACCCACCCACCGAATCCTGTTTGAAGGAGGAAGAGAAGATTAACGTAGTGTGCAGCCAGCGACAGTGAAAATCACTGGTTACGAAGCAGTTAATCAATTCATAGAGTTAGATCTCAGACCACGAGAGAGAGAGAGAGAGAGAGAGAGAGAGAGAGAGAGAGAGAGAGCGCGAGCGAGAGAGGGAGAGAGAGAGAGACCTTCACTGTACAGGCGGGGCCACAGCAGGGAGCGCATCCCAGCATACATGGCTAGATGGTGGGCTAAGGCTAGTTACTGTTGGCGGTTTTTCCTTGTTATTGCAAGTAGTTCATGGATTCACTTACCTATCTTTGTGCCCCTCCTACTGGGAAGCATCTCAGAGTAGACGGGAAACAACGCATCTCAGGATCCTTTTCCTTATGACTGTGAAGTAATTAATATCACTAATTTAATTTTCAGTGGCTAGAAATGGGCATGCACTACAGTAATAAAATACACATTTTATGAGATACTGTCAGAATAATAAAAATGTATCGTAATGACAATATGGCTAAAGAAGTTTAAAACACGTCTTAATAAAGATGTGTCTCTATTTCACTAGGATGTATAGTTCGCATCAACTGTTTTTATTAAATATCAAAAGAGAAGCAGTGCCCAGAACCACATAACCTGAGTCCTGTATATACAATAATAAAGCTATCAGTGTTCATTTTTAGTATTTTTTTTTTTTAAGTTTTAAATGATGAAGTGTTTTGAATGCTGTGACAAGTGGACAGGATAAATGGTGCAATAGTCAGTACATGTACTTACTGCCAAGATTTACTGGTTTCCAGCTCTCCCATTTCAGAGCCTTTACTGGTCCTGGCAGTCATTTATCTGCATGGCTCATTCCTTCCTTCCCTCATCCAGACTGAAACGGCACCTCCTCAGGCCTCCCAATCTCTCTTTATAGTGATACAACTACAGAGTGTATTCTATACGGTGAACAGAGGGCACCGTCCGTCACTTGCCAGCCAGCCCTGCTTTAATTTTTTATAGCATATTATATATAAATATGTGTTTGGTTTACTTATTTGTCTGTTTCCTCCAACTAGAATCTAGCCTGACTCCCTGATGGCTTTGTTTTATCTAGCAGTGCTCAGAACAATGCCTACCTAGTACACAATAGGCGCTCAGTAAATAATCTGTTGAATGAAAGTGTTGTCCAGGCAAACCGTGGGCACGAGCGGGCTGGTAACAATTTAGTGTGGGTTGATGAAGTCTCGCGCTCTTGTGAATGACCTTTGTCTTCTCAAGTGTAATATTTAATATTTAATTGGTTTGGCATGACAAGTTAAATATTGCAAGCAGTTAATCATTTATTCATTTTAAATAACAGGTTGTTTTTTAATAGAAGTCTAATGAAGAAAATATTAATGGACTCCCAGCCTACTGATCAGAGAAGCCTACTGATATTTAAACAGCAAAAGTACATGCTTATAGTTAGAAACTTGAAATTGCATAGAAAAGTTACAGAATAAAAAGTAGAAGACATTCCCCCATCTACAAAAAGAAACACTTGTAACCAATTTCTCATGAATTGTTCCAGAAAATTTCTCTATGACCGTAAGTATACATTTACTAGCAAAATATACCTTAAATTGCTTTAAATGCGCACACACACGTGCATACACACATACCAGAATGGTTTCTTTAACCCTTGCACAGTTTGTACTTAGATATTTATTTGCTCAACTATGTGTTGAACATCTCTCTTCCATGCAACTGTACCTGCCTACCCACCATTCTGTCCCCAGTGCCTGGCACACAGCAAGCCTCATTACCTGTTCGTTGAACAATTGGTTAAACTGGTACACATATGCTTTTATTAATGTACCGTGGCCAAAACACGATTCTTATGCCATTAGTGAAGTTCTTTAGGATTTGTGTTCAATGAACATTTATAAATTTTTAAAAATTGTTAGCATTCTAGGTGTTTTCATGTGAATTAGCTCATGCAGTCCTCAGGCAGATCTCCTAAAGTGATTATTTTCATTTCTGTTTTTCAAATGAGAAATACTCGGATATCAAAACCGAACTATAGATGAAGATGTAATATTAGGAAAAAGTTCTAGGCCTCCATGCCCAATTTATATTTCTAGGTAACTTCATTTTTTTTTTTTTTTTTTTTTTTTTTTTTTTTTTTTTTTACCAATCTCAGCAGTCAGAATGCTGTGAACATTTGAGCTGAGCTCTAAATACCAAATATTTCTATATAGTCTGTCATGTCACAAAGATATATTTCAAGTCTCTCTAATTAGCCCAGCAGATGAAACAAAGATCTGAAGACTCACTAAACACTAACAAAACAAACAAGCAAACAGAAAATTCCTCTAACACAAGAGAAACTTCTTGACAGTGTAAAAAATGAATCCACCTGGCTTCTAAGAAGCAGGCCTGAGCAGCTCAGAATCAAAACACAGGAAGTAAGTTGTAAATGGCAGAATTGTAAATGGCAGAATGAATAAAACAACTATTTTGGGGGTGAAACAGAATCTGCTCTCTGCACTTTAGATGTCACCTTTCAAAGTGAGGAGGGAGCACATGGGGTCAAAATGTTCCCCCCGGGGCTCCATTTTCAAAAAGAAACAGTATATAACTTGGTAAGTAAAGTAAAAAACCATCGAATTACATGGTTAAAAATGGGTGAGTATTATGGCATGTAAATTATATCTCAAGGTGTCAAAAAAAAAAAAAGCCAAATTAACAGTTAAAAGTTGTTTTATCTTGCCAGCGGGCAGCCAGTACAGAGTCAGGTCTCGTGTGTGTGTGTGTGTGTGTGTGTGTGGGGGGGGGGCAGCCAGTACAGAGTCAGGTCTCGTGTGTGTGTGTGTGTGTGTGTGTGTGTGTGTGTGTGTGTGTGTGTGTGTGTGTGTGTGTGTGTGTGTGTGTACTGTGTGTATACTGTGGTCTGTGAGTCCAGTATGTGGGGACGCAAAGGTTACTGTTTAATATTATGTAGAAAACATGTACAGAGCCAAGGAGGTGAAAACAGTTCTCTCATAAAAAGACCATGGGGCTGGGGGGCTCCTGAGAAGTCAAAGTAATTGAAAAGATGAACCTTTTGTCCTGGAGGTGTCATCACGTCCTCCTACTGGGGCGAAACCACAGAGCATAAAGCTCGCCTCCTGCTTGCCGCTTCCCTGTTGATTCTGTCCCCTCGTAATAGCAGCCTTCTTCCATCTGCCGGGATTCAGAGATTTATGGGGGCAGAGTGTGAGGGGAATTACTTCCAAAAGAAATAATCGCAGGAACAGTAAGATGGAAGGAGGAGGAGAGAGAGAGAGGGAGGGAGGGAGGGAGAGAGAAACAGAGAAGAGAGATTAATTTCCAGGACAGAATAAAATTGGCTATCATGTCATTAAAGTGTTAAAACACTGCAAGCACTATAAACTGATGACGATACCTTACGAAGAGGCTTCTGTTGGGACTGGGAGGGAAAGGGGATGGGTGGGGAGGAGGACCTGCTCACTGCCAGGGGCAGGGCTTTGCAGTTAAACCTCAGGTCGTGGTTTGATGCCCTTCTGACTCACGGAGACAAAGGCCACCTGCCAGCCTGGGGTCAGGCGAGACCTCACACTCCACGTGAGCACCTCCTGTGGGAAGGAGGAGAAAACGACGCACGAGCAAACCTCTGAATTACTGACGACAAAACAAAGCCTTACTCAGTCTAAAAAACCAAGTGAGGTTATTTTTCTGAGAATTACATAAGCGAATGCCCCACGCTTACCTCTGATTATTATCTCTTAATCATAGGTTTAAAAATGTCAGTAAAACTATGTCAGACTAGGACAGAGGTTACTTTGGGGAAAGAATAATGATTAGGAGAGGACACGGGGACTTTCAGGGTGCTGATTTCCCGGATATGTGACAACTTTGGGAAAATTCATCAAGCTGGATATTTCCAATTTGCGATTATGTATATTTTACTAACATTAAAAAAGTGCCAATATGATCTCCCTGTTGCTCCTCCCTCATTCATTTCAAAGTTGATGTGACCAAAGAGCGCTTGGGTCCTCCTCTAGCTGTGTTGCCCCACTTAGCTCATGGTAGCCTTCGACGACTTACCCCAAGACTTCAGCAGCATCCTGGATTCTTCTTTCATTCTGCTGGCTCTACCTCCACAGCAGATCCCATCTCTCTCTGATTTACTCCATCTGCACTGGCCTTCCAAGTCAACGTCCTGTTTGGCTAGACAACGGTTAATGGGCTGCCAATCAGGTTTCCTGCTCCCTCCCATGCTAATCCAGCCTCCAAAGTTACCTTTTTTAAAAATGGAAATCAGGTGACCACATCCTCAAAGTCCCCCAACAGCTTCCCGTCACATGTAAAGTAAGACCCAGCTGTGGGTAAGCCTTCTGGAGTTGCTTTCCTTCTGTTCCTCTAACTCACTAAGCTCATTCCTTCCTCCGGGACTTGGCCTTGCTGTCCCTGTCTGGGTCTCAGCTCTCCCGTCACCTGCCCACCGAGCCCGCCCCCAATCAACTGTGACAGTCACCACTCCCCATCACGTTACCGTCACGACACCTGGCACTATATGACAGGTTAGGTTGTCTCAGTTGTTGATGGGATTTCTCCCTCACTAGGATATAGGTTCCCAGAGAGGCAAGGACTGTGTCTGTCCTGTCAGTATCTCCAGTTGGATGTTATAAAAATAGTCTGAAACATCACATGCCTGAAACCCAGCTCCTGGAATTCTCCCTCCCCACCATCACCACCTCCCTCCAACCTGCTTTTCTCATAGTACTCTGCTCGTGGCAACTGTTCATTCAGTGACTCAGGCCAGAAATACTGGAGTCACCCCTGACACCCCTTTCTCCCCTCACATCCCGTCTTCAATCCATCAGCACTTCCTGGTGGCCTTACCTTCACAGAGCCTGACAACTCATCTGCCATGTCCTGCCCCTGCCCTGGTACAGGCAGAAGAAGGGTTCCTGGAGCTGCCTAACCACCCCCTACATCTCCCTGGGTCCCCCTTTCCATTTAGTCTCCAGAGTCAGGTTATTTGAAAAAAAAAAAAAAAAAAAATATATATATATATATATATATATATTTTAGCCGCTCCGCACGGCTTGTGGAATCTTTAGTTCCCTGACAAAGGATTGAACCCAGGCCCTTGGCAGTGAGAGTGGAGTCCTAACCACTGGACCACCAGGGAATTCCATCGAAAATAATTTTAAACCCCACAGCTCTTTCCAGATGTGTCTTTCCAATGACTCCCCATCTCAGAGCAAAATCTAAAGTCCTTCGGAGACCTGCACGCATCTGCTCCCCTGGCTGCCTCACCCACCCGCTTTCCCTTGCTTTCTGCATTGTGGCCACTCTAACCAAGGACACTCTCCCCCAGACCTTTGCACCTGCTGCTCTTTCGGGAATTATCCCCCAGGTGCCCCTCACTTGTGTTCTCTCACTTGTCGGGGTCTCTGCCCAAGGAGGCTTTCTCCAGCATCTCTCTTCAAAATTGCCCCCATCCTGACCCTCCCTAGTTCTCTCCTCTACTTATTTTTCTCCAAAGCACTTAAGGCTCCACAGACTTATGTCATAGTTATGTATTCATTGATGGTCCCTTCCCCCTAAGTTCCATGAGGGTGGAGATTTTTGTCTCTTTGTCTTGGCTGTGTCCTCATTGCCCACATTTCTGCCTGGCAGATAGTAAACACTTATAGGTTATTAATAATTAATTGAATGAAAAGTACATGCTAAAGATTTAAGTCCTCATATAGTGAGTGAATGAATGATAATTAATCGAACATTGCCGAAGTCATTAAATCAACAAAGATATACAGAGTTTCTGTTGTGGGTCTGAAACCAATCTAACCCGTTCTACAGTAGTATACACAACAGACAAGATCTCTGGTCACCTGGAACTTGCATTCTACTTGGGGAAAGCAACCGATCCAACAACTGCAAAAAACATCTCATTACAAACCTGGTAGTGCTGGGAAGAAAGAGGACCTTCTGAGATCATAGCTCCATTAGAGAGAACTGGGGAGGCTTCCTCAGAGGAGGTGACATTTGAGCTGAGATGAGAAAGTTTGGGTGCACAGGGAAGTGGGGGACTGGGGAGAGCATTTGTGGCAGAAGAAAATTCTAGTACAAAGCCCCACCCCCCACCCCCAGACTTTTAATCCAACAGGTATGGATTAATCAATTACATCTTACTGTTTCCAAGATCCTAGTGAGCCTTGGTATTTGGTTTCTGATATTTACCATTAAGTTCATTTTTTAGGTGCCCAAATTAATGATGGTTGTGATTCTTTTCCTGATGGAGGTGGGAACCACCTCCAAACTCAGGAATCCGATTAAATACTGGAGGCCTCAGAGTTTATACAGTGTGTGGGGCTGGCTTTTTTACATCATCCTTGTTTTCTTCTTTTTCCAGTCCTTCAACACTGGCTGGTCATTAAAATTGAGAGCTCACCCTGGGTTAAGTGGATGATTTCCTGGAAAACAGCTGGTTGAGCTTCCCCCTGTGTGCCTCTGAAATAAACATCCCCTTTGGAGAAAGGCTTTCTTTAGTGCCTTCCTGCTCAGCATCTTTTTTGCAATTTACATTCCTGTTTTGCATGACTTCTCAGAAGAAATCTAGAATCATCACCAAAATAACAGCCAAAGGTTATTATGCACTTCACAGTGTTCCCAGCCCTGGGAGCTAGGTACTATTATTATCCTATATTCAGAGGTGATGGCCTGAAGCCTGGAAGTTAATGTGTCCCATATCAATCAATAACTACAAAATGGCAGAGGCAGGCTTTATGTCCAGACCAGATGACTCAAGAACTCGTGCTCTTAATCATCAAGCCCAAGGCCTCCTTGACCCCAAACTGAAAAGTCTCCTCTTAACTTCATTTTCTCCAGCTGTTAGATGAAGGTGTGGAACCCAAGGTTCTAATTCTTCCAGTCCATGTGCAGACAGTGGGGTTGTATTTTCCCTTGCAAAGGGAACCAACTCTGGCTGACCTGTGCTGAGAAGAGTTGAAGGGACGGATACTGAGTCACTCACAGATGGGGAATTGAGAGCTAAGGAAGGAAAAAAGAGAGGAAGGGAGGAAGACAGAGAACCAGAGCCGTCCCATGCGTCTAGGGAGCAAGTAAACTTCTCAAAAGTATTCTTCTGGAGTAAGGGAGCTACAGTTTGCTTCTCCCCCTGCCTCACTCTGGTGAAGATCAACCATCCCAGAATCTACAGTGTGTTGACTTAATCTTGGCTGTGGATTCATCCCTCGGCTAGGAAAGGGCAAAGGTACCTTGACAGTCCCACCGGGGTGACTCATGATGGGGTGCATATTTCCTCAAAGAAAAATCAGGGGACTGTAACCCAGGCAATGGGAAATGGATGCTAGGCTTCTCAAAAAGAGCTGACCCCACTCTACCGTCAAAAGGTCAGAAGTGAAAACTCTTTTCAGTCTCGATGAAGCCTTTTGCTCCCACTTGGAGTGGCTCATCCTTATTTAAAGGGTGTCTAGTGCAGGGCCAGGCAGAGAGCAGGTGCTTAGCAAGGAAATGTGGGATAAGTAAGTGAACTGAAAAGAAAGAACATCCCTGATGCTGAATCATTGCTCCCGCTTAGAGACCAGACATCACACCTCATTAAAACTAGCATCCCCTGGGATGGGCTTTTTGGGTAGGTCCCTTCCCAGCCAGAGTTCTTAACCAATTGAGAAATAAGACAAAAGAACGAGCAGGTTGTCTTAGTCCATTCAAGCTGCTGTAACAAAAATAGCCCAGACTGGGTGGCTGACCAACAACAGAAATGTCTTTCTCACAGTTCTGGAGGCTGGCAGTCAGAGATCAGGGTGCAGCATGGCCAGGCTAGGCCCTCTCCGAGTTGCTGTTTTCTCACTGTGTCCTCCAGTGGTGGAAGGGGCAAGGGAGCTCTCTGGATCTCTTTTCATAAGGGCACTAATCCCACACGTGAGGGCCCCAACTTCATGACCTAATTACTTCCCAAAGGCCCCCATCTCCTAATGCCATGACACCAGGGATTAGGTTTCAACACATGAATTTGCGGAGGGGAGGAACACACAAACATTCAATCTATAGCACAGATGGGAGCCAAAATGTCTCCTCTATTGCTGATAAATCTCGATATCTGTGGGCCACTGTGCTTCCCCACACTGACCCGAGAATGAAATGAATCTTCCAATTCCAACACAGGAGCAGAGAACAACTCCCCATCTGCAAGGAGACAGGGAGCAGAAGACAGCTTGATTCCTCCCCAATTTACCTACCAGATAAGTCTGCTCCTCTCCTGAAGGGGAGTGGGTGAAGGGCAGGGAGAGGCCAGGAGTTTTAGGACCAAGGGGAAAAGCACTCTTTCCCAGCTTCCTGACTGGGCACCAGGGGGCCCGGGGAAGGTACACAGGGGTGTTGACCCCAGGCTGATAACAATCTACTCTGCAGCCATGTTCATATTCTTTGTGGCTATCTACCAATTATGTTTTCACAGCTGTGACCAGAAATATTTCCATCACTCGGGACATGACACCAAAGCACCTGGTTTTGAAATGTGGAAAATTCTGTCAAAGGACTGTGAAAGTTCTCTTAAAATAGAAACATTAAAAGCCCCAGAAAGGAAGGTATAATAATTATTATCATTAACTCAGTTACAATCAAAGGCCAGTCTGGGGCTTCCCTGGTGGCACAGTTGTTGGGAGTCTGCCTGCCAATGCAGGGGACGGGGGTTTGTGCCCCGGTCCGGGAGGATCCCATGTGCCACTGAGCGGCTGGGCCCGTGAGCCGTGGCCGCTGAGCCTGTGCGTCCGGAGCCTGTGCTCTGCAACAAGAGAGGCCACAGCAGTGAGAGGCCCGCGTACCGCAAAAAAAAAAAAAAAAAAAAAAAAAAAAGGCCAGTTTGCCTGACACTGAACGGACTGACAGGAGAACAGTGGCTAAACTTCGGTGTCTGAGACTCCCAAGTTTGAATTTCTGCTCTGCTCCTTATTAACTGTGTAAACTGAGGCTTGGTGATGCCCCTGGACCTCATTTCTGCAGCTATAAAATAAGCATGATAATAGCTTCCATTCCATAGGGTTTTTTGGGGGGAAGATTCTAGAGATAATGTATTTCAAATACACATACACCTGGCACAGAGTAAGCTCTTAATGAATCCTAGCTAATGCTCTTATTATGATTTTTTTCTCATTGGTGATGATGTTTAGGGTCCTCGTGTTGCCATGAAATATTCTTTCTATTCACTCACATTATCCTCTGGTTGTTTGCTAATGTGCAGTAGAAACAACCCTGGAACAGGAGTGTGGGGGCTCAAGTTCAAATCCAAGTTCTGGTACTTTCTAGCTGCATCGTAATTGACAAAATCACTAGAACTCTTTGAGCCTCAGTTTCCTCATCCGTCATAGGTGACATCATAGAAAAGCTTAATTTGAACTTGAAACATGAATTTTTCCTTCCTTGGAACATTTTTTCCTTCATCCCTTCATCTATTAACAAGTGTCCAGCCAGGATCTCAGTTCATCTACGCGTCTGCAGAGCAGCCCTTCCCCCACCCATTGCACATATGCATTTGCTCCACAAGTTTTTAACGAGCAGCTAACACTGCGTGCCAGACACTGTTCGCGAAGCAGAGTTATGTGTTAGCAAGACGTGGTCTCGGCCTTTCAGAATCAGAGGAAAATGTCAAGGGACTTTTCTCTGTATTGTGTCTCCCGGGGTCAGCCCCTCTCCCTAGTCAAGCTTGCTCTGAGTTGTGGACACAATCAACATGATCCAGACCTAGAAACATACACACCGTCACACCCTGGTCCACTCTCCCTGAACCAGGGGCCTTGTAAATCTCCTTATTGGATTCCAGCTGACGATGCATTGAATTCCCCCAACAAAATTCTCCCAACCTCAGGCCTCCTCTCCACCCCAGAGAGAGATTATTCAGATTCTTTTAACAAACTTCTTCCTCAGAGCAGCCCCAGGCCATGGTGACGTTATGGAAGCACCAAGGTCCTGACTCAATCAAGAGGCCTTGCCATAGGCAGACAGGTACTGAAAACAAAATAAGACAAAACCAACAGCAGTGGGTACGTCACCTCCTTTCTCACTGTTCCTGCTGGGACACCCTTGGCCAGCTTCCCTGGGCGGGCAGGCTGGAGAGCCGAGCTTGGACCACATGTGCCTGGGTACCCGCGTGTACTGCCTCTTAGTACCAGTGTGGCCTTGAGCAAGCAACTCACTCTCTTTAGGCCTCAGTTGCCTCATCTGTAAAATGGGGATGATGGCATTTACACCTAAGGTCATCATGAATATTAATGGAGACAAAGTGTGAGAAGCACGTAGTGTCATGCTTGGGGCATAATTGCTCAATACATATCAGCAACCATTCCTATTAGGACACGTCACTATTCTCACATAGGAAAAAGACCAACGCGGTTTGATGAAAATACATGACTCATAAAATGTATGGCCTGGAGTGAACCCTTCTCCTCCTCCCCCCATGGCTGACTCCTCTTCACTTTTGAGGTCATGGCTGTAACATCATCTCAGTTTTTCTCACCTTGACTACACATTGGCAGCACCTGGGGAGCTTTTTTACAGTTAGTGATGCCTGGTCCAGCCTCCAGAGGTTGATTTAACTAGGTGCAGCCTGGACACGGGGAATTTTAAATGCTTCCCAGAAAATGCTCGAGTTCAGCCAAAGCTGAGAGTTACTGCTTTTAAAGGCAGTGGATCGTGGTAGCTGAAAGCCAGGCTGCTGGGGTTTGAATCCTGATTCTGCAACTCACTAGATGTGTGACTTTGGGCAAGTTGTCAAAACTTAGTGCCTCAGTTTCCTCACCTATAAAATGGGTATAATGATAATAACAGAACTTACCTCATAGTGTTGTAAAGATTAAGTAAAGTGATATGTGATACATTTAGTACAGTGCCTGACAGACTCAGAGAAAGACCTTTAATTATAATTCCTTTAATTTCTAAAAATATGTATATTTTACCACAATAAAAAAATTACCATTTAACCAGTGTTAAGTATACAATTCAGTGGCATTCGGTATGTTTCCAGTGTTCTACAACCATCACCACTGTCAATTTCTAAAACTTTATCATCCCAAACAGGAACTCTATTAAGTAACTCCTCCTTCCCCCCAGCTCCTGGGTAACCTCTATTACACTTTCAGTCTCTCTGAAGTTGCCTATTCTATATTACTGCAGATAAGTGGCATCATACAATATTTGTCCTTTTGTGTCTGGCTTACTTCATTTAGCATAATGTTTTCCAGTTTCATCTATGTTGGAGCATGTATTAGAATTTCATTTTTCTTTTTATAGCCAAATAATTTTCCATTGCATTTATACATGTTTATTCATTCATCTGTTGATGGACATTTGGGTTGTTTCCACCTTTCGGTTCTCGTGAATGGTGCTGCTGTGAGCATGGGTGTACACGTTTCTGTTTGAGTTCCTGCTTCCAATTCTTTGGGTATTTACCTGGGAGTGGAATTGCTGAATCATACGGTAATTCTGTTTTAACTTTTACACGTTTTACACAGAGCCTGCACCATTTTACATTCCCACCGGCAAGGCACCAAGGTTCTAATTTCTCCACATCTTCACCAACACTTTATTTTTAAACAAATAATAGCCATCCTAATGGGTGTGAAGTGGTATCTCATTGTGGTTTAGTTATAATTCCTTTTGATCTCATCCAAAGTAGATTACGCATCGCCTATTATTCTCTCGCCCACAGCACACAGCTCTTTACTCTGAGGCTGTTATCACAGCGTGTCCTTCTGTTTGTTGAACGTTTGCCTTGCCGAGTAGCCCAGGACTTGGCAACCTATGGCTTGAGGCTGCAGGTCAAATCTGGCTGCTGTTTGTTTTCGTATAGCCCACAAGCTAAAAATGATTTTTACATTTTTGAATAGTTAAAAAATAATCCAAAAAAATAATATTTTGTGAAATGTAATAATTATGATATTCAAATTTCATTGTCTGTAAATAGTTTTACTGGCACACAGCTACGCCCTGTGTTTACATGTTGTCTATAACTGCTTTTGCACTACAAAGGCAAAGTAGAGAAGTTGCAACAGGAACCATATGGCCTGTAAAGCCCAGAATATTCACTCTCTGGCCCTGTTTCTATGTATAGAAAAAGATTTGCTGAATCCTGCACTAGACCCTGAACTTAGAACAGTCATCCTGATGTCTCCACAGAACTGGCACTGGAATTTGTTGACCCCATCTCCCGCACTAACTCCAGACACACACAAAAATTTGAGATGGATCAGAGAACTAAACGTAAATGCCAGTACTAGAAATCTTCTAGAAGAATACATTTTAAAAAACTTCTTTGTATACTTGGGTTAGGCAAAGAATTCTTCGGACACAAAATGAACGAATCATAAAATAAACTGGACATTAAAATTTCTGCTTATTCAAAGATAGTATAAAGAATATAGAGAAGCCACAGATTGGGAGAAAATTTTTACACCTGTATGTGATAAAGAACTTGCATCTAGAATATACAAAGAATTCCTACAACTAATAAAAGACATACATGTTTTAAAAATGGGCAAAAAACTCAGACACTTCACAAAAGATATAGGCATAGCTAATAAGCACGTGAAAAAGTACTTAACATCATTAGTCATCAGGGAAATGCAGTTTAAACCCACAATGAGATACAATTTCACACACATTAGAAAAGCCAAAAAAAAAGAAAAAAGAAAAAACACACACAAGGAGGAACAACTCTCAAACCTTTACTATGGTTCTGTTATTTAATTGCTGACGGAAGTACAAGGGCTTTGGGAACTGTCTGGCAGTTTCTTATAATTCTACTCCTCCTCGGTATTACTCAAGAGAAATGAAAACAAATGTCCATACAAAAGGCTTATACGTGAATGTTTACAGCATTTTTATTCAGAACAGCCACAAACTGGAAACCACCCAAATAGCATTAACAACAAAACAGATTTTTTAAAATAAGGTACATTCATTGGATGTACCTACTCAGTAATAAAATGGAAAGAACTACTGATCTGTGACACAGATGAATCAAAATTATGCAAAGTGGAAAAAAAAAAAAACCCCACACATAGGAGCACATGCTGCCTGATGCCATTTATATGAAATTCTAGAAAAACTAATCTATAGCAACCAAAGCAGATGAGTAGTTGCCTCTGGAGACCGGCTGGTGGCTGGTATTGCCCAGAACAGGGCACAGGTAATGAACACATTCTATAATTTGGTTTGGGTGTATGTAAGTGTCACAACTGAGAACAATTAAGATATGTGCTTTGTATGTAAAATTGACTTCCATTTAAATAATGAGAGTGAACAGCTGACCTTGAAATTGAGAAAATCTCCCTTTATAGGTGGACCAGTTTCTAAGGGTCAGCCTCTCCTGCCTGTGATGAAGCCGGTCACATTTGCAAAGGAAGAGAAACCAACGGTGCCCTGATGTCTGTCAGACGCCAGTGGCCCTACAGCTCGTTTCCTGTTTTAACCAGAGCTCTCGTGTGAAGGAAATAACTGCGATCCCTCCTCCTCTGAGCCATGGAACTCGGAGACTAGAAAGCCATTTCCTGGTCTTGATAAACAAACAAACAAACAAAAAAAACGACAGCTCGCTCCGCTCAGGTGGAAACGCCTTCCACCTGCTCCCTCGTGGAAACTGCTGGTGGCTGGGGCCCGGGGGCACCCCTCCTCCGGCTGACTAGCCGGAAGCCCACTCCACCATCGGGCTGCATAGACGCGCCCCACCCCCTTCCCAAGCGCAAGGGTCCGAGCACGCAGGCAGGCGAGCTGGAGAAGCAGAAGCAGTGGCTGCCTGTGGTTTTATTTTGAAAAAGAGGGCAAGTGAGTGCTTCCCTGGTGGCGCAGCGGTTGGGAGTCCGCCTGCCGATGCGGGGGACGCGGATTCGTGCCCCGGTCCGGGAAGATCCCACGTGCCGCGGAGAGGCTGGGCCCGTGAGCCATGGCCGCTGCGCCTGCGCGTCCGGAGCCTGTGCTCCGCAACGGGAGAGGCCACAACAGCGAGAGGCCCGCGTACCGCAAAAACAAACAAACAAAAAAAAAGAGGGCAAGTGAAACCAAACTGCCTGCGTGAAGCGAACTGCCCAGACCTCTGACTTCCTATCAATCTGAGGCCAGAGTCTGAATCTTTCCTTGCCGAATGCATTTCCTAGGGCTAATGTAACAAATCACCTCAAAACAACTTAAAACAGAGCTTCCCTGGTGGCGCAGTGGTTGGGAGTCCGCCTGCCGATGCAGGGGACGCGGGTTCGTGCCCCGGTCCGGGAAGATCCCACGTGCCGCGGAGCGGCTGGGCCCGTGAGCCATGGCCGCTGAGCCTGCGCGTCCGGAGCCTGTGCTCCGCAGCGGGAGAGGCCACAACAGTGAGAGGCCCGCGTACCACAAAAACAACAACAACAACAACAACCTTAAAATAGTATAAACTTACCTACAGTTCTGGAGGTCAGACGTCCAATCCAGGGCTCCTCAGGCTAAACTGAAGGTGTTGGCGGGGCCGCGTTCTTTCTGGAGGTTCTAGGGGGGAGAATCTGCAGCTTCGAGGCGTCCTGCGTTCCTTGGCTCTTGGAGCCTTCCCGCACCTTCAAAGCCAGCAACGCCGATCCCGCCAGGAATTGTTTCTAGGGCCACCCTCTTCCACTTTTAAAGGCCCTGTGATTACATTGACCCCACCTGGATAATCCAGGCCACCTTCCCTCCTTTCAGCTGACTCCCTTCAGCCCGCTGATGAGCAAACTTAGTTCCATCTGTGACCTTTACTCCTCATTGCCATTCAAAGTAACAGGAGCCACAGGTTCTGGGATTAGGCTACGGATCTTTCTGGAGAGCCACTAGTCTGCCAGTTACACTCCCTGATGTTCAAGTCCGACTTCAAGTCCCAAACTCCCCCCTCTCTTAAAATGGACCTGGGTTGGTAGTTCAGTTCTGAGATTCACAAGTGTGATAACTACAGCAACAGCAACCATTACAGCGAGCATATGTTGACAACATGATGTAAAGTAGGCACTGGGGACACAAGGTCTCATCTGATCCTTGTAGGACCCCTGTGGAGTAGATGATGGGGAAACAGGCCCAGGTAGTATAAGTAGCAGCCCAAGCTTGCTCAGCTTTTAAGTGGCAGATCCAAGATCGGCACCTAGTCTGTCTGACTTCAGAGTCTGTGCTCTTAACAGCAGATGTCTTAATAGCAAACCTCTACGACATCTCCATGTCACCCTTTCTCTGAGCAAACATTTTACATGAGGAGTAAAGGTAACGTCTGTCCAGTGCTTAGCACAGAGTAGAACCCATGACATGGATTCAGGACTCTCCGAAGATCGTCCTGTTGCCTCTTTATGCCTCTCCTATTCCTTCCTTCCAACCATCCATCCACCCCTCCACCCATCCATCCACCCGAGGCATCTTTTAAAGTGGATTCAATGTTGTGTAATAGTTAGCATCTAGGTTCCAAGTTCAGACTACCACCTGGGTTCAACTGCTAGTTTCAGCTGCTTCCCTTTGGGCCCACAGCACCTCTGTAAGTCTCAAATTCTTCCCCATTAATAAAAACTGGCATGTAATCATATCTACCTTATCAAGTCATCGGGGGGATTAGAAACAATAATGCATTCATATCACACATGTTAAACTATCATGATTAAGTCAGCTCCGTGTGTCCACTACTGAAGCATGTAGTGTAAGGAAAGTATGATCTCTGTTCACAAGGATCCCTCTCTCTCTTACACACATACGCATGCCAGTTAAAGATGTAAAATGGGAAATTAGGAAGGACTTAACATGGGAGACCAAGACAGTTGATAAGATGGTTCTAATTTGTGGTTAGGAAATCTGTCAAGGACAAGGTGAATGTGTAGTCAGAGAGAGGACGGATTCACTACGAAAGAACGTAGAACGCAGGGTGAATCACACAGGCCGTCGTTGCCTGCAGCCCTCGAGAGGTCCCTTGACCATCTTGCTGGGCTATTTTAATCACCAGATATGATTGACCACAGTCTCTGCCTTGTATAGGATTCAGTTAATACTTTTCTTTAGATCCATCTACTACTTATTACTGCACAACTAATATTAATATTAAAATAATATTGTATTAATAAGTAGTACTTATTACTACTTAACTACATTTATATCAAAGGGAAACTTCGTCACCTTAGTAAAGGGGAGACTGATTCGCTTGCCACGGGTAGAAACTGTGAAAATAAAAACATGACTATTAAAGGTAATAACTAATTTTGTCCATGCGTCCCCTAATGTCATTCTGTATCCCACCAGCCGTCGACATAACATCCTTGGGGGTGCACTGTTCTTAGGGAAAGCACTGAGGATTCTGCACCTTTAGGTGCTGTTGCCTGAATTTCTGCTTCTCAGTTTCTTGTCATTAGGATAGGATGTCAATAAAAATAGCCACCACTATAGAAAAATGACTGAGCTGAGCGGTGTACACCCCATAGCTCATTCAGTTCTCTCAAAGTCTCCATAATGATGGCTGTTAAGTGAGGTTGGATCTACGAGGAAACCGAGGCACAGAGAGGGGAAGCGGCTTTGCCCCGTCACACAGCTCGAGGCTGGAAGAACAGGAATGTGCCACCAAGTCCATCTGTGTACAAACTTGGGACTCTCGTGCCTCTCCGTGCCTCTTTATGGGGCAGAGAGCAATCAGATCAGCTAATGCTTAGGAGGATGTACTGGGGGAAGAGAGGGGAGGATATCTATGGTTGCCTAGCATGGGACCCTCTTCTTAACACTGTTCCTGTGTTGACTCATCCCGTCCTCACAGCGGACCTGTTATGGTGGTCTTATTGTGGTTCCCATTTTACAAATGAGCATGTCGAGGCACAGAAGCTTTAATGAACCTGCAACTAGTCAGTGGTGAACCTGGATTGGAACCCAAGGGGTCTTGCTTCCGAGCCTCTGTCCCCACAATTTTATCAAGGCAGCGTATAAACGGCATGACTGTTTGTGTCACTGCCTGTGACAGTTTCCACTTTGCAACTGAACATTTATCAGTCGGCCCCAGGTCTTATCTAGCCCCTGCCAAGCCCCCCCCTTGCTTGATTTCCTGTTTAAGGTAGAATTCAGATGACCTTGGTCTTCTAAGAAATTAACTTCATCCCTGGAAGGTGCTCAGTTCGACATGGAGGCTGACTGCCAGGTGCTGTGTTCTGTGTCACAGAAGCAAAAAAGCAACTCAGGTGGGAGACAATCACCTAGACCCAAGATCCACACCCAGCACCAGTGTTTGCCAGCTGTGGGACTTTGGGTTTGGAACCCACACAGCATCTGTTTCCGCATCTGTAAAATAAGATTACTACAACTGCCCATAACTTTTTTTTTTTCCATAATTTACTTTTTGGAGAGGATTTTTGGGGTGAGTGTTTACTTAATAATACCTCCTCGATTCGTTCTATTCTGTTGAGTAGAGGAGTATCTCGATGCTTTCCCTATGTTTTCATTTGTTTGTTTTGCTGATTGTAAAAGTAATACAGGCCCGCCGTAGTCCTATGTCCCCAAACCTAGAAACCAGGTGTGTTGTGTAAGCCAGATTCTTTTCAGATTTTTAGATACGTTTTGTTTACACTGAATATCAAATAACACGTTAATACTTCTTCAAACAAATGTATGAATATTCATACCACCTGGGATCATTAAAGCCCTCCTCGAGTCAATTCAGAGGAGTCCAGATTTGCTGTCAAATGAGCTTTGTGGATTTTGGAATTGTGAGTGAGAGACTATGAACAGGACCTGCCATGGTGGAAAGTTTGGAAAAATACAATGATAATCAAATGATGTAACAAAAGAATCATATTAACAAGAGATAACTACTGAAATTTCCATGTATCTTTTCTAATTCATTGAATTATTCAACAATATTATTGAACACCTTTTATGTGTTTAGGTCAGTGGTTTTCTACCAGGGGTGATTTTGTCTGCAAAGGACACTTGGCAATGTCTGGAGACATTTTGGTTGTCACAGCTGGGTGGATGGAGGGTGCTGCTGGCATCTAGTGAGTAGAGGCCAGGGATGCTGCTGGCTATCCTACAATGCTCAGGACAGGCCCCGCAATAAAGAAGGATCCAGCCCCGAATATCAGAAGTGCCATGACGGAGAAACCTGGTCTAGGTTCTGGGCATACACAACCAACACAACAATAAAAAATAAATCTATTTACTATGTATTTATAAAATATACATATATACACACAGACAAATATAAGTGTTTTACAAATTTGGTATTCTTCAGTATATAGTGTTTAACTTATTGTTTCATGAACATTTTACAATATTAACAAAAATTCTTTAAACATGGGATTTTCATGCCTATTAAGTGTTCCTTCAGAAAGATGTGAAATTGGTTTTTTTAGCCATTCTTTTATATTAAAATTGATTTTTTCATTTTTCCTATTTTTTAAAATAACACCATGATGAATATCCCTACATCCACATCATTGGTGACATCTCTGATAATTTCATTAGATTCTAAGGCTTGGGACTGATTCTAGAAGTGAGGTGATTGAGTTGAAGGGTATAAACTTTTAAAATGCCTTGAGGGCTTCGCTGCTGGCGCAGTGGTTGAGAGTCCGCCTACCAATGCAGGGGACGAAGGTTCGTGCCCCGGTCCGGGAGGATCCCCACATGCCGCGGAGCGGCTGGGCCCGTGAGCCATGGCCGCTGGGCCTGCGCGTCCGGAGCCTGTGCTACGCAACGGGAGAGGCCACAACAGTGACAGGCCCGCGTACCGCAAAAAAAAAAAAAAAAAAGCCTTGATGTGCATGATGAAATTGCTTTGCAGAAGGGTTGTCTCAAATTTTACCTAGCGTAGGAGTTTACATTTAAAAGTCAGGAGTCTTAAATATTAAATAACAAACATAGCTAGTACAAGCTACCAACAACACAGCTAGCAAATTCTGGTGACCAGAAAAGTCTTTCAGAGAGAGGGAAATACTATGCTGGGTTCAAACTCAACTTGCCATTTGAACCTGAATGGATTAGGTATGTTTCCTTTCAGTCAGTCTCCTGGTACTCATTGTATTTTAATCATCCCAGAATGCAAACAGATTGGCTGCAGTTCAAAGACTGGGCAACGAAACACAATTAAGAAGCACCTGACTTATGGGAAAAGATGAAAAGGGCTCAAAGTCTGAGAGCTGTGTGGCAGAAAACCCTGGAAGGAGGTGATCACCATTTCCAAGCATTGAAATTCAGTAAATAAAAGGCTAGAAGAGGAACTTCTTGGGGTGGGGTGGGGGTGGGGGGTTCAAAAGGTAATGGGATATATTTGAACAATGAAATCTCAAGAGGAAACTTCCTTGTGGTTCTCTATAAGCATCATCTGTTGAGGAAATGATAGAATTCCTTTGAAAGAGTTAGTAGGTGAAACAGTCAGGGAGATGCAGGCCAAACAGACGATGTGATTTAATTCTCCAGTGAGTGTTTCATGAGAACTTAATAGAGTGGGTAAGCTGCACCCTTCCCCGGGGTTGAGCGAGGGTACACAGTCTCTGCTATAAACCGCGGTGGAACAGGAAACTTTGATTTGAAGGGAAGAGAATTCATGTTTCATCTGAAGCTAAAGTACAACAACAATAACATCATTTAAAGTAGCGGTAGGCAAATTTTCCACAAGGAGACAGATTGCAAAAATTTTTGGCTGTGTGGATCTGTGTCAACGGCTGAACTCTGCCTTGGTAGGCTGGAAGCAGTCACAGACAATATGTAAATAATGTGCATGGCTGTGTTTCAATAAAACTTTATTTATAAAAACCGACAGGGCCCAGGAAGCCTGGCTTGCCGACCCCTGATTTAGAGACTTGGGAAAGAGACCATATAAAAGAGTAATGAGGTTCTGAGAGACCCGGGTTCAAATCTCATCTGTACCACTTATTGGCTGTGTGACCCCAGGCAAGTTAATTAACCTCTCTGAACATCGCTTTTCTTGACTCTAAAAGGGGACTGATTGGAGTCCCCACCTTATGAGTTTGTTCTCCGAATCAAATAGAACAACACTTGAGTAATGTTTCACATGGGTCTCGGGTCATAAAAATACTATAATAAAAGAAAGGTAATAAAAAAGGATGCAGGTGTTGTAATAATTCTTATCTCATTGTATGTGGGTTTGTGTAACTGTTTTCTCCACTAAGTTTCTTTCTCCTGAAGTTCAAGGACCACACCTTATTTGAGCATTCCAGTGCCTGTTGCCTTGGCACACAGTGGGTCTCTAGAAGCAGATGTGGATTTGGGTGCCCATGGTTTAGCCAGAGAAGGCGGCCGGAAGAAGGCAAGGGAGGGAAGCAGGACAGGGCAGGGGGAGGAGTTAAGCAGACCTTTTTCTTAGCTGGAGTCTAGCTTCAGCCCAATCTCACGGGGATCTCTAAAGTATACATGGCACCACAGTGTTACCTGGAGGCAAAGGGGCTGGCCCATCACACCCTGGGAAAGTCAGTTACTGGCTGTGGGCTGTCGCGTGAAGGGGGAGGGACTATCTCCTAGGTGAGCTGGCGCCTGTGGTGCTGACGGCAGCTCCGAGGATGAACAGCTAAAGCTGCCGTCAGCCCCACTGCAGCCGGGAAGGTGCTCTGCCCGTAAGCGAGATCTGAGGGAGCACCGACAACATTTCACACAGTGCCCAGTGATTGCTGGTTACGTAAATTATCTTCTGAGGTGTGCTTTAACCACCCATGCAACACGGCTGCTCATAGGAAGAGGGAAAAGGGCAGAGTCGGGGTGACTGAGTCATCATCTGTCACTACAAGGATAAATTGTTTAGCTCAGAGGCTGAACCCAGGCATGGCGAGGACCTTGATGAGGATGTTCTCATTCTGCAGGGACAGGAAGTGGCTTCTTTCCCAGTGGCCTGTGGCATTTCCTTTGCCCAGAGGAGTGAGTGGTATCATCCAGATGATCCAACCCTGCGCTTGGCACGAACAGCAATGACATCACAGTTAACACCTGCCCAGGGTTCCGGCATCTAGTGGGAGTGGCTGTCCTAGCTCTGACACTGTAGCTAGGTCACCCTGAGCCAGTGATTTGGCATTCCTAAGCCTCAGTTTCCTCGTCTATAAAATGGGGATAAATAATATTTCCTTTAGAGGAAAACATAGGCAGAACATTCTATGACATAAATCACAGCAAGATCCCTTTTGACCCACCTCTTAGAAAAATGGAAATAAAAACAAAAATAAACAAATGGGACCTAATGAAACTTAAAAGCTTTTGCACAGCAAAGGAAACCATAAAGAAGACGAAAAGACAACCCTCAGAATGGGAGAAAATATTTGCAAATGAAGCAACAGACAAAGGATTTATCTCCAAAATATACAAGCAGCTCATGCAGCTCAATATCAAAAAAACAAACAACCCAATCCAAAAATGGGCAGAAGACCTAAATAGACATTTCTCCGAAGAAGATATACAGATTGCCAACAGACACATGAAAGGATGCTCAACATCACTAATCATTAGAGAAATGCAAATCAAAACTACAATGAGGTATCACCTCACACCAGTCAGAATGGCCATCATCAAAAAACCTACGAACAATAAATGCTGGAGAGGGTGTGGAGAAAAAGGAACCCTCTTGCACTGTTGGTGGGAATGTAAATTGATACAGCCACTATGGAGAACAGTATGGAGCTTCCTTAAAAAACTACAAATAGAACTACCATAGGACCCCGCAATCCCACTACTGGGCATATACCCTGAGAAAACCATAATTCAAAAAGAGTCATGTACCAAAATGTTCATTGCAGCTCTGTTCACAATAGCCAGGACATGGAAGCAACCTAAGTGTCCATCAACAGATGAATGGATAAAGAAGATGTGGCACATATATACAATAGAATATTACTCAGCCATAAAAAGCAATGAAACTGAGTTATTTGTAGTGAGGTGGATGGACCTAGAGTCTGTCATACAGAGTGAAGTAAGTCAGAAAGAGAAAAACAAATACCGTATGCTAACACATATATATGGAATCTAAAAAAAAAAAATTGTTACGAAGAACCTAGGGGCAGGACAGGAATAAAGCTGCAGACCTGCTAGAGAATGGACTTGAGGACACGGGGAGGGGGAAGGGTAAGCTGGGACAAAGAGAGAGAGTGACATGGACATATATACACTACCGAAAGTAGGGTGGATAGCTAGTGGGAAGCAGCCACATAGCACAGGGAGATCAGCTCGGTGCTTTGTGACCACCTGGAGGGGTGGGATAGGGAGGGTGGGAGGGAGGGAGACGCAAGAGGGAAGAGATATGGGAACATATGTATATGTATAACTGATTCACTTTGTTATAAAGCAGAAACTAACACACCATTGTAAAGCAATTATACTCCAATAAATATGTAAGTAATAATAATAATAATATTTCCTAATGCATAGGTTTTTTGTGAGGATTAGAGTTAATGCTTATAATATTTTATAAGCATCAAGTGTCTGGCACCTAAGGAACGTTTAATAGATGGTAAAATTTTTTTTCTTTTTTCTTTTCTTTGTTGTGGTGGTATTTTTTGTTTTTGTTTTGTTTTATTTTGAGAAATAGTATTGTCCAGCTCATCGTTTCTCCGTTGTTATTTGCACATTACTTTGGATTTTTGCCATATCTGTTACCACCTGCACTATTTTTTATTTAATAAACATTCACTGACTCTAAAAACAAAAATCCTGAAACACCGTAAACTTGCAAATAAGACCAGTGCAATAATGGTTCAGATAAACTAGTGCCTGGCAATGGTAAGTTTGCTATAAATGAGAGCCACTGTCCGCATTGACATCGATGTTGAATGACTGTCAGTTTTGCCCCATTTCCTTCCTGCCCTTTAGAATCAACTCTCTTTCGTTCCCTCCACTGAAAGAGGTCACACCTTCGATCCTGCATGAGCTCATCGACATGTTCTTATAGTGGCTGGCTTTGTTAGGAATTCTCTGCACAATATCAGGGGATTTTTTTTTTTTTCCTGTTAAATAACTTGGACTCTGACAGATTACAAGGAAGTGGTTACTCAGAGCAGAGTGCCTGCGACAGATTAGAGGGTGAAGTGGAAATTCCCTTCTTCGCCTAAAATAACTGGAACTGGACCATGACAGTATGAGCTTTGTCCAGACTTGAAACGATATCCTTTCCAAGTGAATTTGGTACAGAAATACTTACCAGTATATGGTGGTAGTTCTCACTGACAGGCTAGAAAAAGGTTAGCCCTTCTGTGTTTGCAGCTAAAAGAGCCATTGTTAGGAGCAATGAGTCCCAGAGGGGTGAAATGTAAGTAGGTGGACATGGTAATATTGGATTCACCTGACTTCTCTCTGCCCCTTACCCACTTTGTTTTCTTTCCTATCACAAAAAAATCGAATTCCAGAAAGAGACCTGCTCTCCATTTATTACATTATTTTTATGGCAAGTCTGTTCATGACAACCTCCCGGACACTCCCAAGCAGATTCTGAGGAAATGAGAGAAGGAAATGCACAGATTCTTACAGTGGAGCAGAGTTCAGAGTGGCTAAGTCGGGACGAATATCTGTGAGTTCAGATTCCGTAGCAGCTTTAATCCCATGGCTTGAGCTAGGTCAGAAGGTGCATAATTCGAACGAGGGCAGGTGTTCAGCCAGGGTCCGACTCAGGACGAAAGGATCTGGGATTTGGTTTGGATGAATATCCTAATCCTGAACTATGATTCTGACTATTGTAAACTTAAAAAAAAAAAAAGACTGGGCAGGATCTCAAGAAGTACTTCACTCTGTTGTTTTTTAAAATTAATTTTATTATCATTTACAAAAATGTATTAAAGCCTGAGTGTGGGGAGGCAGGAATGAAAGTGGGAAGTCATACATCAACTTTTTATTTAGGGTCCAAGAAATTCTGTTATTGCTGGTTATGTTAGGCAGTGCTAATATTTTCTCAAGCCCTGAAGTCCACTGCATATGATTTATTAAGATGAAACACCATGTCAGGGACAATTTCCTTCTAAAGGAAGGAGGCAGAGTGGAAAGGTCATTTTGACTCATTTTCCTGGCTGAGGGCTTGGTCTGTGTGCTCTGTGCACTCCACCCCGCCAGCAGGGTCTCCCCGCCCACAGTTTCAGGAGGGAAGCGCTCAGGGCCGCCTTTGGCTCCATCCGCAAAAGGAAGCTCAGTGCTTCTGGTAGTTAGTAGAGTGGCAGGTGTGACTTCAGAACTCACTCAAGCCTTTTCTGTCTCTGTCCCTCTTCTCTCGCTTCCTCCTCATCAATGTAGAGACGTTGTATCATTCTTCTCATTGAATATATACATTCCTCAAACTCTGTGATCCAACTTGGCCAGGGATGGTCACAGGTGAGAGAGCAAATAGGAATGTTTGTGATGCTGGTGATGGTGGCTCCAGCTCTCAAGGGAGCTTGAGGTGGGGGGACATGCCTGCTCTTCCTGTAGGAAGGGAGAGCTCCCTTGCTCCTCGGTGTGTAAACCTGGTTTACAGATTCACAGTGTTTTCTTAGACCGTGGTTCCTAAAGGTAAGCCAGCTATTGTGTCTGATGTCCAAAGACATAGTCATCTCTCTACTCCAGAGTAACGTTACATGAATGCCTAAGGAGGCCTAGAAAAACATCGACGTGTCGGTCTGGTTTGTAATGGTAAACAACTGGATACACACGAAATGGCCAGTTAAGAGAGAACGTATTCTGGATTGGGTATGTGCCTCAAGTATATGGTCAGTGAGGTTCTTACCTGGGACTTTTGTTAGAGGTATTGGGAAAGGTGCGTGTGTACATGTGTGTTTCCTTTGGACTCACCAGCCATGAGGATCATCTAGGCCCAAAGCTACAGATGATAACTTAATATTCATATGGAGAGAGTCTACCTGAAAATAACGCCAACACAGAGGAAAAGAGAGCCAAGGAAAGGAGAATGGCCTGCTCCTGCTAACTGCGTTAGACACCTGGATCGAGCTATGCCTGAAGTCGACAGTATATTTGGATGCGTCAGTTACATACAATGATAAATTCCTTTTTATTCTTAATGCAGATTGAGTTATGCTGCTTTCACTTGCAACTGCAGTAGTCTTGCTATGACATCCTCCTCCTTCTGATCTGAACTCTAAGTGGATACGTAAATACTTACCTTGATTAATGACCAAACTTTGCAACAGAGAAAATCCACTGATCTAAGAATCTAGTGCTAGGGCTTATCTATATGCAAGGATGGACTTTCATTTTAAGAAATTGGGCAGCTTAAACCGTAGACAATTTGTCTAAGGGGAAGCAAAAAGGTATTCTAACTGCTATCGTATAGTTATTTTTGGCATAATTTGAGACCAGTCAATGCTATCCAACGTTGATATCTGTGATAAGCACAAAGGATTTCTTTAACAATCAGTTTTCATCCCAGAAGTATGAAGTCACCCTTTGGGTCACTGGTTGGCTAATAGTTCTTTCTGCCACTTTGGGTCGGCTATTCAGACAGATTTTGAGTTTATGACAAACACACACTCCCAGATATCTGTCCCTTATGAGCTTCCATGTAATGCCCCCTGGCACGTGGGATGTTGCCTTTTAATCTTGTGGCTTGAGCACAGCCAGGTACCCACTTCCCTTGGCTGCCCTCTGAGTGAGTGCTGATTTCGCCATCAGGGCATAAGCCTTTGACTTGTTTTTCTTGCAGAGATAATGTTTCATGCCAAGTCATCCACAGAACAGCATGCAACCAGGGATGGGGCTGAGCTGTGTAGAGATGCAAAAGGGAAATTGTGTAAAAGCCGGTTGCAGAAACACCACCTCCTGTTAGAGCTTGCGCCTGAGAAGACTGTCTCTCTTTCTCAGCCTTCCAGAGAGCTGTGTACCCCCAGGGAGCGGGTATGATGGGGATTCTATCTCAAAGAGTGTGGACACTACACAGGTATAGGACCCAGGACCACAGAGAGTCTGGGAGAGGACCAGGCTGTGCCTACTTGCTGAGACTTCTAGCACCTCAAGAAATAAAAATAAAGAATTGCGGAAACAAGGGTTACCAAAAATTATGAAACATTTTCAGTGTCTACATTGAATAAAAGCAGCATGATCCGTGGATGGGACACAAGTATAAAGGTGAAGCCCTGTTCCTGCATCCCTGTGAAGGCCTGCAGTATTTTTGGAGATGACATCAGAAGATCAGTATGAGGCCTAGGTCAAATGTTCCCTAGACCCCTCACTGCCAGCCCTACTACATGACATTCCAATTAATTTTTTAAAATGATTAAATTGTGCCTTGTGCCTCTTGCTCTCTTAGACCTGGACATGAGGGCATTGTGAAGAAGCAGAACCATCACCTGACGGGGACCCAAAAGAATTCAATGCTTGCTCTACGGCTTTGCCCCAACCAGCTGTGTGACCTCGGGGAAGTCACTTAACCTCTCTGGATTTCCCCATCTATAAAAATGCAAGTGTTGGATGAGGGCCTTACAAGTTCCTTCTCAAACTTTATGATTACACCAGTTCCATGTGAAGAGTCTTAAGTACTAGGGGTAGCATGGTGGGGAGAAAAAAAACAACACTCCACACAGATTCAGCCCTTGTCTGTGGAGTGGGGGACGAGGATAGGGAGGGGTGTGTGTGTGTGTGTGTGTGTGTTGACAGTCAGCAAAAATGCTACTATACAATGTCAGAGAGGGCAAATGCCATGAAGAACTATACAGCAATGAAAGGAGATGGAGAGAGGTCAGGGAAGGCCTCTCTGAAGAGATGACTATTAATGCTTTCCAACTGATTTTGATATTCTTTTAGCAAGACACTAAGAAAGGATGTACCACAGAGGTGGGTGGAGACTCAGTGGGCAGAGGGGCCATTGAAGGATCTAATGATACAGGAAATGACTAGTTGGTGACTCAAGCATAGAAGGGAAACAAGAGAAAGAAGAGCAGTGATGATGAGAACTGGATACCCGTAGCACTTCTGAGTGTGCCGTCAGGCAGGTCTGGGTTTGAATCCCAAATCTAACCACTTACCAGCTGTGTGACCTTCTATCGCTCCACTGGTCTGATCCTCAGCCTCATCTGTAAGAGGGAAGTAAGAAGAAGCCCTGCCCTGTGAGGGTGAAATGGAATAATGTCTCCAAAGAGCTTAGCCTAGGACCGGACACATTAATAAATGCCCAACCTATAACTAGTATAGTGCTTGCTAATATTTACTGAGCATCAGCCAAGTCATACTTAACATGGATGACTTCCTCTTGTCCTCCCCCAAACAAGCCTAGGAGGCAGGCATTGTGATGATCCCATTTTACAGATGAGGAGGTCAAGATCAGTGACTGGGTCAAGGCATGAACATTAGTCATCATTATTATTTGTCCTCTGGCAACACCAGGGGAGGTTATAGTGACCCAGCAGCTTAACAAGAACTTCAGTGTCGACAGGCAACAGCTGCTGAGGCTGGCACTTTTCCGGAGGTGGAAAGTGAATAAATATCACATCGGACAGAAATACATTTTTTTTTTCCATCCAACGTGCTTGTATTTTATTGAGGTATAATTTACATACAACGCAATGCACCCATGTTAAGTCTGCTTTTGAATTCTGACAAAGGCATACAGCCCTATAAACATCACTACAACCTTAGCGGTGACTGGTTTGCTTTCTGTCCCTATAGCTTTGCCTTCTCTAGAATTTCATATGAACGGATCATATACTTCTTTCACTGAGCATGCTTTTGAGATTCACCCGTGTTCTTGAGCCTATTAGTAATTCCTTCCTTTATATTGCTGTGCGATAGTCCATCATAGGAATGTATCACAATTTGTTTATTCATTTGTCAGTGGATGGACATTTGGGTTATTTCCAGTTTGGGGCTATTATAAATAGAGCTGTCATGAATGACTGAACACGAGTTTTCGTGTAGACATGTGCTTTTATTTTTCTTCAGTAACGCCTTGGAGTGGGATTGCTGGGTCGCATGCTAAGTGTATGTTTCACTTTACGAGAAATACCAAGCTGTTTGACACTGTGGCTGCGCCATTTTGCACTCCCATCAGCCCTGTCCGCATCCTTGCTGACAGCTGGTATCACCAATCTTTAAAATTTTAGCCTAGAGTGCGCGTGTGTGGTAATATCTCATTGTGATTTTAGTGTGCATTTCCCTAATGACTGATGATATTGAATATCTGTACATGTGCTTATTGGATAGTCTTCTTTCTTCTCTGGTGAAGTGTCTGCTTAAACATTTTCCCCATTGAAAAAAATTGTCTTATTACTTATAGATCTAGAATATAGGTATTCTTTATTCTATTGTAGATTCAAGCCTTTCATCAGATGTATGCTTTGCAAATATTTTCCCCATTTGTAACTTGATTTTTCATTTTGTTAATAGGGTCTGGAAGATCAAAAGTTTTTAATTTTTATGAGGACTAATGTATCCATTTTTTTCTTGTATATGGATGATCTGGTGTCCTAAGAAATATTTGCCTAACCCAAGGCCATAAAGATTTTTATCCTGTGTTCTTCTAAAAGTTTTATAAGTTTATCTCTCACATTTAGGTCTATTAGCTCTGGTCTATTTCAAATGAATATTTCATGTACACTGTGAGAAAAGGGTCAAGGTTCATTATGTTTTGTTATGGATATCCAATTGTTCCAGCATCATTTATCGAAAAGACTACCATTTTCCCATTAAGTTGATGCCTTTTTATAAAATCAACTGATCATATTTGTGTGGGTATATTTCTGGATGTTCCACTGATCTACAAATCTCTCCTTACATCAGTAAAAACTCTTTCTTGGTTACTGTAGCTTTATAGTAAGTCTTGAATTCAGGTACTTGAAGGCTTCCAATTTTGTTCTTCTTTTCAACATTCATTCATGCAGTGCCAACTGTGTATCCAGTCCTGCTCGTTTGTTCACTGATTCATTCAAGAAAAATTCTAGAGTGTCTATTATGCCAGGCTTGACTTTAGGGGCTGGGATACAGTGGTGATAAAAACAGACACACTCCCTTCCCTCATGGAGTTTACAATCTATTGGAGGTTGGGGTTGAGGAGCAGGAGTGATCATCAGAAATATATGTAGATTATATTTGTCAGATATATACTGTGTGTGTGTGTGTGTGTGTGTGTGTGTGTGTGTGTGTGTGTGTGTGTGCGCGGTCAGAGAGTAATAAGTGCTATGAAGAAAAATAAAGCAAAGGAAGGAGGAGAATGTTGAGGGAAGGGCTCTCTGAGGAGGTGAGGGTAACCCCAAAAGAAGGGTGGGGTCATGCAGCATAGTCTCTTTATAAAGAGCAGGTGGGAAAAGAAGTGCCCAGAAACTGAGCAGAGTGGGAGATGTTTAGATAAGGTTTCTGCACTATATTCGTATGGAGTTTAAAAAAAAATCCACTTGGTGGTCATTTTTGCGATAAATAGAGAGAGCTGGACGACAGTTGAGTTGAGACTGACATGATCTTGGAAGATGAAGGCAGTTATGTGAAGCACTGGATAAGCGTTTTCCAGGAGAGGGAGCAGCAGGTGCAAAGACCCTGAGTTAAGAAAGGGTTTGGCGTGTTCGAGAACCAGAAAGCAGGCTAACGAGGGGGAGTCTGAGATGAAGCCCAATAAATGAAAGAGACCAGGGAGTTCCCTGGCAGTCTGGTAGTTAGAACTCCACGCTTCCACTTCCGGGGACCTGGGTTCTATCCCTGGTCAGGGAACTAAGATCCGGAAGCTACGTGGTACAGCCCAATTAAAAAAAAAGAGAGAGACCAAATGCTTACAGGGCTTCGTGAGCCAGAGGTTAAGAGTTTGGATTTTATTCTAAGGGGGCAATGAATACCACCGGGAAGCTTTAAGTAGAGGGAGTGTTTCTGTGTCTACTGCAGTGTAACTTAGTGGCCTGTATTTCAGAAACTTCTAGGGTCCTGAGAAACCACTGGGGTGTGGCTGTACCATCCGGCAGTTTCCTGTAAACCCCCTAATCTGGGAGAGTTTATGAAAATGTTCAGGAATGCACCTCCCATTTTGACTGTTGAATTATCTTGGGTGCAAACAGGAACGCTTCATTTTATTAGTATGAGGTATGAGCTTTGATATATGGGTGTGTGTGTGTGCGCGTGCGTTTGGAATTCTTAATCTTGATGAGTTATGAAGTATATTTCTACATTTCAACTAAACGAACACTCTGTTTATTGTTTATAGCCTTTCTCTGTCTCCAGCTTTTAAAACACTGTTTACTTGAAAATAATTTCAAACTTACCCACCAAGTTGCAAATATAGAAATAATACGGATTACCCGTATACCCTGTATCATATTTACCTATTAATTTTTAAAATAATTTTTTAAAAATTTATTTATTTTATTTATTTTTGGCTGCATTGGGTCTTCATTGCTGTGCATGGGCCTTCTCTAGTTGCGGTGAGCGGGGGCTACTCTTCGTTGCATTGAGCTGGCTTCTCATGGCGGTGGCTTCTCTTGTTGCGGAGCAGAGGCTCTAGGCGCACGGGCTTCAGTAGTTGTGGCACGTGGGCTCAGTAGTTGTGGCTCACGGGCTCCAGAGTGCAGGCTCAGTAGTTGTGGTGCATGGGCTTCGTTGCTCCACGGCGTGTGGGATCTTCCCGGACCAGGGCTCGAACCCATATTCCCTGCATCGGCAGGCAAATTCTTAACCACTGTGCCACCGGGGAAGTCCCTACTATTATTAATATTTTACTCCATTTACTTGACTGTTTGGTTTCTCTCTCTCTCTCTCTCTCTCTCTCTCCACACACACACACAAACTTTCTTCCTGAACCACCTGTGGCTGTTACATTCATCATGGCCCTTTTCTCCTGAATATTCCAGGTATGTATTAGCTAAGAATGGGGATAATCTCTCACACAGCCACAGTAGATTGAACAACTTCATACATTTATCCTGATACAACTCTTTAATTTATTACCCATATTCCAGTTTCATCCGTTAGCCTGTGCTGTTGCTTTTGACATTCCCCCTGCCAGTACAGAATCCTGTCTAGGGACAGGGTTCGCATTTAATTGTCATGTCCTTTCAGCCTCCTTGGATCTAGAAAATTTCCACAGTTTTTCTTTGTTTTTTGTGAGATTAGCATTTTTGAAAACCACCATCCTTCCCCTGCCCGCTACCCCATTATAACAGAATGTTCCTCAAGTTGTGTTTGTCTGATTAGGTATAGGTTATGCATTCTTGGCTGGAATGCGGAGCAGAGAAGATGTTGTATCCTTCTCAGGATATCATCTCTGGAGGCACATGATGTCCACCCGTCTGTCATTGATGATATTAAATACCCACAACCTTTTATCCGACATTTGTGGATGACATGAGGTGGAGGAAGGGGGAAGAAAGTTGAAATAACAAGGAGGCATATGACTCAGCATTAGTTAAGTTCCTGAGTCATCTGTGTTGCTGATTTAACCACTCCAAGTAAGGTTTTGTATAATTACAAGGGACACACACACACACACACACACACACACTCTCACACAACCAAGCTCTGTTCCACTTTGCATTTTTTTAGCTACCACCAAAGTCCAGTTTCAGCGCATGGGACACTGGAAGAAATAATGTCGAGAGATTTTAAAATTCTGCATTGAAGCATCACATATAATCATTACTTCCTAATAATTCCTTGGGTCTTAAAGGAGGTGGTCCCATGGTTGAGAGTTTGTGGGCACCAGCCAAGCGTGTGTATTAGCTTCAAGCAGTGGTTTTCAGCCCCGTGCATTACGTTCTCCTGGGTGCATTTAATACCCAGTGCTGGGCAGACCTCACCCCAGATCAACTGAATCAGAACCTGTGAGGGTGGGGCTCAGGGATGGAAGAGTTTTAAGACAAAGAACCCCCAAGATAAAGAACCACCAGCTTAAAGGTATGACTCTGGAGCTTCAATGATCCCCTAAGGTCTTTAACTTTTGGTCAAGTGCTCCCTTTAATAGCTAAAGTATATTGAGCACTTAATGCATGCGATGGACATCCATATATTTTGTTTACAGAGTATCCACCTTCCCTTCTTTGAGTAAAAAGCTTCCTCATTTTCCTTTGACTAATACCACCCCAACTTGCAGCTCATGTGGGTTTTGGGGGCCTTACCCTGAATCCTGACTTCAGGGAGGGACATTAGTACCTAGGCTTGGCAAATGGATCTGTTCACGAATGGTCTAAGTTGGTCAGATGAGACCTGAGCCAAGACTTTTGTTGGAATTATTGGCAAAGAGGTGTTTTATTTCCACTGGGGCTTATAGCTGAGAGAATGTTCATGTGAAGTTACCAGGGTTACTTGGTAACCTGAAGTTACCAGAGTTACTTGGTCTGAGAGTACCAAGTTACTCTTGGACAGGTTCCCCTATCCAAGGGGGGACCTCGGAAAGGGGTCCTATCCAAGAGTGAGGCCAACATAGAAGAAAGCAGAAAGAGAGATGAACTTGGTGGCTATTGGTTTGAGCCCCAGTCCTGGATCCAGCCATGCCTGAAGCTATCAACTCCTAGATCTTTAAGTTATATGAGCCAATAAATTCCTATTTTGCTTAAGTCAGTTTGAGTTGAGGTTTAAGAAGCAGGTAAGACAAATCTCAGCTATGAGGACCGCATAACTTGACCTAAGGTGGAAAGTAATCAGAGGCAGGAAAGCCTTAGAGAGGGAGGGGAGTCCAAACACTGGGCCTCTGGCCTGTGGCTGTGGGGTGTCACAATCACCCAGCTTCCCTCCTCAGTGGGGCAGGGGTTGGGATAATAAAATTCAAGAAGGCATCTGGGGACTTCCCTGGCCGTCCAGTGGTTAAGACTCCGCGCTTCCACCGCAGGGGGAGCAGTTTCGATCCCTGGTTGGGGAACTAAGATCCCGTTTGCCACATGTAGTGCCAACAAAAAGAAAAGGCGTTTGGAGAGTTGGTGGAGCAGGAGATGTGGATGTTTCCGAAATGAAAACCGTGCTTCTCTCGGCCTCTACCTCATCTGCTCTGTTTGGGGGTATGTGTGAGCAGGACATGGCAGGAGGTTTGGGCTCCTATTCAGAAGGCCACTTTCTCTGCCTCCCCTGTCGCTGTCCCTCTCCTGTCACCCAGCTTAGGCAGAAGACATCACGCCATCATCCTTTCCCCTGTTGCATGGTGTATGTCCTCCACCCTAGCCCTCGCCCTCCTGGCCTGCTGTGTTGTTGTCAGTTCAGATGACCTGTAATCTAACAGTGGAGCCCATCTCCCCAGCCCCAGACGAATTCCGAAAGAAAGAGGTACTAAACCATAAAACAGGATTCTACTTCCTGACGTGACATGCGACATTGGATGCTACGATTAAGTTATTTCCTTTTGAGATGTTCTCTTTCTTTCTTGGGGAGGGGAACCCCTTCTCTGCTAGAGCCGCGGCCGTGTGATCGGTTGCCCACTGAGAAAACTTGAGCTGATTGTGCATGAGCACAGGCCAGAGAACCTGCCCGCTACTCGGCCCCCCAGCCCCAGAGGTGGGTACCATCCAGAGATCCCTGGTTTCCGGATGAAGAATGGAGACGCAGAGAGGAGGTCATTTGTCCACGGTCACGGAGCTGCTCAGCTCTGCAGGTAGGATGTGATGCCTGGTCTAGCTCTCTTAATCTCCCGTGTGTCTGTCTGTCTCTCTTATCTATCAATCTACCTACCTATCTATCTATCTGTCTATCTATCTGTTTCATCTGTTGTCTCTAATCAATTGTCTGTTTACCTATCTGTGCATCCATTTATCTATCATGTATTTATCTCCTATCTATCAGTTATCTATCCGTCATCTATCAATGTATCTTTGTCTCTTACACCTGACTTTGAGCTCACCCAGGCCTGGTGTTACGTTTTCTGTAGAGTGGCCTTATTTGTCACCCAACCAAGCACACTTGGGGAACAGAAGGACACGCGCTTAGCACTGAGGCAAACACTGGCGCTGCCCCAGGCACCCTCACCACTCGAGGTGGAGAGGAGGGGTAGTGGCCGGCTATTTCTTTCTCTCTAAACCTAGCTCATCATAAGGGCTCCATAAAGGTGTGTTGAGTGTGTTTTATCAACAGTATGGGAGGGGGGTGGGTAAGTAAACAGCATTTGTTTTATTCAAAGAGAAACTGAATCACCAAGCCCCGACTTACAAAGTCACAGAGAGGAAGTCGCAGGTGAGGTAGGGCCACACCTCTCCCGCCGGACTCCTAGGTTCAGGGAACACAGAGCTCCCTCCGTCAAGCGCTTGCACTCAGAAGCCAAGCTCTAGCCTCCTGGAGGGAGCTCGTGGCAAAGAAATAATAAACTAGTACTGAAGTGAACTGCAGTTCACTGAATCCACGCCGTGTGCCTTCCCGAAGCCCTTTACCTGCACTGTCCTACTTATTCCTTAAGGAAGGCGCAATTATTCCAGCAAAGGACACTGTGGATGCAGCCCACAAATCACCGGCTGTTGCCCAGCAACTAGAGCCCAGGAGCCCAGCCGCAGGCCTGGCTTCTTCCCAGAAGGCACAACAGAGTGGTCCTGGGGGTTTGCCACCGAGAAGCCCTTTCAAAAAGTTTTCTGGGAATCTTGAAAAGAGCAGTGAACATCCATTTAGAAAGGAGCTTTTGAACCTCCTAACTATGTTCAAAGTACCAAAACAGTAAAAAAATAACCCAAACCCAAACTTGCCTCAGCACCTCACCCCTTAGATACAGAAAAATAAATCACAAGCTATGCTCAGTAATGAATTACGAACACTGAGAAGCCCAGAGCAGACATCAGATCAGCTGGGACTTCAGCCCCCTTCCGCGGGGAGAGGGGAAGGCTCCAGCAGAGAATGCTGCCGGAAGAATGAGGAGAAAGATGGGGGAGGGGGTAGAGAGAACGAAACAGAGACTGGAAAAGAGGGAGCGGGGCGGGGGGGGGGGGGCGAGAAACAGCGATTGAGAGGGATATTGGTGGAGGAGAGAGAGAAATGGGGGAGGAGGAGATAGAGACAGGGGTAGAAAAAGAGAGAGATTGAAAGAGAGAGAGATGCTAGATGACAGACGGACAGATAGATACTGAAATGCGGCCTGATGGTGCAGGGAGGGGCAGCTAAGCAACTTGTATACGGGTCCACCTCCGGTCCCTGCAGCCACCCCTTTCCAGTTCCCACCATTTTGTTCCCTGGCAGGGGTGTGAGAGGCGAGGCTGTTTCCAGGGCGCCCCCAAAGGGCAAAGCCAGCATCAGCGGGGAGCTCCTGGGGGCGGCCCGCGAGCTCCCCAGGCCTGGCCCGCGGGGCGGCACGGATTGAAGGGAAGACGGTTTGGACCTCCTTCCTTAGTTCTGCAAAATGGTGTCTGCACCACGGACACAGGGGCTGCGGTGCTGCGTCCGCGGGGGCGAGTGTGCGGTTCCCTACGAGGCGCCTGCCGCCCCAACGGCTCTCATCTCCACGTTTGGATGACATGTCCTTAAAGTGACCTATATTATCTGGCACCTCGGATTGCTACTCACAAAAAAAGTAACACTGGAAGAAAAAAAAAATCCCCAACGATTGTGTAAATATTCCTTAGAGAGAAGAGTAAACTCAGGTGCCCTCTGCTGGGCGAGACAGGTAGGGGCCAAGGCCAGGAGGGAAGGCAGCTGGGGGCGGGGCCTGAGCTCGGAGGTCCCTGGCATAGAGGCGGGGCCTGGGGGCCGCGGTGGGCGGGGCCTGCCCCCCCATCTCCCATTTTTGTGTGACCCGCCGGCAGCCTTCAGGGCAAATGGGGCCAAGCTGAGCTCTGTCGGGCATGGGGAACGAAAAACCAAAACCGAAACTGCTTACAAGCAGATCATTCACTTCGGGAGAATTGACAATTTCTTCACTGGGATTTTTTTTTTTTTTTCCTGTTAATAAACATTGTTGGATTTGACAGGTGCGAGAGAACCAGGAAAAAAGGCAGGGGGCTTGCTGACACTGCCAACTTTTTCATCAAAGCAAAGGGCTTGGGGTCTCAGCGAAGTCCTGGCAAACACTGGCGTAGGGAGGCTGCCAGGAGGTGGTGGCCAAGTTCATTTCCATTCGTAAATTATTATTTACGCTCTGAGAATAAAAGAAGGTGCTATTACTGGTTACAGCTGGTCAATAGGTGTAATCCAGGAGTGTCCCAGGCAAGTCAGACTCTCTAGCCCGGCACTGTCCAACAAGAACATTCCGTGACGATAGAAATGTTCTAGATCTGTGCTGTCCAATAGGGTAACATCAGCCCCACGTGGCTATTGAGCATTTGAAATGTGGCCAAGGCAACCCAGGAGACAAATTTGTAGCTTCCTTTACCTTTTGTTAATTTTAATGTATTTATTTTTTAATTTTATTTTTCTGCATGTGGGATCTTAGTTCCCGGACCAGGGATGGAACCCAGCCCCCCAAAGTGGAAGTGTGGAGTCTGAACCCTGGACTGCCAGGGAAGTCCCTTGTTAATTTTAATTTAAATTTAAATACTTGTATGTGTCTAGTGGCTAATGTATTAGACAGTAGAGCTCTGGTCATATTATTCATAGCAAAAGACCAGAACTCTGGGTGATAGCAGCTAAGGCCCCAGGCATAAGACTTGCTGAGACAGGCCCTCAGTAAGAACTGGTCGAACAAATGAAAACTCAATAATCAAAAGTCACTGTACTCCAATTCTGCAGTGGCAGAAATTCAGACCACTTCTCAGAGATTTCCAGGAACTTCGAGAAACACAGCTTTGCCTGGGGAGAGCCAAGATCCTAGTGCCATTTCCTGTCAAGTGTCCAAGGCTAACCCCAGGTCTTGAGTGTCCACCCTGGCATGTGGCACTGCAATCAGCACTTGGAAAGAGTATTTGCCGCTTGTTCCCAGTGGTTTCCTGGTCGCGTCCTAAAAGCCAGTGGAGTGTCCACCTGATCAGAAAAGCGCTTTTACATTTGGGGTTTCACCAACAACTTTAAAAAATCTCTCCAGTTGTCTCCTGGTGTTATAGATTTGGAAAGAGGCGTTTTTGTTTCTAATTATAAATTCCTGGGTGATGTCATTCAGTCCCCAAATACCCACTGGGGCAATGCTAAGTAGGGAAAGACAATATGCTAACAAGTTATCTGGAGGTGTCAGAAAGAAAGGATGAAAAACAGTACAGTTTGGGGAAATGTTTTCCAGGCTGCTTTCTGGTTTTAGCAACTGCGCTGGAGGAGATAAGATACACATGGCTTTTATAAGGAGGCGGCGGGATCTCCAGGGGACATGAGGCAGGAGAAAAGAATCAGGCTGAAAGCATCCAATCATCACATATTCACTGAGAAACAGATTACAATACAGCAAAGGAAGCTCTTCAAGGAAGGACTCCTACAGGGACCTTTGGGGCAAAGATTCAGTGCGCTCTGGAACAACCTGACTTCAACTCTATGGTATTTGAATAATCGACCAGAGAGAAAGCAGATATAGCACACACGGTCACATTTAGCGTTGAAACTCTCAGTTTGACTATGAGTAATGATCCGCCGTGCCCAGAGGTCAGGCCGACACTCACTCAGAAACAAGTGGGGAATTGAAGCAATTATTCAGATATCCACAGACATAGCTACTGGCCAGGGTTGCATCCCCAATTTAGCCCAGAAACAGTAACACTATTATAAACTGTTTGCGATGTGTGGGGCTATCTTGAATTTATTAAGGAAAGGAGATTACAGAAAAATCCAGAACATCAGTGGGAATGCAATCAGGTTAAGTCACATAGACAGAGTAAAGTGGGAGATTCAGGGCCTCTTACCACCGAAAGGAATATCTTGCTTTCAGCCAAAATGGAAATAAAAATTGGGGTTTCAACATTTCAGAGGGTCAGTTCTTCACATCACCCTTTATTATATGCACAGTTGCTAAATTTCATATTGGATTACATTTGAGCCGAAAGACCAAAAAATGGTGAAACAAGACATTAAGAATTTTGAAATATTTGCTATGAATAAAGTAATATTATTTCAGCTGTTCCTTAATTAGTCCCTTCCAGTGATTTTTGGTGGGCTAGCCAGAGGGGAAAATGGTTTTTTCCTCCCTTTCTTTCCTCCCTTCAAAGTAGCTTCGAATAGAAAGAATATAGTTTACCTGCCTTTAAGAGATAACCCAAATAGCAGCTTAAATAAGATTCATTTTTCCCATTTAGTAAGAGATTCAGAGGCATGTTGGTGTAGCATAGATTTTAAGGCCAAATTTTGGGGTCTTTTTCTCATAGTCACATAGTTTTTCAGGTAGCAGAAAAGGAGAACGGGAAAAGAGATCACCTGAGTCTTGACCACCCCCCTACCCACCCGCCCCCCAAACTTTAAGGAGCCTTTTGAGAAGGGCCCCCAATGACTTCTGACATCTCATTGGCCAGCACCATGTTACATGGCCACGTCTACTTGCAAAGGAGGCTGGGAAATGTAGTTCTTAAAGCTAAAGTTTTTAAAGACCCCCCCCCGCCCCCGTTAAAGTTGATATTCTGTTAATGAGAAAGAAGGGAGACTGGATATGGGGTAGGCATCGAGTAGACTTTACCACTTCAAAGCATCTTAAAACAAATTTTAAAATTTTTATCTAGTTTTACAAAAATAATCTTGATAGTCTTTATGAATGACTTATTTGTAACTAAGTACCATGTAGTAAAACAATGCTCATGCCTACTATTAAATGCGTATATCAAGGAAGAAAACCAGTTAGTTAAGAGGAGTGTGTGTGTGTGTGCGCGCGTGTGTGTGCGTGTGTGTGTGTGTTCTGCAGGAAGGTGAGCTGCATTTTTACTGCACGATGATCTTCAGGACATTCCTCCTGGGGTTTTACATGAAGTAGGTGTGACTTTGTCTGTCAGCCCCTCAGTCTCCTTCCATTAGAATCAGAGCTGAGTGGGATCCTCCTAAGAACTAACTTCAGGAGGAGTTTCTTAAACCTGAAACGCACTGTCTAGAGCAAGCTCAACTTCATTAGCGATTTGAAGAGAGGTTTATTGAGCCAAAGGGACGACCTCTCTGAACGGAGTGCGTCCACCTTGGTTTAAGTAACTAAAACAGTCATGGTATTTGAGTGGTGCTTAGATTCAGGTCAGAAACAATTTCTTTGTGAGTCAGGAACAAAAAAGGAAGTTGGAAAGAGGGGCTGGGAATTGAGGCTGGGGGTAGAGGGGCCGGACAGCACAGGGTCTTATGTGCAGGTTAACAGGTTGAACTTCGGCCTGTGGCTCAGGGCTGCCAGGCGCCTTCAGGGCCAGGCGGTAACATGGGTACGTGAGGCTGGTCAGGGTGAGACAAGAGGGGCGGGGGCAAAGCCCCTAACTCCTCATGGGGACAGTCACTGCTGGGCTCCGGGCAATTAATTCCACGTGAAGCTGCAGACCCAGTGCTGCCAGCCAGGCAGATCTTTCAGGAAAAGCCCAATATCTGAAGGTTTATATGAAATCTGGTTGGGTTATGTTGGGTCAAATTTTACAATGCTGGGCCAAATGCTGATTAAATGTGGCCGTAGCTGGCAACTTTGCTTTGGGAGCAATGTGACGCTACTAAGATTCTGATCAGGTGGCGGTGGGGTTGAGAACACTCTAGAACAGCGAGGAGGGTAGCACAAAGGTGGGGCAAGGAGGTACCCACTGATGGCGGGAAAGCCAGTTAGGATGCTCTAGTCCCAGGCAGGGCGGGGATTTGCTGAGCTTTGGAGTTAAGGCAACGGCAGTGAGGATGGAAGCGTGGGCAGAATTCTGGCACAATTTCTTAGGCAGAATCAGAGGATTAGTGACCGATGGGATAAGGGACAGGCCCAAGGAAGGAAAAGGGGGATTTGAGAAAGGGAGTGATTATATCAATATTTGAGGTAGCAGTTCCCATCTGGCATCTTGGCAGCTGAATCATCCTCAGAGGTGTGTTGTGTGGACCACATGGGATTACAATTTCTTTTAAATTAATTTCCTATTCTTGAAAAATGTGAGCATTTATATACCAATCTAGAGTTCCAGCTTCTTTTGAAAAAAAAAAAACAAAAAACTATCTGAGAGTATTAGACATGGATTCCAAGAGAGCAACAATGGCTGGAGCTGGAGGTGAACTGGGGCTTGGGTGGTAGGAGAGAGGTTCGTGGACTCCCCACTATTTCTTTTACCCACCTGGTTCCTATACATATTTGAGTCTGTGACCCCCTGAAGGAGCTGTTCGTGCAAGCCATGGGATATAAGAGATCACTCAGGTAGAGAAAGAAGTGACGAATTCCAGGCAACAGCCACACTTCAAGACGGAGTAGAGGACAATTGCAAAGGGAATTTAGAAAAGATAGGCTGGGAGAATGAAAAAGCAACAGGAAGGAGAAGTAGAATAAGAAGTAGAGGGGTAGTACTCTCTCATACCACATCCAAAAATAAACTCAAAATGGTTTAAAGACCTAAGTATCAGACATGACACCACAGAACTCCTAGAAGAGAACATAGGCCAAACGTTCTTAGCTATAAACGTAGCAATATTTTCTTAGCTCAGTCTCCCAAGGCAAAAGAAATAAAAGCAAAAATAAGCAAATGGAACCTAATCAAACTTAAAAGCTTTTGCACAGCAAAGGAAACCATCAACAGAACAAAAAGACAACCTACACAATGGGAGAAAATATTTGCAAATGATGCTACCGACAGGGGCTTATTATCCAAAATATACAAACACAGTTCATACAACTCAGTATCAACAACAACAAAAAACACCAAAATGGGCAGGAGACCTAAATAGCCATTTCTCCAAAGAAGACATACAGATGGCCAACAAGCACATGAAAAGATGCTAAACTTCACTAATGATTAGAGAAATGCAAATCAAAACCACAATGAGATATCACCTCACATCGGTCAGAATGGCCATCATCAAGAAGTCTACAAATAACAAATGCTGGAGAGGATGTGGAAAAAGGAAACCCTCCTACACTGTTGGTGGGAATATAAATTGGTGCACCTACTATGGAGAACAGTATGGAGGTTCCTCCAAAAACTAAAAATAGAGCCATCATATGATCTAGCAATCCCACTCCTGGGCATATATCCAGAAAAGATGAAAACTCTAATTCAAAAAGATACCCGCACCCCAGTGTTCACAGCAGTGCTATTTACAATAGACAAGACATGGAAACAACCCAATTGTCCAACACACACACACACACACACACACACACACACACACACACACACACACAGAGAGAGAGAGAGGAATATTACTCAGCCATAAAAAAGAATGAAATATTGCCATTTGCAGCAACATGGATGGACCTAGAGATGATCATACTAAGTAAAGTAAGTCAGACAGAGAAAGACAAATATCCTATGATATCACTTATATGTGGAATCTAAAAAAAATAATACAAATGAATCTATATACAGAACAGAAGCAGACTCACAGAAAACAAACTTGTGGTTACCAAAGGGGAAAGACAGTACAGTGGGGGGATACATTAGGAATATGGTATCAGCAGATACACACTACTATACGTAAAATCGATAAGTAACAAGGATTTACGGTATAGCACAGGGAACTATATTCAATACCTGGTAATAACCTATAATGGAAAATAATCTGAAATACATATATATAACTGAATCACTTTGCTGTACACCTGAAACTAACACGATATTGTAAACCAACTATATTTCAGTTTTTAAAAAAGCAGGGCTTCCCTGGTGGCACAGTGGTTGAGAATCCGCCTGCCGATGCAGGAGACACGGGTTCGTGCCCCGGTCCGGGAAGATCCCACATGCCGCGGAGCGGCTGGGCCCGTGAGCCATGGCCTCTGAGCCTGCGCGTCGGGAGCCTGTGCTCCGCAACGGGGGAGGCCACGGCAGTGAGAGGCCCGCGTACCGCAAAAAAAAAAAAAAAAAAAAAAAGCAGTAGATGGGGTAGTATTGCTCCACGATGCTACTGAAGAGCTCAGTGTAGAAGGATTGAAGTAGGCTGTTCATTTAAATTGGTGCTGCCACGTTGGAGGGGGTGATCGTCAACGTGTGTGAACATTATCAGGAAAAAGTGCGTGCTCAGTGGCCTGGAGGTCCAGTTCTCGGTATTTTCCCTAGAGCGGTAAAATTCCCAGACAAGTGCCCAGAGGGATAGGGTCAAGAGTACCCTTTGTTGCCTCCTTGTTTGTGATAGTAAACATCTAATGTCCATCAGAAGAGTTACAGGTAAATAAACTCTGGTCCATTGTATATGTGAGCTGTGGAGACACAAGGATCACTTAGAAAGATAAGCTACACTAAAAGACTTCCAAACGAATCAACTACTACCGGGCACCTTCTCCATCTCCCTCTCATTCTGTCTCTCTCAGTCTCTCTGTATGTGTAGGTAGGACCTGGAAACTGCTCCCTCCCCATCACCACACTTGCAACGGCTAAATATCCTTGTTGGAGGGGAAAGTTTCCAAGATGAGGGATAAGTGGTTACCAGGGAATCTATCTTTAAGTTGTTAATTATTTTTAACTAGGAAAATGCCTCTCTCTATCACTTGTGCAGTTAGAAATTACTTGAAAGCATAGGACAACGCATCTGGCATTTTGCAAGGACAGTTGCAGTAGGGCAATGAGAGTGGAGGAGAGATGACAGCATCTTGAGGGGTAAATGGGAGGTTAAGAGACAGAAATCAAAGCAAAGGGAAAGAGGAACATAAGGCTACAGAAAGGCCTGGGCAGGGGGAAGGCAGGAAGAAAGTTCTTTGTTGGTTGGCTTTTAACCGGGGTGACCGAAAAGCTCAATAAAAGGGCATTTTGATTTCCTCTTACAGGCCATTGCTTTTACAGTAGAGCATGGGGTTTGCTTCTGATTTGAGATGACTCCTCTGATTCGCATCCCTACTATTCTGATGCAGAAAAGCCTAGAAAGATTTTGATGGGAAATTAAAATTGTTTGCTTGGTAGGATAGGGCCAGAATACCTGTGTAAAGGCAAAACATTCCTAGGGAGGAAATGTTGCTTGAAATAGGATACAAAGGAATGTCCACCAATGGAGAAATGATTAAATATGTTATAATAATCATTGGGGTAGACTCTTAGGTAGTCATTAAAAACCACTTTTACAAGTTTTTAAATGTGAAAACATGGGGAAACGCTGGTAATACAATGTTTGATTTTAAAAATGCATGCCACAACATTTTATATGCAGTTCAGTCCAATCACAATTACAAAAATAGGTCTATATGCATAAGGGAAAAAAAAGAAGGAAGCCTCCCTTTGTCAACAGTGCTTTTCTCTGGGTGATAGGGAAATTGGTGATTTTATTTTTCATGCATTTCTGTTGACACAACAATTTTCTATCAAAAACATGATTGCTTTTTTAATTCCCCAGAGGAATTGTTTTTAAAACTGTAGTTTGAAAATCATTTCTGAGGGAAGACAGCCAAGGGAGGATTCTTGTTTGGCAAGGAATCAGCCACGCAGGACCCAAGCAGCCTTTTGGGGATTTTTTTTTTTCCCCCTTTTGCCCAAATGTCAAGTGTCAGGCATTCACACAGTTAAAAAGGACCTAAAACGATCAACTTCCCCAATGCTGGGTGACAAGTGTCAACCCCTCCCCCCTCCCATCCCAAGGGGCTGTTGTGTGTTCTTACATTTATAAGAGAAAACACAGAACTTGAGTGGGCTGGAGCCACAGGCTAGCAACAGAGGTTTGGCCCCTGTTTCCTTACACTGATCCTGAAAGAGTTATGTAACATGCAGACAGAAGAACAAAGCTCTCTCTCGCCCCCTGAATCTCCCTCCTTCCCGCTAACATGGCAGGAAGCAATACAGACTCATGATTAAGCCTGTAAACTTTGGAATCAAACAAACCCATATGGAATCCTTGCCTTTCTTTCTTTCTTTTTTTTTAAACTTAACAGCTCTGTGGCTTCCGGCAAATTCTGTAACTCCTTTTACTTTTGTTTTCTCATGTGTAAAATGGGGAGAAGATCCCCACCTCACTGGGTTCCTTTGAAGATTAAATAGGATAAAATACAGAGAGTGGACATGTAACAATCACCGAATCAGTAGTTTTATTCTCAGGTTACCTATTTTTTCTTTTCTTCTCACCCTACCTTAGGGCCATCATTCATGGGACGAAATAAGAAAAGACGGTGTGGGGAGAAAGATACTCTTGTTAACCTGCAGATTTTCCTGTGAAAAGCAAAACCTCCCGATTCCAGGTTGGTATCCATTTGGAGCCAATGAGCCAATCTGTTGAGCGCTGTTACCTGCTAGGCAGTGGGCTTAAGCCCCCTTTCAGGTCCACGTGGATTATACTATCCTGTTACGCTTTATTCAAGCGAGTCCTGAAAACAGCCACTTCTCACCACCTCCTCGGCCACCATCTTCTCTCAAGGAGGCACAGCAACCGTCTTCTCCTTGGCCTTCCCTCTTTCATTCTTCCCATTTCCAGTGAACTTTGGAATCAACCAAAATAGGAGAATGACCAATCTGGAGAGAGAGTAGTGTTACATATGGAAGCCCAGGGACTTCAGAACCAGGGAGATTTGGGACTGAACCCTGCCTCGGTCAGTTACTAATGTACCTTCGGTCACAAGGTAGCAAGTGGCAAAGGCGCTTTTCACGCCCATGGCTGCCTGGTTCCGGAGACCCCACTCTGGACCACCAGGCTTGCAGTCACCCATCATTGCTGTGACAAATAACCATCAAGGCGTAGCTGGCTGTCTCTGCATCACTAGGCAAGTGGCTCTCACTTAAATAGATTGTTGTGATTTCTCCTTCCTTCCTCTCTGCTTTACCAGCACCATGAGAGAGAAATTTATCCACCCAACCCATCCTCAGATTTTAGGGGTTCCGCTTCAGGAAACATAATACACGGCTGAGAATCTTTCTCCGCAGCTTTTAAAAGCCAATCTTTGGATTAACCAGAGGGCCGATGAGCTCTTTTTTTAAACACATACCTACTAAGAGTGAAAGTGCTGTTGTTTTTGTTTATGAACACGTCAAAATACTCGTATCTTTTATTGATCCGTGTTGAGGGAGTTGTAGGTTTTCATACAATGTTTTTTGAAAGAGTGAAAAGCAGTACTTCAGAATGAAGATAGGATCATACGTGGTTTTTATCACCTTGTAGAGCTCATTTTATTTCAACCTGATCTTATGGAAGGAGTCCCATATTGGTTTCATCTTTTGGGACTCCCTGCTCAGCTAACTTAAAAGGTTTAGCTTGGGATGTTTAATTCCATAGTCTACGATCATCTTACGAAATTTACAAAAAAGGCAAAACACAGTGCATAGAACTGTTTACTGTGGTGGAGTCCAAAGTAGAGTGATGTGCAGTAAGTCGACGTACGACAGCACAGCAAAAGAGAAATGGCTTAGCCAAGCTCATGCATTGACATGAGAGAGCCTAAGGCCATAAAAATTATGATCACGCAACTTATGAAAAAACATAAGGGGAATGTACATGCTATAATCATCATATCATCATATCATATGTAATATAATATAACTTAGGTACACAAAGCATAACACAAAATAGTTTGCGCTGAATCGGACAATCAGGTAGTCAGTATGCATTTTATTGATCACCTGCTGTATGCAAGGTACTTTTGTAAGTATGAAATAATCTATATAAAAATTATCTGAAAGGACTATGTAACGATAAGACTGAGTCAGGGAGATGGGATTATCACGGGTTGTTTTATCTTATTCTCCCCTAACATTAAAAAATATATGATTTCAAGTGGGACCTAATTAAACTTAAAAGTTTTGCACAGCAAAGGAAACCATCCACAAAACAAAAAGACAACCTAATGAATGGGAGAAAATATTTGCAAATGATATGACTGATAAGGGGTTAATATCTAAAATATATAAATAGCTCATACAACTCAACATCAAAAAAACCAATAAAACCCTATCAGAAATGGGCAGAAGACCTGAATAGACATTTTTCTAAAGAGGACATGCAGATGGCCAACAGGCATATGAAAGGATGCTCAACATCGCGAATCGTCGGAGAAATGCAAATCCAAAGCCCAATGAGATGTCACCTCACACCTGTCAGAATGGCTGTTATCAAAAAGAACACAAATAACAAACGTTGGCAAGGATGTGGAGAAAAGTGAGCCCTAGTACACTGTTGGCGGGAATGTAAATCGGTGTAGCCACTATGGAAAACAGCATGGAGATTTCTCAAAAACCTAAAAATAGAACTACCATATGACCCAGCAATCCTACTCCTGGGCATATATGCAAAAAACACAAAAACACTAATTTGAAAAGATACACGCACTCCAATGAATGTATTTACAATTACATGCATTATTTACAATTGCCAATATATGGAAGCAACCTAAGTATCCGACAACAAATGGATAAAGAAGATGTGGTGTATGTATATATAAATATATATATATACACACACATACACAATGGAATACTACTCATCCATAATAAAGAGTGAAATTTTGCCATTTGCAACATGGAAGGACTTGGAGGGTATTATGTTAAGTGCAATAAGGCAGACAGAGAAAGACAAATGTCGTATGATACCACTTATATGTGGAATCTAAAAAGTACAACAGGGACTTCCCTGGTGGTCCAGTGGTTAAGAATCCGCCTTCCAACGCAGGGGCCATGGGTTCAATCCCTGGTCGGCGAACTAAGATCCCACATGCCGAGGGGCAACTAAGCCCACACGCCGCAACTAGAGAAGCCCTCACACCGCATTGAAAGATCCCACATGCCACAATGAAGATCCCACCTGCTGCAACTAAGACCAATGCAGCCAAAGAAATAAATAAATATATATTTTAAAATACAACAAGCTAGTGAATATAGCAAAAAAGAAACTGACCCACGGATATAGAGAACAAAGTAGTGGTTACCAATAGGGAGAGGGAAGCGGGGAGGGGGCAATAGAAGGGTAGGGGATTAAGCGGTATAAAACATTATGTATTGGGCTGGCCAAAAACTTCGCTCGGGTTTTCCGTAAGCTCTTGCAGCAAATCCAAAAGAACTTTTGGGCCAATCCAACATAAAGTGAGCTGCGAGGATATATTGTACAACATGGGGAATATAACCAATATTTTATAATTATGAATGGAGTATAATCTTTAAAGAAATATATGATTTCACAAATTTTTTTAAAAGGATAAAAATGTTTGAAGCAGCGTAACGATAAGAGCTGCAAATGCTAATTTTGTGCTAACTTAATCCCAGGTACTGCTCTGAGCAGGCTGGAAATTTAATCTGGTTTACTTCTACAATGATGGTATTATCAATATCACTGCCATTTTACAGTGAAGAAACTGACACGTGATGTTTTATGCAAGCCCAATGTCTTAGGGATAGTTCATAGGAGAACTGAGTCCTAGAATGTTCGTAATTACTACTCCAGACATCTCACACAAGGGTACGGAACACAACTATGCATGTTGGATTTCCTCCAGCATTTCCTTGATATATGGCCTTGGGAATGGATCCCTCGTCAGCCATGCTGGAGTGTCCTCTGCTTTCCTTGTTTACCACTCTCGCAGGCCCAGACTCACAGCTGATACTCAGTCAGTCAGTGAATAAACCAACCCCACATGGATAAAGGTGGCCAGGAATTGGGTCATCCTCTCGTTTTTTCAGAAGCGTCTGTCAACGCCATCGGACTTCCATAGATTTATTTCTGTGTGTCCACCCTTCCAGATTGAAACAGATAACGTCAACCCAGTTCACAAGACAAGCAAACACTTAAACTGAGAAGACAGCGATAAAACCAGGGACTTATTTCACCCTGGGAATATTCCAGAAACCAAGTTTGAATAATTAGTTCATGTTCAGTTGGACACAAGTTCACTCCCAGGTTGACTCACACATAGAAATATTCCTGACCATCTTATGACTGCTACACACACACACACACACACACACACACACACACACACACAACCTATCTTTCTAAACTGGTAATTATGCAGCATGAACCAGTTACCCTTGACTTCAGAGCACCGAGTCCTTCAGTGCCAACCTTGACTTCCACCTCTTTCTGATACTCTTATCCAATCTAACAGCAAATAATGTCCACCCCATCTTCTAAATTTTACATCTACTGTATGGCCAGCACATACAGTCAATTTTGGTAAATATTCCATATGTACTTGAAAAACATTATATATTCTGCAGTTATTGGTTGCTTTGTTCTATAAATGTCAATTCAACCAACTGTGTAAATAGTGCTGGTCAAATTTTTTTTTTTTTTTATTCCTACTAATTTGCTTTTGTTGGTTTGTTTATTAGTTACTGATAGAGGAATGGTGGAGCTTACAACCACCATGGTGGATTTCTTTATTTCTCCTTCTAGACCTGGGGATTTCTGCTTTATACATATCACAGCTATATCAGCAAGAGCTTCTAGATTTAAAATTGTTCTTTTTCCTGTCTCTGTACAGAACAAAGGCAGAATAGCCCTCAACAAATGTTTGCTGTCTGCGTCAAATAAAGGGTCAGATGGAGACGATTCAGTCTCTCAGCTTCTTGTCTCTAATAGTCTCTGATAGTCTCTATTTTTTTTTTTATTGGATCCAATAGTCTCTATTTAGCCCCTGAATGAAGAAGCCTATGTTTCCCTCTGAGTCAGAGTCAACAGCAAAAAAAAAAAAAAAAAAAAAATCTCCTAGCATGGTCATTTTTCCAGAGTTGCTATCCAAGGCTGCTATGGCACCGAGGGATGAAAGAAACATCACCACCAGCCCCCACTCTAGAATTTCCTGTCTTGTCTTGTGGTTAACTTAAAACATTTCACCTCCCGCCTCCCTCTTTCTCACCGTCTCTTCTTTATGGTTAAAGAAGTTATAATTTTGCAAAGGGAATGATTAAGCAAATCCAGAGATCTTGGCTAGGGGACCTGATTTTTCAAGGCCCTATTTTTTTTGCGAGCTGAAGAAATCTGTATGTTGCAGAGTTTGCACGTGAGTTTTTTAGCCTTAGTCAGGACTGGTGCACAATTTCCTGTTTTTGTGTCCTCAAAACTGCTAAGCTACTTGTGAACAACTGGCCAAGAGAGGGAGGGGACAGGGGCTGCGGAGAGAGCGTTGTGAGCCACGAGGGGCGGAGAAGGCTGCTCCTTCCTCGGTTCTGGCAGAACTTCTGTGACAGTGGAAAAGTTCCTTGGTGTTTTATTTTTGTTGTTTAAAGGCAGGGAAGTCGAGACTGGGGGCAGATTCTCAGATTCTAGACTTGAAGTTGGGGGTTTGAGTGGTTAAGAGAAGAAGAAACAAGTCTGAGCAGGAATTTTAATCAGTTTCCAAATGCTCAGATGACAGTTGAATCTCATAATGTTCTGATAAACGTGAACATTTACTAGGCACTTATTATGTGCCAGGCACGGTGTTAACCGCTTTGCAGGGAGTGTGCCAAGTCCCCGTAGCAACCCCAGGAGGTGGATTCCACTATCAGCTCCATTTTATGGATGTGAAAGTGAGCCTGGGAGAAGTGACGTGACCTGGAATATTCCAGCCCAGGCCCTTGGACCCAGAGCCTGTGTCCTTAACCACGACTCTGTCCTGAAGATACAGAAGGTGACAGGGCTGTCTCAGAGACCACAGTAGATGTGCTCTTGCCTGACCAAAGCTGCTCCCTGCTTTTTCTTTTTCTCTCTCGCAAAGCAGGGCCTCAGACTGTGCTGGGCATTCGCCTATTTGCTCTACTTCCTCTTTGCATGCCGCCCTTGACACTGCCTTTCCCAGGTTCCATTGCCAACTGGCTCCTGGTTCGCTTGCGCCAGTGGAAGGCACAGGCACCGAGATATTTTTCCCTCCCATCAGCGGAAAAACACTGCTTCTGGATCCCCCCCTCCCCACGGCTGCCTTCACTTTCCCTCCCGCGCCTCCCCACATGGCGCTCCATTTCCCACACGACCACCGGGTTCCCTGGTCTGGTAACGTCACCTCTTTGGCCCTAACAGTGGTCGTGGCTTCCTTCTCTGTCTCACCTCTGGATGGCCTCCTTGTCACATGCTTGCCTTGTCAGCTCTTCCAGCACCTTTAAAACCACTACCCATATTAATCCTCCTCTATTAAACTACTGGCACAAGCGAGGTTCCCTGACAGAACCCTAAGTGAGACACAGATGTTTGTGCTTTAGACACAGACCCTGAGACAAGAAGTTGGGCGCAGGTTGTTTATTTGGGAAGGGGTCCCCGGGAGCGTGGATGAGGGAGAGTGTGTTTGTGTTACTACTGGAGCACTGGGGTCCAGTCTTGCTGGGGACACTGTGGGAGCATGAGAAAGACCCCCCGCCCCCAAAAGATGGCGAAGCTGAGATATTTATCCACCGTTTTCCATCCCTCACTGGTTGAGGGTAGCCTCTGGGGACATGAACTTCCAGGCATTTCCAGGATACCCTGCATGTGGGCTGAACAAGTTCTCACAGCCCCTGGAGGAAGCCACCAAGAAGAAAAGCAAATCATGGAGGGATCATTGAGGGTAGGAAGTTATCGGTACCGGTGAACTCAGAGTTGGGCTGAGGAGCAATGAGGCGGGGCATCCATAGCACCTGCTACTATGGCAACCTGGCTAATAGTATAAGTAGATACAACCAATGAAAGGCAAAGGCAGACCCGAGTTCCCTCCCCCCCCAATTCTACTTTATTTTAGAATGGGATGGACACCAAGGAAGATCAACATTTTTTCCCCTCTCTCCTCCCTCCTTTCTCTTTTCTTGGATAAGCCAGACAAGCGGTTACCAGGACGGGGAAAGACAGGGATGCAGCTTAAGGGTGTCCCAAAGATTGGGTGGGCTTTGAGCCCTTGAAAGAGAGACGTACACTCTACCTTGGACAGAAGTCACCTGCAGCCTCATCAATAATGCTGACTGAGCACTAAACACTGGCCGGGCACTATGCTAGCAATCCATAAATGCGCTGTCTCATTTACCCTTCTCAGCAAGTCTCTGAGTTAAGTTCCATTATTATTCCCATTCTACAGATGAGCAAACTAAGGTAAAGTAACTGACTCAAGATCTCACAGCCTTGGTTCATAGATGTGGGTAATCTGGATGGACTGTGGGAATTCCAAATTCACACTTAACGACGCTTGGAAAGCAGCATTTAAGCATTCTTTTAAGGACCAGTGCCATTTAGAGGTTTTATCTGAGTATTTCTTACACTCGTTAAAGAGTCTTAAAAACAAAATGATTATGGTATCTAGTAGTTCAGGTCACTCAAGGAATCCAATGAATATTAGTTGAACTGAGTTTGCATTATTAGATATGTCTGCAACAAAATACAAATCTGATTTTGTGACCCTCCAGCTCAGATCTCTTCCATGGCTCCCTACTGCCCTCAGGAGAAAGCTTAAACTTCATACCATGGGCTCCTTACTGTGTGTCCCTGTTGACCTGGTCTGGCCTCCTCCCCAGCCTTCACCATCTAATCTATCATCCCCTGGCAGCCTCACTCCAGCCATGCTGAGCTACTTGCCATTCTCTCTGTAGACTCTGGGCTTTTGAACTTCTGTTCTGCTGGAAACCCCTTTGGCCATTCTTTGAGAGTTAGCTCAACTGCCACCTCCTCAAATGGCCATCCCCTGTAGTCTTGTAGCAGTGCCTTCCTCTGAGTTCCACAATGCCCTGCATTTACTTATCTTACATTATATTACGATTGTCTTTTTGTCTGCCTGTCTTTCCCACAGATGTGAAAACATGCCTTTAAGAGCTTAGGTTGGGTTTCAACCTTGGCTCTGACCTGTGTGTCCTTGGGCAAAGTTGCTTCTCCTCTCTGAGCCTTGGTTTTCTCATCTGTAAAATGGGCAGTAAACAAGGGAATTCATGTGAAGCACAATACCTGGCATATAGTAAAGTCCAGTGTTAGCTGTCATCCTCTTTGCATCTTCTGGTCTTTTTTAGTTGATGCTCAGTGAAGTAAGAGCTCAATCTAGACCAGTGGTTTTCCATTTTTTCTGCATCAGAACCACCTGGAGGGCTTGTGAAAACACACATTGCTAGGCTCCACCCCTGGAGTTTTTGATCCAGTGGGTCTGGAGGGGGGCTTGAGAATTTGCATCTCTAATTGGTTCTCAGGTGATGCTGATACTGATTGTTATGGGACCACACTTTGAGGGCCACTCAGCTGGGCACCTGAGGAGGGAAGCTGTCTGATTAGAGTGATCAAACACTTGGAGCTAAAATAAGCTCATACTAGAGCATAAGGCAACCCTCTTCCCAATGGATTTGGCCATAGAATATTTATCTGTCAATTTACCCATTCGGTTGACATTTATTGAGTATCTGCTATGCCCAGGCATTGTGCTAGACACTGACGATAGAGCAGTGAATGAGACAAGAAGGTCCCCGGTGTTGATGAGCCCACAGTCTAATGGCCCTGGTTTGCAGGGGAGGCATCATAATTGTGCAAGTCCCATCAATTTGAATTGAAGGGGCCTGGTTGGTTTGGGGCACGGCTACCTTTAAAAATACTGATATTAATGCTTGCTTTACTGTTTACTGCATTACCCTAGTTGCCTTCTCAATATCGATTTCACCAAAATGATAAATCAAAACTGATTATGGTAATCCCGTAATTCCCTTGTCTGGCACTGCAGCCATCGTCTGGCACTGGTTTTAGGATGAAGTCAGCTCATGGGACGTGGCAGAGCAGAGTCCCAGAGAGTCAGAGGCAGGCTGTGACAAAACACCTGTTCCATGAAATGATAAATATCCCTACTGTTTTTATTATTAATTAGCCAATTTGAGTAGGCGTTTTCAGTTACTTGGTGCTAAAATTCCCTATGCTCTAATAGCCCTCCGGTACTGCTTTTTAGGCACCAGCCACTGCACAAAGCATTTGCCTTGCTCCACGCTCACAGCAACTCCATGAAGTTGGCACTTTTATTATCCTCCTGCTTAGGGAGGAAACTGACGAGGTAAGTCACTTGCTGTCTCCTCTAGCTGGGTGTGGAGATGGGCGAGGCAAGGCTGCTTTGTGGAGCACGACGGGCTGGTGAGGGTGGCTTACGTGCTTGGCAATGACACCAACTGAAACGGTTTGCAGTCACACTACCCTTCCTCAAGCTTCTTCCAAGACTGAGCTGATAAGAAGGGAAAAAACAACCAACAACCAACTTTATCTTTGTTTGGGGGACTGAGAATCGCAGAAGGCAATTGACTTACCCGGTTCGACCCTCTTATTCTAGTTCTCTTCATTCAACTTGACCACTTTCTAGAAGTTACTTTAAGAGTAACATATTCTTCTTTTTTTTTTTTAGCGGTACGCGGGCCTCTTACCGCTGTGGCCTCTCCCGCAGCGGAGCGCAGGCTCCGGGCGCGCAGGCTCAGCGGCCATGGCTCACGGGCCCAGCCGCTCCGCGGCACGTGGGATCCTCCCGGACCGGGGCACGAACCCGCGTCCCCTGCATCGGCAGGCGGACTCTCGACCACTGCGCCACCAGGGAAGCCCAGGAGTAACATATCCTTGAGGAGTTGCTTCAGCCCAGCCTCCTGGTCGGGCAGTCAGGGAAAAGGACCGGGCTAAAGACTGTGAGACCCCAGGTCTTAGAACTCCCCCCTGTGGCCAGATTTAAAGGGAAATGTCCTTCAACGAGAATAAATCCTGTGAGCAGTGAGCAATCATTGCCAGAAATCCAGCTGGAGGCCATTTTGTTAAGAAGTGCGCCTTTGGGGAAAAAAAAAAGCCATACAGGTGCACACCAGTCCCCCTCATAATAAAATATAACAAAGGAGGCGATTAAGTTCAGTTAGGGGCATACAGCTTTAAATTAGATAATGTATTCAAAAAGCAGTCTGTAAACTGTGAAGTGTGTTAATGTAAGGTCTTATTATTATTACCCTCATTTCTGTGAAATTGCACGGGTTGCTACCCAGGCACGGGCTGTGGCTAGTTAAAGGGCCAGGGGACAGAGAGGCTCCAGTGAATAGGTTTCTGGGGACGGGAAACAGAGGCGAAAGAGTTAAGCTCCCCAGAAAACCAATTTATGCAAAGGGCTGGATCCTGACTGGCATTCGGGCCAGGGCTAAGATCTGAATTACAAATTTACAGAATTTGCTGCTCTGTAAGTAATTTCTTTTCTTCCTAATGGAGCCCGTAATTTCCAGGGGGGCTGGACTCCCTTTATTTCCACTGATAGAGTGAACAAGATCTAGACCACAGAGGAACCTAATCCTACTCACCGAGCAAACTGCCTTTTTAAAAGGCCGAAAAAGGGACATTGGGAGGATAGTTAAAAGCTGATAAGAATCATCTTACATTTCTGCAAAGCACATTCCCTGCATTTGCAACTTGGGTGAGTTAATCATGGAAATCATTTTCCTTTCCTTCTCTTTAAGGTAGGGTGGCGATCTGATTTTATTTTGTAAGGCTTAAGATCAACTTGGGATCATTTGACAAAAGAAATGATACTTGTCAGGTCTGCTCCCTAGCCTCTTGGAATCTAATTAAAGGGGACCCCAGTGCATCTGTTTGCAAACAAACAACAACAGTCCAGCTAGAGAGTCTGCGTGTGTGTGTCTGTGTGTATTTAAATCCCCGATAATTTGTTTAAAGGGCAGGGGGGTACAATAAAACCACAAGAACTTCACTTTCTTTCGCTTTTCCTTCCCTGTTTGGCATTTACTTGGGTGGTATGTGTCGCTTTCCCCAAGATGATGAATTCATGAGAGACCTCAGGGGCTGCTGAGAACAACTGTGCCTTTGAATGAATTCTTTTATGGATATCAGTCCAGAAGTCACCATTGGCTGGAGCTGGAAAGCAGAGTTTTTGATTTTTGTTTTCCCCGATTGCAGCCATTTCAGCTCAAAGGCCCAGTTCCTGGAAAGGGCACTTCTTCGTGACATTGGAGAAGACACTCTTCCATCTGCACCTAAAAATAAAGAAGTCAATAAGTTAATGAGCATGTCAACTTCAAAAAGGTACCTTTGCCCCCTCCTCCAGGTCTTAATTTCTCTTTCAGTTTCAGAGTGTTCTTGACGTTTTACTGTGTGCCCTTTTGCTATCCAAATGGCATTCCCGGGTTCTGTAGTTTGAAGAACTCCAGTCCTTCTGTGAATCTGTGTCCTGGGAACTTTTCTGAGCTCACTTGGGAACTGTGTGCTTTGTTCAGCAGGAGCATGGAAATTAGTATTTATTGTAAATGCATCAGGAATTGGCTCGCCGCTCAAAACCAAACAAACCCCACAAAACTCAAAAATGGAGTTTTAACTTGCTTCTCAGGCTACAGCTGGTTTTAGAATCCCCCCAATAAGCCATTTATTTGAGTCCTATCTGGCTTAAATTTTCTTTAAAAAAAAAAAAGCAATTTCATTACAAGATTGTTCTCTTTTTTGGCCAGGAGGATGGGAAACCAGTTACAGAAACTGTTGGCATGCTTTCCAGCAAGATCTGCAGCAGAGAACTTCTTTTTAAAAATTAGAAAATGTTTTTCTGGGGCGGGAGAGGGTGGGAGAGCTCCTTCTGCATTAGTGACTCAGCCCTGCCTGGGGACATTTCTCTTCAGGGCAAAAAGCCCCTGTGTCCAGTGAGGTGAAGCTTGCAAATAACAGTCACCTTTCTCAAAAGACTGGTATGGTCCGGAGCCCAAAGGTCACACCAGGCAACCCCCCTGGTGTTTAGAGACAAAGCAGTAACCAGCTGCCTGTTTGCCTTGAGTCATCCCATGTACTGTAATGGCGATGGTGGAGGTGGAGGGAAAGTCACCCCCCACCAAGGGCTTCCCCAATGTTTTGTTTTGTTTTTTCTTGATTTGGGCAAAGTTAAGCATGCAGACATGAAGCAGCGTGAGGTCATTCTCAGCTGGGTGAGTCAAAGACACTGAGAACTCTCCAGGTTCGGGCAGGAGGGATGAAGAAACCAACCCCTCTGCAAGGAAAAGGCCTCTGGTCTTTATTGGAAACTGAGCATTCAGGCAGCCCAAGCTGGGAGCCAGCGGGTTCCAGGAGCCAAGGATCTCCCAATTGGTTCTTTGAGAAACATTTTGGTCCCGAACACATTTTCCAAAGGCCTTTTTGCCTAAGCCATTGTTTCATTTGCCTAAGGTATAGACTTGTCGGGAGAGGATGTTCAATGTTATTTCTAATCACTGTGTGATGGATTGTACATGCAATGGATTTGTATGAGTCAGTGTATGCATGTGGTTCTGTCGGTTACACGTGTCTGTTTGTGTATGATTATGAATGTATGCAGGCACTTATCTAGTCCTGTATAGAAGTAACTATGTTTATAAGTATGAATGTGTGCATATGTGGGTATACATACATGCTTGGATGTATACATGTGTACCTGTAGTGGACACTTGGGACCCTCATCCTCTAGCCAGTAAGGGAGCCAGCTTCTCAGCTCAATGGGAGCAGCTTGCCTGTCCTGACACCTCCCAGGATGGCCCATGGCTCACCAACAAGGGGACAAAGGCTGGACCCCTGCCTGTAGGTATACCCAACTTTATGGTGCAATTCATGCTCCAGGGCCCCCTGGCAGATCAGGATGAAACTCAGCTCCAGCTGAGACCAATCCCTGCCCTGTCCTTCTCTTCTTCCCTTTCCCCTGGGAGCCCTCCTTCAGCCTAACACGTGCATCTGAATCCCTGTCTCAGGCTCTGCTGTAGGCGGCGTGGCCTAAGAAAGTGTTTGTATATATGTGCATGTGTGCATATATACAAATATACATGTGCACACATTTGTATGTGCACGTGCCCACACACAAGGAAACTGAGAAGGATCTGGGAGAAGAGATATGATGGAAGAAGAGCACTGATTTTCTACTGTGGAAGATAAAGGCATCTCAGACATAGAGCACGAGAGACCTGCTTTCCAAGTTGAAAATTAAAAGATCCTTCAGATGTAAATGTACTTTTTATTAAATCAGAAAAAGATACAGTATACATGGTATCAGGCAATCATATGGCTACTTTGGATTACATTTTAATACACTCATCGTCCTATGTACTCCTCTGTACAAGTATTAAAAAAAACTCAGGTATTTGAATAATCTTCTGTAAATTTTTATTATTAACTGGGGTTATAGGGAGGGTTTTATCAGAGCACATCCTGAGAACATTAGGAAATTACAGACAGACTTGAGATAAGTGTCAGACAGAACAGATGAAGCAAGCCCCTCAGCCATCTGAGAAACATTAATAATGTAAGATTGCAGGACCGGAATCTTTGTTAGGGATGCAGGATGCGGGATGAAAATGGAGACCTTGGCGCCCCCTAGTGTTGCAAAATAAACTCGCAAATTCATTTATTCGGTTTGGTTTGGGTTTTTTGGTTTGTTTTTTTTTTTTTTGAAGTTGTAATCCCCGCCCTTGTCACTGAGCCTCAAAAAGCAATTGTTTTCCCAAATTATGTCAAGCCCTCTCCAGGCAATCTTTTCCCCCTCGTCAATGACGTTCAAGGACCCTATTTGAAAAACAACTCTTATTCATTCCTTTGTCATTCCCCACACATTCCGTTCCAGAAAATTGGCAACCTCCCAACGCGGAGCCCACGTTTTCCCTCCTTGAGACGTGAACTTAAACAAACGGATTCCTGTCTCTCCTCTTCAAGCTGAGAGGATGAGCGTGTATTTACGACAAAGCTTAATCCCTTCAGGCAGGCGTTTTCCTGCGGCAACTTACTCGTCACCGGCCATTGTTCACAACTTCGCCAGAACGCGGCCCTCGGCCCCCTCCCCCCACCTGCTCGGCAACCATCGACTCTTCTGACCTGGCTCGTTAACCTGCTCAACCATCTTGACAGTTATTTACCAGGAAAGGCCGGACCAGAGGCAGAAATAATACACCTCAATATACAACGGCTCAGGCTTCATTGGTTAGGCAGAATTTCATTTGATGGCCATCAGAAGGAAAATATATATACGCGGAGCGGGGATGGGGAGGAGATGGAGTAGGGAGAAGACCTCTTGGTGGGAACCGTGGTGATTTGTTTACTTGGATTTGCCAACCGGTCCGATGGATACGGGGTCTGTTTGCACTTGAGCGTCCAACATCCGCTTTGGTCCCTGGAGAGGAATATACAAGAAGTTGCACCCTAGTGAAGAGCTGTAATATCAACAGCAACAACTGCCATTTATTTAGCACCGACCCTGCGCCCCGTAAATACACCTGATTCGTGGGCAGTGGGTAAGAGAACGGTTTCCAATGAGATGCCCGAGTTCAGTGCCCGGTTATATTACTTTCTAGCGTTGTGAGATCTTGGACAAATGGCTGAACTCTTTGTGCTTCAGTTTCCTCATCTTTAGAATGGAGGTGATAACATTTATCTCGGAGGGGTTGTTCCAAGATAAAGTGAGTCCTGACTCGTAATGTACTTAGGACCTGGGGTGTAGAAAACCTGCCACAGTTAGAGCTCACTTCCGTCACCCTCTCTAATCCCTTTCTAAGCACACTGCCTGTTTACTTTTCTTACAAAACGTATCTTTGCAAAGTGTTCATGTAATGCCAAGTAGGCTGCTTTCTGTTCAAATCCAAGCAGCATATGGAGGAGGAGGGAAAAAGGGGCAGAGGATGAAGCGGATGTCGCTAGGAGGGCAAAGGTCACGCAGGCGGTGGTTGGCGGTGCAGTCTCTGCGAAGCTGACCTGAGGGCTGAGGCTGGGCTGGGCGGGGGTGCGGGGGGCCAGAAGCTCGTTTCCTGTAAGCGACAGGGCCTCTGCCAGCCCCGCTGCTGGCGTTGCCCTCTCAGGAAAGGGGTCAGACAAGCCCAGGGAAATGGGTCCAGCCTAGCAGTCCTCAGGGCTTGATCGGGTCCTTGCAAAGTGGCAGGAAACCCCTCCCTCCTTCTCCACCACTGTTGGGAGTCTCCCGACAATGGAAAGATGGAGGACTTGAAGAATAAGCATTTCTACCTCAAAGGGACATTGCCGTAATTAAAAGAGGTGATGAATATAAGTGAAGCACAGCCTCAGAGGAAGGGCTCGGCGACTTGAACTGTAATTATTATCTAGAACCTGCCCACGTCTTGGCACCTCTGCAGGCATCACAATGCCAAACCGCCACTGGCTCTCCCAGGTAACCCTAGAAGTGTTACCCTGGGCATCTGTTTCTGCTCTTGCCACTCTATAGCCATTTCTGCACTATAGCAGCAAAATAGTCTTTAAAGGCTATAAACAAAGGTCCAACACTTCCTTGCTTAACACCCTTTAACACCCTTCCCAATTTTAGTAGGATTATGTCAACATTCTTTGCACAGCCTGTACAGCCAGCATGAGCTGCCCACCGCTCCAACCTTAGCGACTTGTCATTCACCTAGCTCACCACCTCCCAGCAACGGGGGCCTCAAACATACAAAGCTCATTTCCCACCCCAGGGCCCTTGCACGTGCTGTTCCCTCCTCCTGGAGCAAAGAGCCTTGCTCTCTTCCTGTCTGGCACTGATAATCAGTCCTGTCTCATCTCAAATATTATCTCTTCAGAAACACTTTCTGGATCCATAGATTCCAAGCTGCACACGTCCTGCTGTCCTCGTCCCCAGCGTAACCCTATATCACATTACCATGTTTATTTCTCCTCCGAGACTTCCCACACTCACATTTTTGTTTTGTAATTTATCTACTTTATAGTTCCATGTGTCCCACTAGAAAGTGAGCCTCGAACTGAGGCTCTACACACATACACACATACTCAAGGACACAAAGACGAGACAGAAATAGATGACATGGATCATAAAATTTTAAACTTGGGGCCTGAGATTCTGTATTTCTAATAAACTCCCCAGAGATGCTTCTAAAGACCAAACTGGGGCCAGAGGAACCACAGCCCTCACCTAACCTCTATCTATAATATCAGAGGGCACCAATGTCTACAGATATTCATGAAACGGAATAGTGAGGAATGATTAGGGCAGTTTGCTTCACGTAACTACCCCATCTTCACTGCAACATGAAGGTGAACCCCAGTTCGCTGGCCCCATAGCTGATGCCAGCAGTATTTCCTTGCCTGGCCCTCCTGGCTCAACCCACGTTCCCACGGGCCCTGGGTATGATTTCACTTGTCTCTCCTAGTTTACGCTCGATCATCTTCCTCATTATTTGGGCGATGATTCTTCAGACTCTCCCTGTTTGCCAGGATTTACGTTATCCCAGATATAATGAAACCTCTACTAGTATCGTATTTCACTCCATCTATTCGTTCATCAACAGACACTGCTTGGGTGTTGACTGTGTTCCAGCCACACGCTGGCGAGGCTGGGGGGCAGGACGGACGGGACGGCACGTCTGCCCGGGACAGGCCTGGTCACCGCCTTCCCTGTGCTAACAGTCTGGAGAAGGAGACAGAGAAGAACCAGACAGACACAGATAAAGAACCCCACGCTTAATTCATTATTTAATGTCTGGCCTCCACTCACCCTTCACCGGACTTCCCCAGAGGGAAGGAGCTAATACGTTTGAGCCTGGTCTGTATACCCACCACCCAGGGCCCGGCTCAGAGCAGCTTCCCTGGTGGAAACTCCGCAAGGCTGTCTTTGGCCACAGACGAGCATCTCTCATCATCGCCTGTTCCTGCCAACCCACCCCATCGCTGCATTCCCTCTCCTCCGGCCAGACTGAGCCTCGGATCCGTGCCGTCTCCCCGCACACCTTTGTTCCCATGGCCTGGACCTCAGCTGCTCTCAGACTTCCCCTTGCCTCTTCCCTCTACAGGTTAACTTGAGGCCCCTCCTCATATGGAACCTCTGAGAAGCCCCCGCCCCCCTCCTCCCAAACCCAAGGCCAGGCCACGTCCTCACCCTCAGGCTCCCTTCCTGCGCCCGCCGCCGCCTCCCAGCTCCGTCCGTGTCCCGCCCTCCCCCCCCCCCCGCCCCCTTGCCATCAGCGTCACACCTGCCTGTGGCCGCGGAAAAGCGATGCCTGCACCCACCTTGCTCACACAGCAGGTCCTCGGTGTCTGGCCAAGGCCCAGCCAGCCGCCCCCTGGCCAGCCGGTCCCCTTGGGAGGCGGGGCCCACAGCCCCGGCCCAAAAGCCCAGAAAGAAGAGGAGAACCGTCCACCCACCAGGCCCTTGAAGAAGCCCCCGAGGGGCTGTCGCCGCTTCTCGAGCCTCTTCTGGGACTTGTCCCCGTCCCGCAGCGAGTTCACCTCCGCCGGGGCCGGCTCCGCGCGCGGGGCCGGCTCTTTGGCTTCCTGCTTGTTGCTCTTCTGCTTCTCGGTGTCGGCGGACGCCTTCTTGTCCTTGGAGGAGCCCTCTTTGCCCTTCTGGCCGGCGGCTGCCGGCTCTGACTCCGGCGGCACCACCGCCTTCTCAGGGGGCTCTGAGGCCTAGAGCAAGTTCAAACAAAATGCATTTTTAGTGGCTGCAAGACAACGCTCAGTAGCAGGTGAGTAAACATGTTAAAGCAGAGATGTTCAAAGGTTGGATGGTGTCTACGTGTTCAGGATTCCTGGGTGAGGTGGAAAAAATAAATGAGAAAAATGTGTAAATACTTTTTATGGTATGAGGTCACAGTGGGGACATTTATTTACCAACCTGATCATTCATTCATTCATGAAAACTTCCCCAGCAAGCATTCTTTACTCCTTCTTCGGGAACTAGAACCTGGGTTTTCCCTGGAGAACCACCCTTCTCTCTGGTTTATTCCCTGTGGTTTTGACACACTAATTTCATCCCTGGACAAAGGGCACACGACCCAGGCCTGGCCAGTCAGAGCACTGCATGGGATTGGGCTGCTGGGATTGGTTCCATCTGGCCAAAGGCAGCTAAACCTGAGCTAATCTCAGGGCTTTGCTAAAGCAACCGAGAGAGAGGTCAGTTCCCTTTCCATGAACTTGAAGCTGGGAAGATGAAAGCCTGGAGCTTCCAGAACCACCACCATTTCCAAAAAAAATCCTGGAAGTGGAATTTCTTTTTTCTTAAAAAATGAACCATGAGGCACAGAGGAAAGCAGAGCTGAGAGATGAAGAGAGAGAAAGGAAAAAAGAGCCCACGTATGGATGGCATTGCACATGCCCCTGGATCTAGCTGTTCCTGAAGCCCCTTTTTGTATGAGCCAGCTTTGAGAGGATTTCTCCCACTTGAAACCACACGTGACTCTTCTTGGGGATGCCTGGTCTCTTCTTCATGATTATGTCTATCTTAATTTCTGGCGTGAAACTGTCATTTCATAAAACAGTGGTAAAAATAAGATAATTGTTTCAGTTTTGAACATACCTCTTTTCATGGTAAAGTGAAATGTTTGCATTCCTACAATGTTTGGTTCCTACAATTTGGAGGAGTAAGGCTGTAAAATCCAAAATTCTAGGTAAATTACAGACAACCAAAAATCTGTTAGGAAGTAAAAGACTTTTTCCCATAATTTACTTGAACTGAAAAGACTCTGGGGGCCGGACAGATAAAATGAAAACATGAAAGAGGCTAGGGGTAAGAATAATGATATGGGGAACTTATTTCCCCAGTTGTGAAAGCAGCATAAGGCCAAAGAAATATTTCTCTAGTGTATGAAAAACAGTTCAAGCTATGCTGGCTTTGATGTTGGGGAGACAGTTTGCAGCAGGGGGGACTGTGGTGAATTGAATGCCACCTGCCTTGTCTAAAGGGGCAACAACTGCTCAGATACGATGTGGGATTATAGCCCCAGTGCTGTCATATCTTCTGTGTTTTCAATGGAAACTTGAAATTGAATTATTTTAAATGCAAAGTACGTCAGTTTAAAAATATTGACACAGAAAGTTTTAAAGCCCTGTTCACAGCAAACAACCACAACACAATTATCCCTGTGGGCTACAATGGCCCACTGGATACATATTTACAACTTATGATTCATAAAATTTATGTGTTGTCCCCAAGTCACAAAGTTCTATGACAAAGTGACAGTTTTGATTCAGAGGGCATAGAACTGTCATTTCACATCAGTGAATCAAACACACCCCTTAGAAATGAGCAAGAAGACAGAGAAAATGCCCCTGTCCTGAAGGCCCTCCCACGCTGCAGCTCCCCCCTGGAGGGCAGAACTCCTTGGAGAACAAAGCCTCAGACATCCAGTGCAGCCCAAGAAAATGTTTTACAAGCACATGTCCTGAATATTTCTGTTGGATCCCAGTTGCCAAAGTTGTAGCAAATGCTAAGATACAGATGTCGAGTATAACAGAGGGCCCAGAGTAGATACTTACCTTAGAAAGAGACAGAAACTCCCACCGTACTGCTCTGCACAAAGGCCAGAAACCAGTGACTCTGCTCAAAAACCCTGTTAACTGTTTTTGTTGCATAGAAGATTTTAAGATACAGTGAGTAGCTAAAAGCTTAGTGTCTGGAGTCAAAAGAACATGGTGTGCAGACTTCCTTGGTGGCGCAGTGGTTGAGAATCCACCTGCCAATGCAGGGGACACAGGTTCAAGCCCTGGTCCGGGAAGATCCCACATGCCGCGGAGCAACTAAGCCCGTGCGCCAGAGCTACTGAGCCTGCACGCCACAGCTACTGAGCCCGCACGCCACAACTACTGAAGCTTGCGTGCCTAAAGCACGTGCTCCGCGACAAGAGAAGCCGCCAGAGAGAAGCCCGCGCACCGCAATGAAGAGCAGCCCCTGCTCCCTGCAACTAGAGAAAGCCTGTGTGCAGCAACGAAGACCCAATGCAGCCAAAACTAAATAAATAATAATAAAATTTAAAATTAAAAAAAAAACACCAAAAACATGGTATGGTTCTCGTTTCATCACATCCTTGCTGTATGACCTGGAATATTTGGTGTGATCTCTCAGCTTCCTCTTCTGTATGGGAGCAACAAACAAACAAATCATACTTCATGGTGTTGTGAGGATTAAATTAGCTAGTAATGGAAAGCCCACAGCACACAGTGTCTGGATGCCAAGCACAAAGGAACCAACCGTCTTGGTCTGTCCGGGAGTGAGGGGGTCTAGGATATGGAACCTGCATTTTTTTCTTTTCTTTTTTTTTTTTTTTTTTTTTTTTTTTCGGTATGCGGGCCTCTCACTGTTGTGGCCTCTCCCGTTGCGGAGCACAGGCTCCGGACGCGCAGGCTCAGCGGCCATGGCTCACGGGCCCAGCCGCTCCGCGGCACGTGGGATCTTCCTGGACCAGGGCTGGAACCTGTGTCCCCTGCGTTGGCAGGCGGATTCCTAACCCCTGTGCCGCCAGGGAAGCCCCTGAATTTTCTTTATGTTTGCAGTCATTGCTGGGATTTCTTTGCTCACTTGGAAATGTTCTGATTCCCTCCGGAGCACAAAACTCCTCTGAGTCTCTTCCATTGCTTTATCCCCAGCACCTCACCTGATACATGGTAAATCGCCATCAAAATGGGCTGAATGAATGGCCAGCAACTCGCCTTCCAAGGGTTTCCAAAATACTTCCCTTAGCGCATCGCTCGGGTGTGAAGTGCGAAGTCCCTACAAACCAACAGCTCTCATGGGACACTGATTTTTTTTTCAAGAGGGGAGCTTTCAATGGGTCATTATCCATTTACCATATGCTTACTCCATCCCTATTAGGCCTACATTTTTTTTTTTTTTTAATGGCTTAGAAACGAACTTCTGGAAACAATACATGGCCGGTTCCTTACCTTCAGAGTGAGCTAAGAATCTGAACTGTGCATGACTGCTTTGTCATGAAATGCAGAAGATTTAGAACCTTTGCTTGGGGCTTGACGCTGTCTCAAAATTTATAACAAAAATTATCCCATCCTAATACTCCGAGTGTCTCCTCTCCTAGAACCCAGGGATGCTGGCAGGAAGCTGGAGAACAAGATTACTGGAACAACCAATTTGATTCAGACACTGGAAGCCAACCCAGCCTGGGAATTTTTGGGCTTTTTTTCATGGAAACATCAACTAAGGCTTTTATAACTCAGAGGGCAAATCTAACAGGAGCAGAGAATGTCTATTCCCATCCCCCAAAGTTAGACTAAGCATTTGTCATCTCCCAATAGTACACAACACACCAATCTTCTCACGTCTGGATCCAAAGCCCTGGAAAATAGAATTCTCAAAACATTTCTAGATGAGTGTAAATAGAATGACGTTTCCAGCTCATTCAAATTTCCACTGTTTTCAGATTTTAGAATCACCAAAATGACTGGCATAACTGTTTCACTGTCAGATTCCAGACAAACTGTACAAACATATTTCAGTGTTTCATGGTGAATAACGTAGTTTATCATGTTTCCAAGGTAGTAACCTTTGGGATTTTTGATTCCAAAGTGGTCTAGACTATGGGTTTGGGGGGCAGGTATAGTAATAAGTTAAAAAAGAAAAATGAAAATAATTTGAATGCACTAAAAAGCAATATATTCCATATCAAAATATACAGGGTAAACTAATTATTATGGAAGTAGAAATATCATAAATTATTTAGTAATTGCTGGAATGTGTGTGTGTGTGTGTGTGTGTGTGTGTGTGATATGAACATTACAGGGTGATAATTTCTCATCAGAAGCACAACAGTAATAGTAATAAAACAACAGCTATGGCTTTATATGGTGAAGCCATATAAAAATACTCCAAAGTATTTGGAGTAAGGAAGTAATTAAGGTTAATTGAGGTCATAAAGATGGGGCCTTGATCCAATAGGATTAGTGACTTTGTAAGGAGAGACACCAAAATACTCATTCTCTCTCCTCTCTATGGTATTTTGTTATGGCAGCTCATGCTGATAAACACAGCAACTAACATTTATTGAGTCCTCTACACCAAGAATGTTCTAAGTGCTTTACATGTATAGATTCATCTAAATATGACAGCCCTATAAGGCAGCACTTTTCCTAGCTCCATTATACAGATGAGAAACTGAGGCATGGAGAGATTGGTAATGTGCCTTTGGTCACACAGCTACAAAATAGCTGAGCCAGGATTCAAACCCAAGCAGTTTGAGTCTGCAACCCATGCTGTTAACCACATCTCTGTATTGCCAAAATTAGAACAAGAATATTTGATGACATTTTTGTGGAGGTATATTTCTAAGTTAAAAAAGAGTGCAGGTTATAAAATAGGGTTTTGAGCATGAGATGATCCCACTGGGAAAAAAAAAAGAATACATATAGTTATAAAAATGTCATAGCTGTCTCTTTAGGATAGAGAAAATGATAGAAACGAACCACCTGATCCCATGTCTTTCACACATCTAGTCCAGAAAAAGCTCCTACTATGTACCAGGCACCATGCAGTGTGATAATAAAAAAGAGAAGAGGCCCCTTCCTTGCTCCACAAATACTCCAGACAGGGGTGGGAAGGGGTAGGGGAGACAGATAACTAGTGGACAAATGACTTATTTCAATGTGATAAGTGCCATGAAGTAAAAGTACAAGATGCAGGAATGATGGGTGGAAAGGGAACAGCTTTTTGAGGAGGTGACATTTCGGCCAAGATGCGAAGAATGGGAAAGAACTGTCCATGTGGAGAGAGGGAAGAGCACGTGAAGGAGCTTTGCAGTAAGAAATAGCTGAGGAGCTCTAGCTTGTTCGTGCTCGCATCTGCAAAGCCCAAAATGGTGCCTGGTATACAGTAGGCACCCAACCTAGAGACATCAAATGAGTTGTCTGTGGTTGAGAATTGCATCAGAAATGAGGCTGGAAAGAACCAAGAACATGCCAGCTAAACCCACCACTGAACCGAGTTTACAGATCACTTACTTGGTAGCTGGAGTCTTTGCCATTTATTTCTTCCGAGTGGGTGATCCCTCCATCCCCTTTCACTGACTAAAATAACAAACAGACAACGGCCTTTCAGCTACCACAAGCACAGCAACATGGAGAACGCAAGGGAGGTTGTGAAATGGATAACCTCAGTCATTCATTGTTGAGATTCAAGGTCAAGACAAATGTAAGACCGACTAGAAACGCATTCCTCATGAGTCACATGATTTCCATGTGGTCTATAACCAGAGTCTGATTAAATTCAAGTGTTGGTCTCCAAAAATAACGACAATAAAAGTCTTAAACCCTGGGATTAGGTAATTCTGGGATAAATAAATGATGATGAAAATACTGATGTTGGAACCAGAAGGTGGCTGAACATATGGAATGAATGAATAAGTAAATAAACAGTTAAACCATTGGTAGCTATCTATTGGTAACATTTAAATGGTGGGTGTTTTGTTGTAGTATTTTTTGCCCCTGGCCGAGAGATGGGCTATGCCCAACATTCTGTTTTCCAACCTTTAGCGCCCCCTGTGGCCAGCGGCATCAGGGACAGGGCTGAATGGGGCTGACGTCACAGATTTGGGTCCTTAAATCAACAATCTAAGCCAAAGGTTCTAAAAGTGTGATACCGGGACCAGCAGCTTCAGCATCACCTGGGAATTTGATAGAAATACAAACCCTGAGAACTACACCAGATCTTCTGAGTCAATAACTCTCGGGGTTGGGACCCAGCAATCTGTGTTTTAATAAGCCCTCCAAAAAAAAAAGATAAGGAAAAAAGAAAAAAAGAAAAAAAAAAAAAAAAGCCCTCCAGGTGATTCTGAGGCATCACTGCTTTAAGATAACTGGCCATAGACAAATACGGACCAATACTGGAGTCTGTAGTTTTAGCTGTGGATTTAGTAATGTTCTATGCTTGACGCTTGATAAAAGACCTAAGAAATCTGGCAATGAATTGTTCAGTTCTTATTAACAATTTGGACTCAGGTCTAACCCCACATATTTTTTCAATGCTATGGTCTCCTCCTCCTGGCTAGAGGCAGGAATTGTAGGAAGTGGAGGTTAAGCTCTGTGGCACAAAGAGGAAGACTTTGGATTCCACGGTTATTATCTTGGCTGTTCTGCTTGCGGACAGCAAGAACCTATATAACACCCACACGAAGAACAGTTACAAACATTAGAGCATTCAGTACTTTTTTTACTGGTTAATATTATGCGCCTCTATAATCTGAGATAGGGTACTCATATTAGCAGAGATAATAAAAATTATTATTTATGAAGGCTAACTTTTAGTGGAGTGCTAAGTGCCCGGAACTGTACTAAATGAGATAATAACATGCGTTAGTTCCTTTATTTATCACTCCAGAGCCTTAAGATAGAGGAACAATTTTATTGCTCTTGTTTTACCAGCAAGAAAATGGAAGCATCGAGAAACTAACATGGGTCATGGAAGTAGCAGGTTGGGAGCCATGATTTGGCACCATGGCAGTGAGTCCATCTTCTACGTTCTTATTTTTTTATTTTTGGCTGCTTTTGGGTCTTCGTTGCTGCAGGTGGGCTTTTCTCTGGTTGCAGCGAGCAGGGGCTACTCTTCATTGTAGTGTGCGGTCTTCTCGTTGCGGTGGCTTCTCTTGTTGTGGAGCACGGGCTCTAAGCGCGTGGGCTTCAGCATCTGTGGCACGCGGGCTTCAGTAGTTGTGGCTCGTGGGCTCTAGAGCGCAGGCTCAGTAGTTGTGGCACACAGGCTTAGTTGTTCCACAGCATGTGGGATCTTCCGGGACCAGGGCTCGAACCCGTGTCTCCTGCACTGGCAGGCGGATTCTTAACCACTGCGCCACCAGGGAAGCCCCATCTTCTACATTCTTAACCTCCTCCCCCACACTGCCCCTAGAAGGTAGGAGGTACCGTTCAATGAGCAAACACTTATTGAGCAACTACTATGAAGCGACCTAATTAGGAAAAATGATAAGGGCTTGGATAAGGTGGAGGTTGAAAATCTCAAATAGGAATGTTTATGGGACATGCCTATCATCAGGGCACAAATATGCTTATCTTGGGCTTCCCTGGTGGCGCAGTGGTTGAGAATCCGCCTGCCGATGCAGGAGACACGGGTTCGTGCCCTGGTCCGGGAAGATCCCACATGCCGCAGAGCAACTGAGCCCGTGAGCCATGGCCGCTGGGCCTGCGCGTCCGGAGCCTGTGCTCCGCAATGGGAGAGGCCACAACAGTGAGAGGCCCGCATATCGCAAAAAAAAAAAAAAAAAAAAAAAATGCTTATCTTTACTGCTTGGTGCTGTTCTCTGATTCAGAAGACTTGACTAGGACCGTCCATGGTTGAACACAGTATGAGAATTCCAATACCCTTCCTACCCACAAAGCAACCTTTCCAGAGCTAGGCATAGGCTAGGACGTTGATATCTACTTCTTCATTGGTTAGGAATGGAGAAGCCATTCCTGAACTCTTTCTTCAGCCTGAACTCCCGCTGTCTGGAAGTTCCATGCACTTTTCTTAGAGATATCACTGCTGTGGGTTTCCCCAAGCTGCTCAACCCAAAGGCAAATAAGGATCTGTTCTCTATGTACAATTTAGACCCATTCAGATGGAAGGTGGTTTTTTTCTTCCTCTAGGTCTTCTGCATTGTTCTACAAGGACCAATCTTCTTGAGAACATTTAGGAAAAGAAAGGGCCCTCAGTTATTATTTCTTTCCCTGCAACTAGCTCTTTCAGCTCTCACCCAAGAGTTTTACCACTTTGGGATTTCATGGGGCCTCCAGAATTCAGGCTGTGTTGTAACTGCCCTGCCTACTCAAACATACTCCCTAGGGTCCTGTCCTCATGAGGTGACCTTTAGGGAATGTTTAAAGGCAAAAACCAACCAACCATGGTTTTTTAAAGCAAAACCTGAATGGATAATTAGGAGTCATGTTACACCCAGTAAGAGAGAGATATTTTTTGTGTGTGTGTGTTTTTTGTTTTTTTGTTTTTTTTTTTGCGGTACGCGGGCCTCTCACTGCTGTGGCCTCTCCCGTTGCAGAGCACAGGCTCCGGACGCACAGGCTCAGCGGCCGTGGCTCACGGGCCCAGCCGCTCCGTGGCATGTGGGATCTTCCCGGACCGGGGCACGAATCCGTGTCCCCTGCATCGGCAGATGGCCCCTCAACCACTGCGCCACCAGGGAAGCCCAAGAGAGAGAGATTTTAAACTTCCCTTTGTTTCAATTTGGTTAGTGTTAGGTACCTGCCAGTTTAAGGTTAGAATTGATTTTCTTCTTCCTTCCTTTCCTAGCTAGCCCTTGAGGGAGAATTTGGATTGAATCAGAAGGCTCCCTTGACAGTAGTGGATCTAGGCTACCATCCTGAAAACAGACCTTCATGCTGCCAGGGAAATCATTGCAAACAGGTTCAAAGTCTTTAAAAAAAAAAAAAAAAAAGGGAGAATACCTCAAGTTTTTCTATGATTTTTCTCTGTTGCTCACTTTGAGGCATATAAAACGGTATTTATGCAAAGGTGACCGTATGCTGAGTTTAGACTAAGGGTCTTCTTAAGTCCGTCTGAGGTCTCTTCAATACCTGCGGTTATTAACAATTCCTCCCTTCCTTCCTCCCTCCTTCCTTCCCTTCTTTCCTTTCTCCTTCCCTCTCTCCCTCTCTCCTTTGTTTTCTTTCTACCCCTCCTCTTTCCTCTTTGCAGAGCCCTCTTTCAGTGACAAATTAAACTAGTTCCTGTTGGGTTTTCTATTCAAAGGACCATAACCACAGAAGCTTATTTTTCCCAGCTGTCAAAAAAACCAGAGTTGCTGTTTAAAGAGACAAAATGCTTTCAGAGACTATTTAGTACTTTAAAGAACAGTTTGAAGACTATTAAGTAATTGTGGAGATTTCCCAGTGTGATACTGAGCAAGTTTCTTTACAAAGAGTTTATTTTTATTCACGAGAATCAAAGATGAAGCATCTCAGGGCATCCAGCCTGCGGTGCTGAAATGGGATCTGGTTGTGAATCCAAGCCTTGCATATTAATGAAATCACTTTTTAATTTCTTTCATGCATTTCATGCATTCCTATAGCTTGATACTCTGAAAAATGTTTGAAGCATCTCTGATATATATCACTTAGGTACTTAAAATTCTAGTGGAAATGTTTGATGGTCAGTTCAAATCTCTTTGAAAGGAATACAAATGTATTTTGATAGAGATCTATTCCAACTGAAGTTGAGATTTAAAGGAAGAATTGGGATATTTTAATTTACTGTGAGTAGAGGAGCCCGATTGTTTACTAAATCAACTTCATTACAACAAATCTAAAGAACTGGACCTGCTAGAAAGTTCCAGGATAAACAAAGGTCATGAGTCCAATCTTTGTGTTTTACCAAGATGCTCACCTGAAATGGAATTGGACAATTCAGACAAAATGACACAGCCAAGGTAAACCTCATTTTAGTGACAAGTCTACTCAGAAAACTTTCGTCCAAGCTTTATGTAAGACATGTATGAATTCTGCTTTCTTGTGCTTTGTTGTAATTTCAGGTAGAGAATCACAAAAATGGAGCTATGGTTGTTCTATTTACTCTCAAAGAAAATAGCTGCCAGAAGCACGGCAATAACAAGGGTCAGCTTTAGAAGCAACGAAAGGCTGACTCTGAATTCTGGCTCTGCTGTTGACCAGTCCCGTGACCTTGGGCAGGTCACTTAAACACTGAGTCTTCGTGCCCTCATCTGCACAGTGGGGCAGTAAGAGTGTTTCACAGGGTTTTTATATCAATAAATGAGTTAATGCATGCAATGTGCTTAGCCTGGGCCTGGCCACATCATTTGCATGCAAAAACCAAACAGTAGCTATTATTATTATTACTATTAATAGCTGAGACCCCTTTTAGGGTAGGAAAGAAAGCAAGTCGCCGATGGAGACAGGAATTGCCCCAAACAAATGCTACTTTCAGAAACCTTACCTTAAAGAACAACTCAGTATTCATATTTTAATACTCAGGGAAGAAGGTGAGATAAAAAAATTTTGGCTAAAAGACTCCTGTTTGTTGTTTTATAATTATCCTTACAAACTATTCTCCTCTTTCCCCAAGACAATTTCAGCAGGTTTTCTTAGATTTATTAGATTGAATGTAATTAACAAAATCCCTCTGATTTCATGGCTGTCTTACTTGGGCCTTTGATTTGCCCAGTATTAAAGTTCAAGAGTCTTTCTTATCTAAGCCTGAGAAGGTTATTCCAACAAAGAGTTTCTTACAAAACTAATGGTCTAAAGAAAGAGACAGGAGGAGGGTTAAATGAAACAATGTATGTGACAATAGTTTGCAGGAGACAGCACTTTTCAAGTGTAAGGTGTTATTAATATTGACAAAGTATAAATCTGTATCTTTGTACTTCCATCCACCACCTCTCTGGTTTCATCTGCCTACCTGGTTTGTGGGCACATGAATACCGTTCTCCACCCACGCACTTTATAAAAATACACTAGTGCTTCAAATAGCCAATTTCTTGACATACCGTTGAATTAATACACATAAGACTCTTTTTCTATTTAGGGCGTGACAGATGTCTTAGCTATTCCTTGCAATTTTTTCGAAAGTCTGCAGGAGCCCATAGGATTTTTGTGCAGTGCTATATCTACATGTGCCCAATGCAATGTTAGGACTTATATGACTCTATTTTCTTTTCCCTGAAATATAATTATTTGAAAAATGATCTGTCTATTTTTAGAAAAGATTAATTTCTGGAAAGAAAAAGATCACTTTAGAAATGAACTGGGAAATGCATTTATTAAAAAAAAATACTCAACCAAGAAGTACTTTGCCATGGGATAGTAAAACACGCTATCTGAAAGAAATTTAAGGGAAGGGAAGGCCAGAAAGTAGAAAATCAATGATCAGATGAATGGAAACCCGATTACAAAACAAGGGTGCTGTGTTTGCAATTGAGTTGTCTCTTCTATTAAATCAATTATTTTTAAAAACTATATTTTGCTAAAAATACTTAAAGTCAGTTTAAAACGTTCACTTATTCAATTATAATGCTCAGGCACATACTAAAAAAAAAAATAGAAAATAAAAATCCCATAGTGATGGGCCAGATGCTGCCTCTACCTTCAAGCCCTTGAAGCAGTTTTTTGTTTATTTTTTTTCCCTACATAAATCCAAAGACTTTAGTTTGGAAGCTATGAAATATTACCCAAAAGTGTTTCCTGAAAAAAACTGCTGAAGCTGACTTGCAGGATTCTACACTATGGGGATATTAACACCTGGGCAAAAAGTAGACGTATAACGATATTCACGCAGGTTAGTAAAGCAGCTGAGATCCCGTGTGGAAGATACATGGTGTGTGCTCACTGAATGTGGCACAGACTTCAAAATAAGTCTGTTTTCCTTACTAGGCTTTGTTCTCCATGAGGACAGGGACCACATCTATTTACGTATCTGTATCGTCTAGAATATAGTGGGAGCTTAATAATTATTTGTTGAATAAGTGAAAAAATGAAATGCAGAAAGTTGGAAACCAAATGTCCATCCATAGTCAACAGTTAATCAGAACATGATAAACCCAGACAATGTGATTCGATGAAGTTCTTATAAAGAGTGAGGTGGCTTTGTATCTGGGGCTGCAAACTCAAATACCCACGGGATAGACCAGAAATGTCATTGAGGGAGGTGGCCTGGGTGGGGCAATAGGGAGTGGTGGGTATTGTGGTGAACTTGAAAAAACCCCTGTCTTTTGTGTATCTGAATTAACTGCAATGGGAATATAATGTTCTAATGAAAACAAAACAGAATGCAAGACCAGAGTGATTAAGAAATCTGGAATTTTAGGGGAAATCTCAACAATCATGGAAGCTTGGGGGTTTAAACATTAAAAGGAAGCAATAATATTCAAGCTCCCAGGTATAACCCTTTTAGTGGGCAATAGGAAAAAAGAACAATGGACATTATAAGACCTGGCACTGTGCAGTGACGGAGGATTACTTGGGGAAATGTGTCCTCTTCTACCCCATCCCTATCCTGTGGAGAGTCAATTCCAAACGACTCTTGTTTCCAATTTGTTCAGACTTACACAGTTTCTACTGCTAGAAAATATTCCCAAACAGCATCTAATGGATAACTCCAGAGGATGAATTTAAGTATGGAACCTCACTTGAATTTAAGGATTTGTTTTGAATGGATGCAGTGGGTGGTTTAGAGGTCTTTCATGCTTTATTTGGAGTCTCTTATATTTTCCTCCCTTTTAAACGAAGAAGTCTCATGTTGATTATTTGGAAGAGAAAGTCATCTGTTTGCTTTTTTTTTTTTTGTATCTCTCAACTCCATCCAGAAACGAGAAAGCTGGGCCACCCTCAATGTTGTGATGAGCTATTTAGGGACCCCATTTGTAATGTAGATGGATTGCCAGAAAGAGGCCAAATGTTCTTTTCTTTCTTGATGTCATGTAAAAATTGATTTAAAAATCTCAACTCTTGATGCCCATTTTCAGTGCCAAATTGCAGAATAAATGGCCAGGAATATAGATGGGGTTCCAGCCATGTAGGCTGCCCAGTACTTCTTACTCCATGAGAATTCAGCAATAAAAGAAAATGATTCCTGTCAACAGTTTCTAACAGTGATTTCCAATATTCCTCATCTCCCACTGGCAAGGGTTTTGTTCTGTTTTGTTTTGTGGACTAGAAAGAATTCCTTAACAGATTGAGCTTGTGAAATTAGAGAGTTGCTTTCTCAAAGGATTAATTCCCAAATACTCCTGAAAATAAAGGCACACTATAATGAAATTCTTGTTTTTCATTAAAAGAGAATTAAACCAATGACCTTTTACATGGATTTTTGTTTTTTTGTCTTCCAACCAACCGATTGGGGTTTGATTGCATTATATTACTTAAGTTCCTGGATGTTTAGATATTTTATGCACATGACTCTTCACAGACGCCCAAAGATGTCTGCCCAGATTTTTTCCATTCTATAGAAATTAAAAACATGGAAAGTTCACCAACTAAATTATACACCCTCACTATTAGAAAATCGTCATTTCCTTTCATATCATACCCTTTCTGGAATTATAAACCAGCTTTGCCCAAATTTGTGTCACTCATACGTCCGCTTCAGAAGTTTTCCAACATCAAAATATAACTTGAACTATTAATTATTTAATCCTTTAAAAATGCCTATGTTCTTTATGTAAATAAACGTATTTTCAAAGGAAACTGCATATTATTACCATAACGAGGGAAATGGAATCGTTTGCCAAAAACACAGGGAAACTTTTAAAAATAAATAAAATTAAAAGTAAGCAACACTATTAACTGTCAGGTTGGTACTGTCTGCCACAGCTCAGGAGCCCAGGCCGGCTCTTCCTCTATTATGAAGGCAGTTAGCAGGGGTGAAAGGTTAAGGAAAATTAGCAATAAAGAGAGACATCCTCTGTGATTAAATCAGGAGGACGAAAGGGAATTTTCCCAAGTCCTATTCGGTTTATATTCCATCTATACTACCTAGAATCATGTCTCACCACCTGACCTGGGCTCTTTGGTCTCCGAAGCTGATGTGGGTATTTCGGTTTCCCTGACCTGGAAGCAAGGGCTTACCATCTGTCTGAGAAGCGCCATCAGGGAGGGCCTTTGTGCTCTGCGTTCTGTTCTCTTGAGCGTTTCTTCTGAGGGTTCAGGTGTGCGATCTCCTTCTTCGCTGAGATCCACTGTTTGTAAGGCTGATCCTACTTCTTCAGACTTTACAGCCTCTACCTGTGATTCACACACCACCTGGATTGTTTTGCCAGGTAATAAGACAGTGGGAAAAAAAAAAAAAATCCATCCCCCCAGACATGTTTTATAAAGTGAGGTCCCGGTTCTCCCCTCAACCACATGGTATCTATAGTTTGGAGTCTAGGTTATACACAGACACATCTTGAAGAAGTAATACATCATGTCACGTGCTCTCCAAATATGCTGAAGTGGAAGCGACAAAATTCCTGCCCCGTGAAGCTACAAGGCTTGGAAAGGGAGCCCCTTTTAAGGACTGCCCTTCAGAGCATGCTCAATACCCCTTCCAATCAATCCATTAGACCCACCTGTTGGGTCTCCCGTAAAGGTAAGTCACACCTGGCCTGTGTCATTATTTCCTTAAGAGTACAATCTTAGGACAGTGGTCCGATGTTTTCCACTGCACATCCTAGCTCACTGCAGCCGTGGAGAAACCGTCCTCCTTGCAAGAAAGGATAGTGTGAAAGCCTCTCAGTTTAATGGCCTTGACTTCCTCGTTCGTTAACTCATTTTCCCTCTTCTCCCCAGACCAGTCACTTGTTCTTGTTAATTAACTGAAGTTCCTGCTTTCAGAAGCAGGATGAACTTGGCAGGAGAACCCCAGCTAAGTTCCTTATGGCCCCCAGGAGGGTTCCTCGTGAGCTCAGCACCCCTTGAGTGTCCGAAGGGATGGCCACCAGTGAGGACTGAGATGGAAGCCATGCCCTTAGACGGTTCACCTGCGCTCTGATTCCAAATGTTGTTCGTTTGCATTGCCTCACTCCGTTTGGGCTGTGCCCCAGTCACACCTGGGACAGCTTTTGTGTTTGCACTGGTCCCTGCGACACGACAGAGTTAGCTGGCCTGGAAAGAGTTTTATAATTTCCTTTTCGTTTCCTCAGGCAGGGGTTGGCAAACTACTACCAAATTCATCCCAGAGCCCGTTTGAGGATGGCCCCTGAGCTAAGAATAGATTCTACATTTTTTTAAAGGCTTGGAAAAATTGTTTAAAAAGATGAAAAATTGGCAACGGAGACTCCATGTAGCCGGCAAAGTCTAAAACACTTACTATCTGGCCCTTTACACAAACACTTGTCATCTCTGCTGCAGAGGGAAGTCCTCTGGAGCCAAAGGCATCTTTGCATTTGCTTTGGCTGGTGCCAGACCCCCAGCTTCCTCCGAATCCTGTTCTTGCTGTTAGGGAGGAGGGGAAAGGAACTTAGTCATTTCCAAAAACACAGAACGACTGTGGAGAAATCATTTTCCGTTCCTCCATGCAGCATACACCATTGGTTTGCAAATAACCCAAATGATCCACATTGAGAAGGACCCTTCATCTTTATATTGTCAGCTGAAGCAGGAAGGCGCCCATCAACAAATCAGCATATAGAAACATCCCCAAATCTGGCAATTAAATCATAGCATTCTCTCCCCACCTTCCATTTCTTAAGGTATTGACACAACTTCCAGCATTTTCCCTTTGTAATCTAAGATCTAGGTTGGGGACTTATAGAGTCAAAAGTCCCCAGAATGCAAGGCAGGTGAAGTCAGCATGCATTGACCAGGTTTAAGACAAAAAGGAGTGGTGCGAACTATGACAAATGAAAGTTAAGTCGTCCCATTGAAAGACAGTAAAACACTAAAACCACTGGACAGTCAAACACAGCACGACTGGGAGGAGGCTTCTGCTGCTGGTCTGTCTGTCTTCAACCCAGGCCTGTCTTTACGAAACCAGGCAGAGACTAGAGCCAAATAAGAGACTGGATTAGGGGTCAAATATGGTCCTGGGTTTCCACATCCAGGCCTGACTTAATTTAATTGCATTTCTGAAAAATAAGCTTCAGCCACAAGAGCCCTGGGGTACATCTGAAATGTAGGTATCTGATAGAGTGACCAGCCTGCCTGGGCCTAAATCTTGACCCTACCCCTGCCAGGGGCTCTAATCCAACTTTCCTACTCAACATCTGTGTGCTTTCATTTCTCATTTCTCGATGGGGATAGTATGCACATCAGAAAGTTGTTTTGAGAATTAAATCAGGCAACACATGTAAAGTTCTTAGAACCGTGCCTGACATATAATAAGCACTTAATTAACACTAGCGGTTGTTACTTATGCTATTTGAGAGCCATTTACTCCATGGGCATGAATTATCTGGAATCACCCACCACGCACATGTCCACTCTTTAGAGAAGATATCAATAACTATCTCTTACTGTGTCAGACGTTGTACAAGGTATTTTTAATATATCGCCTCAATAAAGAGCTACTGAGTTACTCAAGACAGCTCAGAGTAGATAACACTATCCCTATTCTATAGATCAAGAATCGTAATGAGTGAGTGACTTAGCCAAAGTCACTCCACAGGCAACTAGTCATTTCAATGAGGATGAAGTTGTTTACCAGTAACTGAATATCTCATAGTGACTTAACCAATAACAATATGGAACAAGAAGGTTGAAAGTAGGAAGTTATGGGGTTGGTTCGGTGGCTCCACAGGGTTTCTATAACCTGGGCTCTTTCTATCCTTTGGCTCTGCCATCCTTGTCATGCTGAATTTTCATCCTTTTATCTGCTGCCTCATGGATATAAAGTAGTTGCCACAGTTCCATGCATCACATCAAAAGAGTGGCTTCAAATGAACTTCTGTATTTTGATCCTCTACTCAGGGTACACTTCATTGACCAAAAGTAGGTCACATCCTTACCCCTAGACTAATTATTGGTGAATAAAATGGGATTGTTGGTTTAGACAAATCACAGTGAAATACTTTGGGGCTGTGGTAGTTGCCAACCTTACCTAAGATCAAGAGAAAAAGGGCGGAGGAATGGGAAATGGCCTTTAGGTAGGTAATGAACAGAGTCTGACTCACTGACTCTGGGTTCAGATTTATTTGTGATTGAAGCAGAAAGTTCATTTTTTGTGTGGAGAGCCTGGAGGGCCATTTACTCATATGATAAAATGACTGTATGGCAATAACTTTGCACATCAACTTTATTTGAGCGCCAATGGTTTGCTTACTGGACCTTTCCAAATGTAAAGGGCTGTCAACTTATAAATCCTAGCCCAGAGTCCATTCTTCAAAACACAACTATTTCAGTAGGAAGAAAAAAAGGGACTTCTAGGGACTCTCATGAGCTTTGAAGTCAGGCCAAGAAGTTGGCTTTCAGCAGTGAAGAAAAAAAAAAAAAAAATCCACTGACATCCAGCCGTGGAAATCTAGAAGGATTCGAGCTAAGTGAGGATCTGATTTGCATATACAGACATAAGAATTTGATTTTTATTTGGATGGCTTTCTGATTCATTTCCAGGCCAGAGCTTTGGAAAAAGTTCTTCCTTAATCAGAATATATGACTGCATCTGCACATTTTAACTTTGGGTACAGTGGACAGAGTGAAAATCAGATTTGTGCTATATTTTAGAATTAAATCTCCCTCGCTTGATTTCAGTAGGGGATATTGTATGTTGCATGTAGATGGCTAGTACAATTAACACGGACAATACACATTTCAGCAAAAGGTTTCACTTTTTGCCCCTAGTAATATACCATATTTACTCTTAAAATTTGGTTTACACAGTTTTTACTAGAGCTGTGAGTTTCCGAAACTGATTTATAGCAAAATGGATTTCCTCCACTTAAACTTCACCCATGACATAATATTGATATTAAAATTTTTTATTATAGAATCTTATTTGGATTCATTCTGATTTGATTTATAACATGATTATTTAATTGCAAAGACCCTCTAGAGATTTTATTTTTATACCCAGTAACTCTTTCACAATCTTCCTCATTCTCAGCCCCCTAGGTTTTCTTTGGGAGGACAATCCTCCCTAACTTTAATACTATGTAATATGGATGAAGCTGGTTGAGCAGGTCAAAGCCAATTAACATGGTCTAGCTCCTTGGTCATATGAGTTCAGGGATGGAAATATGTGGCAGAAAGTAGAATTTTCCCAATTATTCATTCTGCCTTCCTATAAAAGAATTACACATCCGTGCCCACTGCTGTGTGACTTGCTTTGGAGAATGGAATGTGAGTGGACATGATATAAACCTCGACTGAGTGAAAGTTTTAAGAGCTATTCCATGGCTCAGCCATGGCACTATTTTCTCCCTGCCATTCCAGCTGCACCTCCTTGTTGAAGGGGCTGCTTTTTCCATCTAGATTTCAGTAGGAAGAGGCCATAAGGATCACCCACAAGCCAACTTACAGCTGATATGCAGCATGAGTAAAAAAAAAAAGAATCTGTGCTGTTGAAAACCACTGGAATCTGGGGCTTGGTTGTTATTGCAACACAACCTGGCAGATGCTGACTAACAGAGCATGGGAACCTGTTGAAGTCAATGAACAGGAACAAATTGCAGAACACGCAGGGTGTCTGCTGAACCAGCTTCTCCTTTACTCTGCACTGGCTGACGTGATGTTGGAAGGCAGAGGACGTAGCCAGGCCAAGAAGGCTGAGCCTAGGGAGAGCATGAGAGCCAATAAATTCCACTTTCTTTTTAATCCAGGTAGAGATGGGTTTTCTCTCACTTGCAACTGAGAAGAGTTCATCACTAAGAAAGAGAAATACCTGTTTCCCTGATCTAATAGGTCACTGGGAAGGAAAGCTCCTACCCCCGCCCTCATCCCCCTACCAATAGTTAGAACATTACCTCAATGAACCAGTGGTCAAAACATTTTCAGGTTACAACAAAAGAATTCAATATTTTCTGTAGTCAGGATAAACAGATTTCTTTTTCCTGTTAGGACCAGAGGCTCATTCTAGGAAAAGCGTTAAAAATTCCAGGGGCTTCAAGCACCTTATTTTTCTTTTCATTAAACATTTTGAAAAATGTTGACATCAGCCTGCTCTTTACTTTGCATTGGGTGATAGATCAGTTGTGGAAATTCTCGGCAGAGAAATTTTAAAAACTAAACTCAATCGCATTTCAGCCAGAAGAAGTTGCGACTGTTTAAGGACTCTTGTAATATGGTAAATGACACCTAATTGTCCTGTTCTGAAGGTTTAGAGTATTATCCATTGTTTTGATTAACACCATCTCTCTTACTTGGGAGAAGGAAACTAAACTAATTGTTTTACACACACCTCCACTCCATGTGGACACAGAGTCAGCTGTGAGGTGTGTAATTTCATGAGGAAATACAATCCCTGATTACTGGGAAGCACTCACTTCCTGTTGTTACAACTCCTAAGCACTGACATTCCCGCAGGGGGAGCCAAACTCTTCCTGCCAAGGGGCTTGCAATTACTCAGCTCTGCCCCTGTAGCATGAAAGCAGCCATATAGACTGTGTAAAGGAAGGAGGGTGTCTGTGTTCTAATAAAACTTTATTCATCAACACTGCAATTTGAATTTTGTATAATTTTCACACATCACAAAATATTATTCTTCTTTTGATTTTTCTTCAACCATTCAAAATGTAAGAACCATTCTTAGCTCATGGGCCATACAGACACAGGTGATGGGCTAGATCTGGCCCATGAAGAGTGTTTGCCAACCCCTGAGTTACTGAGTTCTTCCTGTGTTTCAGGCACTGAAATACGCCTACTACCTGCATTTCTCATTTAATTCTCACAAGAATCCTAAGGGGTAGGTAATATTATCACGGCCATTTAAGAGATGAGTAACATGAGGTCCAAGAGGCAGCACAGCCCGGGGATGATGGGGCCAAGATCACAACATTTTAGCCTCATTCTTTCCAACTAATAGTTAGGAGATGAAATGTGGAAGCTTAAAAATAGAAACATCATTTGTAGGACTAAGCAATTTTGAGCGATTTTTAAATGCTTCTTTACTTTCTTAACAAAAATATTGGGTTGGCCAAAAAGTTCGTTTGGGCTTTTCCATAAGATATTACAGAAAAACCTGACCGGACTTTTTGGCCATCCCAATATTTTGCTTTCATTTGTATCTCTATCTGATTTTGTGTTATCTTTCAGTATCAATCATTTAACTAATTCATGTTATTTTTCTGTTTCAAATTTGAAAATGAAACACTTTCTGTTTGCCGGTTGAGATCAACTCTGCATTTTCACATGCGAGCTGCAAGAGACACGAGGTTCCTCGGATAGGCAACTACACACGAACATCCAAAAAGAAGTTTCTCTTCAAAAAACCTGGAACTTCGAAGCTAACAGCTGCCCTGGATTTAACCTGCAGCTTTTAAGTTTAAAGTTCATGGGAAGAAGACCCATGGAGTTCCCCCTTGTAGGCTGCTGAAACAGAGACCTAGACTTGCTAGAAAATAGCCAGCAAATTCATGAGAATTTGAATTACAAGAGACCTGAGCTTTGTGAGCTACTAAATTTGGCTCCAAAAAGAAAGCGGGGGGGGGGGGGGGGGGGGGAGGGAGAGGAAGAAGAAGGTGGGGGGGGCAGAGAAAGAAGGGAGAGATGGAGAGAAGGAAAGAGAAATAACAACAGTAACAGCAACAACAAAGCAGATTCCGAAGGGTTTTCTCCCAACAAGAATTCCAACATAGCCATTCTAATTTTTATTCCACATCACAGACATCCTTTTTGGAACATACTGGATTTTCAACTTCTGCTCAGTTCCAGCAATTAAATAAAGGTGAAAACACAAGTCCCATCCATGGCAAGCAAACAAGAGACACCTCAGAAGAGCCAAACATATTTTGCTTTGGTGAAATGATAACGATCAGTTTCTATCTTAGGGAGCTGTGAACTTAGCCCACTTAGAACATTTTCCAAAGACTGTACTTCTTTCAGAGCAGAAAGCTGCTGTTTTGGGTCTGAAACTCATAAGGCCAATTTCTTCATCTCCCTGGAAGATGTTTTGGAGAGATACATTTTTGCGGTGTCTCACATGGAGCCATCTCCTTCAGACGTGAATGCAGTGTCTTGAAAGTTTTGACCGTCACTCTCGGAAATTAAAGGCCCCAAAGAGAGTGAGGCTCAACCTATGTCTGTCAAGTGTAGACCCACACAGTTGGCTCTCCTGCCCGAGACCAAGAGTCTCACAGCAACTATTGCAGCAATCTGCCCTCATGCCTGATGCAGCTGCCCGTCCTGGGTACCACCCACCGTTAGTGGAGAATCTAGGTTGCCATGGAAACAAAAGGCGAAAGAGCAATCAAAGTAAGATGAAGCAGAGGGTGCAGCATCATTGTCCCTTAAGGAAGTGGCAAGATGTTCTTATGTTTAGTAGACTCTTTCAGCCCCTAAATGGTAACAAATGCTAAAAATGTGTGCTCTGATTTTGCATCTTATTTGCATTGATTCAATGGGTTTTACGAATATTTATCCAAAGTTGTTCCCCCATAGTCCCTAATTACGTGAAAGGGAGAAAGAGTCTACAGCGGATGAAAAACACTTGGAACATGCAAGAATCCAGGACCCCAGAGCTGACATGCCCAGTGGTCCATCATGCTTGAGATGAGTATGGAATGATTTTTGTCATTTAATGCATAACTTACATTCTCCTCTGCACCTGTGGGAACTGAATCCTCTTTAACTGACTAAAGGGAAGATAAAAACGAAAGTAAGAGTCAGATTGTTACCAAAACCAGGGCTAACAGCTTTCGGGTGCCATTCTTGGACATTGCTTATGCGGACCTTGTTCCAAGAAGAAACTGAAGGAGCTTTACACAAATGTAAACAGTGTAAATTAAGTTATGTATTTTAAAATGTAACAAAGGAAAAATAAACATACAGATGAAGGCAGAATACAAATGGAGTGAGGAGAAGGGATGCTACAGAAAACACAAACTACAGTCTTGGCTGTGGGCAAGTAACACGTTTGCCTTGACGGTTTCTGGTAGCTGATGAAAAGAGAGCTCTACGATTGGTCACACGATACAGTCACTGTTAGGTAAGATACATGAGCTGCTCAGGGAAGTTCTGGTAACATGTCCAGAGAAATCCATCCCACGGTCCTCAGAGAGCAAGCAGTACTCCGCCTTACCCTGAGAGTCGGGCAGTGGCCAGCATCCGAAGGTCCATCTTACATCAGCGTTCCACGTAGGCCAAGGTCACCATTCCAAAGTACAATCTGGTTAAAATACTTCTATGAAGGGCCAGAGGGCTGGGGTCCAACACACCCAGCTTCAAACCCTGTTAATCCCTGCAGTAATTCTGGCATCTAGAGTCCTGCCCCAAATAGGAGAGGAGTTATCCAAATTCTATCAAAGGTCAATGTCACAATCATTATATCAGTTTGCCAAGCTCCAACTTGGGAGGTCATCTTTGCATATTTTTTGCAGTTGTTCTGAAGGATTTTTAGGTGGGTGGGTGGTGGTGTTTACAGACCACTTTGAGACTCACTTGACAGAGCTGGACTCTCTTCCCAGAAAGGTAAACATGAACAAAATATTTTGCAAATAATTTCAGGGTGTTATAGACCCTTGTCTTTCTTTTGGATTCCAGGGTAAGAACTCTTATCTATGTTGATTTTGTTCCAAGTCCTGCCTTTATTATTACCTTGAAAACATGCAGTGGGGGGGGAAGAAAGGACCTGACATTTGCAAATATATATTCTTCATTTGGTGCTCTGCATACACCATGTCACTTAAAGTAGCCCCTAGCGGTCAGCAGGAGGATCTTCACTCACGCGACAAGAAACGGAAGTACAGAGAGGTGAAGTCACCTGTTCAGGATGGTACAACTAGAAAGTGGTGAAAATGGTTCCAAAAGCCAGGTTTTCCCCCTGCCGTGATAACTTGAAGGATCAGAATCGCTTTGTGTGGGGCTTCCCTGGTGGTTCAGTGGTTAAGAATCCGCCTGCCAATGCAGGCGACATGGGTTTGAGCCCTGGTCCGGGAAGATCCCACGTGCCGCAGAGCAACTAAGCTCGTGCGCCACAACTACTGAGCCCATGTGCCACAACTACTGAAGCCCCCACACCTAGAGCCCATGCTCTGCAACAAGAGAAGCCACCACAATGAGAAGCTCATGCACGGCAGCAAAGAGTAGCCCCCGCTCACCCAACTAGAGAAAACCTGCATGCAGCGACGAAGACCCAAAGCAGCCAAAAATAAAATAAATAAAATACATAAATTTATTTTTTTAAAAAAAAGAATCACTTTGTGTGTGTGTGTGTGACTATGTGGGCTTCTTTCTCCTCTACCAGACTTGCTCCCTCGCTAGATGAGATCTTCAGCTTGGACCATTTATTTTTCCTTATCTTCTCATACTGAAGCATACCTGTGCACAAAATACGTCCCTAAAATGGACTGTGGGTTTTCTGGAAGCTTCTGATTGTCATAAAATTATAGCACACTCAGAAGGAATTGAAAGCAGTGTAGCTTTCTTGGAACTACACCCCTTCTCCCGAGACCACCTGGGTGCTATTTAATCCTGTGAAAAGGCAAAGAGTTAAATGATATTTTAAAAGCCAGGCCTCCTTAAACCTGACCCACAAAAGTTTCAAGAGTCAATATACTGTCTACGTTAGGCTGAGAAAACCCTCCCACTAGGTAAGAATGGCACTTTTAGGTTTTCAAGGCCTCTTTCCTGTCCCAGTTGGTTGTAAGGAGACTAGTTTGTGCTTTGGTTTCCTGTGTCTGGAAAGTTCTTGGCTGTTGACTGCTCACTGTTTTCTAGAGGAAACTGAGAACTGGGTGTAGGCGATGGTGCGGCGTGGAAGGAGCTATTCTGAACAGTGATGTTTCCATCTTCTTTGTTATGGCTTCAGACGTCCAGATCCTTCTGATGTTTCAAAAGTTGGCATTATAAGTACTGTCTGTTTCAAAAGAAATGACTATTTCCCACTTCAAAGTTCTACGACCCAGCAAAACACTCCTTATTTTGGGAATTAGCCCAGTGGAACATTTCTCAGACGTCAGTAATTTGCATACCATTTTCACGATTCTTGACGTGCCCGTGTACCATCTGTATTTACGTGATGTTTTTCTTTAAGTTGACTATCTTTTTACTTAAACAAATATATTTTAAAAGAAAGCATTTTATCATTATCATGAATGTAATATCAACATCCTCCCTGTAACCAAAAGTATGTATCAAAACTACTGCAATGAATAAAACAAAAATGCTCATTAAATTCTAATTATTTTTAAGTTTTTGTTAAAAAGAGAGACCAGCAAGTGTTAGCACAGTAAAAAATGCCTATTAAGATCACGAAGAGGTTTTATAATTAAGGTCACCAAAGGAAACGGAGTAGAATGGCGAGAAGATAACTTGGCATTACATGACTGATTAAATGTTTAGGGCTGTCTTCAAGAACCACTCAAAATCATTTTGCACATTTTTGTACATTTGCACACTGGCCTAAGGGCATATCCTTCATCTTGGGGTGGCTGAAATCCAGTTAAAAGAAGGACCCAAAAATGGATAACGAGACGCCAGGTTCTTGTTTCCCTGTAGTGTTCGGCACAGGTAAGAGAAAACCTGCTCAGAACCCAAGTCTAGAGCATCTTGGGCTATGGAGTCAGGTTCAAATTCGCTGTTTTAGCTGTGCAACCTTGGGCCAGTCAACCACACCTCTCTGAGCCTCAGTTCACTTACTCAAAAGTGGGCTATTAGCCTGGTACCGATCAGAGGGTTGTTCTAAGGAATAGATACAATAAAGCCTGTGAAGAGAAAGTCATGGCTGAGGCAGAGCTGAGACCCACCTATGTCCAGTGGCTGGGGTCAGGCCACACAGCTCCTCCCGGTACGTATGTGAAGACCTCCCTTTCCATGGGCGTTAGAGACTCTGGAAGGTGTGTGTATGGTGGGAGGGACAACTTAAGCCATGTTTGGAATGAGGGGTCAGTTGTCTACAGTCTTTTCTAGAAGTCAGGGGGCATGGGAGGAGAAGAAATAAAGACTTTAAGAGAAGGGCATCAGAAAGAGAATTCACCGATGGAGGTTAGGACTCCAGGCAGGCCAGCTACCTGCAGGGGGAGTTCTGGGTAGGATGCCGGTGGCGGCAGACCAACTGAGACCAGCTCAGCTACCCTCGAGTTGGGCACGCACTGGGGAGAAAAGGGCCGCGTGGATGCCGAGGGTGGGTCTTGTTAAATGGTGTCACTCTGTGTCCCGAGCCACTGCTCCCAGAGCTGAGCACCACGCAGAAAGAGAGTTTTCTCCTACTGCTTTGCAAGTGGCAGGGGAACGATGGCAGGCTCGTGAGGACATCAGTGAGGCATCGGGTAAGTTGGTGTGGACCTTCTCCTCGGTGGCTCTGGTGACAGTGGTGCGGTTTGGTAGTGATCACCCAGGAGAGACCTACGGGGGCCTGGACTGATCTGTGATCACATTCCTTAGATTCCTAGAACTATTTGCATGGGATGAGTAGGGGTGTGGATTGATGTGCTTCAGTTGATGGAAAAGGCTGATGTTAATCTCATATGTGTAAAGCACTCAGCATGGTGCCCGCACATAGGAGGTGTTCAATTAATGGAAGCGATTTTTGTGAATGCTGGGGACAAGTGGCATAAACTAGGCCTACTTGACCTATTTAAGACTTTCCTTAGGGAACCCTCCTACATTGTTGATGGGAATGTAAACTGGTGCAGCCACTATGGAAAACAGTATGGAGGTTCCTCACAGAACTAAAAACAGAGTTGCCATATGATCCAGCACTCCTACTTCTGGGCATATATGTGGACAAAGCTATAATTCAAAAAGCTACATGCACTGCTATGTTCATAGCAGCACTATTCACAATAACCAAGACATGGAAACAGCCTAAATGTCCATCGACAGATGAATGGATAAAGAAGATGTGGTACATATATGTATGCAATGGAATACTACTCAGCCCTAAAAAAGAATGAAATAATGCCATTTGCAGCAATGTGGATGGCCCTTGAAATTATCAGACTAAATGAAGTAAGTCAGAAAGAGAAAGACAAATACCATACATCACTCTTATGTGGAGTCTAAAATATGACACAAGTGAACTTAACAACAAAACAGATACAGACTCACAGACATAGAGAACAGACTTGTGGTTGCCAAGGGGGAAAGGGAGTGCGGGAAGGATGGATTGGGAATTTGGAATTAGCAGATGCAAACTATTGCATAGAGAATGGATAAACAACAAGGTCCTACTGTAGAGCACAGGGAACTATATTTAATATCCTGTGATAAACCATAATGGAAAAGAATATGATAAAGAATGTATATATATATGTACAACTGAATCACTTTGCTGTACAGCAGAAATTAACACAACATTGGAAATCAACTATACTTCAATAAAATATATTAAAACAAACTTTTCTTGACTGATTCCATGTTGCTTTCAAAATTTCCTCATATCTGGCTCAGATATAATGTTTGCTCCTGAATCCCTTAGGAGCAGACATTTTTAACACTGCTCTTAGGTTATATTGGGTTCCAGCATTGGAATGGGGTACAAGATGGTGTGGATCTCAGTTAAAATCGTGATGTTCTGCTCCCTACGGAATAAGTGGCACATTGACCTTCGTAAAACAAAAATCCCAGGACGTCCTAACTTCAGCCCATTGTATCAGTATTTTGAGATCCTTATTGTTTATATTTTGGATTGCATTAATGAGCCCACTCAGCCTGTAAACTTGACAAATGCGCTTCACAGTTTATTGACCAAGTTACAAATAAAAACTCTGAATAAACAGGCCTGAGGCCAGATTCCAGAGGCCGTCCCAAAGACAGCTTCTTGCATGTGGTTTTGATCCTCTAATAAATGTTCTTTGTTGGCTTGCATCTACCCATCTTGTGAACATGCCTTAGATGCAACACTACAGAACTGAAGAAAAACAGTAATACTAACACAGATAATAATAATGATAACCCATATTATTGGGCTCTGCGTTAGGCAGCAGGGTAATTTTTTTATGTTAGTATTCCATGTCGGTCTTCAAAATGGAAGCAGATCTCCCCTAATTTCTAGGCCTCCGCTCCAATACCTATTAAATTTTGCTCTTATTCTAAAACAATACCTCCCTTTGAAGTCTGAGGTGTGTGTCTAATTCTCCTTCAAAGCTGACATCCTGGATCTCACATTTAACGTGTATCTGTAACCAGGATGGTTTCCCCGTTCAATACACAACGACAGACAAAGACATCGGACAACTTCTTCCTTTTCTCCTCATCTTGTCCACACAGCAGAAAGCCTATGAGCTGAGGACCCAGCAGAGCCAGATTCCAATTCATCTTTTCCACTGCCCGCAAGTACGCTGTGATGGATGATCTCTGAGGAGGAGGACAGAAGACTAATTCCTCCACACCGGGAATATGTCCGGGAAAGGAATTTCAGAGACAGGAAGGAAAATCGGACGGCACAGCAACTCACTTCAAAGTGAATGAGAGAGAATGATTCTAAAGCGCACGGTCAATTTCTGCAGACCAGAGGCGTTTATTAGGTTCTCAGCCCTTCAGCCAGAGGAACATGATAAGGTGTGGGGCTGGTCAGGAAACACACAGAGCGTGGGATTCTCATTCGAATCTCAAAACCAGGAACACTTCAATCTTTTCCAATAAACTGGACATCTGGCTGTTATCTGAGTCTAAAAATCGTCCAATCTCATTAACAACAACAACAACAAAAATCCAGTTTGAAATCTAAAGGAGCTTGTCTGGACATTTATATTGCCAAGAATAAGGATCTAAATAGCTTATGTACTTATCATATAAACGTGATTAACAAGAGCTCCTCTCCTTTAAAGAGCACATTTCAATTCTTAAAGGAGTGTTTCTTTAAAATGCTGTCACACGGTAGCACTTAAGCCAGGAGACACCCTGTTGGCACCAAGTCTTCCAGAAGCACCATTTGGATCACGTGACAGCTGTTCTGAGTTCATTGATTTCACGGTGGACCCAAGACTTTTTCTATCAAGTCTGGATACTTCATCCCATCTTTCAAGTGCTTCCATAATTGTCCAGCCCTGTGCCAGGCTTTCTAAGCCAGGATCCCCATGGATTCTGGGATCACACACAGGATTCTGTATTTGAAACAAATAACCCAGATGAGTCAAAGGAATTTTTAAGTTCTCTTAGTCTATTTTGACCTACACTGACTGCTCCCTTGTCTAAACAGCCATAGCGTTTTTAACCTATATTCCACGGATTAACACTGGATTCCACACTTGACTGTTTTGTAATGGAGCTTTCACTCACTGAATGCCACTCTGCACTCATTTTCCAACTCAGTTCTCCCCCAAGTCGTGAAAGGGAGGTATCACCTCCTACTTTCAGAGCTGAGGAAAGTGAGGCTTGGAGGGTTGAAGTCTCTGCTCACATTCAGACAGCCAGTAACTGTCAGAGCCGAGATTTGACTATGTGTCTCTTTGGCTTCAGAATTCACACTATTTTTCTACTTCATCATTTGTCTCTCCCAAAGGAAAGCAGGAAAAAAGCTGTTTTGAAAATGCTCCAAATGTATCATTTACTAATTGTGTACAGGCACATACGCATACACACGCACATGTACATGCATGTATGTATATCCTATTCCTCCAAATGGATTTCAAGTTTTTGATGGTAGCAAAAATGTCTTAGACTTGTTTTGTACCTCGGGTGCTGTTGGCACTAGAAGCCCCATGTGGATTTTAAGATCAAAACCAGCAATGTCATACTTGAAGAAATGAGGGTAACACCGATCACTGAGCGCTTAGTATGTCTCAGATGCTCTCCATGTAAATGATTGGATTCTCATAACAACACTGTGAGATAAACACAATGCCTATTTTACAGATAAGAAAATAAAGGCTCTGAGTGGTCAAGTAATTTGCCCAAGGTTACATAGTCCCACCTTTCTGATTCTGGCTGTTACGCAAACTCGCCATCCCCAAGATTTTTTAAGATAATCTACTCCAATCTTTTTACTCCACAGAGAAGGAAAAAGAAACCCAAACAGAGTAAATAACTTTTGTGAGGTCGCAGAGCAAATGGTATTCCAGTTAACCTTGAACAATCAAGGGCGCAGTTAGGCCATATAACTGGATTTAAACATTTTCTGGCAAGCACAACATAATTTGAAATTAATTTTCTCAAAGGTTACTTTTGTTTTTGTTTATAATAAGAACTACTTTAGCAATCGAGACTATAAATCAAAATAATGCATAGTTTCATACTGAGAGCCTGTTAGGGGAAAAATTCATTTCTGTTGTTCATAATTACAAACTTCAAAATGTGTTTGTTTAAGAGCTTTTCAATTAAAAGAGAAGAAGGAGAGCTTAGGTTCAGTTAGGGGAAATATCAGCATTTTCTGGTGTTTCCCTTTGTTTGTTTTTCAAAATTTTTACAAGAATGGTTTTATAGCCAAAGCTTATTCTAATTTAAAGAAAAGAAAACAAAGACTTCCATTTTGTTTCCTACTAGAAATAAGTTCCTTCTTGAGAATGTAAGCTACCAGAGGGCAGCAATCTGTTCACTGATATTTTTTCAATGCCTAAAACGCAGTGCACACACAACCAAAAAAAAAAAAAAAATAGCACCAAGAAAGTGATTAAAACTACTGTTGAATGAGTGACTCTCCCCTATTTCACTTCCATATAATCTATTCTTTCAGATTGGGTGAAAGAAGGAAAGACAAGATTTACAGGAGACTTGGTTTTTAGTTTCTCTTAACCTCATTGCTTTTATGATCTACTAAAGGAATAAAAGTCAGATAATGGTGAAAAAACAGTGAGACTGAAATAGATGAATGGATGAGTGCCCGGTGGTCCTGACTTTTATTTTCAATGCAAAGAGCCGGAATTTCAAAAGAGGAACCAACACATCCCTTATGGATGCCAAACATAAGGAAAGATAAAGCATGTGAAGTTTAGAAGCCTCCCTAGACTGGATGGCACAGAAAGACGCAGAAGTGGACATGTTAGTGTCCCAACCCTCTGAGAATAAGTGGCGGAAGGAGGAGGGGCCACGCATCAGACGCTGTTGTGGGAACCACGGTGGTGGTGATGGCGGCGGGGGAGGCGTTTACTGGCCTTTTAAAATTTAATCCTCGCTCATTTCCACGGCACGGGTACTATTATCATTTGCATTTCACAGGTGAGGAAACTGAGGCTCATGGAGGTGGATTGGGACTCTGTCTGCCTCGAAGCTTCTAACCCTGCCATCAGCGTTCCTCCAACTCCAGTCGTTTGCTGACCTCCAGTGTAATTCTGCCACGTTGTACGCGCCATCTGTGGCCGCCGTGGCCGTGTGCTGGTCAGATTTCCCTGCAAGAAAGGCAGCAGGCTTCGACTGTCACGCCTTCAGCATGTGCTACCGCTGAGATCTCCTCGCTGCTCCCCGGAAACGACTGAGCACAGAGGGGGCTGGGCTGGTCCCACCCAACGCAGGACTCCCCGCGGGGCACGCTCTGCTCTGGGGGATGCAACCCCCCCCCGCCACCCCCCCCCCCGGCCCGGCTCAGCACCACCGCCACCCTGCGGCCTTTCCAACCCTCTCCTCCTTCGCTCTCTCCCTGCACAGAGGTGTCAGCCCCTCGCTGTGGTGTGCAGCCTCTCGCCACCTACTCCTGCCGCCTTCCCTTTATCCTCCACGGTCGGTTTCCTCCGGTAAATCTCCTGCACATCAATTCTGTCTTAGCGGCTGCTTCCTGGAGGACCCCGATTTACCGTTATTTACTTACTATCCGTACCATTAATTACATAACACTTTCCTTTTAATTGGATTACTTTTTAAAACTAAATCTCTATAGTCTCACCGTGACCAAAATATAGGTTAAATCTTGAGTTTAATGTGCTAGTTTTATTTTTCCTAATACACTTTGAATATAAGTATATATGGCTATTTAAGTAAAAATATTTGAATATGAGTCACTTAAGTCTCTCCCTTGCCACCAACATATGGATGTAATGTTCTTGGAAACGTTTCCCTTCATTATGTTGCTGATAAAATATTTTTGTAAAAAAAGATTGGAGAAGAAGGAGGATTAGAGCAGAATGCCAAGTGACGTCATCCCAAGCTTTCATTAAGTATTCAGAGTTTGTGTTCTGGGCAGAACCTAGAAGGGAGATTTCTGTACAACAGAAAACAAACAGGAGAAAATGTCGGAAATCCAGCTGGATTCTGGACAAGAGCAGAAACTAACAGCACAGCGGCATCTGTATTTATCACCTTCCTTGCACTGCGAGCCAAGTGGCACACGGATGTTCTGTTGAAATGGCTAAGTTAGCTTTTTCCAGCTCTATTTTACACCTGCCCCATCCCTGACTTCTTGCTCATCTCTCGGCCACATTTAAAACAGGCAAGAGTCCTGCACCTGTCTGGCAGCTGAGGTCTGCTCAGCAGCGAGGCTCAAGGAATAGCTCTCAGAATTACTCAGCCCCGCCCACCGCACTTCCTCGCTCAGACGGCGGTTTGAACTTTCCTCTCACAGAGCACCTTGTGGGCTTGCCCTGGGGGTGAACTGGTTGACAGTCAAGGAGAAGGAGACCTTGGGGCTGCTGATGGCTGCTTCCATGTGGCTGGGGTAGGAGGGGCAGAGAGCCCAGAGGCGGTTCATCTCGCCAGGCTGGGAGAGCTCAGAGAAAGCCAGGAGGAAACCAGAGTAACCCACATTTTCTTAGTTTCGTTTGTTTGTTTTGGAACTAAAAATATATTCACAAGTCTTAAATCTAAGGAAGACTGAAGATACAAGAGTGGCCAAAGATGTACCGTGAGCAAAACAACATTGATGTTAAATAAATATACTAACAGCCTCAAGCTGTTAAAGGGACAAAGATAAATATTGTACTGTGATGAAAGGGACAATCTACCCAACGATCCAATTTTTAGGAAACGGGCAAAACTTATGAATAAACAATTCACAGGAAAACATTAATAGTTCTTAACACAGAGAAAAAGGCACCCTACCTCATTCACAAACTATACATAATTTAAAATTACACTTGAGTAGCATTTTTCACTCTATAAGATTGGCGAGTATTAAGAAGTTTGATAAAACGTTGTTGTCAAGGGTGTAGGATAACGTGCTCCCTTATGCTGCTGGTGGGGGCATAACCTTTACGTAACCCACCATTCTAGAAAGAAAATGAAATCATGAAATACCATAACCCTCTGTCATGAACCGGATTAATTCCAAGAATGAAAAATTCTACTCCTTCATCTCCTTTGCTTTCCCACAAAGCGCATGCTTCTAACACGATAGGTATTTCATTTTCCCCCGGGGGTTAGTTAGAAGTCTTCAACTCAGTGGCAAGTTGAGTCATTTTGGAGAACAAGAAACTCCATGCACATTGCTGAATACATCAGTTGGCCCAACAGAAACCATAGCTCAAGTCATCCTAGCCCCAAGGACTCTCCAAATCTTGAAACTAGGACTTACCTTTTTCCAGAACAGTTTGCCCAGAGGCAGAGAGGTGGGGCCCCCCTTTTCCTTGGCACCTTCCTTTGCTGTGTCAGTGGATGTAGAATTCTTGGCAGCCCCTTGGGACTCCAGGGGCGTAACATTGCCTTTGTTTGACGTGAGGTTGGCTGAAGTGGCGGGTGACTTTTCGGCACCCTGTAAGAGTTTAAAAAAATCAAAATGATCTCAGGATTTCAAAAGCAAAAGATCTCTTTTTCACAAATATGGACTGGGGTTATGCATGTTAAGTGTCTTCTTCATAATTTTCTGTATTTTCCAAAGAGTCTACATGGATGTGGATTTGTGTTAAAATCTTGGGAAAAGACCAAGATGTATTCCTTTTGCAGAAAAGGAAAAAATAGAGAGAGAGAACCATTATGTAACATGTTTATGTAAGTAACGCATTAGGACTCAAAGTGATCGGAAGAGGTACTTGGCTGTTAGAACGTTAGGTCGTGTCGAGGACCCTGGCCTTCTTCCGACCACGGACATGGCGGTAAAAATAGTCTGAACACGCACCTCCAATACACACGTATTTGTTTACAGGATAAAGATGCATTGTTTTACTAATCCAAATTTGAAATGAAAGATGGGTTCCAAAAACTATACTTCAAAAGAGAAGTGCTGAAGTTTTCCTCTCACACTCTGCTTTGGAGATTACTTTAGTGATCTACAGTCTACAAAGTTTAGTCTATAAAGATCTATAGTCTATAGAGTTTGTGTAAGGAACTCAGGGAAGAGGTTTGAGTTTGAAGAGCATCCACAACCCCCATTTCTTCACTTTTAGATGCAGCCTCCACATCTAAATTAGATGTGACTGGATGGATTGTAATTGATATAAAACTCCAAATGCTATTCACTCAGTTCCTATTCTCTTTCCCTCCCCCACCTTCTCTCCACTCCACCACCCCTCATCTCTCCCCACTCCGAGCAGCCGGGCTGAGGTCCAATTCCAGGACATCTGATCTCTTCGGTGACTGGGCTGTTACTTCCATGCTCTGCCACCTCCTGACTCATGGGACAAGGGAAGAGTTGGGAGAATTACAGTCTCCATTTATCTCGACGTGAGTGAACACTGCATTAAATTTTTTAACACTGGGCTCACCTGACCTAACCTCGTCATCTTAAGCATCTGCATTTTAATGATCCTTGGTCCGGGGACTTGTGACACAACCCTTTAAATTCCCAGGGAGGTCAGATCTTTGACTACATTTTCTGAATAAAAGAAAACAAAATCTGGCAGTAAAAACAGAGTGTGGAAAAATTCAGGACACTTCAGAGTATTCCTGACGTTGGAAAGAGTCTTAGAGACCACCTGATCGAACGCCCAAATTTTCATGGATGGGGAAATGGAGGTCTTACGATCTGTCCTACACTAACCAGGGGCACAGTCTGGTCTCAGATCCAGACTTCCGGCTCCTATCTTTCCACACTGCACGTTGCCCCTCCAAAGGGAGTTCACAAATAATGTGAACTTCACTATCTGATGTAAGACAATATCTTCTGTGCTGACTTTTTTGATACCAAGAGGGAGTCATTTATTGAACAGATTCTATGTTCGAATCAGGAGCTACAGGGCCAATGTATAGAAATGACTCTTGTGATAGGTGATCCTGGAATAATCCCAGTTCCATTTAAAAATGTATAAAACCGCATAATGCTAGGGTTTAAAATAACCTCTGCCTTGTATCAACAGTGCAAGCAAAATGGCTGAGCTCAGACGGTTCTGCATTTATGCATGTTCCAAATGGTCTCGGACACCTGGTGCTGTTTTAGCTCTAAATGGTAATTAAATTAACGAGCACTGGTTGAAGGGGAAGTGCCCTCCACCAACTAGCTTGCTTTGCTTTTCCAGAAAATAGGAGGAAAGTATTATGATTTATTCATTTACTCATAAAAAATGCATCGACTGCCTTCTATGACCTGCGATGGGTACTGAGTGCTGGGGTTACATGTCCTCAGAGAGAGAGAGAGAGAGAGAGAGAGAGAGAGCAAACAAATAATTCCACAAATGTATGTAAAATTTCAACTACGATAAGTGTGTGGGGTGGAGGGAAGGATTTGGTGCTACAAAAAAGAGGCTAAACTAGGGAATTAGATCCATCATGGCAATCAGGAAGGCTTGATAGAGAAAGGGATGCTATACCATGACCTGAAGGGTGACTAGAAATTAGCCGGAGGAGGGAGGAGAAACACACCATGCACAGGCAGCAGCGTGCTCTCAGAGCCCTCGGAAAGCATCAGAGAGCCGTGATGGAAGCAGGAAGAAAAGGAGCAGCCAGCCGTGGTTCCCCAGCATCAACTCCCCTTCAGCTTTCTTGGGAAAATCCCCACTTGCTCAAGGGGTCCCTGTTAGACCAAGAATCTGGGGGGTGAGGCTGACCTCACTTCTGTCTCTGAGAAAGGGTTCTTGTTGGCTTAAGTAAACCATCCATCCTGCTCATGTCATTACAGTAGATGCTCCATTGCTCCACACTGCTTTGATTTAAATTCTGCTGCTTTGCCTTCTATACTTAGAGATGCCGTGTTACCTGACCAGCTCCTGGATACCCCTCCATGTGTGCTCCGCCTACTCAGCCAAAGCCACATGGGGGTCACCAAAAAAAGCTAGTTCTGGAGTTCTGGAATTCTACCAGGACAGGTCTAGTTTGCTTAGCCCATCACATGCCTCTGGTTTGGCTGGCTTTACCCTTTCCTTTTGTTCCCCTCAGCCTCCTCTCTCTCTCTCAGCCTCTTGAAGAGGGACTAGGGTCCAAGGAGACTAGGCACAGAGACGGCCAGCTTTTCACTCTGATTTAACGGTAACAATAAAAAGTGCCAGTGCCAGGCACCGTTTTAAGCAATTGAATGTTCTAACAACGGTCCTGTGAGGAAGGAACGAATTGTTACGTCCATTTTATAGTTAGGGAAATTTTGGTCCCAGGTGGTCAAATAACTTGCCTGTGACTGCACTTATAAGGCGACAGGGTTGGCATTTGAATCCAGGGAGTCTGATACCCAAACTCAGACTCTGAATAGCTGCTCGGTCTATGCTGCTTCCAACAGACCAGGGTCTCCCCGCTCCATGGGCTGTTGTACCATCAGGGGATGGAACCGTCTGCGCCATATGCATTCTCAGCCACGGCAGTGTTAACTCCGCGTGGGGGGAAGTTGGGGGGTGAGATTGCCCTTGTTCTCGGGGTGGTGTGTTGTGGGCCATTTTTAGATGTTTGTCTTGCCTATGGCCCCACTAAGGGTCACAGTTCATCAACAGACAAACGGTGTAGCTGTTGTACTAAAATTCCATGGGGAGAAGGGCAATTAGGGAGAAAATATCTAAAGAAGCTTCATGGTGGTGGGGGGGGGATAATGGGAAAAAGGTTGAGAAACACATCTATACTGATCAGTTTTGTTGGGAAATGGCCAATCCTCTTTGCCCTGGGAAGACACCCTGAGATCTTCAAAAAACGTGACAAGGACGTGACTCTATCATATGTATAGTAATATAATATAACGAATATATCGGGGTAACCGTTGAGCGTGCATCTCTCTGGCCAGAGTATGAGTTCTGTGACGGTAAGAGCTGTTATGTCTTAGTCACCATTAAGTGCCTACCTGCCATCAGACCCAGTGTCTGGCTCAAAACAGGCATTAAACAGATAACAAATGAATTTTACGAGAGGGTCCACAGAGAGCTACCCACGTAGCGTCCTGCCATGTCATGTTTCCGTCCGCCCACCCCCTCCTTACAGGGCTGTGAAGTCCATTAGTCAACCTCTCCCTGCCTACTCATCTCCTCGTTTCCCAGAGAAGTGCCCCAAATGGTGTTCTGCCAGCGTCAACTGAATTCATACTCTTTGTCTGCATTACGGAGGAGACTGAAAATTCTATCCATGTGTTTTGGAGACACTGCCCTGAGTAGGGTTGCCAGATTTAGCAAATAACAGTGAGACTATAGGATATCCTGTTAAATCTGAATTTCAGATCAACAAAGAATAGTTTTTTTGCCTAAGGATGTCCCCAATATTGCCTGGGACATACTTAGATTTAGACTCAAAAATTATTTGCTGTGTATCTGAAATTTGAATTTAACTGGGTACTTGTCATGTATCTGGCAACCCTACCCATGAAATTCGAATGTATTAGATTTGGAGATTGCATATCAGATGACCTTACCTTCTTCCACAAGAAGTTTTCATCATTTTCACATTTGGGTGTGGGAGAGGGGACGTGTTAGTAAGACGGAAACATTGTACCAAGAACCAAAAAACAATGAATGTGTGGCATAAGCTTATGAACCCTGTGAGGTAGCTGCTATTATTCTAGCTGCCTTACGGAGAGGGTGGGCATTGAGCAAACCTGAGTGGGGAGGGGGACATTTCTGGGCGTGGCAAAGACACTCTAAAACAATGTCCTGCTTTGTATGCATGTGTCATGTCCAACGTTTGCAGGTCGTGTGAAAAGGTTTTATTCTGAGGAACTGCATGTGATTAAGCCAAGAAAAAAAATTCAGATTCAGCAAAGAAACGCTGACCCCCTTATTATTTATAATAATAAACTTATTTCATTGATTAACATCAGCCTTTCCTCCTCTTTGAAACTAAGCAAATTCTTTTTATAGGAAGGAAAATTGACATACAAAGAAATGAACAGAGGAGTTAACCAGAATTGGTAGCCACTGTACTTTTTTTTAAGAGCAAAACTAGAAGTTAATGTTTTATCCTTGAATTTGCTTGGATGTCTTCTTTTCTGTCCTAGGTCACTCTGAAATCAAGGAGGATGAGTGTCACATCTCCCATAATCATGCAACAAGGTTCATTGATGGACTCTGGTTGGTCAATTTTTTTTTTTTTTTTTTCAGTACGCAGGCCTCTCACTGTTGTGGCCTCTCCCGTTGCGGAGCACAGGCTCTGGACGCGCAGGCCCAGCGGGCGCAGCCCACGGGCCCAGCAGCTCCGCGGCATGTGGGATCCTCCCGGACCGGGGCACGAACCCGCGTCCCCTGCATCGGCAGGCGGACTCTCAACCACTGCGCCACCAGGGAAGCCCTGGCTGGTCAATTTTAATGGCCCTGTTTTCCTATCTTTTTGGATGACAGAATAACCCATTGAGGAAAAGAAAAACACTGTCGTAGGCATGAAGGTAAAAGCCAATGAGATATACCACACTGCTGTATAATTGAGAATTTAAGAACATCTGGGAATTGTCCCCTTACTTTGACGTAAAAAAATAGACCGAATGTAACTCAAGGCAAAACCTCAGGTCTGTGTTACAAAATCCCAGAAAAAGGGTCGTTTCTTCTCCATCGTGCCAGTGGTTTTAGAATCCTCTCCTACCCCAAAAGTCAACTCCGTTGGCAGGATGTGAAGCCAACCATTTGGGGAAGCCCCAGGAATACTGAACTTGGGTGGTCCACTTGTGGGAGGGGAGAGATTCTGGAGGCACAAAATGAATGTCGTGATGAAATGCAGATCTGTGGGCGTCAGGGGAGGGGGAGTCATAGCGTCTTAAACTTTGAAGGCCCCCTACTCACAGAAGCACCCGTGGGAATTCAGCTAGATTCCTTTGTGCCAGAGCCATGGCACATTTCACTGGCGGTTACCAAACTGTCGCCCACATACAGTGGTACCACTTTTTAACGTTCCCTCCCCCATGGCAGTGTCTCTCATGCACCCCCTTGTCTCCTTACACGACAAAATAACCCTGTATGGAAATTGAAGGGTGGCTTCATAACATAGTTTGTTTATGCAAATATAGATTCCGCTGGGAGAGCTTTCTACGGAGCTTTTATTTGCATACACAATCCTGGGGCTCTAACAGCCAGCTGGGGAAGTTTTTCAAATAAGTCCATTCAACGTAGTGGAGAGTGGTGGACGTTTCAAACAAATTTAGAAGCGTGCTGGCCCAAGTCAGGGATCCTTTTAGTTGATGGTGTCGAACAAATGGCATTTTCGTTGACATGAGAAGAGTGAAATCTCCCAAACTCACTTCTCTGTTGCCTTTACTTCCCAAGAACGTGGAGACAGAACTTGCTCTGCCTTCATTCATTGTTTTGTTCTGCCTGGGCTTCCATTTGGGCTCAGTATAAGTTTAGTTAATCCAGGGAAGAGGTGGAACAGACTACAGGAAGATAGAATTGTTATCTTGAGGTTAGAAGAGCATTTCCCAAAGTGTAGCAAGCATACCATTGGTGGGATCAGAGACGGCCTTAGATTGTGCTATGATATTAAATAATATTAAAATCGTGAAAATACTTTTGCTTTTTCAGTTCTCGTCTTTCCAAGACCATTCGGGGGAAAATCTCAGTCTGGTGCTGGTAGAGAAATCTTTAACATTTCCCTACTGCTGCCTAATTGCCTTTTCATAAAGCTAGAAAGGGCAACAGATTCGGAGCTTAACACAAGAGAGACAGCTAGAATGTAATCTCTTTTTTTTATTGCCCATATAATGGTACATTCCTCTTATGAAAAATGATCTGCTTTTCCAAGGGTGATGTAATACAAAGTTTCTTTTACAGATATCTTTAAATAGGAAGTGAGTCAATTTCAATATAAAAATATCAAGTAAACAGTGGCATATCTGCCAAAAACGATGAAGGTGGTATGCAAACTTACTCAACATTTGGGAAACACTAGGTTAGAAGAATAATCTCAGAACCCTGGTCCGCACTAGGAAAGTAGTCTGACATGTTTACAATTACGGAGACTTAAAATCTCTGAAATTTGATTCACAGAGTACTTAATTCCCCTCTAATGATCTCTACCGCCCAAGGCTCTGTCTTCACTGAAGTGGAGCTGGCTGGATACAGGATGCGCACATGTGTCCTGTGGTGAAGACCAGGGTTCTTATTTTTCCTCCTATTTTAACCAGATACAGACCTTATGCCTAAAGAATTTTCTAAAGGCGAGTCCTAGCCTGGGGCTATGCAGATGCTTTTTCTCGGTGCCTTTAGCCTGGATCTCGGATGTCTTCTGCTCAGCTTGTCCGTCACAGACACTTTCTGCTTTAGATGCCTTTTGGGCAACAGCAGTCACAGCTTAGAACTTTGTTTTTAAACAGAGTGCATTTTTTTCTGTTGTTTTTAAGTGCGGTAATCCACTTTGTCAATTAGCTGCCCGTATATCACCCCCATCTACCAATCACAAGACATCATGTGAATGCTTATCTTTCTCAAACTCTCAAAGACGATTGGTTAAAGTGCAAATTCACAGTCTATTTCAGGTACATGTTGATTTTCAACAGGCAACCTATTTAAATGACCCAGATTAATGCAGCTCCATTTGCTAAAGACAATGACAAGATATTTAAGCTTTGCCTACAGGACATGTAATATCCAGGTGAAAAAATTTAAAAAATAAAAAAGATAATGCAGTCCCAACCCGATGATTTTTAAAAATCTAAATGCTATTGCCACGTGAAACAGAAGAAAAAATACCTGAAGACAAGCGGTTTATTTTTGCATCCTGGAGTCAAGTACTGCCACTAAAATGGCTTTCAATCTCAAACTGATCTCTTTTTCAGTATTAGAAACTTCAGGGAAGCAGTATCACCCACAAAAATTTCAAGTGACTTCTAGATGGGCAGATCTCCTGGGCAAAAGATGTTTCTAGAGTGAGTCAGTCCACTGAGCCAGAGTGAGGGGAAATTGGAACTAAAATAGCCCAGTTACAACCATTCAGAATTGTTGACTCAAGTCACAAATGGCAGGGGATTTTGTGTGGGCAGCAGTGGAGTGTGCTAAAAATTGCCCAGAGCCAACTGAGAAGATGGAGAAAAGTGTTGACATTTCAAAAGCATGAATCCAAGAACTTCAGTAGAAAAGATGTCAAGAAGGCAAGTATGAGAACCAGGTTGGTAGAAAGAGGTCTGTTTGTGGGCGTACGGACAACCTACATTCACAAAACCCGCTTTTGACTTCCAGTTCCATCAGCAATGAGCGCATAGCTCTCTGGGCAGGGCCATGAGATTTTTACCACTAGGTACTTTCAGCTGGGACCACATTCTGAGTGGCGGAAGAGTCTTGATACGTGAGCAGCTAGGGAGTGAGGGCATCAGGTCACTCGGGAAGCCACACAACACACCCACATACCCCACTGTTTATAGCCTATTGTGCTGACTATGTGATTTCCAACAACGCAAGACACAGAACCCAAAGAGAAACATTTGGACCCAACCATTCATTGAACTTGACCCCAGCTGTCTTGTAGCAAATAAATAACCTTATGGGAAAATGCACGTAGATACCTCAGATATATCTGGTTTTCAATGGAAGAAGACAATTCTAGAGGAACCAATCAGTACAATACAGATGTAATCCTGGTGTTCAGTCTGTCCTGCTGTGATTATGGAAATAGGGGTCACCTACATTTGAAGGGCGCTCCATGGTTTACCAGGCACTATCACACCTTCACTCAGTCCTGGGGTTGGGGAGGTAGAATTTTTATTGCCCCAGTTTTACAGATGTGGAAATTTGGGTTCAGACAGGTTAGGATCACACAGCTATCAAGTAGCAGGACTGCGGCTCGAACACAGGTCTTCTGAGACAAATTCTAGGATCCTTTTCACAACTTAGCCCCTTCCAATATGGGGAGCAGATATGCTGGGTTGGCCAAGCCATTTGTTTGGTCCCAGTGCATTTCAAAGCACTGTCAGTTATCAAAAGGAGGACACAAGACATTTATCTGTCACCAAGTTAAATCTCCCTCACGATTCCCGTGAAATTTAAACCACGTGTTCTACGAAAGGCAATCGGTTCTCTCAAGTGCAAAGGGGAAACATCTCTAGAAAGTAGTCATTCCACACAAAACGTACTTTGAGGGGAACTGGCTGAATTTCTAGGATGAGAGCGAAAAAGCACACAGTCTCTAGGGCATCCTAACCCCTCTACACGTTCCTTCATTTGGCAAGTGTCGACTGGTGACTATTTCAGGCCACCAAGCAATTGCCGTTGCAGTGGAGACTAATTTTGTTCAAATTACATGAAAAACAAAGCAAGACATATTTTTTTAAAACCAAAATCTAGCAGCTCACATCTGCTTTAAATTGAGTCTCACGACTTTCGCATTTCCAGTGGCTAACTTTTACCATATTCCCTGGGTCTCTCTACACACAACTATAAAGACTAAGATGATATATAATTATTAGTATTCTGTTCTTATTCTGTATAAGAAATTGGTTTTTATGACATTATTTAGCCAGAATTGGCACGTATTTCAAGCTTCCCGCCAAAATTTTCATTAAAATACCATTAACGTAAGTGGAACATTTTAAAGACAATCTAACAGCACTATTAAATTGCTAAATATGTATATATGTGTATATGTACATCACACGCACACAAAATTCAAAAAACAAAGACGCATACATAAATCCAAATCCAATTCTACACACAAACCCAAACCCAAACACACTTCAAATGACCTACCGTGTCTTCCAGATCTTTTTTTGTTTCAGCTTTGTTAGGCGAAACCTTAAAAGTTTGAGAAAAACCGAATGTTAAAAACCATAGCTCTGTAGGGTGTTTCTCTTTCTTTCTTTCTTTTCTTTCTTTTTTTTTTTTTTTTTTTGGCTGTGCAGTGCGTCTTACGGGATTTTAGTTCCCCGACCAGGGACTGAACCTGGGCCCCGGCAGTGAAAGTGCCGAGTCCTAACCACTGCACCACCAGGGAAGTCCCTGTTTCACATTTTTATTTAGGGTGGTCCACTTCACGCTACAAGAAAGGAATGTAATGAGAAGTCCTTTTAATTTAGTAGGAACCCGTGGGCTTCTGGGTAATACCTAAGTATACATAAGTTAACAAAGTTGATATTTTATAATGAAATGCATCAGACCTTATACATTCACTAAGAGCTTGACCACATTCAGAACTGTCTCCTGGATGGCTACACACTTTCCAACAAGTCCACCACTAATCCAAACAAATGTACAACCCTTTGGTGTTTGTGGCACATTTGGTTGACTTTTTCTGTTTTAGCTTTTGAAGTTGGTCTTGGTCTTTGGGAATAGCCCAAACACTTGGAGCTGTCTGTTTAATTATACATGCACTCATTCAGCCCTTTTTTTTGAGTATCTGGCAGGTGCCAAGCTGCGGGGTCTGAAGAGTCAGACAGGAGCAAGCAATGCAAGACGTGGGTCCCTGACTCCACCCAGTCAAATGGGAGCTTTAGATGTAACAAGTCAGAAAGTGATTTCTACAGTTTTATTTGCCATTTGAGTGGCAAAAATGCTTTGATAGGTCAGCAACTCAAGGAAGTGTTTTCCAATTATTTTTATGATCAATGACCATAAGATATCCAGTTGCAGTAGCGTTCTACTACCACACAGCTCATGTTGTATAGTTAATCTCACAGTTCTCAGCAACTAAAGACTCCTTCACTGAAAGCCAATTCCCTTACGAAGCACATCTTGTCCCTGTTCTCCAACGTCCCAGCTGCATCAAGCCGTTTAGAGCAATAACATTCAAGTATGCATCATTCTTAGATCTAACAAAACTTTCGAGCAATAAAACCGAGGAATAGAATAGAAAAGGAGATGAAACTGCTTACCAGAGTTTTAAAGAAGCTCATGATGGAATTATTATTCTCTGTCTGGGGGTCCTCCTTTGCAATCTCCAGCTCTTCAGGGACCCCGGGGACAGAGCAACTCACAGTTGGGATTTCCTGTCCTTTTCCCGTGCCGTCAGCTATGTCCTAGGAACAAGACAGAGTTTTCATGGTTGCAACTTGTTGAATGTGGACTCTCAAAGTAATATTTTAGCTTCGCGCCCCTGTCTCCCTTACCCCCTAATTCCAGCCATACTTCTTCTGCCCACGGGGGTGTAGAACAATCAGGAGCTTATGAGAGTCACTCTTCCTTCCCCGCCCCCTCTTTCTAACATAATCAGCATTTGCAGTTAGTTGGAGGGACATTGTTTGGAGCCAGAGGCTAACAAACACAGCAGTGCACGTTGCATCCCAAACAAAAACCCTTTTCTCCCAATTCTGCACAGAGGTTATGTACGATGCCAATATTTTGTGGTCTTCCAGTTTAATCATGGAAGATGCCTCTATTTGATTTCCCACAATCCCCGCAGTGGTGAATTGTATCAACTGAAAAAAAAAAAAGTACTGATGTTTTAAAATAATAATTCCTCTTTCAGGATCTGGGAGTTAATTGTGCAAAGAATGTGCTATTGGGACGGATTTTCCTCTCTCACTCACCCAGGAGGGTGGGATGCATGCTGAATGTCCTCCTTTTTTCACGTTCACTCCCATGACCTTGGGCCAAGCCAGGTCACCTCAAACCCATTCATTCTTCAGGCTCGGGCTCAAGTTTACTTTCTCCACCGAAGTCTTTCTGGGCCACAGCACTCATGAAACCTACTCGCTTCTCTGAGTTTCTAGACCACCTCCTCCCGCACACTCACTTGGCACGTGGGTTACCCTAATGCCAAGGACTGGGCCAGAATAGCCTGCATTAAAAACGGGGTTATTGTGGAACAGTGATAAAAATGCATAAACACACTTCGGTGAATATTTTAAAAATTAAAAAAAAAAAAAAAAGTAATAATAATGCTTGTATCCTACAGGGTGTCCCTCAGCCCCAACACTCCCTCTAAATGGAGCAGTGCTTCTTGTGAGATGCCTCTTAAAGAGCTGGAACTTCATAAAGCCCAACGCAGATAGAAGCCATGGCCTTAACAAGCTTCTCGGCTTTTCTAGTTAATTCCAGGCAAAACGTGTTTTACTTGGGAAGAGATGAACTTTTTTTTTTTTTTTTTTGCGGTACGCGGGCCTCTCACTGCTGTGGCCTCTCCCGCTGCGGAGCACAGGCTCCGGACGCACAGGCTCAGCAGCCATGGCTCACGGGCTTAGTTGCTTCGTGGCATGCGGGATCTTCCCGGACCGGGGCACGAACCCGTGTCCCCTGCATCGGCAGGCGGATTCTCAACCACTGCGCCACCAGGGAAGCCCTGAGATGAACTTTTAAACAGGTTCTAATATAACTTACTGTTCATATTAGAATAGAACTCTAAGGAGTGGAACTTCTTATAATTCCTAGGTATGATTCGGATCCAGGTTGTTAAATAGGCTGATAAGGAGAATGACTGAAAATTTTGTTGATAGCAGATGAGTGTGGTATACCTACAGGGGTGGTGATTTTACTTTAGGTGGTGCATACCCATGCACACATACACGTGCACATACACGCACGAGGTTAGTCTTTATTATTTTTTTTTTTTTATTTTTTTTTGCGGTACGCGGGCCTCTCACTGTTGTGGCCTCTCCCGTTGAGGAGCACAGGCTCCGGACGCGCAGGCTCAGCGGCCATGGCTCACGGGCTTAGTTGCTCCGCGGCACGTGGGATCTTCCCGGACCAGGGCACGAACCCGTGTCTCCTGCATCGGCAGGCGGATTCTCAACCACTGCGCCACCAGGGAAGCCCGAGGTTAGTCTTTAAAAGTGCTGTTTGGAAAGATATTTCTTGGGTACAATGGATATTTTTGCTCGGATGAAGTTGAGCAGAAAATTTTTAGATAAAATGGTTAATGAAAAATATTACATCCATCAGGGCTTCCCTGGTGCCACAGTGGTTAAGAATCCACCTGCCAGTGCAGGGGACATGGGTTTGAGCCCTGGTCCGGGAAGATCCCACGTGCTGCAGAGCAACTAAGCCCGTGCGCCACAAGTACTGAGCCTGCGCTCTAGAGCCCACGAGCCACAACTACTGAGCCCGTGCGCCACAACTACTGAGCCCGTGTGCCTAGAGCCCGTGCTCCACAGCAAGAGAAGCCACCGCAATGAGAAGCCCGCGCACCGCAACGGAGAGCCGCCCCTGCTCGCCACAACTAGAGAAAGCCCGCACGCAGCAACGAAGACCCAATGTAGCCCAAAATAAATAAATAAATTAATTAATTTAAAGAATATTACATAAATCATCAAGCAGGTGTTTGGAACATGAGCCATCATGAAAGTGGTACCAGGACGAAATCTAATGGAGAGGAGGTGCCCCACTAGGCCTGATGGAGCTATTTGCCTAGGAAATAGTTATTTATTTCCAACCACTCATTTACGCACCTTCACTCAATAGCTTGATGGGGGAATTCTGACCATGTACCAAGTGTATAGAGGCAGCATGACATCAGCACGGGCTCTGAGGCCACTTCACACCAGTGCGATCCTGGGCATGTTCCCTGACATCTGGGCCTGGGTTTGCTCATTTGTAAAAGGGTAAAATCAGTAGCACCTGCCTCTCAGAGCTGTCGGGGGGTAAATGGGATAACCCATCGACAGGGTTTAGCATGTGTAGCACGTAGTAAACGTGCAGTGAATGCTAGCTGTTATTATTATCGTCATTGCTGTTACTATCATAGTTTAAGTTACTGAGCCTTGTTCTGAGCCCGGTGAGATGAACACAAATGAATCAGACACGTTCCTCTCTCGAGACGCTTCCAGTCTCACAGTGGATAAAGGCCAGCAGAGAGGGATAAGTACTCGGATAAAAAGCTAAAAGAATTCCACTAGCCCACTTAGCCCTGCACGGCGTTTTCAATGAGTATTAATGCCCAGACGCCACCCGGACCAATTCGATCTGAACGTCTGGAGGTGAGGCTCAGGCATCGATATTTTTAGGGCCCCTGGGTGACTCCGGTGTGCACCAAGGTCGAGGACAGCTGAACTAGAGGGACAAGGAAGATTTGAAGAGGAGGCAGCGTCTGCCCTCGGCCCTGGGGCCTGAGCTACAGGTCGACGTATGGAGGCAGGGGAAGGATGGCGTGGAATTTCAGACAGAGGAAAGGGCGTGAAAAAACATGTAGGAGAGGATGAGGTGGGGGTGGGGGTGGGGGAGCGTTTCAGGGGTAGATTGTTCAGGTCAACTGAGATACAGATAAAGGCAAGGTGGTTAGAGAAGACCGTCCTGAGTCACACTGAGCTTCCTCTCAATCTGCTGGGCGGCAGCTTATAAAGCAGGCGCTGTCGAGGTGGAAGGGTTCTGGGCTGGGGGTGGAGTATGGGGCGAAGAGCCCCAGTAGCAGAAGAGCAGCCGAGAGCTCTACTGCGGAACTTCGAGGTGGAGAAGGCCCCACCTATGACCCAGAGCCAGACCTCATTTGGGCGCCCATGACAGAAAAGATACAGATGGTCAAGAAAGGATACTGACAGCAGGGGTCCAAACGAATAGAGCGCTTTTCCCTCAATCCCTCCATCCCGAACTCGCACACCTGAGGGAGGAGGAGAAGAAATAAAGAGCAAATCCTACTCCTTCCAGACCTCAAGGACCTCAGCCCATGGTCACGTCAGAGTTTGATGTCAGAAAGAATTGGGATGGAATGTTAAAACGGACACAAGACTGAAGTTTTTAAGTTGGACTGAGCCGGACTTTTGAATCACTGCCAGGTTTGGGATCTGCCTATGACATCATGAAGCATTAGGATAAAAGCTATTGATCAAATATCTAACAGGCGCCTCATACCGATCAAGGCACTGGGAACACAGTGGTGAATGAGACACAGGCCTATCCTCACGGAGCTGAAATTCTAGCAGGGGAGAAAAACAGAACCAAACAAAAATACAGATAAGCCAATAAATGTAACACAGAAGACTCAGGCAGTAAGACTGCAAGGGAGAAAATGAGGAAGACGAGGGAATGGAGGGTGACGCTACTTCTTGACAGTCAGTGACATTCTCTAAGAAGTCTGCATGCAGGTGGAGAAGGCATCTATTCGGGGGGGGGTGTATGACCCCCCCCCCCCCGGCTGGGTCAGCTGCTCGGAGGCACTCTGGTCTCACAGCCCCTGGGCTCTGTAGTGCTTACCACACAGTGAATGGAAGGGGTTGCATCTGGTCCCCCCCAGCTCCCAGACTTGGAGCTTCCTATGGGAGAGCAGGGGGCATGATTCTTGTCTGTGATCCCAGGGCTGGACACACAGGGAGCATTACTGAACTTCCTGGAGATAAACTGAACCACAGGGAGGTCAGCTGAAGAGGAAACAAATCAGTCAAACGCCGGGCAGTCCCGTGGGTCTAGTTGCCATCAGGGAAAACCTGCCGGGAGGGAGAGCCTCTGAGCAAGGGACATAACTACTAGTATTTCTTCCACGAGGATAGAGAACTCGGACTGGAGGAGACACAGTTCGACAGAATTCTGGGAATGGAGGGGCCCCTCAACTTCCTGCTCAGCCCTGTGGCATCTTGTCCAGGCATCTGTGAAGATGCTTCCCTGATTCCCCCGGGGCAGTGATGTCTCCAGACATGGAGAGCGGCTCAGGGACGACAGACCCTGCTGGCCCAGGGCAGGGAGCTGGCTTGCTGGCCCAGGGCTCTTCCCAAGTGAGAGTTTATGGTCTCTCAACCTGCACTTGAGCCCTTTTTGTGAAATACGTTTCTCTTCTTCGGCTGGTTTTAAGAAAGAACGTAAGACTCTGCTTCCAGGGAGAAGGAGGACATAGACTTTCCCTTATTCCTCCCACTAGACACAGTGGAAAATCCTGGACATTATGTAGAAAACACACAGAAGAGGACTCCGAGTGGTGGAGAGGAGAAGGCAGGCCAGCTAGGCACCTCAACAACACGACGGTGATGAATTCCCTGGGTTTTCCTTTCGCCGCAGACATCCTGGACTTGGAGTTGGAGAAGCCAATGACCTGGAAACACCGATGGACACTGGCCGAAGAAAACCCTCTCGAAAAACCTGCTCGAACCAAAGGGCAAGGACAGGGCCAGTCTAGCGTGATGAAAAGGTTGTAGACAATAACTGCCCTCCACCAGCCAAACACGTAGAAATGCAAATAAAAACCACAGTGTAATGTTACCCCTCACACCTGTCAAAATGGCTATCATCACACAACAAGAGATAGCAATGTTAGCAAGGATGTGGAGGAAAGGGACCCTTGTGCATTGTTTGTGGGAACGTACACTGCTGCAGCCACTGTGGAAAACAGTATGGAGGTTCCTCAAAAAATTAAAAATGGGCCTACTATATGATCCCACAATCCCACTCGTGGGAAAGAAAATGAAAGCAGAATCTTGAAGAGATGTCTCTACTCCCATGTTCACTGCAGCATTATTCACAATAGCCAAGATACGGAAACAACAAGTGTGTCTGTCTACAGATAAATGGATAAAGAAGACTGTATATAATATATATTATTCAGCCATGAAAAAGAAGATAATCTGGCCATTTGTGCCAACGTGAATGGACCTTGAGGGCATTATGCTAAGAGATAAATGTCAGAGAAAGACAAATACTGTATGATATCACTTATATGTGAAATTTTAAAAAGCTGAACTCATAGAAATAGAGAATAGAAAAGTGATTGCCAGTGGCTGGGGGTGGGAGAAATGGGGACATGTTGGTCAAAGGGTACCAACTTCCAGTTATTAGATGAATAAGTTCTGGGGAATCTAATATACAGCATGGTGACTATAATTTACAACACTGTATTATATACTTGAAAGTTCCTAAGAGAGTAGATCTTAACTGTCCTCATCACAAGAAAGAGATGGAAATCATATGAGGTGATGCAGTTGTTAACTAACCCTACTCTGGCCATCATTTTGCAGTATATACGTGTATCAAATCATCAAGTCGTACACTTTAAACTTACACAAAAATTATATTTCAGGTACATGTCAAAAAGTTAGAAAATAATACCATTTATACTTGTACCAAAAATGAAATACAAAATATGTACAGGACTTATATGCAGAAAAGTATACAATACTGATGAAAGGAATTAAAGAACATATAAACAAACAGAGAGACATTCAGTGTTCATGAACTAGAAGACTTAACACAATAAAGATGTCAATCCTCCCAAGTTGATATACAGGTTTAATGCAATTCCTATCAGAATCCCAGCAAGATGTTTTGTAGAAATAGATGAGATTATTCTAAAATTTGTAAGTCAAAGAAATTAGAATATCAAAAGCAATTTTGAAAATAAAGAATTAAGAGGGAAAAAGCAGCCTACCTGATTTCAAGCCTTGTTATTTAGCTATAGTAAGCAAGCCTGTGTGGTACTTGGTGGGTAGAAGCACAGACACATAGTTGACTGGGCCAGAAGAGAGAACCCATAAACAGACCCACACAAATGTGCCCAACTGATTTTTGACAAAGGTGCAAAAGCAATTCAATAGAGGAAAGATCATCTTTTCAAATAAATGGTGCTGGAACAATTTGACATGCATGGGAGGGAAAAAAAAAAAAAGAACTTCAATCTAAGCCTTGTACTTTATACAAAAATTAACTCAAAATGGACCAAAGACTTAAATAAAAAATGTAAAGTATAAAACTTTCAGGGGAATTCCCTGGCAGTCCAGTGGTTAGGACTCTGTGCTTCCACTGCAGGGCACACGGGTTTGATCCCTGGTCAGGGAACTAAGATCCCACATGCTGGGCAGCAAGGTCAAAAAACAAACAAACAAAAAACAGAACAAAAAAAACCTTTTAGAAAAAAGTAAGACAAAATTGGGCTTCCCTGGTGGCGCAGTGGTTGCGAGTCCGCCTGCTGATGCAAGGGACACGGGTTCGTGCCCCGGTCCGGGAAGATTCCACATTCCGCGGAGCGGCTGGGCCCGTGAGCCGTGGCCGCTGAGCCTGAGCGTCCGAAGCCTGTGCTCCGCAACGGGAGAGGCCACAACAGTGAGAGGCCCGCGTACCACAAAAAAATAAATAAATAAATAAAATAAAATAAAACAATAAGACAAAATTTCTAGGATCTATGGCAAAGAGTTCTTAGACTTGACATCAAAAGCATAATCCATAAAAGGAAAAAATGATGAACTGGTCTTCATTCACATTAAAAGATTTTGCTTTGTGAAAGATCCTATTTTAAAAAATGGAAAAAATGGGACTTCCCTGGTGGCGTAGTGGTTAAGACTCCGCGCTCCCAGTGCAGGGGACCCGGGTTCAATCCCTGCTCAGGGAACTAGATCCCACCCGTCGCAACTAAGAGTTTGCATACCACAATTAAGGAGCCCGCGTGCCGCAACTAAGATCCAGTGCAACCAAATAAATAAGTAATTTTTTTTTAATGGAAAGAAAAGCTAGAAAGTGGGAGAAAGTATTTGCAAACCACTTATCTGACAAAGGACTAGAATCTAGAATAAATAAACAATTCTCGAAGTTCAATAGTAAAACAAACAAACAAAAACCAAGCAATCCAATTAGAGAATGGCAAAGACGTGAAGAGACATTTCACTGGACAAAAGATATAGATGGCAAATAAGCACAAGAAAGATGTTCAATTTCATTAGCCATTAGGGAGATGCAAAGTAAAACCACAATAAGATGTCGCCGCACACCCATCAGAATGGGTAAAGTGGGGCTTCCCTGGTGACTCAGTGGATGGGGGTCCGCCTGCCGATGCGGGGGACACGGGTTCGTGCCCCGGTCCGGGAAGATCCCACGTGCCGCGGAGCGGCTGGGCCCGTGAGCCATGGCCGCTGCGCCTGCGCGTCCGGAGCCCGTGCTCCGCAACGAGAGAGGCCACAGCAGTGAGAGGCCCGCATACCACCAAAAAAAAAAAAAAAAAGAATGGGTAAAGTGAAAAACAGTGACAGTTTCAAATTCTGGCAAGGATGCAGAGCAGAACAACTAGATCACTCATACTCTGCTGATGGGAAGGCACAATGGTACAGCCAATCAGGAAAAGCTGAGCAGTTTCTTAAGAAACTTGAATATGCAACTCCAGTATAACCTAGCAATTATACTCCTGGCTTTTTTTTCCCCCAGAGAAATGAAGACTGACATTCACACAAAACCCCATACATAAATGTTTATAAAAACTTTACTGTAATGGCTAAAAACTGGAAATGACCAAATGTTTTTCAATGGCCCTCATATTTTGCTGATTGAAGTATATACTATTTTCAGTCCTGATGGAGGGCTGAAATTTTGGCATTATCAACTAAAATTTTAAAAAGAACATATTATTTTACCAAGAAATTCCACTCCTAAGAGTTGATTTTAAACCTCAATTCACGTAAGTGTGAAATAACAAATACACGAGCTTATTCACTACAATGAGGTCATGGCAAATGTTTGGAAAACTGCCAACTGTCATTAATAAGGTCCTGGGTAAATAAATCATGGTACATCCATTCATTGGAAAACTATGCAAGTGTTACAAATGAGGAAGCTGTACAGATATAGAAAGTAGTGTTAACTGGAAAAAAAAGCATGGAATAGAACAGATATTACCATTTGCTTAAAAAAGAAGGAATGTGAATTTATACTTGTCTTTTGCTTATATATGCTCAAGAAAGACTCATTTAAAAATACAAACAGTGATTATCTATTGCGGGTGGCATTGGTAGCAAAGTATACTGTTTTATAATTTCTTATTTTGAGCCATGCGAATGTATTATCTATTAAAAATTAAAATTGAAACAAAATGTGGGTGACTAATTCCAAATTTTAAAAAACATCCAGAGGGCCACACTCAACACAGTTTGGAAGACGATCCAGCCCAAGGCCACCAGTTTGTGACCTATGCCTTAAATACTGGGTTATTTGTAGGATCTTTGTCCTTAACTACAAATACGTCTTTGCTATTCTCGTGAGGCCTGCAGATCATTCTCAGAAAACAGAAATTTTAGATAGAAACATAGGAGTTCTCCAGGAAATATCTGGAAACTTCTTTTTAAGCAAACAGGTGTCCATGGTGTCAGCTTGTTTTTCATCCATATGGAAGAGGCCTGTATTTTTTTCTTTTCTGTTGCCTTCAAAGGGCAAACAGATAGGAACACTAGTTAAGTGATCACAATTTGTCATGTTGAAAAATTGTGCTGCCTTATCCTCATTTGATTGCCTATAATAAAACGCATATGGAACTTCTGGCACCTTCTTTCCACTGTAAATTGTCAATTGGCTTTCGTCTTTCTCTAAGCAAGGTCTGCATTGTCCAAGTGAAAATACAAGTGAAGGCGGGATGATCGAGGCTAAAAAAAGCCTTGTCTGGAACTATTTGTGATGGATGTCTACCTCATCTAGATGTCCCCACCGATTGTGCATACCGGTTTCATTTTGAATCTTTGTACCAAGAAATCAGTGTGTAACAGGCAGTTTAACACAGGAAAATTTGTCTAAAAAATGTTGACTGGTACAGAAACCCATTATTCTTTTCCATCTGTTGGAAATTCGAGCCACATGCTGTCTGGGATTAAAGGGAGGAGCTATGTTTCCTCTCCCACTTGTTTGCCCCAGTGGCACAAAGGGCATCGTTTGCTCAGCAACAATGTTCTCCAGACAAACATCACGTCTTTACTTTTTTTCTTCTGGGAGCACATCACCTGCATACACGCATTGTCAGACTCGGGATGAAAAACGGGATTTGGTTAATTCTTAAAGATAAAAAATTATCCTCCAATTTTCATAGAAGGGGAAGCAAATTACTTAAACAAGCAGGAAGGAACTCTAAGAACAACGTCTACCAGTAATATTTAACGGAACGTCGACATTTCCGAAGCAGTTGGGATTTTTTTGTTTTAAACTTTGTTTTACTACAAAGCCCAAAACCACCGAAGGAAGGTCTACCCCTGTAGCTAATTTTGTATTTTTATTTTTTCCCACTATACCTTCCCAGTTCACATCAACGGATAAAAATGCACTCACATCTTTTAAGCTCATGGCAAAAATAAGGAAAAAACTCAAGTAGCACAAGCTTAAGAAAGGCCAATTACGAAAGGACTTTGAAAACTGCCATCCACAGCAAAATTTCTCTTTCCAAAATACACATTAGCTATACCTGTTAAAAATCAGTGTTATTTCTGAGCAAGGAATTGCCACAGAAGCTCTGGGTTGCACAGTTCTGGAATTACTGTGAGTGAAAATAACCTGTTAAACCGCTTGTTACCACTGCAGTTTCTAATACAATTCAGGATGCTGCAAGCTTCATGGCGCCATCTAGTGGAGGAATCAGGAAATTACCTAGATTGTAGTATTTTCCTTATACTTAGGCAGTACACAGTACTTGCTCTATTTCTAAAAAAGAGAAAATCTAGATGAGCAAAGAGTAAAAATATAACATGAACCCATTATCCCAGTACAGAAAATAAATACTACTAACAATCTTCAGTTTTTCCTTCCACACCCCTCTTTGGGTGGAAGGATGAATATGTGTAGGCAGGCAAGGCAAATATGATTTCTACCCAAAAGGGACCTTTCTGTATATACTATTTTGAAAGCTGCTTTTTTCTTTCTTTCTTTCTTTTTTTTTTTTTTGGCCACACCATGTGGCATGTGGAACTTCCCCAACCAGGGATGGAACCCGCACCCTCTGCAGTAGAAGCACAGAGTCTTAACCACTGGACCACCAGGGAAGTCCAGAACCTGCTTTTCTTATTTAACATCATGTTATAACCGTCTTCACGTGTCAGTACTTCTATTTCTATGTCATCTTTGTTATGATGTCCAGTGTAAGGGTGTACCAGAATCGGTACAAAAACCCTGCAATCAGATCTTTCAGATCTTCCCAACTTTTCTCTTACAGACAAAGCCAGACTTAAAAAAAAAAGCTTGTGGATAAAATGTTGCCAATTTTCTCAATAAATTCCTAGATGTCAAATTGCCTTTTCAAACTTCTTAAGACTTTAAAATTCTGCCAAAGTGACACGGTTGAAATAAAGTTCTTAGTGATCCAGGTAGTTAAGAAATTATCAGACACTTCAGAGGGCAATAAAAAGAACATAAAAATATTGAAACGTGAAATCTAGATTTTCATTGTCTTCTGGCACGTTTCCTAATTGGGGAATCTGCATGACACAGATCTAAAAACGCTCCACTTACCTATTTTTCCCTCCTCTTTTTGGGAGGAGAGAGAGGCAACTGTTCATTTTAGCTGCTTATACTAATTGAATCAAGTGAGGTTGGACCAATTATCCGGTAGGATGCTCTTTATTATAAATCATAAGATCACCACCTGTTTTAATACTCTGTAGACATAACCTCGGGATATTAAAAACTCATATTCTATCTTGGTGGCAGAAGTGTAACATGGCACCTTGACATGGTAGAGCCTCATTAGCCCATGATATTGACGGATGCAGAGACGGTGGAGTTAAAAGAGTAAATCAACCAGTTGTCCATTGTAGTCATAGGTGGACAGCGGAAAGAAATCTATCAGAGAAAGCAATTCACACTTTCTTCCTATAAATACGGGTTTTCCATTTTCTGTCTCAGTAACTCCTCTGCTCGAGGGGTTAGTGAATTTGCAACTTGATTTCCAATGGCAAGTGAAGCGTGGGTCGAGGATTAAGCAATACGATGTTCTTTCCTTGCTTCTGTTTTTGGCAATGGTAATTACTTTGGGGATATTCCTAAGAACACATGATTTGGCACACTCTTTTTTTAAAAAATTTATTTATTTTTGGTTGCATTGGGTCTTCATTGCTGCGCAGCGTGTGGGCTTCTCACTGCGGTGGCTTCTAGTTGTGGCACGCGGACTCAGTAGTTGTGGCTCACGGGCCCAGCCGCTCCGCGGCATGTGGGATCCTCCCGGACCGGGGCTCAAACCCATGTCCCCTGCATCGGCAGGCGGATTCTTAAGCACTGCGCCACGAGGGAAGCCCTGGCACACTCTTAAATAGAGTCTATAATGTATGATATAAAATTGAAAAATACATTTACTGTAGGCAAAGGGTGGGTGGAGAGTGATTCCCAGTTCACATCAGGCAGAAAAAGAATCTGTGGTAGATTCTTCTGTTCTATGATCAGTTCCAACATATGCAACCTCCAGACTGATAATGACAATTTACATTTATTAGAGAAAAAAATATCCAACATCAAAAAAACCCACTTCAAAATACAAAAGCAAATAACCCATAGCCTAGAATGAGTTTGTCATCTGTTTAACAAACACTTCCCAGTAGTGAGAAAACTGTTTAGAATGCTGCCAAAATTAAGTTGCAGATTTTCTAAGAATGGTTTGGCCTTATGCATAAAAAAGAAAAGCCACATCCTTTTTCTTGAAGTTTTACATGAGACCAAATCCTTCCTGACCCTACTGCCTACCCAATCCTAATTATCAGCCCCCTCTCTTCTCTGCTTTCTCAAAACTCTGTTTATTTCATTTGTAACCCTTTTAATACACTGGAACTCTTTGTGTATTTATTTTCGTGTTTATTGCTGGTCTTTCCACTAGAATGAAAGCTCCCAGGAGGTACATCATTCTATCCACCCTAAAATCATTCCTGGCCCAAAGAAAGCACTCAGATGTTTGTTGAATGAATAAATGAAAGTATCAATGCCTCCCATTTACTGTTCAACACCTGCCGACAAACTGACTCTTGGGCTGGATTTATAGTTTCTTAGCCAGATGGTCACCTAAATTGCTTCAAATTGCCTTATGTGCTATGAAGGATGCAAAGTGGTCTCTGATGGAATTACTCTCAACTCTACCACAAGCAAATAACAGTGCAAGTGTTACAGTGAAGGACCACTCACACGCTGTACTATTAGGAACCAACAGGGAGGGGTGGGGACTTGGGTGAACTGGGCAGTGAAGTGAATGGCCCATCTCGAGGGGCAGTTACAACTGACATCCCACCTGGGAATATAGGACGAAACTGCCCATTTTTCAGAAATTTCTGAAATACGGAATTCTATTGAAATCTCATAACTTAAAACTATGGTCAACTTTGTCAATTTCAAAATGTTATCAATTAATCAAAATATTATTTAAGACGCTGTGTAGGACAAATAAAACCCATCTGTGGCCTGATGCATCCTACAAGAGCCCATTTTCCAACTTTGGTCTACATGCCTAGCTCAGCCTTTCCTAGAAGAACTATTCCTTGGAAGATACAACTGTTCTATGGATAATTAAGTCCGAGAAGCAGTTAAAGTGAAGCAGGGGTGCTCGCTGCGGGACTTTCAGAGGCTTCAGTAGGCTGGCATCCACTGCGAATCTTCAGGAGAGTATAAAGCAGGGACTGTTTTCCGAAACTATTTGACGGTGGCACCCGATTTCTAGGCCGATCGCACTGGACTGATGAGTCCCCAGAATGTCAGTTTGGGAAATACTAGCTTCAGGGGTTTTAAAAAGATACGTCTCCAAAGGTTCTAAACGTTCCCTCTTTTTAAACTCATAGGCACAGTGGCTAAGCCCGTAGGTGACAAATTCCAGCTTTGCCGCTTTCCAGCTACTTTATCTTATGGAAGTTAGCGCACTCCTCTGTGAGTTAGTAAACGCTCAATAAATCGGGACTGTTATTATAACCTTGGAAGGAGAGAGTCAGACTGGATAATGCCAAAGGGAAAGTAAACTCAAAATTTATTTTGCAAATTCACTGCAAAACACAATTCACTTGATATTCAACCGTGATGATTAACACCATAACATGTTAAAGGCTGAATGAAAAATACCTAATAAATAGTAGAGATTGATGATTCTACATAGTTTATCTATGTGAAAACATCTATAGCGTAGGTATATTTTGAAATCATTTTTATTCAAGGTTGTGTTGGGCAGAGGTGATGATGAGACTGCAATAATATATTCCAACATTCTTTGAAAAATTGTAACATGATGTGTATGTACCGCCTTCATCCTTGCCAGGTTCATCTGAGGAACATTGCTGCCTGCCAGCGTGTGCCGGGCAGGGTGCACGGGGGACACCCAGCCGCATAAGAAACAGTCGCATCCCTCAAGGTCACTGTCTCCCTACGTGACAAGGGTGATGGTGGCAGAAAAGAGTTTTTCAAACTTCAGATTGTGACTACAGGTGGACTGGAACATAATTTAATGGATCAAAACCAGCATAAAAACCATCAAACGAAATAGACTGGAAAGAACAGAAAAATACCAGCCTGTGTTATGTGTTACGTAGGGTAAGAATACTACTATTTGGTGAATTCTTTGTTTCATGTACATGCAAATGGATCAGGTCAAGATGTAAAATCTACTTCTTACTGTGGATCATTGTCAAGTTAAAGAACTATTTATTTACATAAATTACCATAGGGGGATACTGTAGTAGCCTTTAGCAGCTCCATCCACTTAATGTTTTTCTCACATAAAGCTGGAGAGAAAATAACATATCTGGTTTCGACCTATGACAGAGCCTGCTTTCTACTGAAGAAACTTTCCAACCGCCCCCTTGTACCTCCACCCAGACATGGGACTTGGTGTCACTAGTGAGTAAATTTTAGGAAACTCGTATTTCGTTTGATGGGACATTAGGACTCTATACACTGTTTGGAACTGAGGCAACCTTCTTAAAACCACAAAGCCAATATTTTACAATAACTATATATGGAGGATAACCTTTAAAAATTGTGAATCACTATCTTGTACACCCGAAACTTACATAATATTGTACATCAACTATACCGCAAAAAAAAAAAAAAAGAAAGAAAAAGAAAAACCACAAGGGATCAAGCCTGTGAACCAAGCCAGTACAGAGAGGGCACTGAAGACCGATGCATTCTGGGGCTGTGAAGATGCTGAACCAGACTAAACAATCCACTTCTCGAATTCTTATTATGTACAAGAAATAGTACGTTTCCCTCATTAACGAAGCCACTATTGATTGAGGTTTTTTTTTCTTCACTTGCAACCAAAGGTACCCTAGATGATATACCACCCAAACACCATCATACTGGAAGGCCATTTGCTCTATTTCATTATTCTTTATTTCTAAGTTTCCGACAATTTAGAAAATATACTATTTCATTCAGCATCATTACTACTGACTGCCCATGTCATCTTCTGTCCTTGCAATAGTGTCTAGGGCAGGCAGTATCTTCCTCTTGTGAATGAAAACACAAGGTTTTGAAATGAGTGTAACAGGCTTCGGTCACTGCCGGATCTTGATTCCAGTTCTGCCACTAATTTAGCTGTGTGGCCTTGAGCCAGTAACTTAACTTCTCTGAGCCCCGGCTTCCTCATTTGTTAAATGGCAATAAAAGTATCTACCTTGGGCTTCCCTGGTGGCGCGGTGGTTGAGAGTCCGCCTGCCGATGCAGGGGACACGGGTTCGTGCCCCGGTCCGGGAGGATCCCACGTGCCGCGGAGCGGCTGGGCCCGTGAGCCATGGTCGCTGAGCCTGCACGTCCGGAGCCTGTGCTCCGCAATGGGACAGGCCACAGCAGTGAGAGGCCCGCGTACCGCAAAAAAAAAAAAAAAAAAAAATCTACCTTGTTGTGTTGTTATAAGAATCAAAGCCATTAAGGTGTGACAAATGCTTACTACACGGCCGAGGAATAACCAATTATTAAAAACTGGGGCAATTGTTATTATTTGACTCTACCACACGGCTAATAAGTGGTAGAATCTGAACTCATTCCTGTGTCAATCAGGCTCCTAACACTTGCACCTCTGCTACAGTAAATGTTTCACATCAAATGTTTCTTAGTGCTAATTTATAAAGTTCATAAAAATTATAGTGTTATAGATGAAAACCTTGCCTACTCCATAACGTGTATAATTTAAGACAGGTTTTCCCTCTTTACTGACAAACACTTTAGGGTGGATAGTTCTCTTTACCTGTTGAAATGTCATGGCCTTCTGGCCAGAGGTAAACAGGACGAAATAAAAAACACACCTTGTCACTCACTTGGCCTTCAAATGCTGGAATGAGGGGATTTTTTTTTCTTTTGGATTGGAGATTCACTTGATGCTCCAATGTCGCATATGCACTAAAATGTTTGAAAAGCACTTCCTCACATCATTATTCAATTTTTCATAGTTGCAACGTTATTGCAGTTTCAAATAATTGGTAAAAACATACTACTGAGCTTAAGAAGTATGGGCTTTGGAGACGGACAGTTCTTTTTCAGCTGTGTAACTTGGAGTGAGTGACTTGGTTTCTCTAAAACTCTGATTTCTTCATCTGTAAAATGGCAAAGGTACAAAAATTCCCTTGTAAGTTTCGATGTTTCAGTGAGATGATTCCTTCGAAGTGATTTTATCACAGAATTTCACTTAACATATAGAATACCAAAAAAAAAAAAAAGAAAAGAAACACTAGAGGGATTCATGACGTCAGAAACCAGCCAGGAGTGGGGACATCTGGTCAGCTTCACGGAGCACTTGGCACTTGAAGGTGAAGTAGAATTCTGATAAACACAGAGAGAAGGAGATACAGGCAGAGAAAATCCTGGGGAGCGGGTGGCATCTGCACAGGTCATATGTTGGCCATTTTGACCAGATAAGTTCAGGGGAATAGGGGAAAATACAGTGAGAAAAACAGACAAAGGAAAGCTTGTAGAGACCCTTGAAGGTCAGACACAGAAACTGGGGCTTGTGGGTATAGGCATTTAAATTCTATTATTTCTAAAAATAATTTTACAACTCCTGCATCTTTTATTTAACCCAAATTAGGACTTATGCCTTTGGTTATGTAGCTTTCAAATTAGATTCAATTGTGCTATCTCTGCACGTTTTGGTTGAAGACCATGGAAGGGAAGGGTAAAAAGACTAAAATGTAAAGTAAGAGGGAGAAAAACTGTGATACTGATAATATTTCTCAAAATGCAATAGCTCTGTGTTAAGTACTTTACATGACCTATTTAATTTTCACAAGTGTGAATAATGTGAAAATGTGCTTGATATTATTATTATCCCCATTTTACAGATGAAGAAACTGAGGCTCAGAGTGGTTAAGTAACTTGCCCAAGGTCACACAGCCAGTAGGTGACAGACACAGAGTTGAAACCTAGGCTACTTGACTGCAATGCTTATGTTCTAATTCACTACTTTATACCATGTAGAAAAGGACCGTAGAGATCTTGGTTCTTTCATTCCAGTTCTACCGCTAAAGAGCAGTGGTAGGATGGAGTTGCCAGTAACTCAGATGAGAAGCCTGTGGATTAAACAAGTGGGTATGTTGTCGGTGGTGGTGGTGTTGAGTGTGAATGAAGCGTTCAGTTTTGGACCTATCGAGGTCCAGATGTCCAGCGAACATTCAAACAGCGGAGTAGAAAACCAAGTAGACAGGTAGCAGAGGCAGCTAGATACTCAAGTCTGGACTTCAGGGGTAGATCTAGGCTAGAGACATCAATCTGGGACGTGTCAGCAGATGGCTATATTTAACCCTTGGGACTGGGGGAGATCTCCAAGGAAGGAAGTGTAGTTAAAGATGAAGACATCCAAGAACTGAACGATGGGAACTCCGACATTTAGAGGGTAAGACTCGGCACGAGAGATTAAGGAAGAGCAGCCAGGGAGGTGGGGAACCTGCAAACCAAGTGAGGATGCTCCTTCAAGAAGGAAGGGATGGTGGGCTGTGTCAGACGTGACCCGCAAGTAGGGTAGGATAAGGACAGAGACGTACTCAGTTTGGCAGCTGAGGTGAGGGGTGGGGGTGGGGAGGTATGACATTGTGGCAGCTTTGACAAGAGCAGGTTTTATGGAGGACAAAGCCTGAATGGCGTGTGTTCAAGAGAGAAAAGAAGAGGAGGAAGCAAAACACTGAGTGCTTCTCTAAAAATCCGTAGCCTGAATGAATTTGAGGATCAATGCACTTATCACAACCTCCCTTAAAAATGTGTGTCTCGGGACTTCCCTGGTGGCGCGGTGATTAAGAACCCGCCTGCCAATGCAGGGGACACGGGTTTGAGCCCTGGTCCGGGAAGATCCCACATGCCGCGGAGCAACTAAGCCTGTGTGCCACAACTACTGAGCCTGAGCTCTAGAGCCCATGAGCCACAACTACAGAGCCCGAGGGCCACAACTACTGAGGCCCGTGCGCCGAGAGCCCGTGCTCCACAAGAGAAGCCACCACAATGAGAAGCCCGTGCACCGCAACAAAGAGTAGCCTCGCTCGCTGCAACTAGAGAAAGCCCGCGCACAGTAATGAAGACCGGACACAGCCCAAAATAAAATAAACAAATAAATTAATTAATTTTTAAAAAGAGCGAATTGAAAACAGACAAATACCATACGATTTTTTAAAAAAAATATTGTGTCTCTTACTAGATTATATGATCTTTGAAGGTCTAGGACCATAATTGATCTTTTAAGTGCCTTGCACAAGGTTGGTGTTTAAATGACACAGAATTTAATTAAACTTTTAAAAGAAAAGGGATATTCTTGCTTAAATCTCCTGAATCTGTGCTTGGCAACACTTAAAGCACCCGTACCCCCAACACAAAGACACTTCTGGAATTACCAGTGACAAAAGAAAGTTAGTGTTGTTGTTGTTTTTTTTACCCACTAAAGATCAAGTTTTCATGATGCGATCAATTTTGAGAGGGCTGAATCTGTTAAATGCGTATCTTATAGCTCTGGTTCAATTGTTGGGGTGAGAGAAAAATTACAAAAAACCCACCTCATCCCTGCCAACACATTGGTTGGTGTGAATCACAGCTCAGTGAAACCTTTCAGGCATATAATTTATCTTTTCTTTGGCCTATGTAGTAAATGCTTCATTTGTTCATGAATTCTGGCCTTGTTTTAATTATGCTATGCTCTGAATGTAGTTTTATAAGGCACAAAAATAAGATTGTCGTTCTGAAAACACAGAAGATTTGTGTGTTTCCCCCAGAATGAAATGGTGGCATCTTTCTCCCAATTCACGGCTCTGTGGGTTTGTGGTTGGAATTCCAATCCAGTAAGAGACACACAGTGAAACCGGGTGGTGGGGGTGGGGGGGGGACTGAGTGGGTGGGAGAGGAGAGACAGCTGACACCGCTGAGCCGAAGGCATAATTTACCCTAAGAATTCTGAATCGATACATTGACGGCCACTTATGCATGATGTCCTACTCCCACCAAGAAAGCCATTGATTGAGAAGTTTTATTCCTGTTACTTTCCGAGGGCTGGACTCTTTCATTACACGTCCAGGACAATTGGTTTTCCCCCCAAATACAGACCGTGCAGCCAGGGATCAAAACAGAAATCTTAACAATCAGAGGGTTATTCTGCTGTTGTTGTTAAAAACCTTTGCAGGCATACGTATTGGGATATCCACAAGTTTACAGACCGGAGGAGAAATGAGTGACTATTTCATAACTTTTCCATGTTTTATAAGCACCTAGGGCGGTGAGCACTCCGTATTTCAAATTCCAATGATACAACCAACCAAAAACGGAAATTTGTAGTGGAACCAACACAGATGCAAATTTCATGGGTGTATCTAGGGAAACAAATTCACTTATTCCAAAAGGAGGATAAGTGGCAATGTTTAGATTTTCTGAGAGGTTACTATAACTTCAAAATACCGCCCACAGGCTTGACTATATTAAATACCTGCCATGTTCCCAACACCGACCCCATCTTCCGAATCTGACCTCATTCTGGAACTCATTCCACTCCAGTTGAGGTGCTAACCCAAAGAGCATTCAATAAAAAAAAAACTGAGTTGATAAAGCACAATTCTAAAACTTTCTGCCCTCTTCCTAGGATAGGAAAGGATTGATCACATTAAGTTTTTAAGGTTAAATACTTTCAAGGGTCAGTTAGCAGAGGCTGAACTGGTTTACTTAATTAGGATGGGGATTTGGATCCATCACAGACAACTATCTCAGGACGGGTAAAGCTCAGTCCTTCATTCTCTTTCCACAAATAACTCAGTCTTTTCCTAACTCAAGCAATGGGCTGGCTTTGGATGCCCATGAAAATGAAACATGTGACTATTCAAAACCTCAGAATGGCCTTAGTAGCCCATGACCAATAACAAGAAGGCAACAAGAGTTTCCCCACTCAAAGTAAAGTCGTAAATAGCTTCTCAAATATTCATGAATATTGATGACCACTTTATAGCCCCAAGACAAGGATCTTTCGGGCTCCAGGTTTACACATTTGATGGAAGGTTCCCTGGGCCAGGTAGGCTAATTCTCCTTGTGTCTGGTCGTCCTCTCCAACACTTGGCCTTTCCCACCAGAGCACTGGGCACCTTGCATTGTAATTGTGAGGTTTCTGTACCTTTTCTCTCGCTAGACCAAAACCTCTCTGAGGACCGGGACCCCGTCCTGTCTACCACTGTGGCCGTGCCTCACCTATGCCTGGCGGTGTCACCCTCCGTAAAGGTTTGATGCCAGCAGACATTTGAAGACTCACTTTGAATTAAACAGAAAGCCATTCAATTGGCTCCTGAACTGCTGCATTTGGGGAAGGGGGCGTTTAAAGGGCAATTTTTCTAACTTTTGAAAGAAAACATAAGAATCCGTTCTTAGAGTAAAAATTTACAGAAATGACAAGGATGCTGATAGCATGAGCCTAAACATACGAGCCTTATCATCTGTTCCCCAATTCGAACAGTCCAGAATTTTCAGTTGGTGTCTAATATTTACAGTATAATTTTTGACACCATCCTGGATACATTAAAACCTCAGATTAATGTGATACTCATTTTCCTGAAGGAAAGTAATATCTGGACAGTGCTTAGAACAGAGCTTGGCACATTGCAAAGGCTACATAAATGACAGCCAGTGTTACCATTGGCAACTTGGCAGGGAAGCTGGTTGTCATTAAGACAAATATATTGACAGCCACCATACACGACCATGTAATAAAAAACAGCCCATTTAATTTTTTCCTGGGTCTAATCTCAAGTAGAGGCACTTTACTCTCAAATTTTGAAAAATACTATTGTTTAAATCCATTAAGGAAGGGAATAAGTGCCTTAAAATACAATGTATCTACTTTAATTTCCTTCTTCATTCAAGGAGTTCTTTTCTCGGTCCCCAATACAAACAAACTCTCAAGGTTAAAATCAAATGCTCTTTTTAAGATCAAAAGGACTTGCCTTATTTTGCGCAGGAAAGAAAGCAACCGGTTCAGATGCCTCCTTAAAAAAAAAAAAAAAAAAAAAAAAAAAAAAATCTCGTTTTTTACAAAGGTATTGCTCCAGCTTGTTGAAAAATAATTTGGACATAAAAGAGTCTGCCCAGAGCTGTAAAAGCTTTCTTTAAACGCACACTTTCGTGCAAAAGATAGTTAAAGATCAGTCCAAGCTATTAAACCTAAGAAGTGAAATGCATTCCAACAAAAGCCCATAAACATTCTGTATGTGAAACCAGCTACTGAGACGGGCAGGTATTTAAGTCTTTTAGGAACCGTTTTTATTCTGCTAATGCTTTTCCCTCCAGACTCCATTTGATCATAAATGCAACCTGTCCACCTCTGCCTTTGATAAATGGAAGGACAGATTCATCTGTATGTGACTCACCGCCTCTTTTCTTTTACGTGAAACAGATGCCACAGCTGTTGTTGTTCTTCCAACAGATGTTTCTGCAGAAACACCGGCGAGCACCGCGCCGCGATGTGCTGTTGGTTCTAGAGGGATCCACGGCTTGATACCCTGTCGGGACCCCTCCGTGATGGCACAGCAACACACGTGCAATCGTCTTGCCCCACAAGTGCCCCCCGAGCCTGCATTAAGAACAAAATGGATCGTCTTACCCTCTCTGCAGGGACATCGTCTGACTGCGTGGAGAAGCCGGGGGTTTCGGCGGCGGGGGGCTGATGCTCTGCACGCTTGGCTTCCTGTTGGCGGTCCACGAGGGCCTTGTCCCGTCCCTTGTCCAGTTTGAAGAGTCTGTCAAAGAAGCTGGAGTCCTTGGGCTTGCAGGGGGCTGCCCCCCCGGACTCAGATAGATGAGACTCTGGTCCCCAAGTGGCGGAGAGGCCCTCGGCTTGGGCCGGGGTCTGCACGGGGGTTTTATCTGGGTTGCACCCCAGTGCAGCTGCTACCGGAAGTGCCATGGGCTCACTCGGGTCTTTGTTCCCTAGAGCTTTATCGGAGCTGACATCAAGCTTCACTGGTCCAGTGGATGAATCCGTGGCTTGGTCTCCGGTACGTCCTGGTACAGGCCGAGAGAGTGTCAAGAAAAAACGAGATTTAGCAGCTGGTGTCTGGGGTTTGGCCTCCTTCCCAAGATTCTTCCCGTTGGCATCCGCAACAGCGCTTATCTCCATTGTCTTGGGGGAAGAAGTGGCCACATTATCCTCCTGGACACTTGTTTCCAAATCGACTGTAAACACAAACATAAACAGAGGTCATTCAGCCCAGCGAGGAAATTCGAGGATTGCTAATGGACTCCCAACGTCTCCTGCACAGAGGCTGTGATGCGGTCTGGGGCTCTGCTGTGCCTGGGTCCCTCTGCCGAGCAGAAGTCAGCTATGGAGGTGTCTTCTGACCCTGCTTTCTCTGGAGAGAGGAATGGAAGATTAGGGAAGAGGAAAGCCAAGTTACTGGAAAGCACGCACCAGGCGCTGTGTTAGTGACACATTAATTATCTTCTTTATCTCTGCGGGGAATCCTGTGAGAAACAAATTATCATGATTTCACCTAGGAGGCAGGACAGCAGTTATGGGGTTAGGGGAACAAGTTTCCCAGCCTCGGGACTTACTGCCGTTTGGGGCCGTATCATTCTTTGTTCCAGGGTCCACCTTGTGCCTCTCAGGGTGTAGGGCAGCATCCCTGGCCTCTACCCACCAGATGCCCACAGCACCCCCTAGTGGTGACAACCAGAAATGTTTCCGGAAGTTGCCAAATGTCCCGTGGGGGCAAAACACACATTCGAAAACCACTGGGCCAGACTGTCAATTTGAATCTGAGTTACTTAACTTTTCTGGGCATCAGTTTTCTGGTAAAATGAGGCAAATAGTAGAACCTACACCCATAATTTTGTCATGAAGATTCCATAAGTTAATATTTTTTAAAATTTATTTTATTTTATTTATTTATTTATTTATCATTATTTTTTGCGGTACGCAGGCCTCTCACTGTTGTGGCCTCTCCCGTTGCGGAGCACAGGCTCCGGACGCGCAGGCTCAGCGGCCACGGCTCACGGGCCCAGCCGCTCCGCGGCATGTGGGATCCTCCCGGACTGGGGCACGAACCCGCGTCCCCTGCATCGGCAGGCGGACTCTCAACCACTGCGCCACCAGGGAAGCCCCATGAGTTAATATTTTTAAACCACATCAAACAGTGCCTGGAATATAGTAAATGCTCAATAAATGTTATGAACGTTAGTTATTGTCATTATTCATGAGTGAGAAAATGGACAGCCAGAGAGGTTGATCCACCTTCCCACAGCTGGCCAGCAAGCAGAATCTGGTTATGGGCAGAAATCTGACTCCAAAGTTCATGCTCTTATATTCTAGAAAGTTTCCATTGTGAAGTATGGAAGTTCAGACGTCTACACAGGAAGGTGGATTAGACCTTGGGCCGCATGGAGGCAGAGTGTAGCGTTACCTGTGCAAGACTGTGGGTGCAGGTTCTGCCCCCTCCAGGGAGGGGCGCTGTTTCCAGAATCCACCTGTTTCTGTTTTGAACTCTGCATCGACCTAACTGAACTGCATCCTTTTCGAGGGCCCTTTTCTAAAGCAGTGCAATATTAAGGAAAAAAGATACACTACAAAATTGGAAATCACAGTTAAGGATCAAGATTCTCTACTGTTAAGCTGCGTGACCTTGGGCAAGTCACTAAAACTCTTTGAATTTTCTCATTTGTAAAATGGGAAAAACAGAAGCTCCCTTGCAGGGTTGTTCTGATGTTTAAAGGAGAAAACTCATGCAAAGGATCAAGAATCCTGCCTTTTCCATAGTAGCTGCTTAGTACCTGATAGATGCTGTGACTGTGTAGTTTATAGTTAATATAGTTTATCTTAATATCTGTTTGCAGGAAGACAGAAAGAGAAAGAAGAGAACCGAGGTTTCTTTAGCCCTTCTCATATTGCTCATAGGTAGTGAGAAATACACACATCCATTAGCAATTATTTTTGCCAAACTCTAGTATCTCACAGTGTCTAAAGTCAAGAACAAACGGGAAAGGAGAGAGAGAGGGAGGGAGAGATGGAGAGAGGGCTCTGGATTCCTGTGCAGAGTGGTGGTCTCCTCTTTAAGCTTTGAGGAGCAGAGAAGAAATGGTACGGGAAGACCAGTGACAAGCACCAGGGGTCCCTCATAAACTCAGACCTTTATGAACATTGGATATATCCTTTGGCTCTTCTTAACCATTTTTCTTGTGGTCCTTGAATTCGTAATCATGGTAACTATTACACTCAGAAGGGAAAAGGGAGGGAGAGAGTGGGAATAAAGAAGTGATGGATGGACGTGTCAAGATGCAAAATAAGCAGCTCAGGCAGTTGAACTGTCAGAGTGAATATAAATGAATTGGGGGGATGCTCCATGCCAGAAGAGGAAGCCGTGGACAAAAAAGGGAGAGACTAAGATTCAACACCAGGAAGGGCTTTTCAAAACGTCAAGAACATCAACTGATCTCCTCTAGTCTTCCTTACTCTCTGGCGGGAAAACAAGGAGCTAGTGGTAAGTAAGGGTGTTCCAGTCAGAGAAAAAGTCTTTGAAAGAAATCTTCCCATGGACAGACTTCTAAAAAAAGTGCCAATATATTGCTTCAATAAAGGATTCATTCTTTACATCCAGGTATCTAAACTAGACTTCAATGCATGAAGAGTTACAGCAGATACAAACCATAACTCTTGATATCAGAGAATGGGTAAAGTGTTTTTGATAACTTGTAAGAACTAGGACCTCTTAGATGGGACAACCCATTTCCATGAAGCTCTGCCCCCCAAACTTGGATGAGTGTATATCCAAGTCCATCATCTGGAGCTTCTATTTCCCTGGCTAAAATACTCACCTCCTAGGTGGGCACATGACCTAAGCTAGACTAACAAAAATCTATCTTGCGATTTTTGCTGAACCTACTAGAACAGAGTTACAAATCCTTGTGCCTGGGTTGGCAAACCAGTAGGAGATACATCTGGAGCTGATTGCCTTGGCTGTCACCTTTCAGAGTGCTTGCCTGAGAACTAACACAGGCGAAAGCAGAGCCAAGAGATCCATGGTAGCGGTTGGACACCTGAATCCAGCTGTCCCTGAAGCTGGTTTACAATTACATAGCCATAGCCAGCAAGTGTTTGTTTGTTTGTTTGTTTTCACTTATGCCAGTTCAAATTAAGTACATACTCAGTGACTTGGAGAGAATTGCAGGGAATTGGTTAGTACCTATTTCACCTGTTAATTAATAGCAATCAATCCTCTCCTTGAGAAGTGGTCTCCGAGCTCTTCAAATATGTCTAGGAGGCATTTAATATGGGATGAAGGAGGGGAAAGAAAATGAAATGGGAGAACGTGAGTTCTAAGAAGCTGGATAGAAACAAAAAAATACCCACCAACACTTTGTTTTCTCAGTAAAAGTCAAGGAAAAAAATCCACGTGGGCAAAGAGATTACAGTCATTTGAGACCTTAGATAAGCATTAAAAAACAAATAAATTATGTTCTGAAACATTAACTTACACACACACACACACACACACACACACACACACACACACAATCTGTGTGAATGAGTAGGAAGAAAACCCAGTGGAGTTCCAGATTTTATATTCTTGAAAAGATGGGGATAATTTACAAGCCTTCCTCACATTATTATGGAAAGAATAAAAGGTTCCTTCTAGATGACTGGAACTAGGCTTTCCGTTCCTATGAAAAATCTTGGGAGAAGCCCATCTGGAATCTGGTTTCAATAAAAAGTTTTCTCATAAAGCAGACAAACAGATGACATACCAAAGAGATTTTACTTTCCATGAAAAAAATGTGTAAGAGTTTAAGGAAGATAAAAAGAAATCAAGTAAGAATGCAAATGGTAGCTCCCAAATATTTAGGAGAGTTGAAAATTTTGATCTCCATAATGCAGAAAAGATATTTTGTAGTGTGTGTGTGTGTGTTTTAAGAAAGTTTTTTTTTTTTTTTTTAATTAGTTTTTGGCTGTGTTGGGTCTTTGCTGCTGTGTGCGGGCTTTCTCTAGTTGCGGCGAGCAGAGGCCACTCCTCACTGTGGTGCGTGGGCTTCTCACTGTGGTGGCCTCTCTCATTGCAGAGAATAGGCTCTAGGCGTGTGGGCTTCAGTAGTTGAAGCATGCGGGATCAGTAGTTGTGACATGTGGGCTCTAGAGCGCAGGCTCAGTAGTTGTGGCGCATGGGCTTAGTTGCTCCGCAGCATGTGGGATCTTCCTGGACAAGGGCTCAAACCCACGTCCGCTGCATTGGCAGGCGGATTCCTAACCACTGCACCACCAGGGAAGCCCTAAGAAAGTCATTTTATCTAGACATGTGATGGAGATGAACGGCATCTTAGCGTAATTGTTAAGTACTTAGATTGTGGATCAGAGGGACCTGGGTTTAACCTCTAAAATATTAAATATGTGACCCGGACAAGTTACTTTATATCTCTATGCCTCAATTTTCTTATAAAATGGACAAGAAAATAAGTGTCTTCTTCAAAGAGTGAGGATTAAATGAAATACTTCCTACATGGTACTTAACATAGGCGGGTACGTGGTGGATATTTAATAACTATTAGTTGTTTTGTTATATTTATGTATTATTACTACAATTACTATTTAATTTTCTAAATAGAAGCATAAGGAAAGGAATTATTCCAATGGTTTAACCTCTAAATTTGGGTGCTCTGGAAAGACTTTTAAAATAGTAATGATATGAATTAATTTATCTTCAGAAATCTAAGAACCTGGGCCAGAGAAGTTTCAAGAATGCTTTTTCCAAGCACCAAGTATTCTTAGTTAAAACAAACGGCTTCATCAGATTTCTATCACATATTTAAGCCACACACATACATACACACACAAGGTTTGTGTTACACTATTCAGAACTTCTGAGTGAGGGCTATCTTTTGTTTTGTTTTTTTCATGTGCCAAAGCTACAATTTTCACTTGGTACAACTGTAAACAAAATAGCTAATATTCATGGAATGTTTCCCAGGTGCCAGGCATTATAGTAAATGCTGTATGTAACAAGATACATTTTATTTATGTATTATAGCAAATCTATGCTAGATACCATCATCCCTCCCATTTTACAGGTGTGGAAACTGTGGCTCTGAGAATAAAGTCACTTTTCTAACATTACCCTGCTCACAAGTGGTGGAGTCAGGATTTGAACACGTTTGCCTGATTTCAAAGCTCAAACTCCTAACAATGTATTGTAGTAGAAGCAAGAACAGAAGAGCAAGGGAGGAAAGATGGGTGGAACAAAGTTTGGTTAACAGAATTAGTGGATTTTCAAGGGGAAAAAAAACCCCACAACTCTGCACAAGGGGAAATAAAAGCCTGTGCTTTCTCATATCTGGGCAACATTGGTGTATGATTTTTGTTTATTTGTTTTAAATAAAAATCAGATCATATCATTAATCTGCATAAAACTATCCAAAGAGGGCCTCATCACAATTAAAATCAAGTCCAAATACATCAGAGAAGAACAAACCAGACTCCATATTGGATCTATCCCTTTAGCTCAGACTCCATGTTGGATCTATCCCTTTAGCTCAGACTCCATGTTGGATCTATCCCTTTAGCTCTAACCCTTGTGCTCTGTCCCCTGTGCTTAGTCATGCTGGCTACACGTCTTTGTATAAAAAATGTTGCCTAGAGCCTGAAATATACAGGGGAGTCCATTCTCAGATGGCCTCTGACCTTTAAAGGTATAACACTTTTCCATTCATATAGAGATAGAAAGTTGCAGAACAGAAAATAAACATTTGTCTTGGTGGAGGCTTATAGGAACATTATAACCAGACCTACATGGACAGCTGCAGGAACAAAGGATTGTCACCAAAAAGCTTGCAGCAACCAGCCACACCCCCATTTAATATAAAAGAAGCCTGAATTCTAACTCGGGGGCGATGGTTCTTTGGGACACTAATCCACCATTTTCTTGGTCTACTGGCTTTCCGAATGAAGTCGCTATTCCTTGCCCCAGTGCCTCATCTCAAATTATTGGTCTGTCATGCAGCACAAACTTGGACTCAGTAATACAAGCTCTGTGGTAGGCCACACCCACCAGAACCTCCGATCGTACTGTGTGCTTCCTCTCACCTCTCAGCTCACCAATCGTGGCCCCGCCCGAGGCCCTTCGCACTACTTGTCCTTTCCACCTGGGAACGCTTCCCCTAAGATCTTCCATGGCTACCTCGTTACCCTTCAGGCCCCAGGTCAGGCCTTCCTAGACCACCCTCTCTAAAGTAACCCCTCCCACTCACCCCATTCACGCCATGGATTTTGCAGAGCATTCATTGGTCTCTGAAATGATCTCATTAATTCATCGTTTACTTGTTTCTTCCCCAGTAGAACGTAAGCCCTGAATGGACAGACTTGGTCTGTTTTGATTACAGCTGCATTCCCAGTGCCCCCAGCAGTGCTTGGCATATAGTAGGATTAAGTCAGGGAACACAGTAGGCAGGGAGAAGAGCCAGGGGCACAGCAGGTGCTCAGCAGCCATGATTTTAACAGCGGCAAAAATAGCAACCCAAGTAATAATGGTGGTGGCAGAGATGGAGTTTTTTTTTAACTTTTATGTATGTATATATATATATATATATATATATTTTTTTTTTTTTTTTTTTTTTTTTTTTTTTTTTTTTTTTTTTTTTTGCTGTACGTGGGCCTCTCACTGTTGTGGCCTCTCCCGTTGTGGAGCACAGGCTCCGGACGCGCAGGCTCAGCGGCCATGGCTCACGGGCCCAGCAGCTCCGCGGCACGTGGGATCTTCCCGGACCCGGGCACGAACCCGTGTCCCCTGCATCGGCAGGCGGACTCTCAACCACTGCGCCACCAGGGAAGCCCTATGTATATTTTTTATTGAAGTATAGTTGATTTACATTAGATTGGCTTCAGGTATACAACATAATGGTTCAACATTTTTATAGCTTATACTCCATTTAAAGTTATTACAAAACAATGGCTATATTTCCTTGTGCTGTACAATACAAGCTTTTCTTTATATACTTTATACAAAGTAGTTTGTATCTCTTAATCCCTTACCCCTATGGTTCCCCTCCCTGCCACTTTCATTTTAAAATGGCTAAACTTATTTTGGACTTCTTTTAAGAATTCATTATCTAAACATTCCTAGTTCTTAAGGTTAAAGAGGAAAACAGAAACTGTCATCATAATTTTATCCACAAATGAAGTGTCCACTTACGATTCCCCACTCAGACATCCCTTCCTATGCGACACTGTCACAAGTGTCAATATGGTGGTCAGTCAGGATAAAAGCTAAATAAAGAGGAAATACAATGCGCACTAATTAATTGTAAAGGGAAATTGCAAATCTTGCAAAAGATGGACGAGTTCATAGTCATATAAAGTCACACACATGGATATTGTTGGATGAGGATCTGGCAGAGTTAAAGTAGTTCGCCAAAGAAGAAGGAAAAATAGAAGGGAAAGTAGATGATGACACACTAAATTCTTCAAAAGAGAACCGTAGTTGAATATCAAAGGATTACAATAGGCCCTAGGGAAGACTGATGAAGACCTCAAAAAGTTTTGCAAAAATGACCCTTTTGCGGTCAGCCTGCAGGAGTCAAATGACACTTCAAACAACTGTGGCTTTCTGTGTTGTGTAAATGCATTTGTTGTTTTAAAGGTCTTGAAATAAGGATTCACGTGGCAGCTTATGGCTTGGAGGGGGATGTTAGATTTCAAAACTTCACTGAATGATCAGATTTCATGCTCTCCATCTCAATATTAAAAAGCCAGGTTATCTTCTCCAAGAGATTCTAGCATAAATAAAAGAAAGGAATGGGTTTGGCGGGCAGGAAGGAAGCATTCTCAACTGTCAGCTGGATACAATGTGTCTAAACATTTGGTGATGAAAATGCTGCGTTCAAACATTATGTGGGCAGAAGGTAACTCACCCCGAGCTCTTGCGAAAGCGTCCTCTAAAGTCAGCAGTGACTTTTAGTCACTGTGGGGCAAGACTACACCAGAGCCTTACGATTTTTCCTCTCCTCTTTACTCACACATTTCCTATCATTCATATGCCTATAAAAGTCTGGAAAATACAAAGATAATTTAACTGTAGAACCAGGCTTTGCTCCAACATGAGCAAATATTTCACTCAAAGACACATCAGATGTTTGATTTTTTCTCAGTTTGATAATAATACACATTTAACATGTGTTTACCTCCTATATGACTAATCTTTCAACCCTTTCCTTTCCCTGTCTCTACCCTCTACCCTCACTGCAGTATAAGGAACATCTGCAACCCGGGGTGGCTTATCAAACTTTGTTCATGCTCAGACAAATACATACAAGCCTCCCAGATACATGTACACATATCCTGGTTGGTTTTTATAAAAATACGATTGTTAGATTTTTTTTTAACATCTTTATTGGAGTATAATTGCTTTATAATGGTGTGTTAGTTTCTGCTGTATCAACAAAGTGAATCAGCTATATGTATACATATATCCCCATATCCCCTCCCTCTTGCATCTCCCTCCCACCCTCCCTATCCCACCCCTCTAGGTGGACACAAAGCACCGAGCTGATCTCCCTGTGCTATGCGGCTGCTTCCCACTAGCTATCTATTTTACATTTGGTGGTGTATATATGTCCATGCCACCCTCTCACTTCGTCCCAGATAACCTTTTCCCCTCCCTGTGTCATCAGCCCATTCTCTATGTCTGCGTCTTTATTCCTGTCCTGCCCCTAGGTTCATCAGAACCTTTTTTTTTAGATTCCATATATATGTGTTAGCATATGGTATTTGGATATTGTTTTTGATTGCTTTTATATATCACTTTTAAGGATTGAATGTTTGTGTCTGTCCCCCACCCCGCCCCCCAAAGTTCATAAGCTGAATCTTAACCTCCACTGTGATGGTATTAGGAGGTGGGGGCTTTGGGAGGTAATTAGGTCATGAGGGTGGAGCCCTCATGAATGGGATTAGTGCCCTTAGAAAGGAGGCACTAAGGAGCTCTTTTGCTTCCTCTACCGCATGAGGACACAGTGAAAAGATGGCTGACTGTGAACCAGGAACCTGTCCCTCACCAGACAAAGAATCTGCTGGCACCCTGATTTTGGACTTCTCAGCCTCTAGCACAGTGAGAAACAAATGGTTATTGTTTAAGCCACCCAGTCTATGGTATTTTTGTTAGACCAGTCCAAATGGACTAAGACATCAATAGTTCTCCCTCCTGGGCTTCCCTGGTGGTGCAATGGTTGGGAGTCCGCCTGCCGATGCAGGGGACACGGGTTCGTGCCCCGGTCCGGGAGGATCCTACATGCCGTGGAGCAGCTGGGCCCGTGAGCCATGGCCACTGAGCCTGCGCGTCCGGATCCTGTGCTCCGCAGCGGGAGAGGCCACAACAGTGAGAGGCCCGCGTACCACAAAAAAAAAAAAAAAAATAGTTCTCCCTCCCAATCAATATATCCAAATCTATCTGATCTTTTTTTCAATAGCTGCAAAATGTTCCTTAATATGGATATACCAAAAGACATGTATGCCATTGCCTAATTCATGAACATTCTGATAGCTTCCAAACCTTTGTTTCTCCATTTCCATTATAAACAACATTGGGGAAAACTTCCATGTTCAAAAATCCTAAACTAGTGCTTTACTTCTATGGAATAGAAGTACAAATGTAGAATTGCTGCACCCAAATTAATGCTCATTTAACTTCTAAAATAGACACTGCCAGATTACTTCCCCAAAAGAGGCTCTAGAGATTCACATTTCCAGCAGCAATGGGATGAGTGGCTCCCACCCCCCAAGGGTAGCAGTGATGCAAAGCAGCAGGAACACTGATCACATATACTTACAATATTAAACACCTTTTAAATGGTTAAAAAAAAATAAACAAACAAACAGGAAAATCATATAACATCTATTAGTGCCCTCAGCTCTTAGGATACAAAAGCTAAGCTTTGGAGATGCTAGGTGAGGGTAGGTTGAATTCAGGCCACATAGAACACTGCTAAAAGGTGACATTTACTAGCTTGGGGCCCCAGGGCACTAAGAATAGCTAGCTAGAAAGTCATAGGAAACAAGGGGCTAGAGGAGAAGGTTGCGGAAAAGAGCCAAATCAAGAAGACATTATAGGGCTTCCCTGGTGGCGCAGTGGTTAAGAACCCTCCTGCCAATGCAGGAGACCTGGGTTTGAGCCCTGATCCGGGAAGATCCCACATGCTGTGGAGCGACTAAGCCCGTGTGCCACAACTACTGAGCCTGCGCTCTAGAGCCCGTGAGCCACAACTACTGAGCCCGTGTTCTGCAACTACTGAAGCCCACATGCCTAGAGCCCGTGCTCCCAACAAGAGAAGCCACCACAATGAGAAGCCCACGCACCACAATGAAGAGTAGCCCCCACTCGCTGAACCAGAGAAAAACCCGCGTGCAGCAACGAAGACCCAACGCAGCCAAAAAATAAAAATAAAAAAAAATAAATTTATTTTAAAAAAGGAAGACACTATATTCTGCAGAGTAGAGATACAAATGATCAATGAGCGCATAAAAAGATGCTCAACATCATCAGTCATTAGGGAAAGGCAATCAAAACCACAATATGTTACCACTTCACACCCACTAGGATGGCCATAATCCAAAAGACAGGCAATGACCAGTGTTGAGGAGGATGTGGAGAAATCGGAACCCCCATATATTCCTGCTGGGATGTAAAATGGTGCAACTGCTTTGCAGTTCCTTAAAAGGTTAGACATCAAGTTGCTACATGACCCAGTAATTCCCTTCCTAGGTACATAACCAAGAGAATGAAAACATATGTTCACACAAAAACTTGCACACAACTCAAATGTCCATCAGCTGATGACTGGATAAACAAAATGTGGCATATCCATACAGCGGAGTATTATTTAGCCATATAAAACAATGAAGTACTGCTACCTGCTACAACATGGGTGAACACTGAAAACATTATGCTAAGTGAAAGAATCCAAATACAAAATGCCACATATTGTATGATTCTCTTTATATAAAATGTCTGTAATAGGCAAATCCACAGAGACAGAAAGTAGATTAGTGGTTGCCAGGGGCTTGGGGAGGAGAACTAGAGATTAACTGCTCAAGGAACTTCTTTGTGAGGTGATGAGAATGTTCTGGAATCAGATCGTGGCGATGGTCGCACTACCTTGTGAATATACTAAAAAGCACTAGGCTGTACACTTGAAAAGGGTGAATTTTATGGTATATGAGTTATATCTCAATTTCGAAAATGAAGACATTATATAAACACCAACACAGCAGGGGCTGGCTCTTGGGCAGGGGATAAACACCAAACATGAGCAGAGACTCCACAGAAAAGACAGATGGTTGGCTTTTAAGCCAATGAAAAGATGTGCAACCTGACAAATAGTAAAATATAAGCAAAATAAAATTATGAGACTTAGCTCTTCTCCTACCAACTCGGTAAAAAGGGACACATTCAGTAACCAGCAGTGGAGAAAGTATGAGAAAGAATGGCGGCGCCTCTTGTGGGTGGGAGTGTAATTTGGCGGTCTCTTTGGAGGATAATTCAGTCACATATATCGATATTTTAAAATTCACAAACTCTGGGAGCTCTAATTTCTGCTTCTGGAATGTTACCCTATAAATACAATCGCACAGAGCCACAAAGATACATATAACAGATACATATCATCTGCTGGACTACTGCTTTGGTGGCAAAATAGTAGAAACTCCCTAATGGCTTACCAATAGGGACCTGGTTAAATAAATGATCATTTGTCCACACAGTGAATTGCTCCACCGGCATTAACATTCTCTAAGACATACAGTAAGTGAAAAAAAGCCATGTTCAACGGTCTGTATAGTATGTTCCCATTTGTTTTCTTAATGGTGTCAAGAGGTAGAGGGGAGGATTTAAAAATATACACACGTGGAATACCTCAGGCCACAAGAAACTGTAGAGAGTTCTGGCCTCTAAGAAAGGAAATTTGGGGATGGAGGTTGGGGCGTGATCAGAATTGGGGTGGGAAGGTGTTCCCTGTCCTATCTTATTATGTAGACTGTTGAGAATGTTTGCTAGGTCTACCTCTCAGGTCACCTAAAAACGTAAAGTAATGAAAAGAAAAAATAAAAGGAAAGGTGAGGTCCAGAAAAGAGAGGTGGGATTTAAAGCCAACTGGACGAATGTTTGACCTGCTTCCGGTTTGCCTGGGGCTGCCCAGCGGTGATGTCAGGCTCTGTAAGTAACAGGTGCAGCTCTGATTAGAGGAGTAGCCAGGCCAAGTGGGTCCTGCATCCTGGAGTGAGGGGCGTGACCTCTGGGGCACCCCCATATTCTAGAGTCTGACCCTTTGCTCAGCACACTCAGAAACTCAAACTTTTTAAGTCACCTGGAATCCCTGTACCTCCCAGAGGTCACTCTAAAAAGGACTCATGAATTTACCACAGGCAGCTTATTGGTTTATGACAGTACAGCTGCAAAGGGGACGGGTCACAGGCGACCTCCCGCCCATTTGGCCCCTCCCTGTGGGAGACTCACATGGGATCCCATCATCATGGGCAGGATGCCCCGTGAGCCCAGAGGTCAAGCCAGCACGCTGGGAGTTGGCTATAGGGTTTAAATGTTTAATTGTTTCAGGCTGGGATAACCTGATGACAATGATGATGATTTAAAAAGGCTTTGCTGAGAGATGGGCTTTAGGGAGAAAAACTTTACAGAATCAGAGGGGTGGCAAATATGAGATCCACTGACAGCTTGGTGTTGGGCCAGCAGAATGTTTAGGTGTTTCTGAATTGGGGAATTTCATTTGCAAATCCTAAAATGGGGCTTTCACTGAAATATCCTCTTATCTGCTGAGGGATTCTCATAGGGCAGCCAGGCCGAGGGCTGAGAGTTTCCAGTTTCCTGCAGCCTCCACATCTCGTGCCAGCTCTCCAATGCAGTGGTCCTTGCTTCTGGGGGAGTGTCAGAATCTCCAGGAAGGCTTGTGAGAACAGAGGGCCAGCCCACCCACAGCTTTGGATTCTGGAGGTCTGAACCGGGCTGCAGGTCTAACTAGTTCGAGGTGACAGGATGATGCTGGTCCAGGAACCACTCAGAATCACTGATACACAGCCCAGCTTTTGTACTGACAAACGGAGCCAGCCTCCACTTACGTTTTCCTGCTCTCTTTCCCAGAAGTATTTGGTCTTTGAGGTATGTTGGCACATATCAGATCTCACCCACTAATATGCTGTTTCATTCGTTAAACTTCTAGCAATTTGGAGGGCACCTTACCATTTATTTGGTCTAACTGATTTATTATTTTTATTTTTGTTAACTGAAAAGTTGTTGGCAAGTGGGTGTGTTTACTCCATTTCCAGATCTGGTGAAAATGCACCCGGGGGAAATGAGATGACGTGCAGTTGTCACAGGACGATATTGTTTCTCTTCTTGCCGTTTTTTTTTTTTTTTGCGGTACGGGGGCCTCTCACTGTTGTGGCCTCTCCCGTTGCGGAGCACAGGCTCCAGACGCGCAGGCTCAGCGGCCATGGCTCACGGGCCCAGCCGCTCCGCGGCACGTGGGATCTTCCCGGACCGGGGCACGAACCCGCGTCCCCCGCATCGGCAGGCGGACTCTCAACCACTGCGCCACCAGGGAAGCCCCTTGCCGTTCTTTTATGTTTTCCCGTGGTCTCTCCCTGGCTCTCTTGGTCTTCCCTTCACGAGAGGGACAGGTTCATATCGCTCAAGCTGCAGGAACCGTGTGGATGTTTCTATCTTTAGAGAGGCGTGTGCTGGTTCTCTTCTTGGTCCAGAGAGGCAAAGAGCAGGTTGTGTGTTACTTGACAGCTGCGTGGAAGTTAAGGCACCCAGACGGTCTGCGCCCTGGAACGGAAAGCTGTGTCCCGAGTGTCAGCCGTGGCAGAGGGACAAAAATGTTCCCAAACAAATTAAAACAGAAATTGCAACGTTTTGCTTTTGAAAAACGTGAATAAGGAATTTTCTACTGGAGTGCATTTCAAAGGGTTTTCAACGCTGGCAGAACAGGAGGAGCTTTAAAAATACTTAGCCCAGGGAAACTTGAAAAAAGACATGCCCGGGCCCTACACTCCAGGGCTTCTGATTGCATGATTCCAGGTGAGGCCTGGGTATAAGGATTTAAAAATTCCCCAGCAGATTCTAATGTGCATTCAAGTTTGGGAACCACCATTTTCAGGAGTCTACATAAGTATAATGGCCATCATTTATTGTTTCAGGCACCAAGTAAAGGGGTTTGCAGGTACTATCTGATTTTCTCTATCATCAGGTCACGAAGTCTCTTGTTTATCCTCACGCAGCTGCTGAGAGCTGGGGTGAGGCCTCAGACACAAGTGGTTTGTCCAAAAGCACCTGTCTAACCATTGTACAGGCATACCTTGGAGATTTGGCTTGGCACCCGATCACAGCAATAAAATAAATAATGCAATAAAGTGAGTCACACAAAGTTTTTGGTTTCTCAGTGCATATCAAAGTTATGTTTACACTATACTGTAGTCTGTTAAGTGTGCAGCAGTAGCATTAGGTCTAAAAAAAGTGCATACCTTAATTTAAAAATACTCGATTGCTAAAAAATGCTAAGCATCATCTGAGCCTTCCGAGAGTCATATGCTTTTTGCTGGTGGAGGGTCTTTCCTCGAAGTGGATACTGCTGACTGATCAGGGTGATGGTTGCTGAAGGTTGGGAGGCCGTGGCAATGTCTTAAAAGAAGACAGCCATGAAGTTTGCCCCTTTCATGAAGGACTTCTCTGCAGCATGCGATGCTCTTGGACAGCATTTTACCCACAGTAGACCTTTCAAAATTGGAGTCAATACTCTCAAACCCTGCCAGTGTTTAATCAGCTAAGTTCATGTAACATTCTTAATTCTTTGCTGTCATTTCAACAATCTTCAGAGGTTCATCACCAGGAGTAGATTCCATCTCAAGAAACCATTTCTTTGCTCATCCATTGGAAGCAACTCCTCATTCATGAAGGTTTTATCATGAGATTGCAGCAATTCAGTCACGTCCTCAAGCTCCACTTCGAATTCTGGTTCTCTTGCTATGTCCACTGCACCTGCAGTGGCTTCCTCCACTGAATCTTCAACCCCACAAGGTCACCCATGAGGGTTGGAATCAACTTCTTCCAAACTCCTGTCAATGTTGATATTTTGACCTCTTTCCATGAATCACGGATGCTCTTAATGGCTTCTAGAATGGTGAATCTTTTTTTTTTTTTTTTTTTTTTTGCGGTACGCGGGCCTCTCACTGTTGTGGCCTCTCCCATTGCGGGGCACAGGCTCTGGACGCACAGGCTCAGCAGCCATGGCTCACGGGCCCAGCCGCTCCGTGGCACGCGGGATCCTCCCGGACCGGGGCACAAACCCGCGTCCCCTGCATCGGCAGGCGGATTCTCAACCACTGCGCCACCAGGGAAGCCCTAGAATGGTGAATCTTTTCTAGAAGGTTTTCAATTGACTTTGCCCAGATCCATCAGAGGAATCACTGTCTATGGCAGCTATAGACTTACAAAATGTATTTCTTAAATAATAAGACTTGAAAGTCAAAATGACTTCTTAATCCATGGGCTGCAGAATGGATGTTGTGTTGGCAGATATGAAAACCACATTAATCTCATACTTCTCCATCAGAGCTCTTGGGTGACAGGGTGCATCATCAATGAGCAGCAATATTTTGAAGGGAATCTTCTTTCTGAGCAGTAGATCTCAAGAGTGGGTTTAAAATATTCAGTAAATCATGTTGTAAATAGATGTGCTGTCATCCAGGCTTTGCTCTTCCATATATGGAGCACAGGCAGAGTAGATTTAGCCCTTAAGGGCCCTAGGATTTTCAGAACTGTAACTGAGCATTGGCATCAACTTAATGTCACCAGCTGCATTAACCCCTAACGAGTCTGCCCTTTGAAGCTTTGAAGCCGGGCATTGACTTCTCCTCTCTAGCTATGAAAGTCCTAAATGGCATCTTCTTCCAATAGAAAGCTGTTTCATCTACACTGAAAATCTGTTGTTTAGTGTCACCACCTTCACTAATTATCTTAGCTAGATCTTCTGGATAACTTGCTGCAGCTTCTGTATCAGCACTTGCTGCTTCACCCTGTACTTTTATGTTATGGAGATGGCTTCTTTCCCTAAACCTCATGAACCAACCTCTGCTAGCTCCAAACGTTTCTTCTGCAGTTTCCTCATTTCTCCCAGGCTTCACAGAATTGAAGAGAGTGAGGGCTTTCTCTAGATTAGGCTTTTTTTTTTTTTTGCTCAAGCTAACGTTGTGGCTGATTTGACCTTCCATTCAGACCACTAAAACTTTCTCCATGTCAGCAATAAGGCTGTTTTACTTTCTTACTATTCATGCGCTCACTGCAACAGCACTTTTCATTTCCTTCAAGAACTTTTCCTTTGCGTTCACAACTTGGCTAACAATTTGGCACAAGCTTTCGATTTGTCTTGTCTTTCAACATGCCTACCTCACTACGCTTAATCATTTCTAGCGTTTGATTTAAAGTGAGAGATGTGTGACTCTTCCTTTCACTTGAACGCTTAGAGGCCACCATAGTGTTATTAATTGTCCTAATTTCAACAATTGTTGTGTCTCAGGGAATAGGGAGGCCTGAGGACAGGGAGAGAGATGGGGAAACAGTCTGTCGGTGGAGCAGACAGAACACACAACACTTATTGATTAAGCTCACTGTCTTACATGGGCGAGGTTTGCAGCACCCCAAAACAATTACAATAGTAACACCAAAGATCACTGATCACAGATCACCATAAAGAGTTTGCAATATTGTGAGAATTACCAAAATGTGATACAGAGACATGCAGTGAGCAAATGCTGTTGGAAAAATGGCCTCCACAGACTGGCTCAACACAGAGTTGCCACAAAACTTCATTCTGCAAAAAATGCAATATCTGCAAAGCACAATCAAGTGAAGCGCAATAAGACAACATGTGCCTGCATTACACGGCTTCCCTCCTGAAGAAGCTATCTAAAATACAAAGAATAAAAAACATGTACAAGAATGTTTATTGCAACATTGCTCAGAGTAGAGAAAAATAGAAAAAAAAAAAAAGCCCAACATCAGGGTAATGGCTGAATGAATTACAGTACATCCACACCTTAAAATATCTTGTAGCTGTTACAAAACAATGAATTAAAGATGTACCAGTTGAATGGAAGGGATTTGCACACGTTTGTGGAGCTCAAGGATTTGTCCTGGCCTGGGATGGCCAGAACATTTGGGGACTAGCTGAGCATTTCTTTCTTGTCACATGTGACTAGCTTGGGCTCCCTTCCACCAGGACAGTCTGAGTCGTTCTGACATGGTGGTTAGCTTTGCCCAGAGCTAGTGCTATGAAAGACAAAGGCAGAGGCTGGAAGGCTTCTTAAGACTTAGGCTTGGCAGTCATGCATCATCCCTTCCATTACATATTATTGGTTCTACAGGGTCATCCCAGATATCAAGGGAGAAGACTACAGGGGTGTGAATACTGGGAAGCCTTGATTATTGGGGGGAGGGGAGGGATGTGCAACTTTGGAGACTGTCTATCACAACAGAGTAACAGGGAGGCTACATGTACCAGACAGAAATTCTCCACTAGAATTTTTGATGAGAAAAAGCACTAAGAGGTTGAGAAGTATTAGATTTCACAGGGACTTCTGCATACTTCCAAGGACAGAGGAGCAAGGAGCTGTCAGGCCATCTGGCAGAGCCAGTTTTCAGGATTCTCCGTAACCACTTTAAGTAGAGAGCTGATGCAGTGCAACCCAGAGGAAGTGCCTGTGTGGGTGGCATGTCTAGCAGGGTTGCAGGGTGGAGAACTGAAGATAAGGAGCTTATTTATTGAGTGAGATATATACAGCAAGATGGTGGAAGGAGAGAGAAAATGGACATTCAGGAAATGAGCTAGATTTAATGACTTTTGAAAGGCCTGAGTAAACATGTGTGCTACTTTCGGTTGCTCAATTGTAATTCTTTGAAATCAAAATACTGGCAGACACTGGGGACTGCCTGTCCAGTGGCCAATCCACTCCAACCCGTTTTCTTTGCTTGCTGCCCAGAGAAGTACCTGACTTCCCAGCATCCCCTGCAGCTAGTGGTGGTCATGTGACCTCATTCTGGCCAATGAGATATAAGTGGATGCCTACTTGAGGCAGGGGCTTCTAGGAAGGACCTTCCTTTCTTTTCTAATAAAAGGAGAAAAAAGAGTAGCAAATCGTGGCTTTTCCCTTCTGGCTTTTGGGTCCCGTCATGTGAGGACATGATGTGTGGGTCTGTGGCATCTTGTGAGCCACAGTACATAACTGGCACACTTACCTGGTGTCTTGATAATACCGTCAAGATGCTGCACCAAGCTTGGAACTGCCAACCCCCAGACTTCTTGTTATAATTAAAAGTGCTTTTTACTTAGGGCTGTATTATTGCAGCAGATACATCAGGATCTACAACTCTCTCTTCAGCCGCATTTTCTTGCTCTGCTGCCACTGGTCTAATGTGCTACCATTCATTTGTTCATCAGTCATTTCCAAGCCCTTTGTGTATCGTAGAGACTGTGTTAACTTTGGGATTATTGCAACAACAAAGGAAATACTCTGTTCTCAGGAATTTTTACTCAAGTGGGTGAAACATTAAAAAAGCCGGCCAATTGTGGGGAGATAGAAGATGCTAAGAGGGCACGTGTGTTTGCTCCCTTCCCAACCAGTGAGGCTGGTCCCACGTCTTTCTCTCTCTCAGGTAGCTGTGAGTTTTGGCACTGGGTCTCCCATCACACTTTGCCCAGGCATCATGATTGGCAAATTCTTTTCCTCTCATTCATCATGCTACAGCATCAGCAGGAGCACTGTTTACTCAAGTAAGGATTTTAAATCCAGTGAAATGATTCCACTTCTTTTTTGTTTTTTTAAAAGTAAAATCAGGCAATTCTTTTTAGAAAAAAATCAACTAGGAACAAAAAAAGGAAAGATTAATTTTTTAGAAACTTCTTACCCAGGTGAAACAGAGACGGTCTTCTGTTTCTGAAAAATGGCGTTTTCTGGCAGATAAATCATGCCTTAGTCTCTACCATTCATCAGCAGTGAGAACTGAACAATTTTTTTTAAAGGGGGAACTAATGTGATAAATTTGATAGAAAGAAATCAAAGAAGGAGAAAAATGAGGCATTTTAATTTCCTTAAAAACTGGTGAGGTTTTAGGCATAAATACACAGGTGGGAAAGTCTGGTCAGGTGATACAACAGGGGAAAGGCCAGTGATAAGGGACTCTCATGACAGTGGACTCTGCTTGTAGATTTCCCTGTCTTTTTATTTCGTCACATTTACCCTGTGCCAGCCACTGCTCTTGGAGCCACCCTACACAGTTAATAATATTATTATTCCCATTTTCTAGATGAGACTCTGAGAGTACACATTTCTTGACAAGGTTACACAGCTAGTGAACGGCAGAGCCAGGACCTGGTCTGTGAGCCTCCGAAGCTTCAGTGTGCTCATATTAGTTTCCTTTTGCTGCTGTAACAAATTACCATAATTTTTGTGCCTTAAAACAACACAAATATCTTACAGTTCTAAAGGTCAGACATAAAAAAATGGGTCAACTCCTGGAAGCTTGAGGGGAAAATCTGCTTCCTTGCTCTGAAATCGAGCAGGACCCTACAGGACCTTCTAGGGGACAGACCTCTGTGTCCCCTGCCTCTTGTTTATAGAAAACCTTTAGCCTCCTAGGCCTTCCCCAAGTTCCCAAGAGCAAATTTAATCACAGAAATGAGAAAATGCAGAAACAAAGGAAAACAGTCAAGCAAGACAAAAGAATAATAGTTTAGCCACAAAACAAAGTTAAGACCTTTAGTTCCTCTTCAAGGGCTACAGATAATATCCTGAGCCATATCCTTGAGTTGCTTTGCAGATACTAAAAACCCCACAGGTGGAGGAAGTTAACTACATGATGACCACCAGCACGGAGGTCCCAGACCAGTTAGAACCAGAAGGTTGATGACTGAAATTTCTGAAATACCTCCCAGTTATCTCACCACCAACCAATCAGAAGAATGTCCACGAGCTGATCAGGCAGCCTGCAACCCTCTCCCTCAGCTTGCTTTTAAAAACCCTTCCCCAAAAGCCAGGGGAGAGTTCAAGTCTTTTGAGCCTAAGCTGCCCATTCTCCATGCTGGGCGCCTTGCAATAAACACTGTACTTTCCTTCACCACAATCCAGTGTCAGTACATTGGCTTTGCTGTGCATGGGGCGAGTGGACCCAAGTTTGGTTTGGTAATCCACATTCCTTGCCTCATGGCCCATTCCTCCATATTCAAGGCCAGCAATGGAGCATCTTGAAGTCTCTCTCTGTGACATCCACTCCATCATTATATCTCTTCTCTGACTCTGACTCTCCTGCCTCCTGTTACCATGGCTGTTAGTCTTGACCCCTAACCCTCCGCCTTGCTTGAGGGGATGTAAGTTGCAGAGAAGTGTTATCCTTATCTTACAGGAGACCACCAGAAGAGGAAAAACGAGAGCCCACCGGAACTGGTTCGAATCAGCAAGGGCCAAGACGGCAGAAGCCCCGACCTCCAGGAGACCGTGAACTTCATTATACGCTCACTGTAATACATTAGCAGCTAAATAACACCCACCAGTACCGTGACCGTTGACAGTTGCCATGGCAACAGCCGGAGGAGGGCATACGAGGACTGAAAAGGGGTGTTGTTCCAGTGCTGAGCATACTACACCCCTATTCTCGGAGAAGTCATGAACATTTCTCCCTCTCTTTACTCAGTTCCCTCCCTTTCGCCTCGACCCTCCTATATACACGGTGTCTCAGACCAAGGCGGGTTGAGAAGTTGATTTTCGAACTCAGTCCCCGCTTCTCCATTCTCTGGCCATCGAATAAAGCTTGTGCTGTTTCAGCCTCAGCGTCGGTTTCGTCATTGGCTGTGTGAATCCGAACAGAAAAAGCACCTTCCCCACCAAGGCAGGGGGCTTCAGCCCTGGCGAGGGCCTAAGTGGTGATCTATAGGACCAATCTGGTAACACCCCCTCTTATAAGGCCCCTGTGGTTCCATTAGGCCTGCCTGGATAATCCAGGATCAGCTCCCCGTCTCAAGATCCTTAATTTAATTACCTCTGCAGAACCTGCTTTTGACATGCAAGGTAACGTATTCACAGGTTCCGGAGATTCAGATGGGGACATCTGGCCTCCTTTTCTTAGCAGGGTAGTTTTGAGCTCCCCCAGGGCGCTGTATTTGGCAGTAGCTCATTCCTGTGTTTGCTGAGGACTGTGGGTGTCTGCCCTAACTGATGCAACCACTCTACTGATGGACATTTCGCTCTTTGGGAGGTACTTCCCCAGATACCTCGGAATTCAAATCAACACGCACTGGAAAAAGAAAGGGAGAAACCGAATATATGAATCTAAACAATCACGTTTCGGTAGAGCAAACACATTAGCCTCTAGCCCGAAGTTGCAAGACAATGTGTTGCTCTCTCTGGCACTGCAGGTAAATCACATCGTGCGTGGCTTTGGCATCATTACCAGCTTTCTCTGACACAAGACTTTCAAATGGCATCTGAAATTGGCAAATTAAGCTAGAAATATAATGTGGCAATAAAAATGAGACGTTTTGATTTTCTAAGATATTGTTATTGGAGATGAATTATAATGCTAAGCTTTGGAGAGAAAGCCCTCATCCACATGAGCTGTACTACTCAATGTTTGTTTGATATCAAAATCCCCTGGTCTCTTGCCCTTCCCAAGAAAAAAAATACTGTGCAAAATACAGTTATTGCTATGAGGAAACAGAATGTAATTTCATGAATCAGTTTAAAAGAAGTGTTTTGCCTGATTGCTCTCTCACAGTGTCTCTGGAAGACAAATAAGTAAAACACTGAAAAAGAATAAGGGATGTAGGAAAAAAAAATTTTAAGGTCGGATTTTAAATTTGTAAGTGCTATGCTAGACAGAGCTAATACAGTTAACTTCAAACTGTAATGACAGCCTTTATTAACATTAAATCCAACACAGAAAAATAAACTTTCCTCACATGTTGACCACGTGCCAGGCACTCTTCCAAATATTGTAGGTGTATCAACTCCTTTAAGCTTCCCAGTGATCTTCGAAGCTCTGGCCTACTGTTATTATGATTCCCATTTTAAAGATGTGAGAACAGAGAGGCTGAGCAACTCGCCTAAGGTCACACAGCAGAGTCACAACTTTAATTTAGGATCCTGACTCCCTAGGCTGTGTGCTCAGCCACTGTGCCATCACTGCTTCTCAGTAAGTCTTCACAGGAAACATTTCCACATGGCAATGAACAGTTTTCATTGTAATAGGAAAAACTATAGATGGAAAGAAGGAAAACAGTCACCCAGCATCCCACTTAGCTATTTTTCTGGTGACTTTTCTCTATGTGCATACATACATGCAAACACCAAGAGAGATGAACACAAACGTGCATCCAAAGACCCAGTCAGAAAATTCTGTCCAAAGGACAAAAAAAGTCACCCAGAATCCCACGTTTATACCCCTTTAAAAGCTGCATCGAAAATTATAATAATCTAGGGGAAAGAGCACGGAGGATGATAAGCTGCCTTCCTCATTACCCGAGATAATCATTCCAAAGTGAGTTGCAGAGACCTGGGTTGTCAATGAATGTAGGCAGAGTTTTTGACTTCAGAGGATTAACTTAAACCCTTTACAGATTCTCAAGCCCGTGCTGATGCAAGGCTGCAGGGTATGAGAGCTACGTGCAACCAACCTACGACTCACTCAAACCAGATTCTCTTTTCCCTTGTGTGTAGGTATCCACACAGCAATACACTGTCCCAGACTGTTACCCTATATTTCTGTTGCTTATTTTCCTCTTTCCAGGAAGACTGCCTCTTATATAAAAATAAACTTTGTGAGCAGGGAGGAAAGGAGGAAAGGAGGGAGAAAAAAAGGGAGGGAGGGGCAGAGAAAGAGAGAGACAGAAAGAGAGAGGAAGGCTTTCTCAATTTTCAAGTTTGTTCCTATGTCCTTCCTACACACTCCTTGCCCTTGTGCCCCATATTAAATAGGGGCATAAAAACAACAACAACAGTAATAATACAAATAAAATGATGGTAAAGAAAACCATTTCTGTAGGGCATATTATATTCTCAGTGCCTATCAATTTTTTGAGAACACCTACAGTTTGCAAATTATAAAAACAATATGATTCTCATTTCAAAGTCTGTGCATCTCAATAGCCAGCTTTACACTGTTCTCATCAAAGGCCGCTGCTGTCAATACAATCCATTTTGTGCACATCAAAGTAGAAGCTTGACTCACAGGGTTGAAAGACAGGAAGAGACTTGTGACATGATCTCATCCTGTGGTTGCCAACCCTGGCTATGCGTCAGAATCTTCTAGAAAGCTTTAACAGTTCAGATACCCAGGCCTCAACCTTAGGGTATTCTAGACAGAGGCTATGGGCTGGGACCTGGGCATCTAAGTTTTTAACAAGCAACCTAGGGGTATAATGTATTATGAAATACAGGACTTCCCTGGCCGTCCAGTGGTTAAGACTTTGTGCTTCCACTGCAGGGGGCACGGGTTTGATCCCTGGTCGGGGAACTAAGATCCCGCGAGCAGTGCAGCGTGGCCAAAATATAAAAATAAATTTAAAAATATATCTATATTTGGCCTTCATCTCTGTTCCTGGCACAGAGCTCCTAAAACTTAACTTTAAGAGCCATGAAGAAGACTTTTATCATTCATAACAAGCCAGCCCCTTTTAACCACATCTGAGTTTATGTTATTGAGGTGACTTTGGAAAAGCCCCTAAGGATGGGGGCCCCGGTTGCCAGGGGAACAAGTGATGTGATTAGAGGGCTGGGACTTTCAGCCTCACCGCCCCCCATCTCCAGGGAGGGGAGAGTAGCTGGATATTGAGTTCCACCATCAATGGCCAATGATTTAAACAAGCATGCCTCCATAATAAAGCCTCCACAAATGTCCCTAAAGAACAGGGTTCAGAGAGCTTCTGGGTTGGTGACCACGTGGAGGTGCCGGGAGGGTGGCTTGTCCAGAGGGGGCATGGAAGACCCCTGCCCCATCCACTGCCCCCAGGATCCCCTCCCCCATCCCTTCCCCTATGCATCTCTTCCATCCGGCCTTTGCTGAGCTGTATCTTCTTATAATGAACTGGTAATCTAATAAGTACATTGTTTTCCTGTGTTCTGTGAGCCATTCTAGCAAATGACTGAATCTGAGAAGGAAGTCGTGAGAACCTCTGATTTGTAGCCAAGTAGGACAGAAGTTGTGGGTAACCTGGGGACTCCCCACTTGCCATTGGCAACTGAAGTGGGAGGTAGTCTTGTGGGAGTGAGCCCTTAACCTGTGGGAACTGTTGCTAACTCTGGGTTGATGGTGTCAGAACCGAACTGAATTGTGGGACACCCAGCTGGTGTCACAGAATCACTTGTATGGAAAACCCACACATCTGGTGTCAGATGTGGTGTGGGTAGCAGGGCATAGCGAGGGGAAACAGAGAGCAGGTTTGTTTTCTTACATTAGGAAATTCTAAAGTCTCTGGAACCAATGCTATGATTCATCTCATTGTTCAGGAAATGAAGCTGAAGCCCAGAAACTTACAGGTAAAGGACAGCAACCATAACCATCATATAATCATGATAGCTAATACATACATAGCACTTACTATGTGCCAGGCACTGAAAGATGTACTTTTATTATATCTGATATCTATGTTGTAGGTACTGTTATTATCCCACTTCACAGACAAGGGGGCTGAGGTTCAGAGAGGTTAATTAACTGGCTCAAGGTCACACAGCCGGTAGGTGGCAAAACCAGCAGTCTGATTCCAGAGTTCTTACCCTCAACCACTGGGCTATACTGCCTCATATAATTTATAGATATTCCTCACATAGTAGAACTCAGTCATTATTGATGCTTTGAATTTATAGCCTTATACTCCAGAATGAAATCAAATAGGTAAGTACATTGTCCAGTTTTAATACTGCCCTCTGTGGTCTTCTATATTTTACTTGTTTCTTTGTAATTCCTAAGTGCTGGGTAATATGTAAAATGCTTGGTGAATGATCTCCTTGAGTCCTCTCAGCAACTCTGTGAGCTAGGTGTTCTTGTCCCCACTTTACAGATGAGAAAACCGAGGCTTAGAAAGCCAAACGACTTGCTCCAGGTCACACAGCTAGTAAGTTGCAGGGCAGGGATTTTCACTTTGGTCTGTCGGACTCTGAAGAGGCCAGCCTCTTAGTGTTTCGACTCTACTGCTTTTAACTCATTGCTGTAAAGCCTCGGCCTCTTCCAGGCGTCATACATACTCAAGAGAGATGAGTACTGTTAGGAGTTGAATTGCCCAGGGGCCTCACGGGGCCTCCCGGGGCCTCCCAGGGGCCTCCCAGGGGCCTCCCTGGTGGCGCAGTGGTTGAGAATCCGCCTGCCAATGCAGGAGACACGGGTTCGAGCCCTGGTCCGGGAGGATCCCACATGCCATGGAGCAGCTGGGTCCGTGTGCCACAACTGCTGAGCCTGTGCTCTGGAGCCCACAGGCCACAACTGCTGAGGCCCGTGAGCCTAGAGCCCGTGCTCTGCAACGGGAGAGGCCGCCGCCGCCGTGGTGAGAGGGCTGTGTGCCACTGCGAAGAGCGGCCCCCGCTCGCCTTCAACTAGAGAAAAGCCCGCGCGCAGCAACGGGGACCCAGTGCAGCCAAAAATAAATTAAAATAATTAATTAATTAACAACAACGCCGCCCCCCCCCCCCAAAAAAAGAGTTGAATTGCCAAGAAGATGAAGTCCTGGCCCCCGGTTCCTATGACCTCATTTGGAAAGAGGGTCTTTACAGAGGACCAAGTTAAGATGAGGCCCACTGGGGGTGCGCCCGATCCCACGGGGCTGTGTCCTTATAAAAGGGGGAGGTTTGGACACAGAGCGGAGAAGGGAGACGCCATGAAGACACAGGGAGAGCCCCACGTAGAATCCGAGGAGTGCTTGAGGCCACCGGGAGCCGCGGCACAGGCAGGGAAACAGATTCTCCCGCAAGCTCTCAGAAGGCGCCACCCCTGCCCACACCCCGATTTCCGGCTTCCGGCCCCAACGCGGTGAGGCAGTACGTTTCTGTTGCTCAAGCCACCTGATTCGCGACACTGTGTTTGCAGCGCCAGGAACGAATACGAGTGTCTCCACGTGAGTCTGTGGCTTCAACCCTTCCATCTTGTTTCACCGCCACCCCCACCCCCAACCCCCAGGAGGAGCGGTCCCCACTGCCACTGACCTTCATGGTCGAGCTGAACGGAGCGGGTGGATACCGTCACCGGCGTCCCATTTTGACCACACTTGGCACCAGATGCCACCTGGAACAGAACGTGTGACAGTATTAGCCGAGTCTATAGAACCCGCTGCAGGGACTGGGACTCCTGTGTGGGTGAGAGCTTTGAATGGTCTCTACCTCCTTTCGGTGAGCCCCGCAGGCACGAGCAGGACAGACACCCCCGTGCAGACGGGACACACAGGCAAACTGGGGTGCTGGTCTGACCAGGGAGGGGACGAGAACTTGACATGCCGTGAGGTTCACCACACTCCAGGGTCCTGCACACGAGCACAGCCCGCTCTCCTCAAATACAGCCAGTCCGCTGTTGCTATCTTTCTGCTACACACCCACCCCTTCCACTGCACTGTTACAACCCCGTTCCAGTTTCAGACCACTGCCCTGAAGTTTTTTCTCTTCTGTTATTTATCGTAGACATTTAAAAAGATTATACATATATATGTGTGCACAGATGTACATATATATACACACGCACATATACACGTACACTCACATGGAAAGAAAAAAAGGTTGCAACAAAGAATGTATGTTATATAATGTCATTTTAGTAATAAAATAAATTATACCTCTAATAGTTGGCATTAACTGAATATTGATTATATGCTAAGTACTCTGCATATTGTGTCTTATTTTGCTAATACTATTAGTAGTATAATATATGTTAATAAGTGCAGAGAGAAAAACAAACTAAAAGACTAAATACTCACCTCCTGATGATGGGAAACTACTGGGGAGATGTGGAAGATGTTTCCTTTCTTTATATTTTTGTAACAGTCTTGCTTAAAAGAAGCCTGTGTTGGGAGTTCCCTGGCGGTCCAGTGGTTAGGACTTGGTGCTTTCACTGCCGGGGCCCAGGTTCAATCCCTGGTCGGGGAATTAAGATCCCCCAAGCCAATGGTGTGGCCAAAAATGAATAAATAAAAATAAAAGAAGCCTGTGTTCTTGAATTTATCATTAACCCTACCAAGAAATCATAAAATTGAAATATCAAACTCATGTGATCATTTGGCTCTGAGGTCATAACTGGCATCTCTGGGGTGATACTTGGTGTGCAAATTTGATTTACTTGGCTCACAGAAGTTTTTTTTTTTTTTTTTTTTTCTTTTTTAAGTATTTTGGAATCAGTTGCCAATATTTTAAAAATCAGGGGCTTCCCTGGTGGTGCAGGGTTGAGAGTCCGCCTGCCAATGCAGGGGACACGGGTTCGTGCCCCGGTCCGGGAGGATCCCACGTGCCACTGAGCGGCTGGGCCCGTGAGCCGTGGCCACTGAGCCTGTGCGTCCGGAGCCTGTGCTCCGCTATGGGAGAGGCCACAGCAGTGAGAGGCCCGCGTACCGCAAGAAAAAAAAAAAAATTAAGGAGGTTGCATTAACACCATTTTTCAGCTTCAAATGAAAAATAAGTGTCTGGGAACGTGCTGAGGGTAAAGTTGGTAGAACCAGCTGTCTGGCAAATGGGCTTCACCCTCCTGCTTTGCTCGTTTTTGTCACTGCCTGGTCCTGGAGGGCAGAGGCTCCCAGACTTGGAATCATTTGGGGATCTTGGGAAACTACTGATGGCAGAGCCCCTACCCGGAGGTTGTGTTTTAGTTGGTCTCAGGTGGTGCTGGGCATTGGGTGTTTTCAACATTTCCCAGGGACTCTAATACATGGTCAGGTGTGAGAATCTTCTCGGAATCCAGCCTTCTATTCTGAGCAGGAATTCCCTCTATGTTGTGATCAATATCAGTTCGTAGGTATTACCTCCTCCTACAATGATTTCCATGTCTAACTGGGCTCTAAATCTTAAACTGAATTGATTGCAGAAGCACTGGTGGTGGATGTTTAGGTTCTCTGCTGCCTGCTTGTAGATCTAAGGTCTAAGGAGAAGCATTTGGGTGTCCCTGGCCTCAGCCCTCCAGAGCAATCTTCTAAAGGAGGGATTCACAAACAAGAAGTTCTACATGTTGGCTGAACATGCAACAGCTGAGGAGCCTTGAAGATAACAGGTGCCGCCCTGGTTCCCACACACAGATTCTGATTTCATTGGTCTAGGGTACAATTCCAGCCTCACAATTTATTTTTAAGTTTCCCAGATGATTCTAATGTCAAGCCACGGCTGCAAACTGCTGATCGAAAACTGGATTTCTCATCCTCAGCACTGCTGATACTTTGGGCTGGATCATTCTCTGTCGTGGGGCCGTCCTGTGCATTGCAGGGTGTCTAGTAGCATCCCTGGCTCTACCCACTAGATGCCAGCAGCACTGCCCGAGTTGTGACAACCAAGAAACATCTCCAGACATTGCCAAGTGTCCCCTGGTGGGGAGGCAAAATCACCCACAGTTGAGAACCCCTGGCCCAAACCCACCTGGGAACAGAGATCAGATTGGTCCCGTGGGAATCAATCACCATGGAGACATAGGTTTCATAGGCTCCCAGCCCTGCAATTTCTGACTCAGCAGGCCTTGAGCGGGGCCCAAGGGCCTGCACTTTTAACAAAGCTCCTTGATGGGTTCTGGAGGTTTGAATACAACCGAACAACCCCTGGAAAGAGCAGCAGCGTCTATCACGCCTCTGTGATGAGCCCCGGGCCGGCTGTTTATTCTGCCGTTACCCCGGACTCTCCCAACTAGTAGCTAATGACCCAGTGACCATAACTAACTACCTTGTGAGTGTCTGCTTCCGAGTCATTCTCTTGGTCCTCGACTCTTTGGGGAACACTCATTTGGTTACCCATTGTTCCTGCAACAGAGAAAAAGGGAGACACAGAGAACAATGAAAACCCAAGACCAGCAGAAGTCTCACTCCTGCCTATAAAACTAAGGTGCAGAGACTGCCAAGTTACGGTGGGTATATTATCACAAGCCCCAGGTAGACCAGTTGCTTATGTTTATTTTGGGGAATGAGGGGAGATTTGGGGCTCATAAATTCAACAGAATTAAAGTCAAATGCAGCCCCAGTTTTCAATTGCATTTCATCGCTGGGAGAATATTATCTCAGAAAGGATATTCTGTGTAGATAACATTTTCTTCTTTCTTAGCCAGTCACAACTATTATATCAAGGAGATTTTAGAATGGGGACAGTTAAAATAATACTTATAATTTTTAGTATTCTCTGATCCTCAAAAACTAAATTTAGTCCCCTGTTAAAACCTCTCATAGGACTGGCATTTTTTTTTCATAGCACTTAGCACTACGTGTAATTATATGTTTATTTGGCTATATTTTCTTTCTTTTTTTTTTTAAACATCTTTATTGGAGAATAACTGTTTTACAATAGTGTGTTAGTTTTTCTTTTACAACAAAGTGAATCAGTTATACATATACATATGTTCCCATATCTCTTCCCCCTTGAGTCACCCTCTCTCCCACCATCTCTATCCCACCCATCTAGGTGGTCACAAAGCACAGAGGTGATCTCGCTGTGCTATGCGGCTGCTTCCCACTAGCTATCCACCCTAGGTTTGGTAGTGTATATATGTCCCTGCCACTCTCTCACTTCGTCACAGCTTACCCTTCCCCCTCCCCATATCCTCAAGTCCATGCTCTAGTAAGTCTGTGTTTTATTCCCGTCCTACCAGTAATCTCTTCTTGACATTTTTTTTTTCTTAGAGTCCATATATATGTGTTAGCCTACGGTATTTGTTTTTCTCCTTCTGACTTACTTCACTCTGTATGACAGACTCCAGGTCTATCCACCTCATTACAAATAACTCAGTTTCATTTCTTTTTATGGCTGAGTAATATTCCATTGTATATATGTGCCACATCTTCTTTATCCATTCATCTGTTGATGGACACTTAGGTTGCTTCCATGTCCTGGCTATCGTAAATAGAGCTGCAATGAACATTTTGGTACATGACTCTTTTTGAATTATGGTTTTCTCAGGATATATACCCAGTAGTGGGATTGCGGGGTCATATGGTAGTTCTATTTTTAGTTTTTTAAGGAATCTCCATACTGTTCTCCATAGTGGCTGTATCAATTTACATTCCCACCAGCAGTGCAAGAGGGTTCCCTTTTCTCCATACCCTCTCCAGCATTTATTGTTTCTAGAGTTTTTGATGATGGCCAATCTGACTGGTGTGAGATGATATCTCATTGTAGTTTTGATTTGCATTTCTCTAATGATTAATGATGTTGAGCATTCTTTCATGTGTTTGTATTTGGCTATATTTTCATTCATTTATTGATTCAACAAATATATAGTGAGTGCCAGCTCTGTACCTTACGCTATGGCAGACACTAGAGTTACAGCTGTGAATTAAATGGATGAGGCCCCTGACTTCATGGAGTTGAAATCTGTTGGGTGGACAGACAATAAACAAATAGACAATAAATCCACAAATCAGGCCATTTTCGATAGTTCAAGGCAGCATGGTGCAGTGGTTATGAGCACAGACCGGGAGCAAGACAACCCGGGCTTGAACCCTCTCCCTGCCCCTCACTGCTGTGTGTCCTTGGATGAGTTGATTAGCCTCTCTGTGCCTTATAGGACTGCTACAAGGACACAATGAGTTAATGCTTGTAAAGTGGTTAGAATAATGTGTGGCTCTTAAGAAGCAAAATATATGTTAATGTGTTATCAAAACACATAGGATTCAGTGCTATGAATAAAAAGGAAATTTGTAATGTAACAAGAGGGGGGCCACAGCAGAGGGCAAGAGGTGGCAGCACTGAATAGGATGGTTCTGGAATGAAGTAACAAGTGATCTAGATTTGGAGGGCAAAACAGAGTATTTAACTTCTGTCTGCCTTCCCCAATAAACTGTAAGCACCACGAGGGCAGGGACTGTCTGTCTTTACCCACTGTTATATCTCCTAGTCTCAGCACTGCATTTGCATTGATCAGGTGCTAAGTTATTACTTATTAGTTGAGTGAAGGGAATAATCATTCATAACAACCCCTCATCCGGCAGGCGCTGAACTAGACACTTACCCACATTATCACTAAACCTCTCAAGAGTCTTGTTAGAACAGTAATGATAATAGTTAACAATAATTTAGCGTGTTCTCAGTTCCAAGCACTGTTTTCCAAGAGCGTTTCCTGTACCGTCTCACGTAGCCCCACACACCCGTGTGAAAGAGGTGTTGCCGTCGTGTCCCTCTAGCTGAGAGGAAGCTGAGTCACAAGGAGGTAAATTACTTTCCAAAGGTCAGCCTGTTCAAGGTGGCAAACACCGTCTGCCTGTGCTCCCAACCACTGGAATGTTCCACATATTATTACCTCCCCTTGTAAAGGAGGGAATCGAGTCTCCCAACCTCACCCAGGACACATCCAGAAAATGGCCGAGTGAGGATTTCACCCAGAGTATGTCTGCTTCCAGAAGTGGGACTCTTTCAGCCACTCCAAGCTTCCTTACTACCTGAAAGCTTCTCTTCCATGCACACAAACGAGTCCAGCGTAGCGTGCGTCTCCAAAGACCTGGCTGCTGGCTCATCTGCCCTGATGGCTCTCGGAATAACAGCCAGGGCTTTTGCTTTCTGGCTGAAAGCAGCCAGTGCGTCTCCAAGGATTCCCATGGGCCTCTGGCCCATGGTATGAGTTTTTATGCCCTGGTAATAGACTCAAGTAATCAGAAATTGGGGAGGCCAGAAAGGGGCTTTCTTGGGGGAACCTGGTAGATATCAGAATCTGGGGATTATATATGTTTACTAATTACAACATGTAATCAAGCTGAGCAATGCTAAAACATACAGGACACTAGTTATGTTGCAATATTTTCTATTTATAAAATCCAAGATATACATACTTACAATAGGCCATCACCTCATCTATAAATGGGACTTTATGAATCTAATATTGAATATTCAAGGCCAGGGTCAGGAAATGACAGCTGGGGGACAAATCCAGCCTGCTGCCTGTTTTAGTATGGCCAGTGAGCTAAGAATGGGTTTTACATTTATAAGTGGTTGGAAAAAAAATCAGAAGAATCCATAGATTGTGACACATGAAAATTATATGAAATTCAAATTTTGGTATCCATAAATACAATTTTATTGGAGGACGTCCATGCCCATTCATTTATGTATTATCTACGTACGTCTGCTTTCACGCACTGAGGGAGAGTGGGGTAGTTGCAACAGAGACCATATGGCCTGCAAAGCTTAAGATATTTACTGTCTGGACCTTTCTGCAAAGTTTATCACTTCTGCTCAAGGTCACCCTTGAGCAGGATGGGTAACATATACCCCTTTTGCAAATAAGGAGATTGAAGCAGCTGAGAGGTTAAGTGGCGTCCAAACTGAGACTGACCAGGATTTGAACCCACTGTGTATAAAAATAATGACAACACCACTCTAACAACCACAGTAATGATGAGGTAGTAATAAGAAGAACAACAAATTTGGTGAGTGCTTACCATGTGCTGAGAAACTGTTCTAAGAGCTTTACGTGCTGTCAATGAATTTATTCCTTACAGCAAATCAACAAGGCAGTGGTATCATCATTCCAATTTTACAGATGAGAAAAACTGAGCTTTGTAGGTTAACTTCCTCGACCAAGGCCCCTTGCAAAAATGGACACACATTAGATGACATCTCCATCATCCAGGTTTTATAAAATTAAAAATTATTTACCAATAGATTTACAAACTTTCAAAGTTCCTGTTATTCAATCTAAATTTGGTCCACTTTGGGGGCTACCTTCAATAAAAATGTCTGAGGTCATGAAAAAAATCTTTGGCCTGGGAGAGGTGTCATGTGTGTAAGCAGGAGAGAAATTTTTTCAACCCACAGAGTTTGGGTTCCATTACCCCAATCATTGCACTTTTACGGAGCCTCTTGGCAGATTCAAGGCCAAATGGACTGAAACAAGGAAAATCCATTTGCACGTCTTTTGCAGGGACAACTTGGACTCAGATAACATTGCTTTCCACCAGCAGTTACAACATATGTGTTGTGAAATTGCTCCTTGCCCTTCCTTCAAATTTTGCGAGGAGCCGGATTTCCACGAGACAAAAACAAACAGTTACTGCCACCTATTGGTCAACGTCAGTATCGGCAGAGATGAACATATTCAGCCTCCAGGGCAAGGTCAAAATGTCTGGGGAGGTCACAGGAAACGGTTTTACGTTTGGCAGTTAAACCTTCCGATAAAAGCTGGCAAGAGAGTGGCAAGTCCTCTAGCCCCAAAGATAGTACAACTAATAAGACAATAATGATGATCACATCTGCCTTATGACGTGCCAGCCCAGTGCTAAGAATTCTAGGGGGAGAGCACTGCAGCAGGATAAAAATGTGGGCTCTGGAGACAAACCACCAAGCTGAGAGTCCCTGCTTGGCTACTTACTGAATGAGTGGCCCCGAGCCAGTTACTGAGCCTCACTGGGGCCTCAGTTTCCTCTTCTGTAAAATGGGGATAATAGGGGGCACACACTTAAGAGTTTCATGGGAGTTAAGGCGTTAATACGTGGAAGGTGCCCTGAACAGGGTCTGGCACGCAGTGAGTACCCTGAAGGTGTTCTTCACGATTAGAAGTATCACCATGATCATCACTGATATTTTCAGTCATTTTCCCCCAGTTGTCTGATCTAATCAGCTAAAGAACTTTGCAGCACTTCTGATTCCCACGATCGTCTCACCAAAAAGTCCAGGTCGGGGACTCTGTGAGGCAAGGACCCTTTTTATCCCCATTTAGCAGATGGTAAAACCGAGGCTCCAGGTGGTCCAGGTGACAATTCCTGTCTGTGATGAAGTTCTCTCCAGTCTCCAACAAAGGAGAAACACAAATCAGATGACAAGTTTTTTCATCAAGAAAAGCATATTCTTTGAAAGAGCTGGGTTTTATTTTGGAAAAAAAAAAAAAGTTTGAAGGTGATGTTTGATGTTTGATGAACTGATGGTGTGAGTTGTTTTGTTCTTATGACCTTATCTGACATTAAAGACAAGCCTCCATATGGCAGAGGGGTTTGTTTTTGAAATTGGACTCATGTTTGAGGGCCCAGCATTTGGAGAACAGGGGGTAAGTCTTTGGCTGGGGCTCATTCAGATGAGAAAGTCCCTTCACTTCTCCACTTCCCGACTGTGTCCTTGAGGCCAGTCTTCAAACTGGGTTACACATTAGAATCACCGTTGGAGATTTAAATGCCCGGGCCCGGGCCCCAGCCAGACCCATTCCATCAGACTCCCCGGGGTGGGGCCCCGGCATCGGAATAGTTTCAAGATCTCTGGGTGGCTTCCATGACAGCTGAGGCCAAGAGGTGGTGCTGTTTTGGATATTTTGGGGGAAGTGAGCGTCCCCCAGGCCAGGGACCCTTCCAGATGCTAGCTACCCTGGTACCCCAGAACCAGGCTCGGGGTTCTCAGACGGAGGAAGGGCATTGGCTTTCAGGTCCCACAGATCACAATCAGCGTGGGCATCTGAAAACATTCACAACCCTTTCAAGGCACTTCTCTTTTTTTTTTATTGGCTGCACCGCCCGTGTGGCGTGTGGGATCTTAGTTCCCCGACCAGGGATGGAACCTGCACCCCCTGCAATGGAAGTGTGGAGTCTTAAACACTGGACCGCCAGGGAAGTCCCCCACTCCTTTTTGAGCCCTCTGTTTTGTCAGCCTGCAAGTCAAAAGAAACCTCCTGGGTCTCCGGCTTTCCTTCCCGGAGAATAGGGGTGCAGGGCACACTTGTCCTGGACAGCCTCACCTCCTGATTGGTTGTTGAGAAGGGAGGGGCACGCGCCGCGCGGGAGGAGGGTAGCAGGGCAGCCTGAGCGGGGAGCTATCACTCTCCTCCGTTTCTGGGCACCCCCTCTTCTGAGCGTTTCCTATGTGCTGAGCACTTCTGATTTGTGTGTATTGACTTCCCTTGGCCCTTTTGCAACCGCCCTCTGGGTTAGATGCTATTTTCTCCATTTTCTTTTTTTTTTTTTTTTAATTGAATGAAAGAGTCTTTAAATTCTGTAGTGCTTTACAATTTTCAAAAGTTTCACACACATGGTTTCATATAATCCGATAATAACCCTTTCCCCTTACCACTATATTGTCCCTCCCCGCTTCCCTCTCCCTACCGGTAACAATCCGTTTGTTCTCTATCTCTGTGAGTCTGCTTGTTTTTTGGTTTTAGTCACTAGTTTGTGATATTTTTTAGGTTCCACTTATAAGTGATATCATACAGTATTTGTCTTTCTCTGTCTAATTGATTTCACTTAGCAAAATGTTCTCCAAGTCCATCCATGTTGCTATAAATGCCAAAATTTCATTCTTTTTTTAATGACTGAGTAGTATTCCATTGTATATAAATGTGTGTGTGTGCGTGTGTGTGTGTATCACAACTTCTTTATCCATTCATCTGTTGATGGACACTTAGGTTGCTTCCATGCCTTGGCAACTGTAAATAATGCTGCTATGAACATTGGAGGGCATGTGTCTTTTATGAATTAGCATTTTTGTCTTTTTCGATATTTTCTCATTTTTTTATGAGAAACTGAGGCACAGGAAGGTTGTGACACTTACCCAACAATCTTTATACATCACAGTAGTGTGTGGGGAAGGTTAAATGAGGTAGGCACGTAGCAGGCACAGAGCTAGTATGTTAAATTATATGATGTCTGGGGCATTTGGCCCCAATTATCCAGGACTATATATTTACATTTCATATTTCAGATCTTGTCATATTTCTTGATGAGTTACATTATTATATTAAAATGTTCTCCTTAGAAATATGCTTCTGTTTCTCACAATGATTCAACAGCAGTGTTTCTCAAACTGGGGGCCCCCCAGGGGACACTTGGAAATGTCTGGAGACATTTTTGATGGTCATGACTCAAGATGGGAGGCTGCTACTGGCATTCAGTGGGTAGAGACCAGAGACGCTGCCAAACACCCTACAATGCACAGGACGCAGCACAGCAGAGAGTGATGGGGCCCCAATGTCACTATGTGGAGGCTGAGATGAAAAGAAAGCAGTTCATGCAGTGTTTGGCCCACTGGCTGGGGCACAGCAGTTGAGGAATAAAGATTAGCTATTATTATAAATGGTAAATAAAGTGTGCCATACTTTAAAAACAATAATACCTACTATTTCTACAGTGCCTTCTCTATGCTGGGTATTGCTCTGAATGCTTTTCTGTATTAACTCATTACATCCTCCTAAGAACCTCATGAGGCAGGTATTCTTTTGGTCCCCATTTTACAGATACAGAACCTAAGCCCAGGGACCCTAAATTCCTTGCCTAAGATCATGCTATGAACTGAATTACATCCCCCTCCAGGTTCACATGTGGAAACCCTAGCCCAATATGACTGTATTTAGAGATAGATTAGAGGAAGTTATAAGTGTGGGGCCCTAATCCTCTAGGATTAGCGTCCTTATAAGAGGGGACACCCAAGAGCTTGCTCTCTCTCTCCCACGTGAGGACACAGCAAGAGGGCAGAGGTGTGAGTACTGCAAGCCAGGAAGAGAACTTTCACCAAAATCATAATTGGTTAGGATCTTGACCTTGGACTTCCCAGCCTCCAGAATTGTAAGAAAATAAATATGTGTTGTTTAAGCCACCCAGTCTATGGTATTTTTGTTATGCAGCCTGAGCTGACCAATACAGACGATCAGCTAGTAAGAGGGAGCATCAGGACTTAACCCTTGGCAGCCTCGTTCCAGAGTTGAAACTCTTAACTTTCTTACCTTTACTGTCTCCTCTGCCATATAAGTTATGCTATATTTTATTTATTAATACAACATAGAATATTAAATATTTATTGCATATGTGTTTTTGCAGTGAGAAATTAAAATCATAACTAGTCAAGGAATGTAGCCAGATCTAAAGTGAGGAATAAAAAATTGAAAAGTCACCAATAATCTTTGGAAAGATTTAGCCCAAGGGCTTGGCAGTAGTCAGATGAGAAAACGTTAGTTTTCTATTTATTTCTCATATTAATGTTATGATCCCTTTAGCTCTGTGGTCTGACCCACAAGTAAATTGGCCATTCTGCTAGTTTCCTTTGAATCCCTCCTCATTTACTCCAGTGATTTGTGTTCATGTGGCTTCATTTAATTTAATCAACTAATTAATTTAAAAGATTTTTAATTGAATAAATTTGATGTGTAACACTGTGTAAGTTTAAGGTGCAACACGTTACTATGATACATTTATATATTGTAATGTAACTGCCGATGTAGTGATATTGATCACATTACACAATTGTAAAGCAATATTATTGTCGACACTCATTATACTGTGTACTAGATCTCTATGGCTTATTTACGACTCGTTGCAAGTTTGTTCTCTTAAACACCTTCACTCTTATCCCCTCCTAGCCCTCCCACCACCGCCAGCATCTCCTCATTTTAGTTACAGGCTAACCGTATGCCGTCCTCCTGGGAACAGATCAAACACCAAATATGGTACAACCTGCCCTGGAGAAAAGAGCATTTCTGCAGCTGCCTTACCAGCCGGCAGCTAAATGCCTGTCAAATGGAAGAAGGAGGTCCTCGAATGGTGGAATGGTGACAGAATTAGTCACCAAGTAAACAGAAACTCCTTTGATCAATGCAATGGAATGCAGGCACACGGTGGCCCTTCTCACCACCCGTTGAGGGCAGTGTCAACATGGCCAGGCTGGCACACCCAGCAGAAGCCCTCTGCTCCCCGCCTCCAAAGGCAGGGCCAAGATGAGTAAAGAGAGCAGGCCCGCCCTGCCAGGTGCCATGGCCCTGCATCTCCCCATGGTCCCCAGCACCGTGCTGGGAACATGGGCTGCAGCGTGCAGTGGTGCAGGCTGCCACCCGCACGAGGGAGCACGTGAGGACCGAAATCCATCCGTCTCCGTGCTCCCCAAGTCCTGTGCCCTGCGCCCTGGCACGGGCCCATGTGGGCCCAGGGGAAGGGGCTTCTTTATCCAAATGGCACTGAGTGTTTTAGGAACGCCTGGTGACTGATGTCCTGCTGTAGGCACATTCCACTGTGTTTGCAGCCATTTACGCATTGCTGTTCCTAGAAGGGTCAGAGCTCAGTATCTTATTCTGAGCGTGGCACCGACCATTTCTAAGCTCATAAAGATAGCAGGTGACATTAACTGCAGGCTTACCATGAGCCGGGCGGGGCCAGGAGTGGGCTGGGGCAGGAGAGGCGTCCCCCTCAAGGCTGGGCAGGTGCAGATGGGCAGCTAAGAGTGAGGGCCCCCCTGCATTTTGCCCCCAAGGTGCCTGGGGCCAGGCACTTTATTTACATCGCCTCCATTTTCTCTTTCAGCAGCCCACATCATTCCCCCATTGCACGGGTAAAGGAACTGAGGCTTAGTGACGCAAGCCCTTCATCCCTAGAATATACACTCCACGAGGGCAGGTACCTTGCTTGTCCCGCTTGCACAGAGTGAGCCCTCAATTCACCTCTGCTGATTAAATGGATAAAGGAGAGTAAAGTAATCCTGATCAGAAAGAAAGCTCTGGACAGGCAGAGCTAAGCTTGAACCTGGTTCCACATGACTCAGGCACTCAGATCCTTAACCGCTTCCAGGCCCAGGTCTGGGCGGCAAAAGAAGCTGCTGACATGCTGACACTCCGCAAACGTTTAACCCGCCAGCAGCTCGGGCAGGCCTGCGGGGGCGGCGGCCGAGAGCAGCCCTCCCGGGTCTTTTCCAGCCCTCTCCCTGTGCATATCCCCATCGCTGGAAACGAGCCAGGATGGGCTTTTCCAGGCCCATTACTCTCCGGAAGCACATGCCTTTCCCCTCAAAAGACAACCCTTTCCAAGTTTCAGAACCCTTTGGAAAAAACACCCACCATGATTTGGGACCCCTTAAATTGAAAACTACATTAGCACAGCCCTCTCTTGGCTTTTACTTAGGGAGAGAGAAAGGATCTATGCACCCTAGGCATCTAAGGCAGCGCAATCGGAGCAGAGTGCCGTGAGGACGGGGCCAGGTGCCCCTTGGTGTAAAATTGAAGGGGCACCAGAGGACTCAGCCGTCAAGAGAGACAGTATATTTTATCACAGTATTTTAAAAAAACCAAAATTAGTGCTGGGACTGATCCTATCTTTACTCAATATGTTGCTACTTTGTTCACAGTGGAGTTTGGGCATTGATTTTAAATTTTTAAACCATTGCCCTAAAATATAATTTATCTCGAAAACTGAGTTTTTTGGTGTCTCTTAAATTTTGCACCCCAGGTGAGTGCCTCACTCGTCTCACTGAAGTCCTGGCCCTGATCGGATCCCAGTTTCACAACTTCCTTTCTGTGAGATCTAGAAGGAGTTCCTGCCCACCCCCTCCCCCAGCCTCATTTTCCTAATTATCAGACAGCGATGCTAACGTGTCAAGCGTGTCAAGCGCACAGGTGTTCCCACTCGTTGGTCCCCTCAGCTCTCAGGGCTGTCACTTTGATCTTGGTACTACGATAATTAATACCCATTCTATAGTTGAGGAAACTGAAGCCCAGAGAGTGAAGTCACCTGCCCCAGGGCAACCAGGCAGCCCGTGGTGGGACTGAGACTGGCCCCACCCTCTCGTCGCCACGACTCTTCAAAGCAGGAAAACTCCTGAGGGCAATGCAAATTTCTGCAGTTGTGCTGCTGGGATTTGAATCGGCACCTGCCTCAAGGGACAGTCTTGAATGTTAACGAGGACAATTTACGACGTAAAGGCACTCGGGGAGTCCTTCTCCATCTCCTTTACTTCCTTAGACAACGCCCCTAGACACAGACTCAAAGTTGGCTTTACTGTGGGGGATTCTTGTCCTGATGGTGGTCCCCAAATCACATAGAATACCCTTCCATCTGCTGACCTTCCCCCAAGTTTTACACTTGAAATGACGCTCAACTGTTCCACGCAAATTGGAGCTATTTCTGTTGCTTTGAACTTGACACTGCCCACATTGCGATTTAATCTTTGTATCCTTTTCGGTAAGGCTATCTTTGGGTCCATTTCACAGATGGTGAAACTGAGGCTCTCCCATACCCAACACCACCCAGTGACTCAGTGGCAGAGCCGGGGTCAAGCGCAACCCTCTCTGACCCCTGGCTTCTGCCACAAACAACAAACCCTCCAGCCATGCTTAAAGGATCTGGAAGCAATTACCTGCTGAGCCCCTGGTGGGAGTGTCTTCTGTCCTCTGGTGTCACCTGGAGCTGCGTTTACTTGGAGCTCCGTATCTCCAGCTGGTGCTGCCCAGTGCCAGGCTGTCAACTGAGCCCGGCGACTCTCTGCCCTCTGCTTCCTCGTCCAGAGCCTGCTGGCTGAATACACAGAGCAGGGCAAACACAAGTCTGGGTGGAGCCCTCCTCTCCTCGACTGCCCTATAGAAGCAGGTTCTCTTCCTGGATCCAGGGGCTGTCCTCACCTCTCCAATAAAACCCGAGTACCTGATTTCTCTTGTGCTAATGCCTCCCTGGCACCACAGGCATCCTGTCTGGTTGCCCTCACCGGCTGCAGCTGCTTGGGTTGACCTGGGTAGCTAACTCCCTTCCCCAGTAACCACGGGTCATGGGCAGAGAAGGGAAAACACGTTCTGTAAGGTTTTCCCGGTCTCTCTGCCTCTCACCTTCACTCTTTCTGGAACACCCCCTCTCGAGAGGAAATAACATCTCACCCACTGCACCGCCCCCAGTTACATAAACATCACTCCCAAAGGGCTTTGGATACTGGAAGGCAGGTAACCTAAGGGTGGCTTATTGCTCTGGAGACAGAGCATGGCATTGGAAAAGGCATTCTTTTTCTCTGCAGGCTAGAAATTCCAGGCAGGCTATTTATTTTATTTAATTCCAGCAAGGATGTTTACTAAGGTGTCTTAGAAAGACGTATGCAATGCCGTATGAGAGCATAAATAAAAAGATAACAAAAGAAGATAGAAAAATAAGAGTGGGACCAGGACCAGAAATAAATCTGCATGTGGATTTACAGACTTGCTATGAAGGCTTCACAGATGTGGCTTTGAGCCTCCTAATAGCCATTGCAAAAAGGGAAACATGATAAGTTATATTATTCAGTGTCCTTGAAACCATTCAGGAGAAATACAAACTAGTAATTATTGTGGCTTTATTCATTAATATGCACATCCAAGCACCCACCATGATGCTTGTTGAGCACTGGGCTACATATAGGCATTTAGAGCGGAAAAGAGGCCCCGGCCCCACCCTGCCTGGGCTCCTTATAGTTAAACAGAGTCCTACAAATAGGGTCACAGAGTAGGATCCTCATTATGAAACAAAAGCCGAGGCTGCTAAGAGAGAGAAACAGGGAGAGCTGGAGAAGGCCCCTTTCAGAAAGCCACATTTAAGGGACAGAAATACTATTGAAATAAAAACTGAATTCACAGCTGGATGCACCATAATTAGGTCTATAACCTCAAGTTCAGCTCAGCGCTGTACCTTTAAATCTGGAATGTAATAAACCCAATTGCTAAGCAGCTGTCAGGCGCGCACACAGTGTGGACACAAGCACAGAGGCAGGCTGGCCTTGGGGGTCAAGGGCCTGGGCTCCCCGACCCTGGGTTCACACAGGGACTCTGACCAGCTGCTGAGTGGAACCAGCAGCTTGCCCCCCCACCCCCCCCCCCACTCAGTCTCTGCCGCCCCTCTCGGCCGCCAGTGCCTTTGAGCTGATTTGGTGCTGGTTTTTGTATCCCAACTCTCAGCACCCTGCAGAACGGGGTGACCACCTCCCCGCCGTCGAGGAGGTGCTGGACAAGCACGTCCTGATGGGACCGGCTCCCCTGTCATTATTTGTGACAATAAGCGCCCCTTGGATGGCATTTTACTCTTTGCAAAGCATTTCACATCCACCCATCTCAGTTACGTCCACGCCATGATTAGGAGTTTGGCATCCGTTTTACAGAAGAATTAATTATATGAGGTTTAGGGCCGTGAGTGACTCTGGCCACGAAGGAACATCATTCAGGCAGGCACTTGGCATTGTGGCTGGTGTATCTTAGAATCTCCTCAAGTGTTACTGAGCAGTGGTGATGTGGGCAGGGCTGGCTATGTGATGTGCAGGACCCAGGGCAAGAGGAGAACGTTGAGCCCCTCGCTCGAAAAGCAGGAAATAGTACTGGTAGACATCCTGAAATAGAAGGCGCTTTCCTTTCTTCCACAGTCTCTCGCTACGTGCGTGTTATGTATTTTATTTGTTATTCTAAGTCATTCTAAGGAAAGAAAAATTTTAAATTTAAGTTATTAGCATGAGTTTTACCATTCATATTCTATTGTGCGATGTTGGTTTTAAAGGCAGTGAACTCCTGTGCAGAATCTCCCAAATCACACAACTTGTATTTCGTTTTTTCACTAAAGCAGAGTTAATGCCACACAAACTGACTCCACTGTTTGATTTTGCTTCTAGACACTCATGCATTCTACCAACACCGTGTACTTTCAGTTTGTGGAGGAGTAAGGAAGGGTGGAAAGGAAAAGAAGCTACCGGTTGCTCCATCTTTCCTTTCCTAAGTCATCATTTCTGCACATTGGCAGCGAGGTAACATGAGTAACAGCTCGTGCAATAGGGTTCTTCCGTTGCTCATATTTCTTAGACTGCATCGCCTTCTTTCTGCATTCGAGACAATTTCTTTTTTTTTTTTTTTTTTTTTTTTTTTTTTTTTTTTTGCGGTACGCGGGCCTCTCACTGCTGTGGCCTCTCCCGTTGCGGAGCACAGGCTCCGGACGCGCAGGCTCAGCGGCCACGGCTCACGGGCCCAGCCGCTCCGCGGCACGCGGGATCCTCCCGGACCGGGGCACGAACCCGCGTCCCCTGCATCGGCAGGCGGACTCTCAACCACTGCGCCACCAGGGAAGCCCTACAGTTCACTCTTGATGTTATACATTCTATGGGTTTGGACAAATGAAATGTACAATGACGTGTATCTGCCGTTGTAGTGTCATACAGACTGATGTCCGTGTCCGAAAGATCGTCTGTGATCTGCCTATTCATCCTTCCTTCCCCCTAACCCTGGAAACCATTAATCTTTTTAATGTCTCCATAGTTTTCCTTTTTTCAGGATGTCATATAGTTGGGATCATACAGGTTATAGCCTTTTCAGATGGGCTTCTTTCACTTAGAAATATGTATTTAAGTTTCTTCCATGTCTTTTCAGGCTTGCTAGCTCATTTCTTTTTAGCGCTGGATAATATGTCATTGTCTGGATGTACAAGTTTATTTATCCATTCACCTGCTGAAGGACATCTTGGTAACTTCCGAGTTTTGGCAATTATGGATAAAGCTACTATAAACATCTATGTGCAGGTATTTGCGTGAACACAAGTTTTCAATTCCTTTGGGTAAGTGCCAAGGAGTATGATTGTTGGATCACATGGTATGAGTATGTTTAGTTTCATAAGAAACTGCCAAACTGTCTTCTGAACTGGTCATAACATTTTGCATTCCCACGAGCGATCTATGACAGTTCCTGTTGCTCTACATCCTCATCAGCATTTTTATTTATTTTGGTCTTCGTTGCTGCGTGCAGGCTTTCTCTAGTTGCGGCGAGCGGGGGCTACTCTTCGTTGCTGAGCGCAGGTTTCTCACTGCGGTGGCTTCTCTTGTTGCGGAGCATGGGCTCTAGGCACGCGGGCTTCAGAAGTTGTGGCACGTGGGCTCAGTATTTGTGGCTCGCAGGCTCCGGACGCGCAGGCTCAGTGGCTGTGGCGCACGGGCCTAGTTGCTCCGTGGCATGTGGGATCTTCCCGGACCAGGGCTTGAACCCGTGTCCCCCGCACTGGCAGGCGGATTCTCAACCACGGCGCCCCCAGGGAAGGGAAGTCCCCTCACCAGCGTCTGATGTTGTCAGTGTTCTGGTCTGACCATTCTAACAGGTCGTCCCATCCAATTTTGCTTCCACAGCACAAGTTCAAAGATAAACTTGTTAATAATTTCAAGTTGGTGACCACAGAGCGTTAATCCAAGCTCAGGGCACTAGCTGGAGGCAGCAGTGAGTTGACAAACTTCTTGGTGGAAGAATTCACTTCTGACCGTCCACACGGTGGGAACGGCTCCTGGCCCTGCATATCGTAGGGGGTGTTCATCATCGCATCTCGCGACCTGGTTCTCCTCTTAACCTTTCTTTACCATCTCCACTCCTCTTCAAATATTACAAACTCACGAAGTTGTCAGCTCCAGTTATCAAACTGCTTCCCTGGAATCTGGACTGGAGCTGGTCCCTCTGCTGAAGATTCATTGGAAATCTGAAAGCTGAGGTCTCCCTGGCAGCTTTTTCCAGGCCTCCCCCGGGCCAGCACTGCAGACACTCCTCCTTTCTCCCTGCAGGCCTCTCACTCACTCTGAGCTGATTTCAGCCATGTTTTTGATCACTGAGCCAGAGGGGGGAATGACCCAGACATCACAGTGTGGTCATGCATGCCCACCCTGCTTTGGCTGAGGCACTAACTCTAATACATGTGCCCACTCTTCACTTGGCATCCTTCAGATCCCTTTTCTCGTACATTACCTGACGTGCTCCTTAGTAAAATCATATGACGTAAGAGGTATCTACTTGGGTGAGGAGGAAACAGAGGCTCTGAGAAGAAAAATGTCTTGCTCCAAATTAAACTATAGATTTTGACACCGGAGTCAGTTAAAGGCTACATCCAGGCCCAGCCTTGATTGGAAACCCAGGCTCTGGAGCCATGCAGCCTAAAAAAGAATCCCAGCTTCGGTAGCTGATTAGCTGTGTGACCTTGAGAAGGTAGACTGCCCTTCTGTACTTCAGTTTTATCGTCTGTTAAATGGGGGGTATTGGCAGCACCCAAGTCACTGACTTGTGGGAATCAAATGAGATACTTTGATTATTTCAAGTGAGAAAATACTTCACACACTGCCTGGCACAAAGTTTGGTTCTGGGTTTGGGAAGAAAGGGACGACATTAGCTTCTACATGACGGCACTGATGAGAAGGGAGATCTTGACCTCATGGACCCTAGTCTAGATTTGGGGACGAGATTTTGAGCATGGATGGGGTAAGGGAGCTCACACAGTCTGACTCATCTGATTTTGCAGACCAGCCTCCCACACCAGCTTTGCAGTGGTCTCCGCACCCACATGCTTATTCAGAGTCTACAGGGACAAAAAGGCCGTAGGAGGGCCCGCACAGCTATGGAGAGGCTGCCGAGAAGGTGCACAAATCTACACGGGCTGGCATGGAGATCAAACACCATGTTAGGTTCCCACAATTTTAGTCATCTGTTTCTTTCTTCTAATCGTTAGAATTAATGGCTTCCCTGCTAACCCCTGCTCTTGAGGATGGCAAGGGGACAGGACTCCCATCTTCCTAGCTTGTTCCAAGACTTCATGACCACGAACACTGGATAAAACTGTCTAAATATCGTACTGTTGTCAATGTACTGTGCTTCAGAGACTTCAGTCGGAAAGCTGTTTTAAATTAGAAGCATCTGTAAATACTTCTGCAAATAGAGTTGGAAATACGGTATTTTGAGGTGCTAATAATTTTCCCTCCCTGTGTGATTTCTCGTGAGGTTTTTCTGCTCACAGTGAATGAAATAAGAGGCAGAGAACATAGATTGGAGGGCAGGCGGGGTTTGTTTTGTTTTCTTTTCCTGCTTTCAGAGAGGTGGACAGGGCTTCCTGGGCAGGCGTGTCAGAAAACCACCTCAGGCCTCCCTCTGTATTAGAGCAAACATGAACAAGCACACAGATGCCGACTAGAGATTTCTTTCTGTGGGGACTTCCAGAATAGAGAAAAGCTTACTGTGTCAGGGAGACACAGGCCGTTACTGTATTCATTACGGCCGTGTGGGTGTAAGAGGCATCTGTAGCCCCCGCAGCTGGGTACCCTCATCTCCAATCTTATAGATGGGCGTGGATATTCCTACGTCGATTATTTCACTTTCTTAATAGTAGCGCTTCAGACTCAGGTGACACTTTCAAGGCATAATTTCTACGGTTCCCTTTCCCCTTCCTGGTTAGCTTATTCCCATCACCATGGGGAAAGTGTGTGAATCTTCAGGACAAGTCCTCCATTTTCCCAGAATCCATCCCGCGAGAGCCCAGAGCGAATCGCACGTGGACCTGCTTATCGCGTTTGCAAACGACAAGCGGATCAGAGTCTCACCGCGAGAGGAGCAGAGAGCCCAGGGCCAGCTGTACGTGTGCAGGATGGTGTGCAGATTCCATCCTTTCCTCTTACGCCATTAACTTGGATTTTCTGCTTTGGTCGTCATCTGCAATGGATGGATGGATAGAGCCTGCATTACATGAGGAAAGTGTTCAGAGGGTCTCTTTACAGAGGCTCCAGAGTCAAATGGAAGGACGGGGTTTAATCTCAGCTCCGGCACTGAACTAGCCATGTGGCTGCAGGGAATGCTGCAAGGCCTGCCCAGACCCCCCCCCTCCAGGACTGAGTGCTCGGTCCCAGCTTCCGGAAGGGCTGGCTGTCGACGGTTCTTTCTCTCTCTCTGGAACTTGCTCTGCCTCAGATCAACCCTTCCCTGGGCAGTCAGCATCCGATGACTGGTTGGTATACATATAAAGACCTGGTCACCTTGCTTCAGTGGGGACAGCCCTGAAAGGTGGGCTCAGCTCCAGAGCCCCCTGTCGGATTGACAGTGCTTGCCTTCTACCCGTGCCCCGCCCCGCCACCCCCAGGAGTGGTTCACAAGAGCACACCCCCCAATAAACTCCCGACAGGCAAATCGACATCTCAGAGCCTGCATCCCATGGAACCAATCTATGCTAATGACCTTAGGAAAGTTGATTTTTTTAATTGAAATGCACATGGGAAAAAGTGAAAAAAATAATTCAAAAGGTTATTCAAACAAATTAAAAAAATGGAGCTATCACTCCAACTATCCTAGGATGACTCCCTAGAGCTACATACTTTTTAAAATAATTAATTAATTAAAAACATCTTTATCGGAGTATAATTGCTTTACTATGGTGTGTTAGTTTCTGCTGTATATCAAAGTGAATCAGCTATACGTATACATACATCCCTATATCTCCTCCCTCTTGCGTCTCCCTCCCACCCCTCTAGGTGGTCACAAAAGCGCGGAGCTGATCTCCCTGTGCTATGAGGCTGCTTCCCACTAGCTGTCTATTTCACATTTGGTAGGAACTACACACTTTCTTGTGGATAATTTATGATGGTGATTCTCAAAGTGTGGTCCAGGAATCTGTGGATGTCTCTGAGCCTTTCAGGTGGTCCACAAGGTTACACAGTCTTCATAATATCACTAAGATGCTATTTGCCTTTCTCTCGCTCATCCTCTCACAGCTATAGAGACAATAAAAAGTTCACTATATGGTTTCAGATTCCACACTACAACTAACCTTAAGAAACTACCCCTTGTCAAGTTTTGGTGTGGCATCACAGCACACTACCCACAATTATTTGAAAAGGCTGTTAAAATACTTCTTCCTTGTCCAACTACAGAACGGTGTGGGGCTGGATTTTCTTCCTATACTTTAACCAAAGCAACATATGGAAACACATTGAATGTACAGCAGATATGAGAATCCAGCTGTCTTCTCGGAAGGCAGAAATTAAAAAGACTGGCAAAAATGAAAAACCGTACCATTATTTTTGCCTTTTGTTTTCAGTTTGGGAACAAACCAAATAGTTTTGTTGGAAGCTTTTGGAAAAAGAGTTCTTTTTCCTAAAATGTTATTTTTGTTAACATGGAAAGGGTTTATTATTTTTTTTAAAATGAATTTATAAATATTTTTTAAATTCTTAGCTTTAATTTCTAATATGGCAAATTTCTGTAGCTCTAATCCACATAAATAAAAGCACTCTGGGGTCCTCAATAGTTTTTAATAGTTTAACAGGGTTCTAGAGAACAAAACTTCAAAAACTGCTCCTTTTTTTTCTCATTACAGAAGGAATAGATGCTCATTATAAAATATGCAGGGAGCAAACATATAAAAGGAATACTAATCCATAACCCTATCACTGAGAAATACTCTCTTTTGGTATTTCTCTCATTCCATGTCAATATCACAAACATTACTGATTCTGAAAGAAGCTATCTTTTTTTAAAATCACTGTATATCCTGCCAAATATGTCATTTAAAATAGGGTTTGGAGTTTCTTTGAGTAGCCTTGCCCCAGATGAATTAACTACTGGCCATGTTGTACATTTAAGTGTTTGACATATTCCACTATTATACACATGACAGAGATGGACATCCTTGCAGCAGTATTATTGAAGTCATTTCCTAGATTTTTCTCGTAGAAGCATTTCCCAGATGTTGAAGTGTGGGATCAAAGGATAGTCATGTTTTAAAGGCATTTGATACACATGGCCAAATTCCTCTCCACTAAATGGCCTTCCGTGAGGCCAGGGACTGGGTCTCCAACACTCATGATTATATTCTTTTTTTCCACAGATGAATGAATCAGTGTGTGAGAGGGACAGATTCTTTGTATCCAGGTGAAAATTGGGTATTCACAGTTTAAAAACTTATTTTGTGTTTCCTTAGTGAAAAAAGATGATCTCTCATCAGTATTCCATCTCGTAATTTTTCCTGCCTTAGTGAACATGAGGGTGAAAATGTTGTCACATGTTTATTGGACATTTGTCTTTATTCTTTGTCAACTGCCCAAACAATTAACTCTTGACACCCAGTTCCATTGATCTTCCAGGACTCGGCCTCCTTCCTGATCAGCTTTCATTACTCAACCGAGGCAGAGGTGGAAGTAACTGACATGAGGTCCATGATCTTAGTGATTAATCTTCCCTGATGTCAGAGGGAAGAGTGTTGTTTTTTTGTTTTTAATTTTTATTGGAGTATAGTTGATTTACAATGCTGTGTTAGTTTCAGATGTACAGCAAAGTGAATCACTTGTACATATACATATATCCACTTTTTTTTGGATTCTTTTCCCATGTAGGACATTACAGAGTATTGAGTAGAGTTCCCTGTGCTGTACAGTAGGTCCTTATTAGTTACCTATTTTATATATAGTAGTGTGTATATGTCGACCCCAATCTCCCAATTTATCCCTCCCCCCTTACCCCCTGGTAACCGTAGGTTTGTTTTCTACATCTGTAACTCTGTTTCTGTTTTGTAGATAAGTTCATTTGTACCTTTTTTTTTTTAGATTCCACATATAAGTGATATCATATATTTGTCTTTCTCTGTCTGACTTACTTCACTCAGTATGACAATCTCTCAGTCCACCCATGTTGCTGCAAATGGCACTATTTCGTGTTTTTTTATGGCTGAGTAATATTCTATTGTAGATATGCACCACGTCTTCTTTACCCATGTGACCCATCAATCCCACTCCTGGGCATATATCTGGAGAAAACCATAATTTGAAAATATACATGCACCCCAGTATTCATTGCAGCACTATTTACAATAGCCAGGACATAGAAGCAACCTAAGTGTCCATTAACAGAGGAATGGGTAAAGGGAAGAGTGTTTTTTAAAAGCAGGAATTAGGGCTTCCCTGGTGGCGCAGTGGTTGAGAGTCCGCATGCCGATGCAGGGGACGTGGGTTCGTGCCCCGGTCCGGGAAGATCCCACATGTCACGGAGCGGCTGGGCCCGTGAGCCATGGCCGCTGAGCCTGCGCATCCGGAGCCTGTGCTCCGCAATGGGAGAGGCCACAGCAGTGAGACGCCAGCGTACCACACACACAAAAAAAGCGGGAATTAATTTAATAATCAGGGAACTGCATATGAAAATTCACAGTTCTAACTTGGAAAGGACTAGGAAGTAGTCTCTCATCACTGTTGACAGGGATTGGACATTGGCTGTACCTTTTATTTATTTATTTTAAAATAATTTTTAAAAAAATTTTTAGGGCTTCCCTGGTGGCGCAGTGGTTGAGAATCCGCCTGCTGATGCAGGGAACACGGGTTCGTGCCCCGGTCCGGGAAGATCCCACATGCCGTGGAGCGGCTGGGCCCGTGAGCCATGGCCGCTGAGCCTGCGCGTCCGGAGCCTGTGCTCCGCAACGGGAGAGGCCACAACAGTGAGAGGCCCGTGTAAAAAAAAAAAAAAAAAAAAAAAAAAAAAAATTTTAAATAAATTTATTTATTTATTTTTAAGTAAATTTATTTTTTTATTTTTGGCTGTGTTGGGTCTTCACTGCTGCGCGTGGGCTTTCTCTAGTTGCGGCGAGTGGGGGCTTCTCTTCGTTGCGGTGCGCAGGCATCTCATTGCAGTGGCTTCTCTTGTTGAGGAGCATGGGTTCTAGGTGCAAGGGCTTCAGTAGTTGTGGCACGTGGTCTCAGTAGTTGTGGCTCGCAGACTCCAGAGCGCAGGCTCAGTAGTTGTGGCATACGGGCTTTGTTGCTCCGCGGAATGTGGGATCTTCCCAGACCAGGGCTCGAACCCGTGTCCCCCGCATTGGCAGGCGGACTCTTAACCACTCTTTTTTTTTTTTTTTAACCACTCTTAATCCCTCTTACAGTACAGGGAAGCCCGGCTGTACCTTTTAAAGAGCCATGTTCCTTGTTCAAGTTTCAATTCACCCTGGTCCCCTCCTCTCCCCCTACCCCGACCTCCATCTCCCTCTCTCTCTCTCTCTCTCTGGCCCTGAGTCCCAGCATCATTTGCCATTTATCCTCACCCTCATGCTGCCATTTTTTCTTAGGGTAAATTTAAAAGAACCATGAACTGTTTCTTATTCGCAAGTTTCTATCAAGAGCACCAAAAAGAAGAGTAGGAGACCCCATTGTCTCCATTTGTAAGTATCCTTGTGAAAGTGAAATGACATATATTTCATATATGACACATATTTAATGTAATTTGATATACTACATTTTAATGCAATGCATTTAATGTAATGTATGTTATATATTATATGTATATAAATATAGTTGCATATACTTAATATGCAAAGCACGTGTGTTTAAAGCAGCAGGTATGATTTTTTTCATCTAAAACATAACTATTATTTTTTTAAAAAAAAAACCTCTGGAAAAATGCCCAGGCATCAAGCTCTTTTTAGATGGAGAGTTTATTCCAACATGTGTTTCACACGCCATGGGTCTCTCTGAACTGTAGACACCTGAGTTTGTAAATCCCAACAAGGCTGTCAGATGGTGTCTATCCATCTTCCTCTTGCATTTAGGTAGAAGCTTTAAGCTGAGCTTTGTGAGTGTTTTTCCTTCCCTTGAGAGAAGGAGATTTCTCAACTCACCACGTGCAGTGTTTAGGCATCTGGGTTATCTTAGCCTCTCTAAAGAGCTAGAGCTGAGAAAATGAGAAAAGCCATCTCTTAGGAGCTATAATGTACGCTGCTCTGACAGATTAAAACAGACGGTTAGGAAAAAAGATGGCAAGTTTTTCATAGGTGGATTTAAACATTATCCATATGTGGCCACATTTGTATTTTCTCCCTCCTCCTGAAGGGTCTTCCAAACTTTAGTTACTCACTTTTGGTTTTTGCCATACCTCCTATGCCACCTAAACTATTACTTATATATTTCGTTTAAATTGACTCACAATTTTATTTAATGTATTTTTTAAAATTGGACATGATTACCATAAAAGGAAAACCAATATTACTTCCCACAATTAAAAAGTAACATTGAAAAAATAAACTTGAGACAAATATAGAGAAGGGTCATACATTCTAGCTAGATTCTGTTACCTGCCTAAGATCCACACCTGAGTCTCGCTCATTCTATTAAAAGATGTTAAAGAAATTCCAGCATCAAACTAAGATTTCCTCCTTGACAAATTAAAACCAGTAATTTGTAACTGAAAGAAAGTTTCACAGGGAATAACTTTGCCACTTGCTTACTTGGTGAGTTAATGCTATTTAAATCTCGTTTTATTTACGATGTAAATTTTTTTCTCTATCACCACTGGTAAGTATTCCAGTATTTGTGAAATCCTAGTGTACTAGTAATCATTTATTAATTGGATTGAAAATATTTGTATTACCACTTGGGTTACTTCTACCTACCAGCTACTACGTCAACCTATTATTGACTGGACAATCTCTACACTGTGCTATTTTTTTCAAATCCCAACAAAACTCTGAGATATTCTTTCATACCGCTTCTCAATTATTCCTACGGCCCGTTTTACAAATGAGGAAAAGGAGGCTTAGAGAAGTTAAATTTAGCCAGGTTTTCTCACAACTAGAAGTGAGTTGGAGTTCAAACCCAGGTCTCATACTACTTGTAATAGTTGGGACTGCTTGCCCTTCAGATCAACCACCAACTTCACTATAGTTTTGCTCCCTCAAACCCCATAGCCCTCACAAGTTAAGAAATCAGTAGTGTTCCAGTGGCTTTCCCCTGCCAGAGGGCTGGAATAGAACACCCCAAGAAGTGTTCATTTTTTCCTTAGGAACAAGGGCGGCTCTGGTTTCAGCTCTCAGGATCAATCAGAGATGCGACCCGTATTGAATTATATCTTTATCCAGGTGAAATCTGCTTACAATTAGCAAACAGACTATCTTGAAGGAGAACAAGTGTCCAAAAACAGGACAACTTACATTCTGAGAAAGGGGGAGTGGGGCCTGTGCCTTCTTCCAAGGAATGGAGCTACAGAATTCCGTGGGTCAATTACAGTTGGAGAAGACTTGATTTCTTTGAATCCCAGAAGATGGAAGCTTTTGTCATTCCTTCATCAGCCGCCTCCTAGGGGTATCTGTCCATCTGTCTACTCATCCATCTGTCCAGTGATCCCTTGAACCATCCATCCACTTACCTACTCACCCATCCATCCAAATACCCAACCATCCATTTTCCCAGTTATCCACCCTGCCATCCATCCATCCATCCATCCACCCATCCATCCATCCACCCATCCACCCATCCACCCATCCATCCATCCATCCACCCATCCACCCACCCATCCACCCATCCATCCATCCATCTCACCCATCCATCCACCCATCCACCCATCCATCCATCCACCCATCCATCCATCCACCCATCCATCCATCCATCTCACCCATCCATCCATCCATCCACCCATCCATCCATCCATCCACCCATCCACCCATCCACCCATCCACCCATCCATCCATTCTTCTTTCCTTTCAACATTTATTAAGCACTTATCACATGCCAGGCTTTGTGGTAAGTGTTAAGAGTACAAGAGGATACAAAGACACAAAAAGTATAGATTTTTCTGGGCCACAGTCTAATAGGGAGAAATGCATGTGTATAAACTGAAAAAAGAAAAAGTGTTCAAACAGCAGTCAGCAAAGGGGGAATGCAAGACTGAGGAGAAGGCAGCCTAGCTCTGCCTCGGCGGGGCGGGGGGCAAGCCTTCCTGAAGGAAGCACCTTACACGTGAGAGTGGAACAAAAATGTGGCATTGGTCAGGTGAAAATCAGGGGTCTGGAGGGGTGGAGAAAGTTGCTTCTAGCACAGACAGCTACATGTGCAAAGGCCCAGCACACACAACACTGCTAGTAGTAAAGCGCTGGCATATGGGCCCCCAATTTTAAGTTCTGAGGGGATTGCCCGGCCTTGGTTGCTCTTTCTGGATATTCAGATTCCTGCTTGGTCTCTCTCTGCCTAAGGACTTGGGTTTTCATTTGTGTTTGCATTCTGATGTTGGCTGAATCATGGTCAATATTGTCTCAGTTCGTCTGGCACCAGGATTAAATGCTACAGTATTATTCAGAGCAATTAACCTTTAGTGTTCGGCCTGGCGTATCCACCATCTCCCTGTGGAAGAAGGGAATGGGTGTTTCTCCAGCTCATTTCTGCTGGCCCAGGCCTGCCCGTTGGGAGCATTTCATGCAGAATTATTTTGTCTGCAGAGAAATGGCTTGGAGGTTCTCTCGAATCTCTGAGGTTAAAGCAGTACAGGGCTTGCTTTCTGACATCTTTTTGGTATCCCCACTGAGGCCATGATCCACCCCAAAGCTGTTTTATGGTGAGGCTGAGGATTGAAAACCACTATCTGTTTCCTTCACCCTTTTGCAAGGAACGCAACTTTATGACATGGGAGTACACATCACCAAGTCTATGGGCAACTCAAACCTGTCACTCCCAGCGTCCTACAGTGCCTGACATTGGTTTCATTTGCAAACTTAAGAAAAAGTGGGTTTGGAATTGGAAGGGTTGCGTGATCTTGGGCAAGTTACTTAACTTCTCTGGGCTTCAGTCTTCTCCACCCATGAAAATGAGATGATGATAGCGCCTACCTCATGAAGTTTTTATGAGGATGAAACAAGTTAATATTTGAAGGGTTCAGACAGCTCCTGGCGCAGAGTCAGCAGAGAAATGTTTGTTAAACGCAATAAAGAAAGGTGTGCAGGATAGGATAGGGGATTAGAGCAGAGGTGCGGGAGCCAGGCAGGTCTGGGTGCTAATGTGAGCTCTGCTACCTCCTAGCTGTGCGGCCCTGGGCAAGTTACGTCATCTCTCCGGTACTCGGTTTATTCACTGCTCAAATGGGGGCCACGATTGTTCCTCCCCCTTAGGATTATGTGGGGTTGAAAGGAGATCTTGCACACAGCACCCTTGGCACAGTCTGGCAAAGAATAAATGTTCAGCATGATTATTATCCCTCAACTGAAGCCCTAGCTGAGTTAGCCTATTTAAGAGTTACAAAAGCAGATTTGCAAAGGGACGGGGACTCCATGCCCTCGCAACGCCAACCTCCCGCCCTTCTCCTGCATGTTCTGGAAAGTCCACTGTGTAACAGGGGTCTCTGTAGGGGGCAGAGGGGACCTGGGTTCATTTTGACAACAGCCCTGGGACACAGGTACTATTAGCCTCCTTGGATAAACATGGATTCTGAGTTTTGGTGACCTGCCCAAGGCAACCCGAGCATTAAGCGGCAAAGGCAGCATCTGAGCCCATGCCCGCCTCCCAACCCACGCTTGACGAGCCCTGGGTAGCACTGAAACCAGACAGACCCGGGTTCGACTCCTTTTTGCCATTTACCAGCTGTGTGACCAAGTGTGGATCATTGCCCTTCCGTCACCCTCAAATTCTTCACCTGTAAAGTACGAAGAACAGTAGTAGCTACTCTCAGGGCAGTTGGTGGAGATTAAGCAAACCAGTGCCCGGAAAGCTTGGAGCTCGTGCCTGGCACACCGGAAGCACTGAATCGATGTTTGCAACAATTAATTTACTGTCGTTGGTGCTACTCTTATGATTCAGCACACTCTCAACGCTGCTCCAAGTTTCCAAAAGAAGAGAGAGAAGAGGATTTTTGAAAACGGGACCTATAGTTTTCTCAACCTCTCATGGCATCATTTACTGCTGCTGATTTCCTGGAAATCATGTTTTTTCTAAGTTACAGTGTGTAAACTCTCATAAAAGGACACTGCCTTGTTTCAAAGCCAAGAACAGCTGTTCGGAGAGCATGTGCCATCAGGAGCTTCTCAAACTGTCCCACACCCTTTGCCTCCAAGCAGCTTTCAAGCCTTGACAATTTCTCCTCCTAAAAGGAAAGTACGTCTGTAACTGCATCTTTCCCCATCGATTTTCTCCCGCTGTGTCTTTGAAACCATAAGCCCGTGGCTAGCATCCAAGAGAGCCCTCCAGTGGTGGATCAGTAAGGGTCAGAAGGGAACAGATGGCACGCTCAAAGGAGGACAATTCAAGGGAGCTTTATCTCCCGAGAGATTCATTCCCAAGGTGTGGGTGGAGCTTAGCAGAAGGACAAGGACAGCGTGGAAACCCAAGGGGTAGCAGCCGTGGAATCAGAAAGAATGAGAGCGGGAGAAAGCTGCTTGCTTTAAGCAGGACAGTGACTTTCTGTAGAAAGGCACGGCCAGCCTGGGGTCACCTCACTCCCCTCCTTTTCTCTAACTTCCTGTCCGGTATCCCCAGAGGCCAAACCCAACCGGAAGCCAAGGGCACCGCACTACGTCAACTGCGTGCTGACGCCGTCCACACAGGCTGGCCTTCGGAGGCAGAGCGCAGGTGGAAACAGTTAAGCAAACAGAAGAAACACCCCAGGAGAGATGAGGCTCCTGAGCTGCCTGGACGGGAAGGTTCTGGTGAAGCTAGTCTTAAAGACCGATTGTATCACTGACCGCCTATTGGGCTAGCGACTCAAGGTACCAATTAAGGACTTCCCTGGTGGCGCAGTGGTTAAGAATCTGCCTGCCAGTGCAGGGGTCACAGATTCGAGCCCTGGTCCGGGAAGATCCCACATGCCACGAAGCAACTAAGCCCATGCGCCACAACTTCTGAGCCTGCGCTCTAGAGCCCGGGAGCCACAACTACTGAGCCCTTGTGCCACATCTACTGAAGCCTGCGCACCTAGGGCCTGTGCACTGCAGCGAAGAGTAGCCCCCGCTCGCCGCAACTAGAGGGAGCCTGCGTGCAGCAACGAAGACCCAACGTAGCCAAAAAAAAAAAAAAACTTTTTTGTATTAAAAAAAAGGTACCAATTAAAGTTCGGCAAGTCTTTTAAAACAAGAATTATCATGCTACATTCCAGCCCAAGAACTACTGTATCTGTCTCAGGGAAGTACAATATATTTCAAAGCCCAGATGACAGAATGATTGACTAAAGCAAAATAGATCTTATTATTCACCTCTGGCTTAATTTTTCCTCCATTCCCTCTATAAAGAGGCGGTTCTTTTATTTGCACACACACACAGCCTGTAAAACACAGCAAGCATGCCCATAGCACCTGGCGGCTTGTGGAAGCTGGTTATTCCATGGTCTGCAGGATCCCTTTGTCCCCACCTGTTGAATTTTATCTTTACAGGACTCAGTTATGTTTGTCCCCATACCCGCTTACACTAGTAGTACCTGTTAGTGATCACTGAAAGAAATAATTCAGTAAACTATCAGGATCAAAATAAAGAGAGTTGTTGCTTCAGTGAAAAATTAGTTAAATTCTTTTGGGGGAAAAAAACCTCAGCAAAGGACAACCTAAAAAAAAAAGGCTGTCAAATTAGCTGCGAACAAGGCAACAGTGAATGACTGAGGGAAAACAAGAATCTGGAAGGATCTATTTGTAATTTATTGTTGTCAATCTCATATTTTCCCCTGGTCCTCAATTCAAGCTATCAGCCAGACTTTTAATATTCTTGCCTTAAGGGATTTTTTTTTTTTTTTTTTTAAGAAGGGGCAGACGCTTCTGCTCTGAAGTCACTTGCCTAAGCCTCAGTAATTCCCTGGAATCTCCAACATCCCTTTTCTTTCATCCGAAGACTTTTCTCATCCCCCTTTCCCTCTTGAACCCCAAAGTCACCTGGAGAAATTTCTTCATTCATCTCTTAACATTATCAAGGATGGGACATGCCCTTCACTTCTGACCATTTCTGCTTTATACCAAAATTCTTGAGGGAACTGAAGTAAGAGCACCCCTCCTCTCTGCTCACCTGGAATCTTCTGCATTTGCCATGCTACAGGTGAGACTTTTTCTTTCCACTAGACAGCGAGCCCCATGAGGACCGGGACTGTGTCTCAGGCACCTTGTACCGCGCCCTCCCGCTGGCATCCCCCAGCACCCTTGGGAACATGAACGCTTGTGGAATTATCTGAAAGGTTTTTGAGAGTGCTGTCAGAGACACGGAGGGACACAAAGACTTTGCGTTTCTAGGTAATAACAAATTACCCCAACACTTTAAACCTGGAGGAGCTTTCAGGGCCAAGCCTGTTGAAGATCTAGTCTGAATAACTCAGCAAAGGCAGAAAAGATCGAAACACTGTTAAGCCAGGGGAGTGGGTACCCTAAAGTTTGTTCAGATTTTTCTAACGACTTACTTCTCTTCTCTGCCTGAAGGATTCATGCATCTTGTAGGGACAGTCTTAGCCACAGGTAGCAGAATGTCCAAAAACAGTGGCTTAGATCACAAGTACACTTACTTAGTACTTAAGAAGTACACAGATTTGTAGACCCAGGGATGATACTGGTTTAACAATGTCATCCAGGAAAGTAGGACTTTCCACCTTTCCATTGAACTGTCCTTGGAACATTGGCTTTTGTCCTTAGGCTATTATCCCATGGTTGTATTGATCTAAATATCGCATCCTGGCATGGTAGCTTCCAAAGCAGGATGGAGCATCACTTTTGAGTGGCTCTCTCAGATGCAGGGAGAAAAATACCTCCAAGAACCCCTCACTGGCAGACAAATCACTGGCAAATTGTAACACGTTGCCACGTGCGGCAGCAGGCGTGCAGCAAGCATGGCTCACTCCCTAGGGCTGGACGCATTGCTGTCTGGAAACATCAACAGGGTTCTGTTTGCAAATAAGTGGGGAACCAACAGTGTCAGTGAAAATGATCTGTTACCGTGGCACACCTCAAACATTGAGATACTTATTTTTAATGTAGGAGTTTTGAAATCATGAGAGGTTCCTTAAGAAATTAGCCAAACTGTCTGTGTTTAGTGTTTGTGCTCCCCTGAGATGTGGTTTTTGTGTCTCAAGCTCAAAGACAGAGGTTTCTAAACACTCCAAGGACAAGATTTAGGTTTTTCTTAAAGAAAAAGAAAGAGGTGCATAGAGGATCCCAGGAGGGAAGCTGGGGCTGGTGCTTGAAAAAGGGGGAGTGATTCTACCCTGGTAGACAGAGGGTTATGCCCAGTTCCAAGGAGGGGGCAACACTTCTTTTGGGCGGTTGCTGTTTCTGTTAGTGCCAGAGACCAGTGCCACCTTTGCTTTCATGTTCCCTGGAGGGCGGCTCTGGGATGCCAGTGGGATCTAGCTTCTGAGAGCAGAGGTTCTAAGAGTAACAGTCTGTTACTGTTACTTAGTCTGTTACTCAGTCTAAGGTTACAGTCTGAGCCTGTGGTCAGGGGAAAGAGGAGAATCTCTGAGCCCACTCGAAGCATCTGGGCTCTGCACATGGAAGAAGAACAGGTCGGTAACGGAGGTAATTTGCAGAAACATTTGCAGCTGTAACTTCAAAGTGAATCCCTGGAGATGCTGAATCCTCAGTTTCCAATTTGGAAAATAGAGATTATAATAGTGAGTATCTCATAGGTAGGATTAGACAATACAATGTGCTTAAGTGTTTAGCACAGTGCCTGGCACGTGATAAAGTTCATACATCACAGCTGTTTTGTTATTATTATTATTTTCTATTATTGTATGATTATTAAAAAAAAAAAAAGAGCAGTGACCCCATAACCAGGATTGAGATTGAATTTCTCAGCAATCAAGTTAGTGAAGGTTTTCAGCTGGATTCATTTGATAAAGAGGAAAAGAAGAGATGTGACATTTCTTGAATCTGAATGTGATGGAGCAAATTCCCATTCATCACACAGGGAATCGATCGAGGGTTGGAGTCCCTTTTAAAATCATGCTCTCTTAGGACACAGACCTTCCAATTCTACCACTAACAGAACCACAGCTGAAGTGGCCCCACTTTCATCCAGCTGGTTCCATCATCTGTGCACCAAATTAGACGTTATTTTGCTGTAGATTGCTTGTCTATCAATCTATTGATCTATCAATCTACCTAATCTGTATAATATGTGACGTGCACTGCAACCTTATCTCGTTTTATCCTCCCAAAAACCCTGTAGGTGAGAACACAGACTCTCAAGCTTTTCTAATGGTCACTTACAATTAAGACACACATTTTTTCATTAGGACCGTGTTCACCGAAACACACACACACACATACACACACACACACACACACACGCACACACACACCTGAAAAAAAAATGCTCTTACTTTATGTAGTACATTCTATTTCAATTATATTCTACTGCATTCTATCCTGGTCCACTTAAAAAATATTTCTTGTGAGCCACGATATTGATTTTATGAATCATTAGTTGAATGAGTTCTTTTCCTCGGTCCACAGAATAGAAGTTGAGAGAAGTTCGGGCAGATTACAGAAAAGGCCTGGAAAAACACAGCCAATCAGAGTCAGACTGGAATTAGACCAATGACTTCTCTGATGTCCGAACATCCACCGTGACGCCGGCATCCTCCCACAGTGCATCTCCCTGAGGACAGAGAGCCCGCTTGCTTCATGATGGAGAGCTGTCCGGCCCTGCCCACCTGTCCGCTTGCTCAGTGGTTCTCAGCCCCGGCTGTACACGGGGCTCATCTAAGCTGCCTGCCCAGCAATTAAGTTTCCGTAGGTCCCGGGTGTGTCTGGGCAGAGGTACTTTGTTTTTTGTTTTTTTGTTTTTTTATGGTACGCGGGCCTCTCACTGTTGTGGCCCCTCCCGTTGCGGAGCACAGGCTCCGGACGCGCAGGCTCAGCGGCCACGGCTCACGGGCCCAGCCGCTCCGCGGCATGTGGGATCTTCCCGGACTGGGGCACGAACCCGTGTCCCCTGCATCGGCAGGCGGACTCCCAACCACAGCGCCACCAGGGAAGCCCAGTACTTTGCATTATTTTAAGGCTACTCACGTAGTTTCAATGTGCATCCAGAGTAAGAATCCCTGTAGTGGGGAGCCCTGTCAGGCTCTCGCTTCTTCCTATTTTGGTGAGGGCTGAGATTGCAGCTTTGTTAATTTGCTGGGGCAGTTCTAACCAGAGAAGATCAAATAATATGAACAAGCAGAAACACAAAGCATATTATTAAATCAAGCGTGTATGCAAAGCAGTGTTCTTTCAATTGCAGTATTGTTTCCCTCTTCCTCCAGCTGGCTCCCAAGCATGTAATTCCACTGCATAACTGGCTGTGGGGAGAAAAAAATGGAGTGTGCTTTCCTGATTTTGACTGGAACCATCCACTTTCACTCAACGTTCCCTTGAGGAGAAAAGAACAATGCCCCCATTGAACGGGATTTGTAGCTTGAATCTGAATCTTCTTTAATAATTCCGGCTTTTCTGTTTGTGTAAAATTACTTAAACGCTCTGGGTCATAAGGTCCTCTCTAAATTGTAAAGCTGCTTTATTTTTATGTCTATGGCATAAGAAGCCCAAAGAATACAGTCAAACTGAATTTCCTCCTCCTGGATAGATGGAAGAATTTATGAACTCTAAGTGGTTTCTCCGTATGCACAGTTTATTCTTGAAGCAAGAGAACTGTCCTCCATGAATCACGGAGGAGACCATGCTCAGTTAGGTAGAGTCCATTCCCTTCTTAGGAAGCAGCATTAAGAATTCCTGGTTTGTTTGTTCCCTGATACGGAAAAAGGATGCACCTTTTTTAATAGCATAAACTCCCAAGCCACATATTTAGAAAATAAACAAGAATGAAAACTTCCCACTAATTTCAAGACTTGAAGACGCCTGTATTCCTTTTGAGTCATGCAACGACTTTAGGGAATTCGAGATAATGACTTTTTCCTAAGCCTCAGTGTGTCCAGCTGTTAAATGGGAAACAAGTCCCTCTTCCAAAGAAAGGTCTATATTCTCAAAGAAAACGATGACATGCCACCTTTATGACTAGCCTTGAGATTCGTGGTTCTTCATTTTGAAAAAATACACTGTCATGTCTCATTAGAGCAATGATTATAGCTCATTATCATAGCTGGCGTTGATTGGATACTTGCTATGAGTGGGGCATCTTGTCTAATTCTGGATTTTCTCATTTAATCCCAATATTATATTGCATGGAAAATGATATTAATCCCACTTTTCAGATGACAAAACCAGGGTTCAGTGAGGTTAACAACCTCCCCCACATCACATGACCTACAGGTATCATTGAGAAGAGAAGGATGCAGGTGCCAGAGCTACTGAGGACCCAGTCACTTCTGCCCAAAACATGGTGGTGTGTCACTGGTGGAGAGGAAGATGCTATTAGGCTTTACAGAAGTAAATTCTGTGTAGTCCAAATGACTAAATCAAACAACAGATTTATCAAGTAATGTCATACACATGCTTTGACAGATATTACTTTGGACAAGGACAAATGAACATGGATTACAGGAAAATACTGAGTAAATAATCATCCAGGTAGTACATGGCAAAAATTTTAGTAGCTTAAACAATTTTAATAGCTTGTTTGAATGGATAGAAAATAATTTTTTAAACAGTGGAAGAGAGACTGTAGTGGGCCCTTGATTATATTTTTAAATGAGTCATTATTTCTAGACTCATAGTCCCCAAATGTAATAAGAGCCCCTAACTGTCCAAAAATGGGCGTTTAGTCACAATTCTGCTTTTCCCATGGCACACTGCCTTGTACTAGAGACTTGGCGATTTACCCTCAGTAAATGCTACTGCAAGGGTGATATGGCTGAAGGAGCCCAAGTGGCCTTGCTGATCTGTCATCAAGTTGCTGTGTGACCTCAGGCAAGTCACCTCACCTCTCTGTGCCCCAGATTGTTGCTGCCTTCTTTTTATAAAATGAAAGGGATGGAAGACGTTTGGATCTGAGGCATATTCCAGGGCTACATTTCTGGGTGGGGTGAGTTAACTAACCTAAAACATATTTATTGGGCACTTCCTCCAGCTGTTTTTGGGAGGTAGCATGGCATGGAGATTTAAAGCAGGCAACTCTGGAGGCACATTACCTGGTCTGAATTCCGTCTCCACCACTTTTTGCTGTGTAACTTTAAGCAAGTTACTTAAATTCCCTTCACCGGTTCCTGTAGGAAGCACGAGAGCAGTAGAGTTCATACACATGCACTGCTGAAGCGTGGCTACCCTGCATGTTACAAATGTTAGCTATCACTTCTTTTATTTCAATGTGCCAGGCACCGTTTAGGTGAGAATCAAGGGACTGATTTATTAACTACACAAATCATGATTATGCTCTAAATAAAGGCGAGGAGGATGCTGGTTAGCGAGTGTCTCGCGTCCTATTGTGTTTGCCCAGATTAATTTGCAGCAAGCTGTTTTCAAACAGGACACCTTTTTGCACTTCCTGAGATCACCAGCAGGTGGCGGAGTTGGAGTATATTTCAGATGGTCAGGGCCTGGGGCTCTTTCAGCTGGCGGTTTTGTGGGACGGTAAATACTTGTCTTTTTTTTTCTTTAACAACACCGGGAATCATTAGCATCTGGAATAAATAACAGTTATCTTGGTCACTTAATGCTAAAAAATATCAAAGAAAAAGTTCTGCTAGTTAAGAGCACCAGTTCCCAAAATGTCAGCGTCATTTGTACCACCTGGGGGACTTGTAGAAACGCAAACTCTCCAGCAGGGCTGAGTCAGAAACTCCGGTGTGTGCATGGGGGCGTGGGGCCCAGTGACTGTGATTTGCGCGCACTCGGGTAGGAGAACCTCCCCGCTAGGGCAGTGCCTAGGACAGCCAGGTCTCGGTTCTGACCCCGAAGCTGAGTGCGTAAAGAGGGGGGCATTTGCTGAGTCCAGGGACCAGCAGTTTTGACTGCAACGCGGCAGTTATTAGAAATGCAGTCTCAGGCCCCCCCAGACATGCTGGACCAGAATCTGCATTTTAACCAGATCCCGGAGATGCCGCACAATCGCCTTCTTTTCCTGTCTCCTCCCCTCCCCCTCCTCTTCCCTCGGCTAGCCTCACTGCTCACCTTTTCAGCAACAATTCTGACCACGACCACGTGACACCCGCCGCCCCACCCTGTCGTGCAAGCTGCCAAGGAGGGAAAGGACCAAAGAATGGAGAAAAAAAGACCTTTCTGCTTCCTGTGCTGAAAGAACTTGGGAACAATGTCCCTCACCTGAAACTCAAACGCTCTCTGAGTTTGCTTGCAAGGAGCGTGGTTGCTAATGGCTTGAGCTGGCAACCGACAGTTTCTGCCACCATCTAAAGCTGGGGGTCTCTAGCCACAGCGTCCACCAGGATCTTCTGCGGAGCTTGTTTTTTGTTTGTTTGTTTGTTTGTTTTCCCCCGGTACGCGGGCCTCTCACTGTTATGGCCTCTCCCGTTGCGGAGCAGGGGCTCCCGACGCGCAGGCTCAGCGGCCATGGCCCACGGGCCCAGCCGCTCCGCGGCATGTGGGATCCTCCCGGACCGGGGCACGAACCCGCGTCCCCTGCATCGGCAGGCGGACTCTCAACCACTGCGCCACCAGGGAAGCCCCCGGGGAGCCTGTTAAACGCAGTTTCTGACTCGGTAGGTCTGGAGTGGGTCTGAGGATTTTTCACAAGTTCCCAGATGCTGGAGGCTGCCGGTCCAGGGACTCTACTTTGAGACCCACTGCTATGGTTTTTGCCCCAAAGTTCGTTCGGGTTTTTCTGTAACATCTTATGGAAAAACCCTAATGAACTTTTTGGCCAGCCCAATACTTTAGATTCTAAATCAGCTTTGTGATGCTGAGTTGTGTGAGTAAACTGCTCACGAGTGAAACACCGGTGAAGCAGAAAAAGAGCAACAGCTGACAGAGGGAGAGAGGGACGGAGAGAAAAGTGAGGGAAGACCTCTACTTGGGTGTCTAGATGTTGTCAACTGTCACCCTCTCTGTGAAGCTTTCAGACCTGGATACATCTGCCCCCAAGGGTCCTTCCCGGGCTCCTCTTGGCCCGCAGCTCACGGCACACACTGCCTTGTGTTGTATGCTTAGCCCCTCAGAAAGAGCAGACCCTTCTCCTGGCCCCAGGGGAACGAAATAGGATTGGCCTACACCATGATTCTTCTTTGGCAATGACAAACGGTAGCAAATCAGGCCGCCAGGAAGCAACAGATGGCACCAGGTGATTTAGGAGGGGTTATTAAACTAGAATATTTATAGAGGCGTGAACATATGGGACCCCAAAAGGAGAGTGAGGTAATCACAGACTAGCAGCGACAGAGCCGTGCCTTCCTTAGGCCAAAGGCATCGGTAGAGTCACCACAGAATTGAGGAGAGAGTCAAGTAGGGGGGACCCTCTTGAGAGGAGACAAGTCCCCGGTCAGCCTGAGGTCACGTCCAGAGAAGACTCTGGGGACTTGTCCCCCTCCCCCATCACTGTCTTTTCTTCCTCTGACCTTCTGCAGGGATCCCGCCTTAGCTGAAACCAGGCAGGGAATGTAGGAGCCCTGAAGTCCTTACAGGTAGCCCTCACTGGTCTACGTAGTATGTTGAAGAAAGGATGCAGAGCTGCGGGGAACTGGGAGACACCCAGCTCACAGGTCTGGGGGTGGGCAGATGACCCAGGCTGGCCAGTGAGATATATGGGAAAGTCTGATAGGTGCTTCTGGGAAAGATTTTCTTCTCTAACTGTTACAGGAAGAAGGCTCTTCCTCTTCCTGCTTGGGACGTTGTTGAGAGGATGTGCTTTTTGGACATCTGGGCAGCCAGCTTGTGAGTACGAGGGGGACGTAAAGAGAACTGAAAGAATATGGGAGGTGAGGTCGGCAAGGCAGAGAAGGAGTGGGGAAAGGCGGAGTCTTGCTTGAACGTCTGCTGCTTCCAGCACACGGGACTCATCTCTCCACGCTCTCTGCCTGCCTGTCCCTGTCTGTCCCACACTGTGCCATTTACGCTGCTGAATCCAACTACACATCTGTCTTCCCCCCGTTGACTGTGAAACTCCCTTATGACTGTGGAGAAATCTATGTAAAACTCGGAAATTCTTTTTCAACAGCAGATTGTGTTTCTTGTACTCCTTTCTGAGGCTGAACTCTGTGGACCATGATTTAATGGGGTCTCATTGTATTGTTTCAATCCAAGCATCATCCGTATAAACTGTAACAACCCAACCCATAATTGACCCCCTGTGATGCTGACCAGGCCATGTGATTAAAGAGCTTGGGCTCTGTGTCTTGTGGACCTGGGGCCAAATCCTAGGAGCCTCGATGACTAGTTGTGTCCTTAGGTACCTTAACTGACTTCTCTGAGCAAAATCAGGATAATAATACCCACCACAATGAGTGAATATGAGGATTAACTGTGTTAAATACGTCCTAGCACAAAACCCATAGACACCCCTCCATAATATTTCCCTTTTTCTCTACTTCCCTTTTCCTTCTCGTTAAAGATACAACAAAGCCCCAAGACGATCCTTGGAAATCACATAACTAATACAATTAACAGCCTGAAAGCTGAGTGAAGTCTCAGCTGAAGATGCAGAAGTGATGAATGTGATGCTATTTGCTCCAAGCTTCAAGCTGAGTGAATTCAGAACACGGGGGGCCGGTCACACACTGTGGCATATTCATCACTTGGATAAGCTTAAAACGTGAAAAATCTTCAGATTCTTTGAAAATTCCAGGCAGGCGACTCCCAAAGAAACAGGATCAAGCGCCCAACAAATGCTGAGCTTTCCTTTGGCCTCTGGATGCTGGCTGACAGTCTGCTTTCCTTCTGCAGGTGTGGAGGCCAGCGAGGAGGGCCCGATGACGGATGTGCTACAGCTGTGAGTGCGGCATATTCCCCCCCCACCCCAGCCGGGTCACTGAGGGCTCTTGAGTCATCCTTTCTGCCAGGTCTCCGTGGTCCCTGAGGGCACAGGTGGTGGAGCGTCCCAGCCTGTAGCTGGTCTAGATTGATCTGGAGAAGCATTCCCATAGTCAGTGCCCACAGGCTGGAGACGACATGCCAGCTGGCAGGGGCATGGCAGGTAACACCAGTGGAGAATCCAATGGGGCAAGGGTCACCAGGTGCATCAAAAGAGAAACAACTGCCATTTATTGAAGGTCAATTATGTGCCAAGCATCAGGCTAGATGCTCCTTTTGCAAATGAGGAAACCGAGTCTCAAAGAGGTTCCACGACTTCCCCAAGGGTGGCACCAGGATGCAAGTCTAGATCTACCACCAAACTCAAGTTGCTTCCACTATGTGAGGCTAAAAACTGGCCTAGAAAAATGGCGATAATATGGCTTAGATAATCCCTGTCATGCTGGAAAAGCAGAACTTTTGATCAAGCAAGAGGCTAGCTATGCCTTTAACTTTCGTGAAATCTTGAGACTGGCCTACTCTCTCTGAGTCTTTCCATCACTTGTAAATTGAGATGGCATTCTCTTTGCTTGGCAGAACAATTAATAAAAATTATAAAGTTCTTTGCCTCTTCTAGAGGCTTCTATTGTAAGCCTTCCTACCCATCACTAATAAACAGGCTAAGTTAGTTTACTGCCATACATAGAAGGAGCAGGGCTTTCAAAGAGAGGAGTGCCAGGTCTGCTGGGGGCAGAGTTAGGTAAGCAGCTCTTATCTTCCAGAAAAGGAAATGCCTGGGGTAACGGGGAAGCACGGCCCTCCGCACTGGAGACATCCGTCCACCAGCTGCCCCCTTGCCTCTGAGTCTCAGCCTTCTCATGTGTAAAATAAAGTCTCTTTAGATCAGTGACCCCTGAGGTGACGGACGTCCGTGGGGTATTGGTTCCCAAGGATGGGCATGGGGGCCTTAATAATGAAAGCATGCTGTGATCCAATTAGGTAGGGGACATGAGTGCTAAGCAAATGAAACCGATTTAAAAATTATTATTATGGGACTTCTCAGAGACTTTCACGTACCAATGTATGGGATAGATCTCCAAGATGGGGTGCGGCAGACAGCATTTCCCAAACTTATTTGAAAGATGCTTTGGAACTTACTCTTTCATCTGCGAAGCTCTTCTAGAGCTGAAATTCTACGATTCGAATATCTGGGTCATGTAAAACGGCTGGTTCTTTAGAGGTCAGCAATGACATTTTTCTAATTATGACTTAAGGTTGTTGATGAAGCAAAGCCTCTTTACTTTTTCTCTCTGGAGGTCTAGGCAATTATTCAGCCATTTCTCCTTCTTTTGAACTGGGTGTACACATTCAATTGCGTCACTTGTTCCTGTGCCTTTTTTTTTTTTTTTTTTTTTTTTTTTTTTTGCGGTATGCGGGCCTTTCACTGTTGTGGCCTCTCCCTTCGCGGAGCACAGGCTCCAGACGCACAGGCTCAGCGGCCACGGCTCACGGGCCCAGTCGCTCCGCGGCACGTGGGATCTTCCCAAACCGGGGCACGAACCCGTGTCCCCTGCATCGGCAGGCGGACTCTCAACCGCTGCGCCACCAGGGAAGCCCGTTCCTGTGCATTTTAGTGTTCAGAATAACTAGCGAGGATGGTTATAAGCCAGACTCAAAGTGAGCACCGTCTTGTACTGATGAAGACACACTGAGATGAAAAGATGGCCGTGAGAATTATTTGAAGCCCTTAGAACAGGACACGTGTGAAAGCAGAGGCCCCGATGTTAGCTTTTCATTTTAAGATTACGTATATTTGTAAGATTCTTAAATGATAGAACTAATAAACAGAAAAATAATGACAGCTGAGAATTGTTGAAGCGCTTTCCGCTTGCTTGTGACTGTTCTGCTTTACTTGCATTGCATCATCAGGTCCGCTCTTACGAGACAAGTCCGATTATTTTCCTCCTTTTTACAGCTGGGGAAATGGGGGCAGAGTAAGTACATTTTCTGAAGCTATGAAGCTTAGGGGGGCGGTCCAAATCCTGCGTTCACCGATTCCTAGCCACGGGGCTCTGGCCAAGTTACTTATTGACTTCAGCATTTACTAGGTCCTTTGAAAGACTGAGATAATAACAGTAGTATCTAAATAAGGGTGGTGGTGAGGGTCCAAGGAGATATTGCATTTATTGAATGCAGAAAGTTCCTGACACCCAGTCAGTACTCAATATATTAGCTGATATTTTTTAATGATTATTATCACGATGTTGACATCTGTGTTAAAGGCTGTTATTTTATTTCAGAGGAGAGTGCTTTTTATATAAAATGTAAATATAATTATGTGTATATGGGATATGGGATAAAAGTGATCCTATTTTAAGTTTTCTGTTTATTCAGTTTTTTTTCCCCCAGTGAATTAAAGGTGTTCACTGAGTTGAATGTGGACCAGAAATCTGGAATAAGATGGTACTGAAGTATGCAGTGGTGGGAACTCTCATAGAATACAGGTGGGGGCCAGGACTGCACCCACTTTGCAGAGTCATTTGACAAGATCTAATCAAAATGAGGATGTAAATCCCTGTGTCCTAGCAACCTCGCGATGCCCTGGAGGAGCCCTCACACCGGTGCACGAGGAATGTTGACAGCAGGAGGATGTGAGATGGTTAAAAATGGAAACAAACTGAAGGTCCAGAAACAAGACGATGAGTAAACAAATTAGGATAAAGTCATTCAATGGAATCTTACACCAAAGTTAAAGAAATGCATTGGCGCTCAGATGAATTACATCAGCAAGGCAAGATCTCAAGAGCATAATGTTGAACAACAGCAAATTGCAGAAAGATGTATGCCGCCTAGAACCTGCAAACAATATCATATACTGATTGTGAATGTGTGCGTTTGTGATTATCATATAAAACATGTTTGGAAATAATGGATCCCAAATTCAGGAATTCAGGTTGGCTATTATTTCTGGGAAAGGAGGAACAGGGGATTAGATTTGCTGAAAAGAAATCAGGGCAATTTGACACTATCTGTAATATTTTATTTCTTATAAAAGTGTTGGGGCCTAAATGACCAATGTTAAGATTTGACAAAGCTGGGTGGTAGATGCTTTTTGGTATGCTTGAAATGTTTCAGAATTTTAAAAATCGTATTTCATTACTCGTGTTGTCTGCTCTCTCCCCTCTTTCTTTGTCTGTTTTATAGTTTCAACACGTTTAGCACTTACGCTTAGATGTGCATTTTTCGGAACAGCACTTTATTCCTGCTATGAACCCTCTGTAAAAGGTTTTGGGTTTATGGATTTCAGTTCTGAGTGTTAGAACTTGTTTTCTGCTGGGTTCTTATGAGAGGTCATGAAGTGCACGCTGCAGTCAGGGTTGAGTTAATCATTGACTATGGCTTCCCCTTGGTCTTTGTCAACTCCCCGAGTGCTTCTGGCAGCCAACTCCTTCCCATGCCGGGGACCCACAAAGGAGAGGGACTAGGAGGTGACGACGTGATTGCCGGGCGCTAAAGGCTGGGTCCACGGCATCCCTCCCTCCCGGACCCATCTGTGTCTCTGTCGCTCGTCTCAACTGATCAACAGCATGAATGAGACTCATTGAGGGAATCGGGTGCTTGTGGAGTTGTTCCTGACCTACTGGGGAAGAGTTCAGAGAGGCCAAGGAGGTTTGTGACCTTCCTGTTAAAATGTGACTTGACCAAGGGGAGGTGAGTGGACAACGGGGGCAAGTGAGGCATCAAGTTCATGGATGAGATCAGTGTCAACAGGGGCAAATCCAACGGGTGACTACGTGCATGTGTGTGTGTGAACGAGTAATAAAGGAGTGTGTTAAAATATAGGTAATAAATCTAAAGCAGATAACATCGTACACAACCTCTTATAAGTTATTAACTCAGCACACTGTGAAATGTGAAATGTCTAACACTTAAACTATGAAATGACTCAGCAAAGACAGGGAAGCCTATGGTATCTTTAAAGGGCTCATATTCCAAGGAAGCCAGGTAGAAACTCAAAACGATTCTTCTCTGTGGATGATTTTGTGGTGGGCTGGGTTAAAAAAGTTTTAAAAAAAATTTTATCGTGCTAAGAACACTTCAGATGAGATTCACCCTTTTACCAGATTTTTAAGTGTGTGATACAGTCTTGTTATCTCTAGACCTGATGCTGTACAGCAGATCTGTAGAACTTACTCATCTTGCATAACTGACATTTTATACCCATCGGTTAGCGACTCTGCATTTGCTCCTACCCCCAGCGCCTGACCACCATCATTCTATCGTTTGCTTCTCTGAGCTTAATCATTTTAAATCCCTCATATAAGTGGATCACGCAGTATTTGTCCTTCTGTAACTGGCTTCTTTTCACTTAGCATAATGTCCTCAAAGTTCACCCATGTTTTTGCATTTTGCAGCATTTCCTCCTCTTTAAAGGCCAAATAATATTCCATTGTCTCTACAGACTGCATTTTCTTTGTCTTCATCCATCCAGATGCTTTAAAACTTTTTTTTTCAGATTTCTATTTTGAAAATCTCAAACTACAGAAACATTGGAAGAGGGGCACCGTGAATACCTTTTTACTTTTCACCCAGATTCTTCAAGTTGTGAATATTTTGCCATGTTGGCTTTCTCTCTGAGATGTACTATATATTATGTAGTATGTACTGCATATAGTAATATAATATATACATTATTTTTCTGCTAACTCATTTGACGGCACATTGCTGACATCATGTCCTTTAACTCCTAAAACCCTCAAGTACTGCATACGAACACCAGCGCTCTCCCATACAAGCATATGCGATTACCAAACTCCTAAAGTTGATCATCCGTAACAATGCTACTATCAGTACAGACCACATTCAAATCTCCCCAACTGCCCCACCCACAAAGGCTATATTATTTAAAGCGATTAATTTTATGACCCGGATCCAGGGTCATATATTGTCTTATCATGTCTAGTTCCCTTTGTTCTCTAGAATAGTTCCTTTGGCCCTCCCTTGTCTTTTAGGACACGGACAGATTTGAGCGTGCAGGCCAGCTGTTCTGCAGAATGACCCTCAGTTTGGGTTTGATTTCGATTGCTTCACCCCAATTAGATTTGGGTTGAACATTCTGACAGGAAAACTCACGAGTGGCGGTATGCGCCCGCCGTGTGCGTGGTACCAGGAAGACCATGATGACCATGAAATTGACCATGGTGTCAATTTGCCTCTCGACTGGCGATGTAAATTCTGATGGCTTGCTTAGGTGGGGCTTTGAAATTTTTAAGATGAAACTCCCTGGAATATGTTTATTGCCAGGATCGCTTCCTTGAACATAAAGGTTGCTTCTGAGCAGGTCTCTCATGGGGAGAGCCCTTCTCTGCTCCTGGAGAAGAGAGCAGAGTGTCTGCCAGGCCCTGCTTTAGAGCAGGAAGGCCACCTCTGCCCAACACCCGCCCCACCCAGGGTTTGCCTTCTTTGGAGGGAGAGACAGGCAGGAAACAAGTAAATGCTATGAACAACAAGTCAATCCAGATAGTGATGTGTGCTGTGAAGGAAACAGGACCGGCAGGTAGGCATGGACAAAGTCACTCTGGATAAAGCAGAGTCCCTGCCACCCCGGGGTGCCCTTTGCCACGTGGGAGACCGAGGGGAAGCACATGAACACATTTACAGTGACTCAGGTAGTGACAAACACCCTGAGGAGACATGCAGCTGCCACATGGAGAGAAAGGGTCCTGAAGGGTTCAGTGCATGGGGACAGAGACGACCGACCGGGGTCAGGAGGTGACATCTGAGAGGAGACTGAGATGAAGTGAGGAGAGCGCCGTGAGGCTCTGGGGGAGAGTGGTCCAGGCAGAGGGGTGGCCAGTGCACTGACCCAGGGCAGGTACAGGCTTCGTGTGGTTGAGGAACAGCATGGGAGCGAGGAGGGCTAGAGGGCGCCAGCGGGAGTAGGAGGCATCGAGAACACGGAGGCAGTGGGGGCCAGACCGTGGAGGGTTTCTAGGCCATGGTAAGGACTTTGGGTTTTATTTTTGTTGGGATGGGAAGCCATTGGGAGGTTCAGAGTAAGGAATGACATGATCTGTGTTAAAAAGGATCACTTTGGGGTTTCCCTGGTGGCGCAGTGGTTGGGAGTCCACCTGCCAGGGCAGGGGACACGGGTTCGAGCCCTGGTCTGGGAAGATCCCACATGCCGCGGAGCTGCTAGGCCCGTGAGCCATGGCCGCTGAGCCTGCGCGTCCGGATCCCGCGAGCCACAACTCCTGAGCCCACGTGCCTAGAGCCTGTGCTCCACAACAATGAGAAGCCCGCACTCGCGGCAACTAGAGAGAAAGCCCGCGCACAGCAACGAAGACCCAACGCAGCCAAAAATAAATAAAATAAAATAAATTAATTTTTTTTAAAAAAAGGATTGCTTTGGCAATTCTGTAGAGAAATCTTTGCGGTGGGATGGGTGTTGCCCAAAGGAAGCAGGGAGACCAGCATCCAGATGAAAGAAGTGGACTCCGGCAGAATTATGACCTCATTTTGTCCACCTGTGTCTCCCTCGTGCCTAATAAGGGATGCTCAGTATTTGTTGAATGAATGAGTGGGTGAAATAATACATTTGCTTCTATTATTATTAGTTTTCAAGTATAGGAATTCATCTTATGGGTGGTAGATCTGCACTGTGTCAATGTAGCTAAGGTAGGACATTTCCCCAAATTTGCTTTCCTGTATATTTCCAGATTGAGGTTGCCTGCCAGAGAAATCGGCACAGAATTTAGAAGAGGGAAGTAAAGGAGCCCCAACTTGAAAATCCTTATTCTGATCCCACAATCGGATAAGGTCCAATCCCATAAGAAACCCCTCTTCTAGATCACTCAGCATGGTTCGCTTCCCTGAACAAACCCTAAATGATACAGACTGAATTTGAGTATTATCCACCTTGGAGCTTCTTGATCTTTTCTATTCTAAGTTTTAAGGAAAAAAAACCGATTACATTGTTTTTAAGTAAGTATATAAAGATAATTGATCAATCTCTTAGCTGGTACCAATCACATTCACATGAAGACTTTTCAAATGGTTGAACCTAGTTCTCTGGATTTTATATGTGTTTGATGAGAGAGCAGTTTTTCATTGTTGGTTTGACTAAGAGGCTGTAAGAAGATGTCTCTGATTCGGTTTCGTAATGCATGAACCCAGTGACTGCAGTGAGTCGTGGAGGTGATGAAGTTCAGATGATAATCACTGACAGACACCCCCCCCCGCCCGCAACCCCAACATCTCTGTTTGGGAACTGTGACCTTTAAATGAGTTCCTGAGATTAAAGTTGAGTCCCAGGGTGAGGCCAGATCTAAAGAATCCCAATTTTTTGAATTTATGAGAAAAAGAGACATGGCAGAGGGAAAGAAAAGGCCACTTGGGATCTGGGCCATAGGGGACAGGAGAAGGAGGAAGCCACTGGGTTTTGTAACACTTAAGGGCTCTGTGGTCAGCCACAGGCAGACCTGAATCTCAGTAACCCCGTGTCATGGCTGTGCAACTGGAAGCAACTTACAGCATGTCTTCAAGTCTCAGTGTCCTGATTTGTAACATGGGGTGATAATCCCTTTCTTATAGTGTTTGCAAAGATTAAATAGAACCATATATGGAGGACTCTGTATAGTGCCTGGCACCCAGGGCAGTGGATAAGAGACTGCCTGACCTAGGTGACCTGGGACAAGTTACTCAACTGTTCGGTGCCTCAGTTTCCTCATCTGTAAAATGGGGTCATCAATAGTATCCACTTCCAAAGTTTTCATGAACATTAAATGAGTAGACAGTAGTGTGATTAGGATGGCAAACATTAGCTTCAAATTCTGGCTCCAATATTTAATTGCTGTGTGACCTTGGGAAAGTTACTTAACATCTCTGAGTCCATTATTGCTTTTCATAAAAGAAAGCATGGTGGAATTCCCTGGCGGGTTGGTGGTTAGAACTCTGCTTTCACTGTTGAGGGCGCAGGTTCAAGCCCTGGTTGGGGAACTAAGATCCCATAAGTCATGTGGCATGGCCAAGAGAAACAAAAAAGCATGGTAACAAGAGTACCCATTGCGTGGGGCTGTTGTGAGGGTTAAATGTCATCATGGGTGTAAGGCAGTTAACAGAGCCATGTGCTTCTAAGTGCTCAGTAAACATGGTTATGATTATTGCTGCCCTTATCATGATGGTTGGCCATATTCCAAGGTCTGAGCTAAGTGCACTGTATGCCTCGTTGTTTTTAACTCTTACAACCACCCTGCTGGGTAAGTATTACCTGGCTCCCATCGGATGGAGAAGCCATTGGAAGGCTGAGAGCAGGGGCCAAGGGTATCTACCTGTTTTCTCATTTTGGGTCTGGGGAGCTGAGCCCCTAACTACTTTGCTCTACTGCCACCAGTGATTTTTTCCTCAGAATAGATCTGGAGGAATAAATGAGCTCAGCAGCTCAGTCCCTCTAGCCTCGTTGTTTCTCTCACCGAGTGCTTGATAAATGCCAAGCAGCATTGCCAAGCACCGAGTGCCTGCAGTGAACAGACTGGGGGTTGTCTCCTAGGACACATTTGAAAAGCCACAAAAGAGAGGGTGGTCTCTCTGTGTTGGGGGCAGGAGGGCATTTTGGGGACTCTGCCTGATCTTCTTGTTGACCGCAGGTTGCTACACTGACAGTGGGAATGCTGAGGGGCCTCTCAAAGGAAAATCACAAAACCCGACCTTTTGCATTCATGAAGCAACGCTTTAAGGAATACCTGTTTTTTAATTTGTTTTTTGTCTTTTGGGGTTTTTTTGCGGTACGCGGGCCTCTCACTGTTGTGGCCTCTCCCGTTGCGGAGCACAGGCTCCGGACGCGCAGGCTCAGCGGCCATGGCTCACGGGCCCAGGCGCTCCGCGGCACGTGGGATCTTCCCGGACCGGGGCACGAACCCGTGTCCCCTGCATCGGCAGGCGGACTCCCAACCACTGCGCCACCAGGGAAGCCCAGGAATACCTGCTTTTTAACAATGGAGAATAACACTACGAAAGATAGGGCGCTTTTTCATAGAGGTTTCAGTTGAAATATTCATCAGTGAGGATGCTTGTTGTTAATAGCTGGGGAAATGAGACAAAAATCTAAAGAACGGAGTCATTTTCTTCTTTTGGGACTGCTGGTAAGTGAGAAGCAAACGCTAGGGTCATTGAGCTATGTTTGGCCAGTACTTCGGGACATAAGATATATTGGATGAGGGGTTCCTCTCTTATAGGATTTCACAGCTGAAGAAAACTAGAGAGACTTTTCTTTGCCGACTTTTTGTTTTTTTTTCATTTTGGAGGTAAATAAATGCAGACTGGAGTTAAATAAAGGACTTGTACATGGTCCTTAACACATGCTAAAAGCCCAAATGCATAGAAGGTGGGGCAAGGTTTCAATGAGTGAGATAGACCAGGTGGGAAGTAGCAGGGAATGGTGGAGAGTAGGGCAAACCAGAGAAGGCCTGACCTCCTCAAAGGGGGTTCTGTTACCTGGCTGTTTCGATGGTGCCACGAGAAGCAGGCCCACAGGGAGACAGATCTAACTTTGAAGAGAAGTGAAGATCCCAATTTGGAGGATGGAATCTCCCGATTTTTAAAAGTTGTTGATGAATTCGAAAGTTTAAACCACACCATGCCAGCCAAACAAAGCCTTTCTGAGGTCCACAGGTGGCTCAGAACCTGCCTGTTTGTGACCTGGGTTGCAGAATCTTCCAGCACCCTACGCCTTTCCTGACAGTGTAGTTCCCACCTCACTTCTTGTCAAGTGTTGTTTTTCCTTCCAAGGCAGCACTGTTTACTTAGGTCAGGAACCCTTGGTGTGATAATTTCCTTAACTCTTCATTCTGAATCAGGACCTCAAATAAAGACAATATTTTACTTGTGTTTCCTCCCTACCATTCACCGCCTTGTGCTTGTTCAGCCAGAAATTCTGGAACCACAAGGAAGGCTATTGAAGCAGTAAAGAAATTTTTAAACTCTCACCCCACCGCAATTTTTTTAAAAGAATCTTCTTTTTATAGTAAACCAGAGAGAGGATGTTCAGAGTCTAGGTTCAGAAGGTGCATGGGTTTTGCTCAGCAAAGTTCAAAAATAGAATAAAAATACAGTTTGGTAAATCTTTAATGTCCAAATACTACTCCTTCCCCCCATGAAAGCAGCCACTGGAACCACTTCCACCTCTGCGCTTGGAACAAGACACTGACCAGGAGCCTAGTTCCATTTTTCATGCACTGTTGATTCTGCGCCTCGATTCCATCTGAGCATTTTTAAGGCAACAACAAGAAAAACAGCAGTGCGACCCCAGGCTGGGCTCTAAGTCTTTCTCCTGCATTTCCAAGCAAACCCAGAGAGTGAGTCAGAGATGACTCACTTCTTAAACCCATGAACTTCAGTTTCGGGTTAAGTCCTTCATTTAAGACAAGGCATTTTTCCCAGGTTATAATTTTTCCTCTTTAGTGGACAAATGTGTTTACTTTAAAATACTCATCAATAAAGTCACTAAACAGATATTGTCTATCGAAGAAACGCTAAAATACTTTCTATTACGCTTCAAACAGCGTAGGAGAGAAAGATACATTACAATAAAAGAATGGGGGATAAAGGGCTTCCCTGGTGACGCAGTGGTTGAGAGTCCGCCTGCCGATGCAGGGGACACGGGTTCGTGCCCCGGTCCGGGAAGATCCCACGTGCCGCGGAGCGGCTGGGCCCGTGAGCCGTGCCCGCTGGGCCTGCGCGTCCGGAGCCTGTGCTCCGCAACGGGAGAGGCCACGACGGTGAGAGGCCCGCGTAACGCAAAAAAAAAAAAAAAAAAAAAAAAAAAAAAAAGAATGGGGGATAGAAATCTGAGTTTTCACCTATGAAAATGTGGGTGACAGACACACACTCACACACATACATACACGTACACACACTTCCAAGACACAAGGTAGTAAGCAAATATTTAGTGTGACTGGTCACATCAGTTCATTTCATGGCTCTGAGCTTTATCAGCTGTGTGGCTCTAGTCAATTTCTTACTCAACCTCTAGTTGCCTCTGTTCCTTATCTGCAAAACATAGGTAATAATAGTATCTCCCTTGGAAAGTTGTGAAAATAAAATGATGTAAAACGTGTAGCTCTTCTAGCACAGTATCTGGCCCATAAACAAAGACCATAAGTGGTATAAACAATACTAGGGCTACTAATACTTCCATAGCTAATGTTTTTACTGATATCTTGCTTCCAATCATTAAATAACAGACAGAACTATATGATCCCAGAGCCCAGACTCCTTCCATCAAAGCCTATGACCAGGATAAACACGACTAAATTCATATCCTGCATCTACTAATTGCCTTACATTGGGAGAGAGAATCAGCGGACCGTGAACAATGCGTGAACAATGCTTATCTCCTCAAATGTGAATGTTTTTGTGCCTATAAGACCCACCTCCCTAGTTGTGTGTGTGCCTAGAAAGCATATATTCTCTGTAGAATGATGGTGGGGAGATAGAGTATCTTTGTTTGGGGACACTGAAGACCCAAGGGAAGAAATACATCTCCTGGGGGTGTTAGATGAATTTAGCAGGCAGCTGTTGCTCATAAGATTTTACATAAGCTGTGTCTACAAAGCCCAGGAAATTTTGCTAAATAACCTGGTAGTTTAATCCACAAATAGCCCCGATAATTTACCATTTCTTCTTTGTTGAGTCTACTTTTTCTTCATAGTTTCCCACTCAGACTAGGTAGAGCTATAATGGCAATACATTCATAGCTTTCCCTCTGTTTCATTGCGGGAGGTGGTGCCGTGCAGGGGTTAGGAGCACACGTGCAAGAATCAGGGTCCCTGGGTCTGATTCCTAGTTGTGCCATCTTTATTGGTTGGTTAATTTGAGGTTGGTAAAATGCGGATCATGAAAATAATAGTGCCAATTCATAAGTGGGTTGGGAGGGTTAAATGAATACTTAGGACAGAGCCTGGCTCTGAGTACAAATTCAAGAAACATGAGCTCTACCAGCTCAGTTTGGAGAGCTAGTAGCCTCTCAACTTCGAGCCCCCAGCAACGAACCCCATCCTGAAAAATCCTCACGCACACATCTACCCAAATGTTGGTGGTCTTTCTAGGGTTCACAGAGCTCCCCTGCCACCACCCCCCAGGCTGAGAACCTCTGTGTAGAAAACAACTTGCAACAGACAAGCAAAGTGTGTTTTCACGTGCAAACCGTGTTCCTCATTGTCAGGATGCCTTCAGCCTTTAGGTAAACAGGCAGTGTCAGAGGGGACTTTTAATGGGGCTCGAAATGGGGAAGGAAAGAACAGGCTCTCTCAAGCTGGTGATTCATCGTCTGGTTCCCTCAGGGAAAGAAAGGGAGACAGTGCTGGGACTATTCAGCCTCCACGGGAGCTGGGTGTGTGGAGCAGGGACCTTACAAAGTCGGCCTCCCCGCCCGAGTTTTTCAGTGTTCCTGACAGGGACCTGCTGAATCACTTCTGTGTCTAGACACATCAAAAGGCAAACCCGCCTGTTTATCAGGCTCGCCAAACCCAGTTAGGGGAACCAACAGGCAGGCAGGTGTCTCCGTCTGAATCACTCAGACCACATGGAGGCAGTGGAGGTTACCAGGATCATAGGGCACAATTCCTCACCCTCACCAGGAAGGGAAGTCAAGTTGTCTCTTGTCAAAGAGTCCGGCAAGAGGACACTGCTAATTTTGTCCACCTCTTGGTGTCAGAGCAGACCCCAGGGGGGCTTCGAACATGCGGATCAGGCTTAAGTCTGGAAGAGGAACGTGACTGTCATCCGTGCTCAGTAAATTCGCAGGGCATGAATTCATGGGACCCATTGCTGTGAAAAATGGGCCAGCCAGTTAATTAAAAGAAACATTTTTAAAACCGGACGAATTGAAAACAGAAAAGAATTGCTTTGGGTTGTTCTTTAGACGCTTAATCCAAAATGCAGCTAAATCTTTGATACTGCCCTCCCCGCCCCACTTTTTCACAAATTTCTTTCCTTCAAATTCAGGGCCTTCCACAGACATAGAAAACAAACTTATGGTTACCAAAGGGGAAAGGGCGGGGCAAGGGATAAATTAGGAGCTTGGGATTAACAGATACACACAATTATATATAAAAGAGATGGCCAACAGGGACCTACTGTACAGCACAGAGAACTGTACTCAATATTTTATAATAACCTATCGGGGAAAAGAATCTGAAAAAGAATAGATACATATATATGTATAATTGAATGACTTTGCTGTACACCTGAAACCAACACAATACTGTATATCAACTATACTTCAATACAGATTTTAAAGAACAAGTTAGGGTCTTCTTATATCTGGAATATTCTACCACATACCATAACAGGTTTAACTTCAATCGCATCCCACACTAAGTCATATTTTTATATATACACACACACTCATATAAGCATATACATATATACACACATGTACACATGTAGGTACTAACTTGAGTATCAACTGACTATCAACATAGTTTTACATTTTCTAGATATTTATGAAACATATAGTACATGTCACTTTGATATTTCTTTTTCATAGGTTGGAAGTAATTTTTTTCCAGGCCTCAACCATCTGTTCAGGTGGTTGTGAAAAAATCAGATCCTAATTTAGTCAGCCCTAAGGTAGCTAAAAACCTTTATAAAGGGGAGTATATGTTTTATGGCCTCATCGATAAATAAGCATATTCCTGAGGGGCTCCTAAGGCTAAATAATTCCCACGGTTTTCAGAGTTTCTGTACTTGAAGTTATATACCTGATTTTACAGACTTGATAAATTTTGGTGGTTCCTTTCTGTAACCGGCTGATTGGATTCTGTGCTGGTTTGACTTGTGAAGGTAAGGAAGTAATCTCCCCTGTTCCAAACACCTCAGGAGGGATAAACAGGAGGTCGCGTATGTGTCACTCGGAAACAGAAATTCTGAACTGAGTGTGTGCTTTAAATAATACATGGATTTGGGCTTCCCTGGTGGCGCAGTGGTTGAGAATCCGCCTGCCGATGCAGGAGACACGGGTTCGTGCCCTGGTCCGGGAAGATCCCACATGCCGCGGAGCGGCTGGGCCCGTGAGCCATGGCCGCTGGGCCTGCGCGTCCGGAGCCTGTGCTCCGCAACGGGAGAGGCCACAACAGTGAGAGGCCCGCATACCGCAAAAAAAAAAAAAAAAAAAAAAAAAAAATACATGGATTTGGCAAATCAGATGCTCTTAGAAATGTCATCCTCTAAGGTGGACAACACATCAGAGGGTCTCTGTAGAAACAGGTCTTAATGACCAGAGACTCTCACCCCTAACTGGAACCAAGCCACCACTCAAGGCTCACTGCCCCACGTACCTGCAGTCCTGATCAGGGAGCGTTGGGTGAATGCTCTTCTCTCCCACCAGAGCTTCACGGTAAAAGGGACTGTGTCTGCCTTTGCTTCCCGTATCATACACCCTGCACCCAGCATGGCGCCGGCACACAGAAATCCTCAACACGTCCTCTTACTTACTGCTTCTGGCAGTAAGGCATTAAGAGCGTAGTCTTTATGTGTGTGGCTTGGGGGGTCCCCCTGCCGGGGGTTGGGTTCTAGCTCTGTCACTGATCTTTGAATAGGTTACTTCTGTCTGTACCTTGGTTTCCTCATCTGTAAAATGGGGATCATAAAAGTACCTGCTTCACAGAGAGATTGTGCTCTCCTTCTTTTCATGGTCCAGTCTTCTGATATATAAGCCCGTCCAGATTCACGCCGGTTTCAAGCTTTTAATTATTTTTAATGTACTAACTTTTTGTATGTTTAGTGTTTAAATGTATCATTGGTGATTTGGGTTATTCTTAAATAAGTAGTTTAGAAATTTGGATCAAGGAACAGAATATGTGTGTGTGTGTGTGTGTGTGTGTGTGTGTGTGTGTGTGTGTGTGTGTTTTAACTGCTGGTAAGTTGTGCCAAGCCAAGCTTTATTTGTGGTCGGCACATCTTTATTTTGAGGAAACAGGATCACACTTTATTTTAACGATGTGAAAATGTATCTTGGTAATGTCTTGAATGGCGTGGGATTTGGGAAGGATTGTGACATTTGAAGAAGGGAGGAGAAAAATGAGAATTCAAACTAGTACCTTCTAATTTCTATGCCCCAGTAAACACTGACGTGTGTGTGTTTTAATCGTTGCCACTGTCTGTCTGAAAGTCACAGAAGAACACTCAGAGGAGACAGGGGAAGAAACAATTCTTCAGAATGGTCCCTAACATGAAGCAGCTTGGCAGAGGGGGCGGAGGTGCGTGTCCGGGGGCACGTTTTGAACGGGCTGCATCACCTGCGGTTATTGACGGAGCCGGTAGCTGCGGAGAACGGGACAACGGAGGGAAGTTCATCTCGCCTATTTCACCTTGTGAACCGGTCATCTTAAGTCAAGAATGAACTCCTGTCCCCGCAGGAATATTACAGAGTTGGCCCAGGTGTGTAGAAGGAGAGAGAGAAGGAAAGAGCAAAGGAATCTCAGTGTTCCGGGGACCAGACACAAAGTACCCATACGGATTTCCACAGAGGAGCCGGTTTATCTGAGGCACATTCCTTACTTGAGGTGTTTCAGGACATTCCCATAATATTCTGTAATTATCCCAACCTGTGTTCAAGAAATAGCACGAGACACCATGACATTACCCGACAACCTCAGTTTCCTGCAGATGATAACTGGCTTTGGGAAGGATGCCTCAGAGATTCCTGTGTGTAGCAGGCTATTTATTAACCTTTTCTTCAAGAGAAATACCATTACTGTCAAATCAGAATCTTTTAAAGCCTTTAGATGCTTATTGGGTCTCACGCATAGAAGTCTTCAACCCCAAGAAGCGTGTTAAGTCTTTATAAAATTGTTTCCCATAGCAGTTACCTTATTTCCCTTCAAATTGCTCTTCCATTTTCTCCATCACTTATTGTTGGCTAATTGACCACTTTTTTGTGGTTGTTTGTTTGTTTTATTTTTATTTTTTATTGATTTTGGGGGGGATGTCACACAGATTTTTAAAAATTAATTTTATTGGAGTCTAGTTGCTTTACAATGTTGTGTTACTTTTTGCTGTGCAGCAAAGTGAATCAGTCATACATATACATATATCCCCTCTTTTTTAGATTTCCTTCCCATTTAGGTCACCACAGAGCACTGAATAGAGTTCCCTGTGCTGTACAGTAGGTTCTCATTAGTTGTCTATTTTATGCATAGTAGTGTACATATGTCAACCCCAATCTCCCAGTTCATCCCACACTCCCTTCCCCCCTTGGTATCTGTAAGTTTGTTCTCTACATCTGTGACTCTACTTCTGCTTTGCAAGTAAGTTCACCTCTACCATTTTTCCAGATTTCACATATAAGTGATATTATACGATATTTGTTTTTCTCTCTCTGACTTACTTTGCTCTGTATGACAGTCTCTGGGTCCATCCACGTCTTTGCAAATGGCACTATTTTGTTCCTTTTTATGGCTGAGTAATATTCCATTGTATATATGTACCATATTTTCTTTATCCGTTCCTCTGTTGATGGACATTTAGCTTGTTTCCATGTCCTGGCTATTGTAAATAGTGCTGCAATGAACACTGGGGGGCATATTTTTGAATTATGGTTTTCTCTGGGTATATGCCCACGAGTGGGATGGCTGGGTCATATGGTAGTTCTATTTTTAATTTTTTGAGGAATCTCCATACTGTTCTCCACAGTGGCTGTATCAATTTACATTCCCACCAACAGTGTAGAAGAGTTCCCTTTTCTCCACATCCTCTCCAACATTTCTTGTTTGTAGATTTTTTTTTTTTTTTTTTTTTTTTGCGGTATGCGGGCCTCTCACTGTTGTGGCCTCTCCCATTGCGGAGCACAGGCTGCGGACGCGCAGGCTCAGCGGCCATGGCTCACGGGCCCAGCCGCTCCACAGCATGTGGGATCTTCCCGGACCAGGGCACGAACCCGTGTCTCCTGCATCGGCAGGCGGATTCTCAACCACTGCGCCACCAGGGAAGCCCCATGTTTGTAGATTTTTTGATGATGGCCATTCTGACTGGTGTGAGGTGACACCTCACTGTAGTTTTGATTTGCATTTCTCTAATGATTAGTGATGTCGAGCATCTTTTCATGTGTTTGTTGGTCATCTCTATGCAATTGACCACTTTGTTAACTGGTATTTTTCTTAGTCTTCCATAAAACTATATGAGATAATAAACTAGTCCTAAGTTTGTGATGCTGTGTACCCCCAAGTTCAAATCCAATATTCATTGAAGGTATGGCTGATGGGAAAGAAGGTCATATAGTTCATGATAAAGTGCTCCTAAGAAGGGATTCTGGCACCATCCACAGTGGATAATTTTCCTCATTCTTTTTTTTTTTTTTTTCCGTACACAAAGTTCCTGATGAGTTCACCCAGTAATTTTGTCATAGCACTGTTAGGGATGGTGATTCCTGGGCCATAATTGAACTCAGGGGGTTTGTACCTGGGCTATGGGCCAAAATATGTGGGAGAAAATGTCTCACCGGTATGCCTGAAGATGCTTGGTCTATGTACTTTGGCAATAAAGTGCTCGAGAGTGGAATTCAACACAGTTTTCTGGTTTCTCTTTCCTGGTTGCTTCTTTTCTTGGCTTGAACAGTGAGTCAGTATGTTGGTCTGTGTGTGTGGTTCAGAGAAGCATCCAAGGGCTCTACCTCAGCTTCACGGAAGAGTGAATCTGTTTGCCACCTTTAAGTGTGAGGTTCAAGTTCACACTCCTTTGGTTTATTTCTAAGTGTTTTCCTCATCAAAAATTGCTTCTTTCTTCTTAGAAGTCAGCTCATCAGGGCTTCAAGTTCTTCTGTCTGGTAGACTGCTTTGTTTTTACTTTAAAAAAATAGCTTGCTAGCTTGGTGCTTAGTATGTAATGATGATATCATTTATCTGCCATTATAGGAAAAGGGAATTATTATTATTATTTTTTTTTTTAGGGGGAAATGAGTTCATGTTGGGAGTACCTGATAACCGCTAGTTATCAAACACGTGTTTCTTTCATTTCTTTCATTGACTTGAGGATCTTTTTAGAACATTACCTGGGCTAAGAACTTAGCCTGAAGGGGCAAGAAGAGGAAATATTTTTTGCAGGTGCCCAGTGAGAGCTGAGGCAGTGGAAGATGGGTCCTGGAAGGAGATGTAGTCTAGTGGGATGAAGTTAGTGGCGGACACGTGGCCTGAGGGGTGACAGAAGCAATGCTCTGGCCTTTCTCACTTCCCAGCCTCTGATGTCCTGCTGGTGCTTGCCTCCCATTGGCTAAATCCAAATGTAGCCAAGGGCAAAGGATCTGGAGGACCGTGGAGGTCAGCCTCTCAGGAATAGAGGTGGGCACATATGGATCTGGTTGGGGAAGCAAAGAGATGAATAAGGGTGATGTGACCCCAGAGAAGCCCTCCACACAGGGCATCCTTTCTCAGAGTCTTTTCCCAGCCATCACTACACGGCTTCTCGCAGCCAGTGCATCCACCGCCATTCAGCACATGAACTTCTTTGGCTTTGTTTTCCTTCTACCCAGCATCTCTCCTATTCTCCACTTTCTTCTTTTCTATTTTTCTATTCTTCATCTTCTCTCCTCCTCTTCCTCTTCTCTTGCTCAGTGTCTCTCCTGTTCTTGGAGCCTTTCTTTGCCGAACAAAAGTCCTAAACTTCCACTGAAAACCATGAAGATATATTCCATGAACTTTTCTTCCAGTGAAAAGCAGAAGAATTCAGTAGGACAGTTTCAATTCTGAAACAGGGAAAGTTGCATAAGACCTTCTCTTCAGGATATGAATCTTGGTCTTGATGATCAAAAGGAACCAAGATTTTTGGCAGAGTTCTTTTAGATAAATGAGTACTGCTTACATCATGCAGTAAGAGAAAAAAATAACAAAAAATTCTAAAAAAGGAAAAAGAAAACCCCATAAATATTGTAAACCTTTTCTCAGAAGATGATCGTTGATATATTTCCTCATTTCCTTTAACTGTCATTCTTGCGTTTGCTGTTTTCAATTTCTAATGCTGGTTACACGGCTCACCTGACCCTTGGGAGCATCCCAAGAGCTGTGTTTCAGATTGGATGAAATGAAGACATTCCCATTGCTACACATGATGCCTGTGGGCTCATAAAGCTGCCACAGAAATCAGACTCTTATTAAGAATTACTGGTTATTAATCACCCCAGTCCCTGAACATGAAGATGGATTCATTATTGCCCTAGCGACAACTTTCGAAACATAGATTTATGCCTTTCATCTGAAAGAGGGAAAACTGTTTCCCTTTCAAAACAGGAGTTTATTTTCCTGGTTAGGACATCACCCATGTATTTAGCAGTTCTACAATGTGCTGAGATCCACTTTGAGGGGATAATGATTCATGCAGACATGGAACTGGGTTTCAGACCCTCTGAAGCCTAATTTGCCCAGTTGTAGACATTGAGTAACATGCAGTTGGGTGTAGAATCCAAACTATTCCTGGGTTTGTCTTTAATGATTAAAAATGCCTGCGTGTGATGTGTCAACAGCTTGTAAATTCATAATTGGGGTGAGGCTGCTGTGGCTCTAGTTGCCAATAACATGTGAATATCGGGTTCAGAGTGTCCAGTTAGGGTGGAACATTAAACTATGTGTGGTAGCGAATGAATACAAGATCACTCATGTCCTGGTGGAAGTTTCTTTGAAGCTGCACTGTGTTCTATAAAATTGGAGGAGTGGCTTCCCAGGTAACACTGACTTTACCATGTGGCCATATTCAGAGGCCAGAGAAGTCATGATGAACTAAAAGTGGGTCCTTCTGAAGCTTCCCCAGATGGGATCAGACACAGTGCAGGGATGGAGGATTGGTCAAGTATGAGACTCCTTCCTGATACATATGAACCCTTGTCAACGTGGCTGAAACACCATTTCCACGCAGAAGTCAGTATCTGGTTTCCTTTTGCTTGGCGTCCTTCCTGGAGGTTTGAATTGAATGGCGGTTTGAATTCCTCCAACGCTGAAGGTGTCTTTGTCCAGCCTCTCTGCTTTCTCAGTGTTTGCAGTTACTGTCTAACTGGCATTTCCTTGTTGTCAGTACTTGTACTGTTTGTGTAAGCCAGGGTTCAACCTATTCTCTCTATTTGCTTCTTTTTAACCATCCATTCATTCAGTAGCCTTATATTATGATCCTGCTTTGGCCAAGGCACTATTTAAGGCGCTGGGGAACACAGCAGTCAGCAAGATAGATAAGGTCCCTGTTCTCTTATATTCTTGATGAGGAGATACGTAAGCAAACAAACAAATAATTTTAGAAAAGCACTAAGGAATATAAAGGAAATAAAATAGGGTGATGTTGTAGGGCAGCTTAGTTGGAGTAGGGGGATGGCAACATACTCGACAGTTGTCTCTGAATATGCTATTTTTATGCTGGGACTTAAAGAATGAGAAGGAGCCAGCAATGCAATGATCTGGAGGAAGAGTGTCCCAGGTAAAGGAATCGCAGTCGCAAAAGTTCTCAGGCAGGAATGAGCTTGGTTTACTGAAGGAACAACAGTGGCACCAACGGAATCAGTGTGGGGTAGGCTTAGTGAGCAAGACGAGAAGGGTAAGAGATTATGTCAGAATGCATCAGGGCCTGGGGTACGTACACCATGGTGGGGAGTTGTGATTTTAATCAGTTATATCCATCCAACTGCACACCCTACATTCCTTCACTTCCTTGCTTATCCATCTTAGTTATCCTGATTCATCACTATAATCACTCCCTTGAAAACATCTTCCCCTTTTGTATTAGTTATCTATTGCTGTGTAACAAATTGCACCAAAAAAATTTTGTGGCTTCTTGGGCAGTTCTGTCTGAGGGTCTCAGGAGATTGCAGTCAAGATAACTATAAGTTATCTGAAGGCTTGAACGGGGCTGGGGGACTCACTTCCAAGTTGACTCACTCACACGCCAGGTAGGTTTGTCCTGGTTGTTAGCAGGATGCCTTGTCCCATGGGCCTCTCCGTAGGACTTCTTGAGTGTCCTTATGACATGGTGCTGGCTTTGCCATAGAGAGAGTGATCCAAGAGAGTACAAGGTGAAAGCCACAATGTCTTTTATGATCGAGCCTTTCATAATATCTATTGGTCACACAGGTCACCCCGCTCAGTGTGGGAGAAGGGGGCCCCACAAGGGCAGCTCATCTTTCTACACCTTTCAAGTATGAACTCAGACTCACATAGTGTCTACTGTGTTGATTTTTTTTTTTTAACAGATACTCAGTTGAAGACATAAATCATAGTGATTGTGAGCTCATGCTCTGGGGTCAAAAAGAATATTGGGTTCAAAGATCAGGTTTACCACTCCTTAGCTCTGTGAACTGTGGCATATTTCTTAACTTTCTAAGCTTCTATCTCCTCATCTGAACATTGGAGATAATTGTACCTCACAGCTCATGATTGATGTAAAAATTAAAGTAACATAATGCTTATAAACAAACTTAGCCATAATGATTGTCACAAAAATTCTCAGTAGATATTATCTACCACTGCCCTTGCTCTTGTTCCTTTTTTTTTTTTTTTTTTTTACTGCAGAATGCAGCTACTCCTTGAAGTGTTTCATAAAGTTTAGTGATGTGCTAACACTTCTGGGAAGGCCAGCCTGCAATCAGTTTAGATTGGAGGGACGGTGGATTTGGTGGTCTGGATGATCCCTGGTAATGCATCCTCAGGATGCCAGAAGTTCAGACATGTCATAAAACATTCCCCTTTGGTATGGTAAAATTTAGCAGACTCACCATTTGCCCTCAGATGAGCTGGGAGTCAAGCATTGGGCCAGCTCAATAGAAGAATCTAAGTTCAACCCCAATGCAAAATCTAATCAACTCTCAAAGTCAAAGGATGATGACCTGATGATTCAGGTATTTATATCAAAAGGTGTTACAAGATTATTTGGAACACGGTAGAGGATAAGAAACAGGATTTCAAATCCATTCCAGAACTACATTTCTTGACAGTCTTCTAGGAAATGAAGCTAATGAACTTTAAAGATCATTCAATGTTTTCAACTAAGGTTTTTGTTTGTTTGTTTGTTTGTTTGTTTTGCGGTATGCGGGCCTCTCACTGCCGTGGCCCCTCCCGTTGCGGAGCACAGGCTCCGGACGCGCAGGCGCAGCGGCCATGGCTCACGGGCCCAGCTGCTCCGCGGCACGCGGGATCCTCCCGGACCGGGGCACGAACCCGCGTCCCCTGCATCGGCAGGCGGACTCTCAACCACTGCGCCACCAGGGAAGCCCTCAACTAAGGTTTTTGAGCACTTACTATGTATCAGACACTAGACTAGGTTCTGGCAAAGTAGCTAAGAGCAAGTCTGCCTGAACCCCAACTCTCATGGTGTTCAGAATTAAAGTCAGCAGTTAGAGATCATAGCCCTTATTATTCTTTTTGACGGCTCAACTTTCTATAAGTTGCCAGAAATTGCTAGAAACTTGAAGGATCTCCTTATGTCCAAATGAATAATAGCATTAGTGGTAGGGATAACATTTGTACCCAGTTAATCAGCCACCTAATTATTCAATAACAGATTAAAAATACATTCACTTGTTGATACAAACGTGTTTCCCGAAGCCATTGTTTAGAACTGAATTACCAACAACATGTTTTGAGCAATAATGTCTTGTTCACAAGTCATTTTTCTCGATCGTCTTTCTGAGGGCTGATACAAGATCCCTGGGAACTGTTTGTAGCGCGAGATAAATATGTTGGTAATGAACAGATTCCCAAAGCAATTTCAACACTGGCGTGGAAATCTATACATTCCCTAAACTTCCTTTGCTTCAAAGGCAGGTGGAATTCCTTCTGAAATGAGTAAATGGAATGCATTCGGTAAACTGCAGCTTTTGCTGCAATTAACTCAGTGATTCATGTGGTTCCTAATTTTGTCAGCCTAATCGGACCTGACAAGCCAATTCTTTGTTTGATTGCTAATCCATAGACAGATTTTAATCTCCAACACTTAATAACTCAGCCCTACATATCTTGGAAAGTTCACGACTCCCGGTGTAGGCATTTTTACGGTTGTGTGTACAGGTCTCTAGGGAGACAATACACGTTCGTGGAATGAATGCATGCTCCCTTTCATTCTCATTTCACTGGATGGAATTTGCAACCAACGCTTGAAATTTTGCACTATACTGAAGTGACATCTCAACAGAGAAAAATCCCAGTGTGAGCAGTAATTCTCAACTGCGGTGGTTTTGCCTCCCAGGGGACATTTGGCAATGTCTGGTGACATCTTTGGCTGTCACAACTGAGAGAGGGTGCTGTTGGCATCTAGCAGGTGGAGACCAGGGACGCTGCTAAATATTCTGCAATGCACAGGACAACACCCCAACGCAGGGAATTACTTAGCTTTAAACGTCACTAATGCTGATGCTGAGAAACCCTGATTCAACCAGGGTTGGTCTAGATAATTCTGTTAAGAACTTTTGTAGAAAAGGGAAGACAAGTTACTTAATTTATACAAACCTGTTTATTCATTCGTACCCCGGGGTTGGTAATAGTAAGGACTTGTTGCTGCCGCTGTGCATTTAAAAATGAAATAATGGGGGAATTCCCTGGCAGTCCAGTGGTTAGGACTCTATGCTTTCACTGCAGAGGGCCCGGGTTCAATCCCTGGCTGGGGAACTAAGATCCCACAAGCTGCATGGCCAAAAAAATAAAAAATAAAATGAAATAATGTACACAGAGTGCTGACTACATTGCTGGCACACAGTAAGCACTTTAGTAAATGATTATTATCATCATTATTATTATTACTATTATTAGCCTCTCGACATAGAGTACAGTGGTATCAGTCTCCAAGGGGGCCACAAATAATATTCAAGACCTCATGTGGTCTCCTATACTGAGCAAGGCAGACCTCTATAACCAATAGGCTATTGCAGAAATGACTTGTGTGACTTCCAAGCTTATCTCCTGAAAGAAAATGTGGCTTCTGCCTTGCTCTCACTAGGAGAGGTCAGCTGGGCTATGAGTACACACAAGAAACTCTATGAAGATATCCACGTAGTGAAGAACTAAGGCTCCGTTCAAATGGCTAGCAACTTGCTGCCTCACAAGGGAGCCATCTCGGGTGGGGGCTCTCCAGCCTCAGTCAAGCTTTGGGGAAAAAATGTAAATTACTTAAACTGACCCAAGAAGAAAAAGAAAATCTGAATAAACCAATAATCAATAAAGCCATTGATGTGGTGGTCAAACACCTCCACGCCCATGCCAGGGCTGGGTCCACGGCTATGGGATCTTACATGGACAGTCACATGGGACCCCAAGCTTAGATGGGCACTTGGTTTAATGCCTTGTGCCACTATCTTGAAATTCTTAATTTTTTTTTTAACAAAAAGTTCCTCATTTTTATTTGACACTGGACCCTGCGAATTATGTAGCCAGTCCTGAGCATACCTGTGTAGTTTTACAGGTGTTTAACTTTTAAGGTACTGATAATCCAAAGCCTTTCTGAAAATAGGAAAAGAAAGCACGTTACCCAGTTCATTTCAGAAGGCTAGTGTAACTTTTCAAGCTTCCAACATCTCTTGATCAAAGTCACTTAGAAATTTAGGGATAAAATGTGATTTCATCACATCTGCCAGAACATGAATAACTACCAAAGTCATTCATTACCAAGGAAGTTTGATATTGACCTACACAAATGAATTATCCTCTCCTCAGATGAAGTTGTTTTCTGTTTTTTGTTTCTTTTTTTCTGGTCCTAACAAGGAACATGTTAGACAAACTTATCCTAAATTCATTCCGGGCTACTTGATGAGTTAACTATTTTAAGCTCTTCCAGCACTTGTAGACCTTAATATGAATTTTTTCCCAGGTCACTTGCGAGTGAACCTTGGAAAAACTTGGCAAATTGAATGAGTGCTCATCCAAAGTCAGACTCAGCACCTTTAACCAGAAACTCTAAGAAAAATAGATGGAATTAGTCTTGGGAATTTCATTAAGAACACAATGGCAGCATATTCTGCTGTGCCTATGGTCCTGATCTGGCCGACACTGTACTTCTAGAAGGCAATCCTGAGCTAAACTTCGTGGCCTTATAATAATTTTAGTTCCTCTATTTTCTCTCCCGTTGCGGAGCACAGGCTCCGGACGTGCAGGCCCAGTGGCCATGGCTCACGGGCCCAGCCGCTCCGCGGCAGGTGGGATCCTCCCGGGCTGGGGCACGAACCCGTGTCCCCCGCATCGGCAGGCGGACTCGCAACCACTGCGCCACCAGGGAAGCCTAGCACGTTCCTTTATAATAGGAGGTTGCCCTCGGTTCCTTGCCATATGGAGCCCCCCATCAGCCGCTTGGTCATCAAAACCGGCAAAGGAGAGAGCCTCCTGGGAGGACAGATGTGACAATCTTCTATCCCATAATCAGGAGGTGAGGTCCCGTCACCTTTGACATAGGCTATTGGTTAGAAGCAAGTCCCAGGTCTTGCCCATACTTTTAGGGGGCTATATAACGATGTGACTAACAGGATGTGGGAAACACGGAGGCCGCCTGAGTGTCTGGGCTCCACAGCCAAACTTCCTGGGTTCAAATCCTGGCCCCATCGCATACGAGTTCCAAGAAACATAACCATTTATTAATCGCCAAGCCTCAGCTTCCTCATCTGTAAAATGAAAAATCTACTCACACCTTCATCCTAGGGTTATTAAATTCCAGAAATTCCTCATTTCCAGATACCCTTGTGCCATTTTCATGGTTGTTTTGCCTAATTTATATGCTTCAAGAAATATCACTCACTCACTATCATCTCCCCTCTATAATGTAAATCAACTTATTTTAAAAGCAAATTTAACAATACTACTAGACATTTAAACAAAATTAGTATTACAGAAGATAACTGGAAATACACATTATCAGTAATAAAAATTATTTGTCTGCATACCTCCAAAATTCATCCTGCACATTACTTGTGAAAGGCATATATGCCCCCTTGAGAGGTTGGGGCCAACAGGGCAGAGTGCAAAGACCCTGAGTTCATCTCCTCTCGTGAGCACACCAAAATCACAACTATCTGCAGAACAACCATCAGTGAAAAAGACCAGAACCTACCAGAAAAGATCTTCCACAACTAAAGACATAGAGAAGGAACCACAGCGAGACGGGTAGGAGGGGCAGACTCGCGATACAGTCAAGTCCCATACTCCCAGGGTGGGCGACCCACAAATTGGAGAATAATTACACTGCAGAGGTTCTCCCACGAGAGTGTGACCTCTGAGCCCCACGTCAGGCTGCCCAGCCTGGGGGTCCTGCACTGGGAAGACGAGCCCCCAGAGCATTTGGCTTTGAAGGTCGGCAGGGTTTAACTTCGGGAGCCCCCCAGGACTGCGGGGAAATAGAGACGTCCCTCTTAAAGGGCCACACAACCTCTCACGCGCACCAGGGCCCAGCACAAAAGCAGTAATTGGATAGGAGCCTGGGCCAGACCTACCTGCTGGTCTTGGAGGGTCTCCCGGAGAAGCGGGGGTGGGGTGGGCTGGTGGCTGCCGTTCACTCTGGGGACACAGACACTGGCAGGTGGCATCCTCAGGAATCGTCCTACCGCGTGGACGCTGCCGCTTGCCGGCGGCTGTCCTGGTGGGAACCTCCCTCCAGTTCATTAGTGCCGAGGCCTGGCCCTACCTGACAGCCCTTAGGTGCCAGTGCTGGACGCCTCAGGCCAAGCAACTGACTGGGCAGGGACCCAGCCCCACCCATCAGCAGACGGGCTGCCTAAAGACCCCCTGAGCTCACAGCCGCCTCTAGACACGGCCCTGCCCACAAGAGGGCCTCAGACGCAGTTCCTCCCACCCCGCCACCCCGCCACCCCGCCACCCCCGACCCCGCGTTGAGGCAGCAGCCCCAGAATCCCCTGCGCCCTGGCCCCGCCCTCCAGAAAGCCTGTTCTGCCCCCTGGACCAGCCCCACCCACCACGGGGCAGACAGAAAACCATAATCCCCCAGTCTGCAGATCCAGCCTGCTCGTAGCAGGCCAGGCCCCTCGCTGAGACCAGCTGGGCCTGGCTCTGCCCAGGCCAGCACAATCTTTGGGACGCCCCAGACCCCATACCCAGCTGTGTTAGGAACTAGTCCCCTCCACCAGTGACCCGACATCAGCCCTGGGATCCCTGGGCCCTGCAACCAGACTCAGGCTGCAGGAATCACCTGTGCTACCTTCTGTCGTAGTCAGACCTCTGCTCTGAGCATGGATGGTTAAGTCTGCATGGGTTAAAGGTGCATGTAATGCAACTCCCCTCCATCACCCCATAAATAATTTTCTACTATTCAGAGAAGAAGTGCCAATCTTGTGTGTAGAATCTTGGCTACAAACATCGAGGAAATCCCTTGATCTCTCGATTCTCTCCTTCCTTCCTTAGTTCTTTTCCCTTCCGTCTTTTCTTGCCTCCCTCCCTCTCTCCAGAAATTATCCGGACATCTCAAAAGCCAAGTGGACAGCATTCCCAATGTATCCTCATGAACTGGTTTCCCATAAGCACCCATTAGACGTTTGTTTGAGCTAAAGAATGGAGGTGGCCTTCAGGGAGACAGAACAGGGACTGGAGGAGACATAATGATAAGCCACAGACACTGAATGGCATGTATGACTGACGACAATCATAACAGATCTGTTACGTTCACCTGGGCCGAGCACTGTACCGCCCACCCGCCTACCAGGCTGTGCACAGGAGGTTGTGTGACTTGGCTGGGTCCTGGCTCAACCACCTGTCAACAGGATGACTTTGGGGACATGTGCCTGGATTTATCAGTCACCATAAAGGTCAGAAGCATTATTTATATAATCAGTTAAAAAAAACTTTTCATTGTAAAAAGCGGTTAAAGTTTGTTTAAACTCTGAGCTTCAGTTTCCTCCTCCACATCTGTAAAATGGAGGTAATATTAGCACATTTTTATTTTTTATTTATTTATTTTTATTTTAAACATCTTTATTGGAGTATAACTGTTTTACAATAGTGTGTTAGTTTTTCCTTTACAACAAAGTGAATCAGTTATACATATACATATGTTCCCGTATCTCTTCCCTCTTGAGTCACCCTCCCTCCCACCCTCCCTATCCCACCCCTCTAGGTGGTCACAAAGCACCGAGCTGATCTCCCTGTGCTATGCGGCTGCTTCCCACTTGCTATCTAATTTACGTTTGGTAGTGTGTATATGTCCCTGCCACTCTCTCACTTCGTCCCAGCTTACCCTTCCCCCTCCCCATATCCTCAAGTCCATGCTCTAGTAGGTCTGTGTTTTATTCCCGTCCTACCACTAATCTCTTCATGACATTTTTTTTTCTTAGAGTCCATATATATGTGTTAGCATATGGTATTTGTTTTTCTCCTTCTGACTTACTTCACTCTGTATGACAGACTCCAGGTCCATCCACCTCATTACAAATAACTCAGTTTCATTTCTTTTTATGGCTGAGTAATATTCCATTGTATGTATGTGCCACATCTTCTTTATCCATTCATCTGTTGATGGACACATAGGTTGCTTCCATGTCCTGGCTATCGTAAATAGAGCTGCAATGAACATTTTGGTACATGACTCTTTTTGAATTATGGTTTTCTCAGGGTATATGCCCAGTAGTGGGAATGCTGGGTCGTATGGTAGTTCTATTTTTAGTTTTTTAAGGAACCTCCATACTGTTCTCCATAGTGGCTGTATCAATTTACATTCCCACCAGCAGTATTAGCACATTTTTAGAGTGAGTGTATCAATCAGGGCTCCCCTCCAAACAGAGACCAACAAATAGGATATATGAGAGAGAGAGAGAGAGAGAGAGAGAGACCTCAGCCTCTGGGGGATTTTGATCATCCAGGAAGACATCCTCCAGGAAGCTTGAGCTGCGCTCTGATTGGTGCATAGGAGAGATGAACAGGTGAAGAAAGAGTGCTCCAGGAGGAAAGACATCAGGTGCAAAAACTTGGGGGCAGAGAGTGTTTAAAGAATAGAAGAGACTGACAGAAGCCAGTGTGGCCAGAGTGCAGAGGCCTCCGGTGGCTCGTATGTGCTGGGGCCTGTGGGTGAGTGGGCTGTACTTTACAAGACACCGAAGTCCAGCTTAAGGCATTGGATCTTTATGTGAGAGCAATGGATGCCACAGAAGCAGGGCTGGGACACCGTTGGGCTTGGGTTTTAAAAAGACCGATATGGCCAATGGACAAAGAACAGTCTAGAAGGAAGCAAAATAGAGATCAGTTGGCAGTTTCTGCTGTGGTCCAGAGTGAAGGGGATGGTGGTGCAGATAGAAGTAAACGGAGCAAAAAAAGGAAAATTATTTTGCCATTCAAATGATCATCTTTTGGTAAAACTACTGTAAAATATTATTGTAATGTTATATTGTAAACTAGCCACATGAGAGAATTTTCTAGTGAGACAACGTCTGAATGTTTACCTTTGGTTGTAAGAAATGCAGTGAAGGGGAGGGGCTTCCCTGGTGGCGCAGTGGTTAAGAATCAGCCTGCCAATGCAGGGGACACGGGTTCAAGCCCTGGCCCATGAAGATCCCACATGCTGCAGAGCAACTAAGCCCGTGCACCACAACTGCTGAGTCTGCATGCCACAACTACTGAAGCCCACACACCTAGAGCCTGTACTCTGCGACAAGAAAAGCCACCGCAATGAGAATCCTGTGCACCGCAACAAAGAGTAGCCCCCGCTCGCCCCAACTAGAGAAAGCCCACGCGCAGCAACGAAGACCCAACACAGCTATAAATAAATAAATAACCTAAATAATTTTTTTTAAAAAATGAAATGCAATGAAGGGGAAACATCTCACATATTTGAAAACTTTTATTCTTTTAGAGAATTCAAAGAAGATATACAGATGAAATCTGACAACACGTGCGGATTTATAATTCTAAAAAGAATTTCACAGCAGTGAGAAAGCATATACTTATTTGGTGATGTGCACATATTTGTTCAAAATAAAGATATAAATGTACACTTCTGAAATAGTCTAAATAGGTAACCTAAAAAGGGAAATCTTTATCAAATATACAGAAACATATAGTATGTTTTTAGGAAAAGTAGTAGTAAAAACCTGTGCAAATAAACTATATGTAAACACAATTTTTAAGAGTTTTACAAGTATTGCTTAAATCTATATGCCTTTTCCACTTATGAAACCATATTTTCCCAAGGAGTTCAAGTCACATAACATGGTTTATCTAGTTAATCTATAATGTATACACACTTTACTACTGACCCATCCATAGCTGGGAAAATTAAGGCAGGGAAAGTCACTGAATATTTTTAAGCCATGACTAAACTTTAGAACATTGCCCTAAACTTCTAAATCAAATACCATATATATTTTTTTAAATGATGTAAGTAAATTGCCATTAGAATACACACACACACACACACACAATTTTAAAAGTACTGATCCAGTCCTTAATAGATTAAATAGACTCAATGCCATAACTAAATAATTTCAGGATCCTTTAACACAATGATGCCACAGTAAATCATTAAAGCATTCTTAGACAGGAGGTTTTGACTTCATTAAAGTACTTCTTAACATAGAGGTTTTCTCTAATTTTCCAATAATGTTTCTATTTCAAAACAAGAAAAAAAAAAAAACAGCTTCATAGGGACCTGATAACTTTACCCAACATTTAGTTTGGCTTCTATTATTAAGCAGTATTTCCCCAAATATATTAAATGGAGTTACAACAAATGGGTCATCCATACTACACAGGGCCCCCAATAATCTAGCTATAGTCGGTCTTTCATTGTGAAATGTAAACTTCTGAGAAGTGAAGATTCCAGCAGTGAATCTGGTAAAGCTAGGACAGAAACATTTAGTGACTTTTACCCGACCAACGGGTCAGTGCCCAACTGCCCTATACAAGAGGAAACAGGACGATGGGCCATTCTGTGTCAGTCAGGATGGTGCTGATGTCAGTTATGGGTAAGTGACGTGTGAGCAGGCGGTATACCCTGTAGAGTGCCTGGTATTCCAACAATCTGCTTTCCTGAGCCAGATACCAGCTTAATAAATACCATCAGCTACAGAGACAGTACAGCTTCCAGAACAATTGTACAGAAGAAAGAGTATAAACACCTGGGACTAAATGTTCTTTACATGCTGTTTCATGCTCAGGTTTTTGACGTTTGCTTTCCTGTCATGCAGAAGCCCAAAGCCTCATTCTTGCAAAGGGGTAAAAATTGCTGCTTGTGGTCTTGGTTAAAAAAAAAAAAAAAAATCTGGAAAATAAAGTATACCCCAATTATACATCAGAGCAGTAGAGTTAAACACGAGGAATTATTAGCAAAAAAATAAATGCTAAAAACAGTAGTGCCCTGGGCTCTTGTGTTTCACCAAGAGAACTGTGCACACCGTCCTATCTGAAGACCGGAAGTTTCGCAATTAAGCTAGAATTCCTTCGTTATCCTACTTGATTCAACTCTGTTTGTTGGCATGTTCAGAATCTGACAATTGCCTAATGATACCAGACACGGAGGGAAGAATTCACCGGGCCTCATTCAGAAATTTCATCTGTAATTGCATGTTTCCCGAAATAATCCACCTATCAGCAGATACCCTTAACTTGCAGTTAGCAAATAGCAGCTAGTTCTAGGCAAATTCTAGGTGATGTCGTTGAAAGGGAAGAGTGATCGAGACCGAGTTTTACCACTGACACCTAATTCTATAAAGCTATGTGTCAGAAACGTCATATTTCCACATCTGATAATACTAGAGATTTCTCAGGCTAACTTTTTATCACTTCAGTAGTTGAAAATTCATTTTATTGTGGATTAGGGGGAAATAACTAGACTTAAAAAACGCCATTTCATCAAGGAAATTAGAAATAAGGCTAAAGTATACTATTAGGCCTGTGTTAATTTAAAGGAAATAATTAAGCAGCAATTAAATAGCTGATATATGAATATGGCAAAAATTATGAAGTTGGGATGAGAATACCCACACTGTCAGGAAAGGTAATAAATGGTACGGCGCAGAAAAAGTATTACATTGTATTTAATACAGGCTGGTAAATATCTCCTCTTCTATGCCGGGGTCTGTAAATCAAGACCCTGTGTTCCAATAAGTACTACCACCTCCTTTTACGAATAAAGATTCATTGAAATGTAGTACTGGTAGGCAGAGCCATGGCCCTCAAAGAAAGCTTAGTCCTTAATCCCCAGAACCTGTGAATATATTACCTTGCATTGCAAAGGGAGCGTTGCAGGTGTGATTAAGGTTACGGACCTCGAAATGGGGAGATTATCCTGAATGATATCCTGCCTGAGAGATGCAACAGAAGAAGGATGAGGGAGTTGAAGCCTGGAGGCTAGTTGGCTTTGAAGATGGAGGAAGAGGTCATGAACCAAGGAATGGTGGCCTCTAGGAGCTGAGAATAACACTTAGTTGATGCAAGAAAACAGAAACCTCAGTCTCACAGCCATAAGAAACTAAATTCTGCCAACAACTGAAATGTGTAAGGGAACAGATCCTCCCCTAGAGCTTCCAGAAAGGAACACAGCCCTGCCAAATGACCACTTGATTCTATCCTGGCAAGAGCTGTGTTGAATTTCTGACCTATAGAATGATAAAATAATAAATATGTGCTATTTAATACAAGTTTTAGTAATCTGTAAGTAATTTGTTTTAGTAATTTGTTATGGCAACAATAGAAAACTAATACAAGAGTCACCCCTATTCATTGACCAGTTGTCTCAGGCTGCACTGAGGTGGAGTAAAGTGGATGTGAGAGAGACCTTATGTCCTGCAAAACCTAAAATATTTGCCAACTGGTCCTTTACGGAAAAAGTTTGCCCCTACCCCGATATTCACATGCAAAAACCATGACAAGCAGCTTGCATTTTGGAGCACTTAGCTGATGCTAGGCTCTGGGCTAGGTATTTTGTATTCTTATCATCTTTCTGGATGCATACTATACTGGTCCCCATTTTACAAATGAAAAAAAAAAAAAGTGAAGGCAGAAAGGTTAAGCAACTGTTCAGGGTCACCCAGTGAACCAACAGTGAGCAGGGACTCCAAGCCAAGTATGGTTGACTTCCAAGCTCGGCTCACCTCTTGGCCATTCTCCACACCCCAGATGCTCACCTGAGGCCTCCTATCTCTGGTAGAAAGCGACGGGGAGCTGTCGGCTGGGTACCATGATGCCCAAGTGCAGCATCTCCACAGGCTCCTTGTCCGTGGCCACGATGTCATATTTGCGGACGATCTGGAACACAGAAGCACAAAAAAGCAGAATCACCCCTCTTCTCTTGCCTTGAGGAATAGCCCAGAATACAGCTGCAGAAATCCCATCAGGGTCTTACCCAGCAGACAGCCAAGTGGAGCTGCAGCTCGGCTAATCGGCGACCAATGCACATTCTTTTCCCAATGCCAAATGGAAGATGGGCAAAAGGGTTGATCTTTTTCTTGTCTTGAAGCCATCGTTCAGGTCTAAACTGACTTGAATCTTCAAAATTTTCTTCATTGGACCCCAACACATGGGTATTTAGCATCAATACTGTCTAAAAACACACAGAAACACAGAGGGCTTAAAAAAAACGTTTGAATAGCAAAATTTACAAAAGCCATCACCTTACAAATGTGAAAGTAACCCACAAATGTATAATAATGATGAATGCCAACATGTATTGAGTGCTTGAAATGTGCCAGGTGATACTGGCACAATAAATAGGTCATGAACTTTAAAATTTTACATCACATTCTCACAACAATCCCATGTGGTAGGTTTTATTATTCCCATTTTACAGATGAGAAAACTGAGGCTCACAGAGGTTATGTAACTCACTCAAGGCTATACTTGAATCCAGGTCTGTCTCCATAACCATGATTCCTAATGCTAGACTACACAACACATCAACTATATACTGCAATCTACACATTTCCAAAATGAATGCTCTCCCAGTAGAAACGTTTAGGGAGATCTGATGGATATTTGAAAAGGTACAGACTGTACAAATTCTACTTACTCCTTTGGGTAAAGCATATTCCCCCAGAACCATTGCTTTGTCAAGAGTCCGAGTTGTAAATGGCACACTCGGGGTAAGCCTGAAAAAACAAAATCAGAGATGTCAAAGTGGGCACGGACCAAGTTCTAGCTCAAGGGAATGCAGATTCTGGTTAAATAAATAGTTGCTGCCTGAGTTCTCAAAAAAGGAACACGATCCCAACTCTTTACAAGGAAGTTCTGTCTCTTTCTTCCCAACATTTACACCTCTTGTTTATATTCTTTATCTTACTGTGTTGGTTAAACCCCCAAGTACAAGCCTGGTTAATAGTGTTTGTTCGGTTTCATTCCCCGTACACATTCAAATGTATACATTGACATGCTTCGCCCTCAAGCTTGTTGTTTGTTCTCGGTTTCTCCTAACTACCCTTCATGAAGTTAAAGATATTTCCTCTGGACCCTAAGACATTGTGAGCTTTGTTTTCCAGAAAAAGAATTTTCAAAGAACATTTTATACAGAGGCTCAAAAACAAAGGTGTCTCTATGTCTTATCATATAATAATATGGTTCCTTGCTGAGCTTTCATCTCACATCCTTCCATCGTGCCCCTAATCTTAATTATTGCTTATAGCGTCCAGTAGAGTACTATTACTACTGATTTAAAGGGCAAGACTCTGACTTTCCAAGATTTAATAGAATTTGCCCAAATGATTTAGGAAATGAGTAATAGGAAAGGAATATGGTCCAGAGGCTCTTTTTTTTTTTTTTTTTTGGTAGCTTGGTAAATGTTTATGAATCAACTGTGGGAGGGCACCCCTTATTATCTGTTGGAGAGAACAGCCTTCTGACATATTCATATTGGCATAGGCACGTGTTCTTACCGCATAGATTCTTTCAGACAGGCTTTTAAATATGGCATATTCCTCAAATCCTCTGCCCGTGGCATCTGATTCTCAGGCAGTACACTCTGAATTTCCTTAAGCAGCTTTTGTTGCACGTGGTGATTACGAGATAAATTGTAGAGAATCCACATCAAGCTGTTTGCTGTCTGAAAGCCAAATGGACATACACTTGAGTTTTCTGCAAATAAACTTCCTTAAAACCAATATGAGCTGAACCACAGTTGATGCCTACCACCTTGTCATGAAAACAGTGTGAGTGACGCTTTTTTACATGTCCTTCTTGGCTGTGCTTCAAACAAAAGCCCTGTATGAAAAGTCAGATTTAGTTTATAAAACACATCAATGAATAATAGCTTATTTGCTGAGGGAATCAAGGTAGAATTCTTTAAATAATCAGCTGCATTAGGACGCAAAATATAGTTTGGTACAAAAACTGAACACAAATGAGGGCATGTAGAACTGGCCCAATGAGAGTCGGATGGGCGAGTGCCAGATGGGCGAGTGCCACAGTATCAGTTTCCGGGTTGCGACAGTTTATCTTATGCATATGTTACCACTGAGAGAAACTTGAAGGATTAAGGAATCCTCTCTATTTTTTTTCTTCGAATTGCATGTGAATCTATAATTATCTCGAAATTTGTTAATTGCTTATTATAATTGTTTATATTATTTCTTTATTATATTATTTCTAGTTTATTATAATTATAATTGTTAATTGTTTAATATAGAAATATAAATAAAATATAATAAATATTAAAAATAATATGAAAATTGAGTGGGGAGAGAGGGATGGAGAGCCTAAGAGTGTTGCTAATAAGTCTTTTTAAAAAAATGTTTGCAATGCAAATGCACAAGAAGTTGCATTCCTGGAATTTAAAAGAAAGATTTTTTTTGCCACACCCTCAAAAGTTACCACAAAAATAAAAAGGCATTATCTGTACCCAGGGTTTCAGCCTCAAGGAAAGAGCCCTGGTAGGAGGTGGCCAACACCAAAAGAAGAAATTCTAGCGTCAAGTTGAGTATTTGAAAGAACCAGCTACAATTTCTGACAAAGACTCGTGGCCTTTTAAGTGGCATCCTTTATTTCCTTTCCAAAGGCCACGAGAAGAGAAAAGATATTGGCAGAAACAGCCAGTGCACCTTTTAGCTTCATAATACTCACCACTGGTAGTCTGATGTATTTGTCTTTAGGCCTATTTTTGTCTAATTTAAGCCAAATAGTCCCATAAAAATGGCCATTGTGTCCTCTCTGCAGACATGAAGACGCTTTTGCTAAGGGCTATGTGCCACTCGCATAAAAGGGCCAAGCGCAGGACAATTTGGAGCCAATGGTATTTATTATTTTTGGAAGAAGATGCCTCCAAGTAACCTTCTTCCCGTCAGAGGACTGTCAGCCTCAGCTGCAAATAAACTGTGGGTGTCATTATTACAAGAGTCCAATTTACAAAACAGGAAGAGGGCGTAGCCACCGAATTAGATACACTTTCAAATTTCTCTGATTTTCCAAATGTGACTTTCAGAATAGCCAGGACTAAAAAAAGAAACAGATTGAACCGTATAAGTGGGTCCCTTACCACAAGTACCAAAGAGTGTTTCCAAAAGGCAGATAACTGTAGCTTTCACCAAAGCCCTGTAAGACAGCCCTGGCCTTTTAGGATAACTGCAGGAGCTGAATGGAGGGGAAGTAGCCCGGGAAACCTCATGGGTGCAAAGTATCCCGGCTTGACCTCCACGGAGGAGACACATCTCATTGCTGGCCTTGCTGCTTCCACTCTCTTCTCTGCTAGGTCCATTCTCCACCCACCAGCCAGAGCCCACTTTACAAAACATCAATCTGATTAATTTCCTCCCTTGTTTAAAACACTCCAAGAGATTTCCATCGCAGGTGCAGTAAATCCAAATGCCTCACAAAGGCTCCTGGTTAACAGGGCCCATCGTCTTCTCCCCCGTCAACTCTGACCACATGTGCTGTTTCCTCTGCTTGCGGTGGTCTTCCACCAGCTCTTCCCTTGGCTGGCTCCTTCTCGTTATTCCAGTGTCAGCTCCAGGATGACATCTCAGACGACCTCCCCTACCTCTCTATGACTTCACCCTGATGGCTTCCTCCAGGTCCTGGATCACTATCTGAAGTGATCCTATTTCATTAGTTATTTACATGTCTATCATCTGTGCCCCAAGACCACTTAAGTTCCATGAGGGGAACTGGTTCATCGCGGTCTCTCAAGTACCCGAAACAGTGCCTGGCACACAGCAGACACTCCATAATTCCTGAATTCTTTCATTTATTGAACAAGTATTTGTTGAGCACCTACTATGTGCCAACTTCTATTTCACACCCTAGGAATAGCAGGGACAAAATCAAGTCATCACTGTCATGGAGCTCACATTCCAGCTGAAAAAAAAAAAAAAAAGAATAATGGGTTAAGCTTTATTTCCATCACTCTAAGGAACCTCTCGGGGTTAGGGATTTAACAGAAAAATGAGTTGACATAAGTCCCCGCTTTAAAAAAAAATTTATTTATTTATTTATTTTTATTTTTGGCTGTGTTGGGTCTTCGTTTCTGCGCGAGGGCTCTCTCTAGTTGCGGCGAGCGGGGGCCGCTCTTCATCGCGGTGGATGGGCCTCTCACTGTCGTGGCCTCTCTTGTTGCGGAGCACAGGCTCCAGACGCGCAGGCTCAGTAGTTGTGGCTCACGGGCCCAGTTGCTCCGCGGCATGTGGGATCCTCCCGGACCAGGGCACAAAACCACTGGCAGGCAGATTCTCAACCACTGCGCCACCAGGGAAGTCCAAGTCCCCACTTTTTTTTTTTTTTTTTTTTTTTTTTTCGGTACCCAGGCCTCTCACTGTTGCGGCCTCTCCCGTTGCGGAGCACAGGCTCCGGACGCGCAGGCGCAGCGGCCATGGCTCATGGGCCCAGCCGCTCCGCGGCTAGTGGGATCTTCCCGGACCGGGGCACGAACCCGCGTCCCCCGCATTGGAAGGCGGACTCTCAACCACTGCGCCACCAGGGAAGGGAAGCCCCCAAGTCTCCACTTTTGACAGCCTTCTGGAGCATGAGGAGAAATGAGAACCTTGCTATTCCCTGATGTAGAAAACCCTACTTTTTGTTCAGACCAGAAACACTACAGAAAGGGGGAAACATGGAACAGAAATGACCTGGTATACATTTTTCTTAGAGATGATACATGTATGAGGTGTTGGGACTGTGAGGAATATTAGTATCATCAGTGCAGTGATAGCTCAAAAAGTGAACCAAAGATGATGAAACCCACCTGAATACTTGTCAGTATTTATGTTTGGAGTTTGGCTGTATTGTGTACCCACTAGGAGTATCAACCATATTGGGGACAGAATTTTGGTATTTAAAATTAGCTGTTTCCTTTAAATTGAAATCAAGTGTTTCCCAAACTCCCCCTGTTGACAATTTTAAGCAGAAAAAAATATTATTGGAATTGCAGAGAGTATTCCAATGTTTTTAGACTAAATAACATCCACAGTTAGGCACTTTGAGGTAACATGCACAGCCTCAAATATATCCAGTTTTTAAAAACCTAGATTATCTACCTTGCTGTGGTGTAGGATTTTACTGCTTCTTAATTCCTGTCGCGTTTTGCATATTTGTCGTGGCACTTATACCCTGAACCAGATTTCTGTCTCTAAAGCACATGAATTTTTCTATCATACGTTTAAGCACAAAGGCTGTGCTCTGGGTCTCCTGCACACTTCTAGTATGAGAATTTTTATGTCTGCTAAGCTAATGCTCAGTTAATCCTTATGGAATAGGTGAGTTGAATGACTACGTAAAATTCATCATGGAAAAGACTTTACAGCCCGTTGATTTAGCAAACTAAAACCGGGCCCACCCTTACCGTTTCCACCGCAGCCAGCTGGAGCTCCGTCACAGCCGCATACAATTCCTTCTTTGAAAGCTGATTGTGGTGATAAATATCGCTAATGAAATCCATGCTGGGCTGCTCAGAATATTTCTCTAACCGGTTGTCGACACAAGATTTGACTGTTGGAGAAGAGAAAAAGGGAGAGGCAATCCACTGAAAATTAGGAGGAAAAGAGTGAAATGGAACCCAGGATCAAATTCTCCTTGCAACATCTAAAGGGTCTTTGCAGGCAATCTGACAATTTGTTAGATAAGCTAATACTGCCTTGTTGTTAAGTCAGCAAGCACTGACCAATGCCCACAGGAGCAGGGCTTTTCAAATATTAACGTGTACAAGAATCCCCCGGGGAATCTTCTTAAAATGCAGATTCTGATTCTACAGTCTGGGGTGGGCCTGGAAGTCTGATTTCTAACAAGCTACCAAGGGATGCTGTTGCTGGATCTGCAGTCACATTTTGAGTAGGAAGAGGTTAGAGCTTGGGAGAGAGAGGTCATCATGAGACAGAGGTGGCATTTGGGTCCGTTCTCAGAATCAGAACTTGGTCCCATATCCAAGCATCTAGCAGATATGGTCACTGATACAGGCACAGTGGGATTTGGCTCCCAAATCCTGGCCTCAGAGGAGAGGAGAACCCCTCCCCCATTGTTATCAAACATAAACACACACATACACACACACATGCAGTGCCCATGCATGCTGACAATAACGGTGATGTTTGTGAAGTACATTCTAGGCATGTACCTCCCTCACGTCAATCCATCATACAAGCCACCACCATAATAATAATCATGGTGATGATGGTAAAAAGGATGACAATAAATGGCACAGCGGTTAGAGTTGGATCTTCTGCCTGGTTTCAGCCCTGGTTTTGCCATTACCTAGCATGCGATCTTGATAAAGTTACTTCATTTTGTGTCTCAGTTCTATCACTCAGGCCTAACAGAAAACCCTACTTTACAGGGTTTCTGGGAGAATTAAATGAGTGTGTGTGTGTATACTCAGAACAATACTTAGCACCAAATATTCCCTTCATCCTGTAGCAGAAATAGCTCTGATCCATTGAGATATTGGACTATGCCAGGTTTTGGCTTTTTTTTAGGTTTTGCAGAAATTATATTACATATTTTCTTGGCAGGAAACAGTGACAGTTCCCACTAGATCATATGCCAGGTTTTAAGTTATCTATATTAGAACTGAAAACAGTTGTACTGAGGTACATACTACTACTACTACCACTATTAACCCATTTTAGAGGCGAGACAACTGAGGATGAAAAAGAGTGCATTTGGCCAAGCCACCACACCCAATGACAGAGCTGGGACTTGAACCCACGAATCTTTGACTCCAAAGCTCTTGCTTTTAACCACTCCTAGCTCCCAAAGAAGACTACAGAAAACTACCTCCTGCCTTTTCCTAGAATCCATCTGCACCAGGGCAATCCCCAAATTCAAGAGTTTGCAAAGCCCAGAAGAATCCGGAGGAGCAACTCCATCAAAGGATGGGGTGCTGAGGCCAAGATCATCCAGACCTTCCGGCAGCAGCTCCGGAGACAGGGTTGCTGGGCACACGTGGCCACGTTACCCGATTTGAAAATGGTGTCCCAGGCCAGAGTGTGCGCCTGCCAGACCTTGGTGTTGAGGCTCTTGTGCAGCTCGACTGGCGTAACCATCATCCTCCCAAACGTGCTCATCATCTGTGGGAAACACAAAGGGCCTTTTCACCCCCGTTTCTCTTTCTCTCAAAGCCAACTTGCTCTCCTTGAGAGAAGCGTTCTAAACAACTGCACCCTTTGCTCCCCTAAAGGCCGGAATTCCAAGGACGCCTCAGGGCTCTCAGCACCAGTCCCCAGCCCCACCCTCCAGGGACATATGAAAATCATCTTTGGGATGCTTTTCCACTGGATGTGTTTCATAAAAAAATTGATCTTATGACCTAAACATTAAAAAAGAAGAAAGGATACAAATCTCATATCCATTTCCATTTCCAATAATTTCCCAACTTCAGCCATTCCTAAAACCAGTTTCACAGGGTCTACTATCTCTACATACAACCTAAACAATGCCCCAAATTTTAATCTGAAAATTTTCAGACTCTTTGAAGTAGTACTTTAATCAACTGACCTTTAACGGAAATACCTACTTTCACCTTGCCTGACAACAACTGAATGTGCTTTTTTATTATATGTACATATATGCACATTCATTCATGAAAATATGCAACACATATTAAAATGAACACTTAACTACTTTAATAAAATATGTGTGGATGCCACTCTTGGGAAACACTGTGATGCATATTTGTTAGGTTCTGTAAACATTTTATACGGAAAGGTTCTCTACCCAGGAGATGCTTACTGTTTTGATGGCCATGATGAAGTTCAAAGCTTCATCACCTGCATTCTTCTGAAGGAGCCCAAATCTCTTCTCATATAGCACAAGGCAGATGCCTGTTATTTAAAATAATCAACACTGTTACCCATTCACAGCGACACTGGAGTCTATGATTAGCTGGCTACCAAAGGTTCAATTCTGTCTCCCATAAAAATGAGGTCTTTTCGAAGAACAGAGGAAAAGCACATTCTCTGAGAGAAAGGGGCCTGATTACTCTCCTCTCTTTCTAGAATTATTTCTAGGTCCAATGACTCATCCCCTGCAGAATCTCCTGATCAGAAAAGCCACTGTGAAGATGCAGCCATTTTTATACATGAGTGAATCTCTCCTGTAATGTCTTGATTTTCTCAGAGTTTACCCTTGACATCATGTGTAGCAGCCATTGTTAATGCCCTACTCCATACTCATTCTTCCCCATTTCTTCCCCAAGAGAACCCCGATTTTATTTAGGCTGTCAATGTATCAGTCCTCAGGCAATAAGTCAGGATTGACCTAAGACAATTCTGTTCCCTGATTTCCCAGGCTTCCTGTAGCAGCCAAAGCAGTCACATGACCCAGGTCTGGCCAATGAGATTCAAGGGAGACACTTGCTTTCTTGATAAAGGGGAAAGTACGGCTGGTTTAGCTCTTCCCTCTTCTTGTTTTTGCCTAGAATGCAGGGGTGAGGCCAGGAGGGGCAGGAGCCATTCTGCAAGAAGCCAACTAGCTCAGGATGGATGAGAAGGAAGACAGAACAGGCTTGGGTCCCAGGGACATCACTGAGTGCCAGCTGTGGACTGGCTTCCTCAAGACTTCTCATTACGCTGGACAATAGTTTGTCAACCACCATGGTCAGGTTTCCTTTGACTTGCAAAGAAATGCATTTGATACTCCTTAATTTGGGTATTTCCAGTGGACGATCTCCAAAACATACTACTCTTCTTTTCTCCTCTACAATCATTCCCTCTTTCCCTTAACACCTTCTGTGGATTTCTTATTGGCAAGGGGCTTTCTCATGTGCTAAGGTGACAGTCTGTAACTTTATGACGAGGTCTATCTGATGGGGGAGACAGGTCAGGACAAAAGCCTCCGTCCCGGGGCACCCTCTCCAAGCCCTCACATCAGCAGTCAAGAGTGATCCTTCCAGCAAATCGGACCTTGGCACCTTCCTGCCAAAATCACTCTGCTATTGCTCCCGGGACTCTGGGCTCAAAGCCGACGCCCATCCCTGGGTTACAGGATTGACGTGGGCTGCTTCCTCCCATCCTCTTCCCTGGACAGCCTCGTCCCTTGCTGGACATGCTCCAGTCTCTTGGAACCCCGGAACATTCTTCTTTCTCCTCAACACAACACTCTCTGTTCCTTCAGCCTGGAACATTCCATCTTCCTTCACTTTCACCTGGGAAACTCCTGCTCATGCCCCAGGCCTCAACTGAGACGGTACCACCTCTATGAAGCGGCCCTGACCATGCCCAGCTGAGGCAGCCACTAGAAGTCTCCCCCAGCCTTGAACCCCCTCAGTCAAGTGCCCCCCATTCTACTGCAACTGCCTTGTTTCCCTGCCTGCATCTCCACTGGGCAGCGAGCACATCAAGGCGGGGCTTTGCTTTTATTCCCAGCGTGGTCCTTGAAAACAGTGATCATGCTCCCTTCTGTTTGGAACTTTCCACGGCTCAACGTCGGACTCAAAGTAAACGTTCTTGCGGGGACTTTCAGGCCCCGGCTTAATCCTTCTCAGCTCCTCTCTCCCCTCCCCCCATAATCCACTCACACCGGTATCCTCGAAGCTCCCCAAAGACATTGTTCATGCTTTCACCCCAGGACATTTGCACCTCCTGTCTCCACTGTCCCAAGAGGCTTCCCACAGATACCCCGGTGGCTTGCTCCTTGCCTTCCTTTAGGTCTCACCTCAAATGTCTCCTTACCAAGCAGACTTGCCTCACCTAGGAACCTATATTCTTTCTTGACTCCCTTACTCCTTGGCAGAGTATATATTAAAATATATTTACTAGTTGATTGTCACCCCTACTAAAATCTGAGCTCCATGTGAGCAAGGATGTTGCCTGTTTTGTTCACTGCTGTGTCCCTAGTAGAGTGCCTGGCACACAGCAGGTGTTGTATGTTTGCTGAATGACTACATAAACAATCCAGAGGGTAAAGCATCACCTAAATGCCTGAAAGCATTAAGAGGGTTGCTATGGCCTTTCCTACTCAGCAATAGTGTATGATTACAGAAGAGTTGTCCACAGGGCCATGTCTGTCCTCAAAATCACTTGCAAAATCAAATGAACAAGATGTGAAGACAACTTACTTTCAAATGACCATTTGTTCAGCTCGCTGTACAAGTCTTCAATGCAGCCTCGCTCGTCACAGAGCTCACCTATTCTACCTGTAAAATCAGCCAAGACCTTAACAGAAAGAAATCACCAAAGACACATTTCAGTCACTGAAGGAAAACAAAAGTTTCAAGCTCAGTAAGTTAGTTTCAGGTTTTGCTACCTTGTATATTCACCGCCCATAATAATGTTACTCATTCTGAATCATCGCTAATTATATATTCTCCTTGGGAGTTCATCTTCTGCCCCAACACCCTCGTCCTGGGTTATTTCCTGAGCTTTCCCTACAGCCTCCCTGAAGCTTAGGTTTCAGCTTTTGATCTAAATTTAAGAAAAGGAAAACATTTCTTCTAATCAGAATGGAGAATAAACCACAGAGGAATCAGCCCAGTGTCTCTGTGGGGACAACGTCTCAAGGACTCTGGCTGCCCTGAGGTTTGCCACTTCCATAGCTGGGCAGGCAGACGTCTCCTTACTGGTTGGTGTTGTATTAAGCATGTTAAGCTTAGAGCCAGGGAACTGTAAGTTCTGGACGCAGTGCCTTTACTAAATAGCTCTGTCACCTTGGGCAAGTCGTATACGGCCCCTAGAGGCCAGTTTCCACAATCAGGGTTTTAGATGACTAATGCTTTGCATTTAATGAGGCTTGTATAGAACCAGGCACGGTACAAAGTGTATTACCTTAGCTGATCCTCAAATAACCTCATGAGGTAGAAAGTACTGTCATTACTCCCATTTCCTAGGTAACAGATGAGAAAACTGAGGCTTAGAGAGTAGCTAAGGCACTCTCCCTTGGACACATAATAGTGGCTCTGCTGGGGTCTGAAATAGGGTATATGTGACTACAAAATCCACAGGTGCAACTAATGGGCATGTTTAGTTTGTCCACATAGCATATTAAAAAGTACTTTGAATTTGTTACCATCAAAAAATCCAGAGATTTCGTATGAACATATGAATTTTCCGTTAGTCATCAAAAAATAATAATACTTACTAGATCTGGTGACACTGGGTCTACATTTCCATGTGGCAGGCATTTGCCAGAGCTGGGGCAGCTGTCCCCTCTAGAAAGGGCATGCACTATTCCGCTTGCTAAAATCCCTATTGGGCCTGCCTTATACATTTATATTAATCACCTGGCCCCTGGAAGCTTCTGAATTTGCAGTCTTTCACCTATATGATCCTATGTGGGTCCAGTTCAAAATAAATACCCAGAGTGAACAGGAGTAAAAAGAATTCTCTACATGTTTAAATCCTTCACCCTTTGGGGCCCTGCCAGCTAAAGGATAACATCTAAATACCTTAGCGTGGCACAAAAATATTGTAAAGACCTGCCGTCTGCCCAGCATCATTTCAGAGAAAGCTTCACTTCAGCTGCACTAAATGTACTGTTCTCTGAACACACCATCTCATGCCTCCATATTTTCAGCAGGCGATGCTCTCTGCCTGAATGCCTTTTCCCACCTCCTCTGGCTTGCAGACTCCTACTCATCCTAAAAAACCCAGCTCAGCTGTCACTACCTAGGACGTTTATAGTGTTAACTCATTTAATCCTCACAGTAACCTATGGAGTGGGAATTGTTACTCCCAGTTTATAGACTGGGAAGGTGAGCAAGTTAAATGGTACAGTCAGGTTACATAGCTGGTGGGGGTGGGGTGACGTTCAAAACCAAGACTGTAGAATGTCAAAGTCTATGCTTGGAACTGCTCCCTTATCGTAATACTACTTTAAAAGGGAGTGAAGGAGGGAGGAATAGGGTTTTGGAGGAGGAGGATGTGGAGAGGAATGAGGAGAAAAGGAAGGCTCCTGAATCATCCAAATTGCCTGCCTTTTCTTCTGTGCTTTGTAGCTGTGGCTTGAAGCGCCACTAAATCCCTCGAGCCCCAGGAGAACCAGGAAAGCGAACCCCATCCTGCAAACCTCATTGATTTTGTTGTCCAGCTTCATAATTTCCACTGGTTTCATTAGTTTCTTTTGAAAGGCACTCCTGACCCTCTGCCAGTCTTCTCCTTCCCTGGGAGAGAAGCAGGATTATATTTAGAGCAAACGGAAAGGAAAAGAACGAAGAAGCAGAGACACCTCCAGTTCTCTGACTTCATGAACTACATAATCAAAGGAACACAGAATCGTGCCAAGAAACAGGCAGAGAATCATTGGTACTGGAATATTCGGGGCTGGTTTGACAATACACGATGAATAACCACTTTTCCCTTGAGCCAAAGATTGCACAGAAAGATCAAGTCCAGATATGTGGGTTCAGAACTTTTTGATGTGCCCTCGCTGGGGTTAAACTGGGAGGCCAGTGGTCTGTTTCCAGCAGTAAGAGTGGGCACGTGAACACCCACTTCACCAGCAACTCAGATCTGTTTGAGGAAAAAAATCTTGTCTTCTTTCAATCTATTGAATTGGGTTGAAAGGCACATTCACAGAACACCTCGAATTTAGAATTTTGCCATTGCCTTCAAATAACAGTCAGATTCACCGGAGCTGTAAAAAGCCTGTTCTCGTCATGAACCCTTTTGCACTTGCTCTATAGATGACCACGCTGCCTGTGATGCATCATACATTAATACCGTTTTTAATCCCAGAAATTAGGGACTTCCCTGGTGGCTCAGAGGTTAAGAATCTGCCTGCCAATGCAGGGGACATGGGTTCGATCCCTAGTCCAAGAAGAGCCTACATGCTGCAGAGCAACTAAGCCCGTGTGCCGCAATTACTGAGCCTGCGCTCTAGAGCCCGTGAGCCCGCTAGCCACACCTAGAAAAAGCCCGAGTGTGCAGCAAGGAAGACCCAATGTAGCCATAAATAAATAAATGAATAAATCCAGTAATTATATATATCCTGAAAAATGCAACTATTAGGCATTATAATTTGGGGGTAAAAAGCTAACGTATTAAATGCTAACAATGTAAAAGCTAAGGAAGCATATCACATTGGAGTATTTCTAAAATGCAACCTCCACACCCCTCCATGCCAGCTTTCCAAGTAGGTCTGTCTCCTAATTCCCGCAGTTTCCTTTACAAAGGAAGGTCATTGTCAAAAGCAAAAGGAGTTAACTTCTGGCGTTTGACCTACGGGTGGGGGAGGGGGTCGCAGAATTTTAAGGGATAATTTTGTTTGTAGAACATGTTTGCCTGGCACGCTAACTTGACAATCTCATTCCACCCAAGAGTCCGAGCATCATAATTCGCGTAACTTTTTTTTGACATTTCTTTGACGGAAAGGCCTGGCCGGCCCAGTTGCCAGAAAGAACACAAGTGTTGCGTACTCAGCCCAGACGTCCCTCCACCCAGTGCACGCAAGAGCCCGTGACGGCAGCAGGTAGGGGCTTCCGTGTTCTCCCTGCATGAGAAGGGCCCAACCCCAGGGAACCCTAATTCCCGTCCCTTCCCAATTTCCAGCCGCCGAACCCCATCCTGCTTCCTGGACTCACAAGATCAGCAGTCCGTAGCCCTCCTCGCGATAGTCGCGATAGGCCTTCCACGGTTTGATCTCCAGCCGCTGGGGGTACGCGCTCTCCGTGCGGTAGAGCGCTTCCAGGAGACACGGCGAGCCCAAGTGCACCGAGTCGAAGGAACCCAACTTCATGCGGAAAATCTTGCCATACTTCTTGTGGTACTCCGCCTGCAGCGGGCCGGGCGGGGTGCGAAGTAAGCGCGCATCCCCTGCAGTCCCAAGAGCGCTTCTCCCGCCTCCTTGCTCCGGGGGACCGCTGCAGCCCGGACACACACCCGAGCGCACCGTGCGCCCGAACCGCGCGCCTCGGGGAGGGTTTGGAGAGCAAGGCGGGGAGCAGAGCGGGAACCGGGGGCGCGACGAGGCAGTTACCAGCGTGTCGTGCTGTTTCTTGAGCCCTCCTTTCCAGAGAATCTCCAGCAGACTGCCCAGCAGTGGCCACTTGGTGGGACCGGGCAGGGCGGCCGCGTCTTGCGCCTCGCCCTGTTCCATCATGGGGCAGAGGGGCACCTCCCGCGGCCGACGGGGCCCGCACGCCGTAGATGTCACGGGTCTGGGGGGCTGCCCCAGGCTGCGCAGCTCCTGTAGGAAGGCGGCAAGGGAGCGGCTCTTGCCGATGGGGGAGCTCATGGCAGCGGGGGAGACCGGGCGTTTGGGAATGTGCGGGGGCTGGGAAGGGCGAGGTTGCTAAAGAGGCGCCGGCGAGAGCTGGGGGCTTGACGATTGTGCGGAAGAGAGGCAAAGAGGGGGAGCAGGTGTGATGGAGGGGGCGGAAGACGGACAGGGAGCAGAAGGGAACTCGGCGAGGATGCTGGAGCTGCGCCGCGCGGCAGCCTCAGGGAGCGGATGCCCGCCGAGCGCTGGCCGCAGGGGCTGGAGGAGCGCGCAGCCGGGAGTTGGGTGGCTCTTGGAAGAGGAAAGGAAAGGACGTGAGTCCGCCTGCTGGTTGCAGGTCTGACTTCCAGCTCTGGAGTAGCGAAGTGGAGGTGTCTAGGAAGGTAGGAGAGATGCTGCTGGCGCTGCGCTTGCCTCCTGTCCCTGTCCATGCTCCATGCCCGGGGACCATGTATTTATGGAGACCGGGCAGGCCCTGGGTGGCCAATGAGCACGCTAAGTGGGGCGGAGTGGGTTACGGCTGGCCAGGCCCGGAGGGACGCGGGACCCGGGTTTGCGGGGGGGGGGCAGTGCATGGAAGTAGCACGGAGTCAGCGAGGTGAGCGAGGGCGCCGCGCCTCGGGTGACCGGAGCGCGGCTCTCCGGGCGGGAACGCCGCGGACTCCACCCTGGAGATAATCCCCCAGGGGAGGCACACCGGAGTTCACCGGGCGTGCGCCGAGCGCGCCTCCCCGCCCTCCCCCGGCGGCCGGGAACTGCAGCGCCGCGCTTGCACAATCGCGCCGCCGCGCTGGCGAGGTCTCCGAGTACCGCCCCGGGGAGGCTGCCGGAGCCCGAGAGCCCGCGCGTTGCCCGAATCCAGTTTTTTTGCCAGCCGGGACGGAGGTGTTTTTGGAGGAAGGTTGGCTTTCTGCACAAGGTGCGGAGGGTTTGAGTCTTAGTGAAAGGCACCCGAAGAGGGGATTTCACCTTAGGGTCTTAACTTGGGCGAGGAGGAGCCGCTGAATTTGGAGTTTTCTCCCTAGCTGCTCCATCTGGTTGTTATGAAGATGTAATGAGTGAGTGCAGGTAAAGCGCCTACAACGTAGTCCCCCGTCAGGACGCCACGTGACGTTGCCATTTTAGCTGGTTATGAAATGAGAGGCAAAAGCAGGGCTTGGGGTTGAGACTGGGCACCTGCCCCCCCCTCCATTTGGACACCGACCACCTTGTGCAAAAGCTAGGCACCTGCACCTTCGAACCGCGGCCCCTACCATCCCCATCCATCCCTACAAAGTCCATCTTAAGCAAGCGCGGGAGGGAACACACACCACACACACACACACACACACCACACACACACACACCACACACACACACACACACACACACACACACTTCCTAGAGTCCTCGTGCCTGGCAAGGGTAGACCTCTCTGTACTAACCGAGGAAGAGAAGTTGGAGATTTTGCTGATTGTTTTGAAGTGGTTCGTATTCTTTCGTTCTGATCCAGTACAAAAACGACCGCCAACCAAGGAGGAGGTGAGGGAAGTTCTGTTTCCTCTGAGGGTTTTCGGTCACGTGACTGCGTCATTTTGACCCTGGTGTCAAATCCTTCTCTCGTAAGTTTACTGTAAACTTTTAGCTGGTTTTTTGAAAACCTTTTGCAGGCCGACTTGAGATTGAACTCCGTCATTTCAGATTTGTCTTGATTAAACGTTAATGACTGTTAATGTTAATAAAAGTAATAGTTATATATTTATATAATTCATACATAATGTATTATATCTATATATACACTATATAGTATATATTCTATTGCATATGCTATAGAATATATACTATATGTAATAGACACTATATCTTATATACCATATGTTACTTAGTGTACAAATATAAAGCTTTCTAGGGCTTATGATAAACCAGGCACTAAGCTAGACATTTTACGTAGAATTTCCCATTTCAGCCCAATGGCAAAAAAATAAATGAATAAATAAAGTTAAAATTTAGAGAGTTCTATAATTTGCCCTGTGTCACAGACCTTATCATAGGGTTATGTGAAAGTCAGACCCAGATTTTCTGATTTTGGCCTTAACTATGTACCTTCATATACAACATGCTATATTACATCACCTTTTCTTAAACCAGGAATATCTCAGAATATTGGAAATGTTTCTTAAATGGGAATATCTCCAAAACGGAGGTGGGTGGGATCAGTATATGTGCAGCTGTGTGGAGCAAATGTTGTTTTACGCCTTAATGGTGGTAAAATAAATAAATGAAAAGCCCCAAACAGAAGAACCATTCAGTTCACCACTGTGTGCCTTTCTTCTGGCACCATGCTTAACACATAGTAGGTGCTCGAGAAATGCTAAATCCTATTGTTTTGTCAGCTATTGAGTTATCTGCCCACCCCCCACCCCCGGCTGTGTTTTCTTTTCTTTCTGTCTCTGCAGGTGTGCTTAAGCAGAAAGGAAAATTATTTCACATTTGCTAGGTTTTCACATGAGCTTAGCGTCATTTTGCTTTATAAACTCCAAATAGATACTTAGAAGTGCAGGCAGTCGTTAGTCTCATAATAGCCAGCAAGAAAATTCCTATTTCAGAGAAATTGTTTTTTCATGTAAATTGTTTTTTCATGTCCAGTGGAGAAAGTCCCGGATTGCAGAAGAAAGCAGTGCTGGTTCTTTAAAACTTGGTTGACATCAACACATACCTGTCTTTGATGAGGTGCAGCTAAATACAAAATGACTACTTTGAGGCCCCACCCCCTCCCAGAAACTCACTCTTCCTCCCTTGGCCTCCTCTCTTGCTTATTACTGAGCTCCTGTGAGTCAGTTGCTGGGAATTACTAATGAGAGATCTTGAAGCGCCTGGTAAAGGCCCACCATCATTATTACCAAGACAGGCCCAGGCCCTCTGTTTTGTTCTGGGAAATCTTACCAAGTCCTTAATGGATCGTTTTACTCCAGCCCTCACACCAAGCGATCGCAGATGACAAAATTCTCTCTGTGTGTGTGTGTGTGTGTGTGTGTGTGCACACATGCGCATTTGTGTGAGCTTGTGTGATGAGGGTGAGGTTGAGGGTCCCGAAGAGGGCAACGGCTGATTTCTCTGTGCTGAGAAACACAGCACTCTCTAAAATATATCAAATGTTAATACATAGTTTTGTGCTTCAGAGCTTTGGCTAAACTAGCGGGTGTGTTTTATACCCACTTACTGATTGTGGAAACTTGAAGGACTTACTTTCCACATCTGTCGAATGGATGGTGTTAGAACCAACCACACAGTAAAGGTCAAGTCTCCTGGAAATAAGAGTGATAAAAATAGCCAATCTTGTGGGGTTGCTGTGAGCATAATACAAATACAGTTCTTAGCACAGTAAAATGCTCAGTGAATATTACCTACAATATTACTCTATTGTGTGCCATGGTTTTTGCAAACGACATACAAGAGAGGCAACATAGATGTCTCAGTTGATATACCGAGTGTTCAACTTAATACTGTAGTTTTGACTCAGGAAACTGTATAATTGAATAAAGCCAGAGGAAGACTAACAAAGAAATGCTGGTGAGTTCAAATCCCAGCTCAGCCACTTAGGAGCCAGATCAACCAGTGATAATTTACTTTTACCTCTGTCAGGCTCAGGTAGCTCATCTCAAAGTGCTGATAATGAGAGTACCTACCCAATAGGGTTTTTCTGAGGATGAGAAAGCACTGAAAGTCCTTGGCATATAGTAAAGGTTCTAAAATGTTTATTGTTAACATTAATAAGAATTAACAGGGTTTGGGCTCTCAAATAATGAAGGTCATAATCTCTGTTGCATTTGTCTTGGGGTTTCCTGCCTAATTAGACACACACAAAAAATTCTTGAAATTACAGACATTGTCTCCTTTTTTTTTTTTGTCTCTCCTAGAGCAAATGACACAGTGCTGTTTACCTTGGCCAGCATCCAATAAGCACATAATAGGCAATTGATCATTGATGATTTCCTCATTGCCAAATGAAAAGAGAAAGATTTGTATCAATACATTCTTTGTTTTCTGAGGAAGAGATCATTGGAAAATCCCGGAGGGTTTTATTTGAGTGTCATATAGGAAGCAATTCTATATGACAAAAAGAATAGCTTGGCTTTCAACAGTTTAGGTTGAAGCCAAGGCTCTACCACTCACTAGCTGTGTGACCTTAGGCAAATTATTTAACCTCTCTGAGCCGAGTTTCCTCATTCATAAAATTGGGGGTTACTATACTTACGTCTTAGGAAGGTTAAGATGAATATTTGAAATATCAGCCGAAGTGCAATCAACCATTGTCTTCACAAACGTCCATTTGGCTCCTGTATATGCTTGATGATTTCTGAGTAGAATTCAGCCCTGTTGGTAAATTATACTATGAAAAAATGTATCTTAAAGCCTCCAAAATGAGTTACATGGAGAGAACTTTTGTAAAAGTTCGTTAAAAGAGCAGGTTCATTTCTAGGGAGATGAAAAACACAGGTATGCACTCAAGTTTATGTCATTTTACTCTTACTACATACTATTATTTATTTATTTATTTAGGCCACATCATGAGGCATATGAGATCTTAGTTCCCTGACCAGGGATTGAACCTGTGCCCCCTGCAGTGGAAGCGCAGTCTTAACCACTGGACCGCCAGGGAAACCCCCCAAAATTATAATTTATTGAAGAGCTACTATGTGTCTGCCAGATATTTTGTATCTCTACTCACACAATTGGTAAGTTAAGTGTTATTTCCCATTTTGTGTGAGTAAGCTTGTTTCTTATAGAGTTTAAGCCAGACCTGAGTTTGAATCCACCATGCTACATATTACCAAACTGGTTCACCTTGTCCTCATCTGCAAAATGGGAATAATAATAGTGGCTCTTATATGTTATTATAACATTGTAGTTTTATGTTGTAACTTGAGGTCTAGCTTGCTTCAGGAGGTCCCTGACGGCAGGAAGACTGTCTGTCTTCTGCTGTATTCTTTTTTTTGTTGTTTTTTTTGGGGGTTTTTTTTGTTTGTTTGTTTGTTTTGTGTGTGTGTGCTAGGCGGGCCTCTCACTGCTGTGGCCTCTCCTGTTGCGGAGCACAGGCTCCGGACGCGCAGGCTCAGCGGCCATGGCTCACGGGTCCAGCCGCTCCGCGGCATGTGGGATCTTCCCAGACCGGGGCACGAACCCGTGTCCCCTGCATCGGCAGGCGGATTCTCAACCACTGCGCCACCAGGAAAGCCCCCTGCTGTATTCTTAGTACCTATAACTATGCTTGGATCAGTCAAGGTGCTCAGTAAATAATTGTCAAATAACATATTGCAAACTAACAAAGATTAAATGCCTTTTGTGTTACAGCTGTACTTGTTCTATTTGGTTGATTCTGTGGTTCTGGTGAAACACAGTTCCTGTGTTTAATTACAAACTTTATATATAAAGAGACATTTTATTTCCTTTTTTCTTTCTTCAGAAATGTCTGGGGAAATCGAGGTCGTTATGTAGATGTGCCCTCTTTAAAGTAATAGAGCATCTCCACATAAAAATGGAGAAATCAGTTAAATGAGTTAATATTTTGAATAGTGTTTTTTACATTGGTAAATACTCAGTAAGTATTAGCAGTTACTATTATTATTATTAGCAGTAGTAGTAGTAGTATTAATTTTGGAAGATCTAGATATAACTGTCTGGTCCAGAGTCAAGCTAAGCTGGCTAATGAAAAAAAATCCATTGATTTTGAAAAATTCCATTGGTGCTGATAAATGGAATATTTATAAATGGAATATTTCCTGCCATATCAATAAACAAAGGATGTCACAGTCACCAATGATTGCAGCCCTCCGACGTGAGCTGGTGAGCCCAGAGGAAACTCAGGATGTGAAAATGCAGGCCCCAGACAGCTAAGGTGCATATCAAAGGAATGATTTCAGTGACCAGACTCTTGTATCTTCCCATACATAGAAAAGCGCTAAATTCCTTAACTTGAGATATCTGGTTTTCTTTATTTAACCATAATCTTTTGATGTTCCCAATTACCTGCTCTTTGTTGCAAAACTCCTATATATCCTGGCCCCTCCCCTCACCTCAGAGCTATCTGAAACGCTGTCTCCTGGGCTGCAGCCCTCATTTTTCCCCAAATAACTCTCATGTATAATGTTTTTAAGTCAACAGTACCATATACGTTTCATAATTAACTCTTAAAATTACATCATCAGGGCTTCCCTGGTGGCACAGTGGTTAAGAATCCGCCTGCCAATGCAGGGGACATGGGTTCGAGCCCTGGTCCAGGAAAATCCCACGTGCCACAGAGCAGCTAAGCCAGTGTGCCACAACTACTGAGCCTGCGCTCTAGAGCCCACGGGCCACAACTACTGAGCCCGAGTGCCACAACCACTGAAGCCCGCATGCCTAGAGCCCGTGCTCTGCAACAAGAGAAGCCACTGCAATGAGAAGCCTGTGCACCACAACGTAGAGTAGCCCCCACTCGCCACAACTAGAGAAAGCCCACGTGCACACAGCAACGAACACCCAACGCAGCCAAAAATAAATAAATAAAATAAATAAATTTTTTAAAAAAATTTCATCATCACATGGGTCCCCATTCTATGCTTTCCTGCATGATGTAACTTGGCTAATTCCGTCAGGGTGAAAATCAGGGAAATTCCATGACAGGATTATCACTGCTAATTATTTTGGACCCAGAGTACATTCTGTTTTGTTCCTGTTTGTCAAGAGCCTGCCTTGACATATCTTCCTATGGCTGTTGACTTGGATGAAAGATTATTGAGCTCTGATTGTGTTTTGCCAGAGCTTGAACCACTACATGTGTACTTCCACACTGGATTGGCGCTTTAAACGGAACTGATGGAAAGTACCTCCATCGTCAGGGTGGATAAACTCCAGAAAGAATGTAAGTGGATATCCAGTTGTTTGCCAATATTCATGAGTTGGGCCAGGTGAGCAATTCTAAAACAAGGAAACTCTAGAAGAGTCCTTTTATCTTTGGGGGGGGGACGTTTAGCTAGCAGAGTACTTAGGCAGCCTATGTGTAGCAGCAAAAGCCAAATAGCCCTCACCGTTCAGATCTCATCACCTGATTTTTCCACCGAAAGAGAACAGCTATGCAAATTCCTGTATTCTAGTTCCTGGTGATATCAAATGACAGTCAGAGTCCAACCTCATTGCAACTTGGAGAGAATAGTCCGGGCTCTTGTATGTTTACATGAACACTGAGATTCCTCCAGAATAATGGGCTTTTCTGTTAAAAAATAATTTAATGTACATTTCCGGTGGTCTCTTGTTTTGTTTTTTACTCTATCCAGGTAGAATGGAATTCTTTGGAAGTGGAGTTATTCCACAAATGGTTACTGAGCACCTACTATGTGCCCGGCACCATTCTTGGCACTGGAGATACAATGAGGGATAACACAGACAAGGCCTCTGGCTTCTTGGAGCTCACGTGACAGACAACACACGTGTAATCAAAGAAATAGAATAATTTCAGATAGGCACAAAATAGGGAGATGGGATGGAGATAAAATCGGGTTACGTATGGTTACTGTGCTTTGGTTATCCGCAAAGGTCTTCCTAAGGAACTAATATTTGAGCTCAGACTTCAATTATGAGACGTAGTTGGGCTCGCTAAGACCTGGAGGACCAGGGACAGGTCCTTCACAGCTAACAGCTGAAGGAGACCCACACAGATAATCACACAAAGAATCCTGATCAGAAACACAAATATATTTTATTTCACCCTAAAGACAAAGGGACGGTATCTCCTACTGTCATCTCTAAACCTAATTATTAAAGGGTTCCTGGGTGCCATGCTCTAGTATTACAGAGGCGTTTTATTATTTCAAGGTTTTGTTTGGTGGCACAGGTGTGAATGTTAAAAGTACTTAAATAAACACGAGTTGCTTAAAGGAAGAATTAAATTGAATGATGCTATTAAGACCATCTTCCATACTTTCCCCAGTTCACAGGTGGAACCAGCTTCTGTAAGGGAAGCATCAGGAAGGAGTGAACTTGGTCAATTTCTCAGGTCCTGAAATGTTGCACATAGAAGTTACCTGTGAGTCGTTTGATCAACCAAACGCTGCCCAAAATGCTCTTGAGCGCTACGTTTAGAGGCACGTGGCCTTTTGTCTTCCAGCTCCTGAGAAATAGAATTGTTCTGAGGACATGTGTTTAAAATAAAACAGAGCTGGGATCAGCGTGATGAACCTTTATGGGTTTTGAACCCAGCACCCGGGCTGTCTTCTGACTTCTCTTGGAGGTGTTGCTTCTCCCACCAGCGCTCTGTAGGGTTATCTCCTACTCCAAGGGAGGCATCACGATTTAGGACCAATCAGCATATTCCATCCCCTTGGGTAAGATGGGGTGCATCCACCTGGAATGAGCTCATGACCCAAGTCAGTCAAATCAGTGAATTCTGGGACTTTTGCTGGAGCAACTGGGAGAGAGAAGACTCTTTCCACGGGGAGGGGTAGCTGAGAGCCCAAATTGGTTGGGTGCCATCATGTAGAGAAGGCTGCCCTTAGGGCAAAGCCAAGTCAGAGGAAAGCAGAGCCAAGAAGTGGAGGTGAGGGAAAGGGAACATCAAATCCTGATGGTATCGTTTGGGACCATGTATCCATCCATTCCTGATTTTCTGCTCAGGGGCCAACACATTCCTCATTTTTGCCAATTCCATTTTGACCTGGGTTTCTCCTCTTGCATCTTAGAAAATACTGGCTAATACAGTCACACTAAACATTATGTTGCTATCAGACCTTCCAAGGTTGTATTCAGCACCTCTGCCACCGCATCTCGATGGCCTGCTTAATGTAGTGGTTACAAGGGGTTGATTTAAGCCAAGTTTAAGTCCAGCTACCCTACTTTCTGGCTGTGCAACCTTGAACAGACGGCTCAGAATCTCTGTGTCTCAGTTTCTTCATCTATAAAACATGGAGTATGATCATACCTACCTCCTAAGTCTATTAAAGTGATTGAGTTAATTCATGGAAAGCACCTAGAATAGTGCTTGGCCAGCAGTAAATAAATACAAAATAAATGGCTCTTTATGTGTTTTCGTCATGTCCAATGCACACTCACTCTGTTACCCTTTCTTTTATCCAAATCAGCTCTCAGAAAGGAAGCTGAGAGTGCTATCGACCTCATTCTGAATTGGTCTCTCGCACAAGCATATCCTCAAAGGAAGCCCTTTCTCTAAGGGACTGAGAAATCCCTGCGAAGGGAATCTGAGGCATCTGTAGAAGGTCAGAGTGTATTTTCAGGGGCAGAAGAATCTCTACTCATAGAGCTCAATGAGAATTCCACCTATGCAGGGGCAAGGCAACATGTGAATGGAGAAAAATTAAATTCAGACTTGGACAGGTGTCTGAAGGTATGGGGATGGAGGGAAATTATTTTTCATTGACATAAATAGCCATTTTATGGAATGCACAAGAAGACCTCCACCCCTCGCCCTGCTCTGAGACTTGTGAGCAATGAGTCCTCCACGTTTCATCAACAATAGTGTCCCCACGGTGTCCGTCCATTCACTTTTACTTATACAACATTCACAGTCAGTTAATCTCGCCAACATAAATAAATATAGTATCCTCATGCCTGAGCTTGTGACTTGATTTCAAAACCATTCAATCACATATAGAGCTCGTCACGTGTTTTTGCTCCATGAGGTATAAGTGACTCAGATATATTGTTATTCAACAGGATGAGTACCATGACTAGGCCACAGGGCTGGTGACATTTTCTGGGGTCTAAAACATAAAACAAGTAGTTCAATAAAATAGCTTTTCTCTAAAAGGAAAGTGCGTGCATCGCTTCGTTGTCCAAATCCTTGTCTTTATCTTAGAGGAGAAAATAGACTTGGGCATCAGATGTACTTGGGTGCAAATTTCAGCTTCAGGATTCATCAAGTTCTATGACTATTGGCAAGTGGAATCACTTTTTCCAGCCTTGGCTTCCTTATCAGTGAAAAGGAGGCTATTGCCAAGCTCATGGGTGGTTGTGTGGACACCACTTAGGCTCTTATTGGCACATGGCCCATGGCAAGCAGGTAGTATAAGGCTCTGCTTTGCTTCCGGCTGGAACTTAATGCACAGGAAGACACCACACTCAGATGGGGGGAGCATGCTGTCTCTTCTGTAGGAAACCAAGGGTGAGGGAGGAAAGAATTCCAACAGAAGTGCTGTTTTTTGGCCCCCTTTTAAAAGCTACACTCTGGAAAGGTAGACTGTGTCCTGCAGCAGATTCCAAATGCAGGTTCACTGGAAGGTTTTTCTGGGTGGTCTGTTGCTTCGTTGGCCTGGGATTTTTAAAAGTTGGAACAAGTTTATCAACTTTATTGGGAAGGATTGTTTTTTATTCTGTTTCTGCTCTTTTCTTTTACATGGCAAATCTTTGCTTTTATGGTTTTGGTTTTAGATTTAACCTTCCTTGGTTTTGTGTCCTTCCTTAGCAAAATAAAAAGTTGGCAGCTCTCTGATGCTCCCCCAATCCATATTTTTAAAAATTTATGGGGGTGTGAAATTCAAATTTTTGAGAATCACTCGTATCAGTGTCAGGCACTTTTCCCTTTATCCCCAACTACAATATTCTTCTGTGTCCCTCTGTTACCTTAATGCTTATGGCCCACGAGATATAAATAGACCAATTTTTTTTTTCACATCAGGTAAAATGAACCCGGATATTTTAATTAAGACAGTGAGTGAAGGCACATAAGACCAAGCCCGCTCTCTAAAGTGACTAACCCCTACCGTTTTATTTACCAATGAATATTCAAGAAACTATCTTTGCACCATTTACAAAATTATGGTCTCTGCTGTCTGACAATCTTATGAAACACCCTAAGAGGTGCATGCCTGGTACCAGGCTGTGATCTCAGATCCCAAAGCAGAGCTTCCCAAAATCATGACTCAAGGAAGCCCATGTCGAAAGACAAAAATGTGAGCCAGGGTTAAAAACCAAATGGTAAAGACAGTAGAAATGCTTCCAGGCAGATTTCCCTGGTGGTGCAGTGGTTAAGAACCTGCCTGCCAATGCAGGGGACATGGGTTTGAGCCCTGGTCTGGGGAGATCCCACATGCCACAGAGCAACTAAGTCCATTCACCACAACTACTGAGCCTGTGCTCTAGAGCCCACGAGCCACAACTACTGAGCCCGTGCGCCTAGAGCCCATGCCCTGCAACAAGAGAAGCCACCACAATGAGAAGCTTGCGCACCGCAATGAAGAGTAGCCCCTGCTCGCTGCAACTAGAGAAAGCCCACGCGCAGCAACGAAGACCCAATGCAGCCAAAAATAAATAAATTTTAAAAAAAAGAAAAGAAAAGAAAAGTATTGGGGCATGGAAAAAAATGCCATATTCACTTTAAAAAATAAATGCTTCAAGGGAAATGTCACTTATGGAAGCTCTACAAAAGTAGGAAGGGATTAAACATGCATAGATTAACATGATAAAGGATTAGGAAGAGCTTGGGAAAAAAAACTGGAGGTAGAGGTGAAGAGGCAGAGAAATTTTCTGGGGTTACATTTTGGAGAGCAGGAAATCATTCTGAAAGTAACAATGACATCTTGGATGAAGGGGATTTCTTCGGCACTGTTTGCCAGCCTGTGAAGGGGCACATCTCTGCCCCACTGTCTGGAAATGGTTTTTCTCACTCACCCCACCAGGCCTGGGCCCTTGGCAGGGATGATGGCACAGCGTGACAATGGGTTTTGGCCACTGACTGACCAGGAGGGGTGGACAATAGACCCATGCAGGCCATTTGGATTCTTACTCTGAAGCATTGATCTGGGATTTTGGAAACAGCCCATCCACCTGTGCAGAAGTTATGGGGGGATCATCTTCTGCCCCTCCATATAACTTGAAGCAGAGGAGGAAGCAGGTTTGCAGAGATGAAGAAAGTTGAAGCAGCTGATCAGAGAGCAGAAATGAAGAAAGAGCCCTGAGGGCCTAACAGTTCCTGGTGGAGAATACACTTGTGGATTTCGTAGCAGTTCAGAATCTTTGGGTTGTAAGCAACAGAAACTGGCCCTGGCTATGCTAATCAATGAGGGATTTATCTGGCATTGGACAGGGGTTTGCAAAACAGGCTGAATGGCCAAGCTTGGGATGTGGAAGGATTCCAAAACAGAAACCTACCACTAAATCCTCCTCAGCACCAGCGCTGCAGGACACAATGACCCAGAGTGATACTCAGCTGGTATCATTTGAATAGCAGCGCAGTATTTGAATAGTATTCTTGCTTTCACATTCTTAAGGCTCAAACTGCTTAGGCATTTTTATTTCTCAAGCAGCTATTGGATTACACATTTTCATACCTCTCTGGGGATCTGAATTTGAGGTCCAAGATTGTTCACAAAAGTCATCCTCACTCTCATTCAGAATAAATGACATCCTGCAGATGGATACTGATGACCCCACAGGTTTCACCTCCCATGCCTACTCCAAACTTCTTAGGGAGCCAAGAAAGAGGAAATAACTAAATGGAGGTAGGTTTATGGTGAGTAAGCATTTTTCCTTAAAATGGTCTCAGCTAAATTTCCTCATTTTGTTCTGGGTTAACTTGGAAGCTTTTGAAACTGGTTTCTTTTGCTTAGGAGAACAATGTTATCTCCCTGTGTGGGTTGAAGTAGGCAGCTCCTTTCTGGTCAGAAGAGCATTTGTGCTGGAGCGCCAGGTGGATAATATTCCTTTTATCAACTAATTATGTGATCACTGATTTTGGAGAAAGTTTTTTATGTGGGATTCAGAGAAAGAATTAAAGCTTTAGCAGCTCATTCTTAGCAGTTATGAAATGCAACAAAATTTAAAATAAGCCAACAAAAATCACCTATAATCATATCACCCAGAGAAAAAAAATAGTGGAAATTGTTTAAAAAGAAAACTTTTCTTTAAGTATAATATACATACAAAAAGCAATCACTTTTGAAAGTAAAAATATCTACTACTTCATCATAAAGCATTATACTTTTAGGTATAAATTAGAGCCTTTTTTTTTTTTCTTGCGGTACGCAGGCCTCTTACTTCTGTGGCCTCTCCCGTTGCGGAGCACAGGCTCTGGACGCGCAGGCTCAGCGGCCACGGCTCACGGGCCCAGCGGCATGTGGGATCCTCCCGGATCGGGGCACGAACCCATGTCCCTTGCATCGGCAGGTGGACTCTCAACCACTGCGCCACCAGGGGAGCCCTCTTTTGTTACATTTTAACTAGAATTGCTTTGCAGCATTTCCAGCAGGTGAAGATGCTCCTTTAGAATTAAGATCTTCCGAGAAGAATACCTACAATTTTAATCATTAACTTACTGATCCCATCATAACATAAGCTAAGGTGAAAGATCCCACAGGTAAGAACATGGTTAAGTGCAATTCATCCAATCCAGTGACGGGAAATACAAATTCCTGTAATGTAAAGAGCGTTATCCACTGCGGGGCAGGAACAGGAAGTCCCGGACTTAGAACACCTGAGTCAGGAATGGTACTTCCTGCACCTGAGCCCCATTCACCACCTCCCATGGCGGCACCTGGCCTTTGTTCCCAATTCAGGAGAACCAGTCGGGGCTTGAGCTGGTTCTGGAAGCTCTTGTTCCCTATGCAGATCCTGGCGTTTGACAAGCTTTTGAAGCTGCAGAGAGATGTTCTCTGAAAATGCATGTGAGGAATATTGTAAATATTAGCAGAGGAGTATCCAGGAGTTCAGTGGTCCTGGACTCAGAATCTTTGGAGCCTGTGCGGATGGGGGAGCTATGTTACGTGCTCAGGTCCGAAGGCCGCAGGAGTGGTGGGAACGTCCGTCCTACGTGGTGAACCGGGAACTCCATGGAGTCACAGAAAACTCAGCAGTTGGGTTGTAAATCAGGTTATAAATCAACTGCTGCTAATGTTAAAACTATACTCGACAATCCCCTGGGAAGCTGCTCCTTGGAGACCAACGTGCTTCCCAGAGACACACCTGACCACCCTTGACATTGCCATCTGTGCCCACACCCTGCCCTGGAATGGATCCGTGATTCTTCATTTGGGCTCCAGAGATTTAGGGAAGAGGCTGCATGAAAAAGTATTTATTACTAGAATCAAACTCACTATAGCAAGGGCTCAGACTGTGAAAGATACCCAGGAAAGGATCCTGGTGGAAGGAACAACATAAATCCTAGCCTGGACTTGAAGCCCCATGAGGACAGGTGCCATGTGTGCTTTGTTTGCCAACATATGCCTGAAACTTTGCACAATGTCTGACCCATAGATGACTTTCAGGGGTCACGTGTGCCCTGTGTCACACAGCGCCCCTCATTCAGAAGATTTCCACACTTGGTTTAATGCTCTGCTGTTGCCATATTGAAATTCTTAATAAGGTTTGAACAAGGGGTTCCCCCATTTTCGTTTTGCGCTGAGCCCTGCAAATGATGTGGTGCGTCCCGGTAACATTCAGTAAGTATGTGGTGAATGAATGAGGGAGTGAGGAAGGCCAGGATCACTCCCGCTTCCCTCATCTCCTTAAACTCTGGGTCAAGGTGAGAAAAATAAGGTTTTTCTTCACCTGATCTAAAGTTGACCTCCCTCGCTCTCATTTGTGAGATCCAGGACCATTTCTTCCAGCGAGGAACGGCAGGGAGGCCATGCATTCATTTCAGGGGAAAGCCCACTTGTACGCGCACACACCTGGTCTGAATCAGTTCTGCAACAGAACAATTCCCTAAGATCAAACAATTCCCTAAGACTTTGGGAAATTTCCCAAAGGGGATTATTTAATAGTCTTACGTAATAGTGGTGGGAGACATCAATATTTAATCCTGGTTGGGCTCCACTGGATTCAGCCCTGTTTTTTTCTGGGCTCGTAAAAAGTGGTAGAGTCCAATCTTAGAGGACCAATGTGTCCTGCTGATAACTGGTATTAGTGTTGGGTATCTTTAATGCCTTGTTGTATTTTCCTTGACCTGTCTTTTTACTCTGGCCATTGAGCTGACAGTGAGCTCTGCACAGGTGCATCTTACTTCAGCTCTGCCTCACCTCTTGGGGCTTTTCTGTTGGCTACAGGGTACAAGGAGCTCTCGCAGCCATTATGATGTAAGGACAATCCTGGAAGTGCAAGGGAGTTGACACTGCAGGGCAACCCTTGACCAAAGAAGGATGGGTGGATAAATGCCGTCTCTATGGCGAGAACAATTCTGGAACACATGGTGCACGATTTCTCCAAAGAGTTCCCAGGAGGGATAATCTCCAGTTGGCCACAGGGTAACCAGCCTGGGTGACCAGCCCTTGGAAAAGCTTCCCGTCCTTGCCTTTGAACATTTTCTGAGCCCCAGCCCCTACCTTCTCAGGATCACCTCCCCAAATCGACTCCCTGCAGCAAGCCCTTGCCCAGGCTCTGTTAAGACACTGATGTAGCCAGAATATATCATTGGACACTCTTTTGATTAGAAATCACAGAAAGCTAAACCAAAGTTTCATAGGCAGATAAGGAACCTGTTGACTCATGTCATCGAAAAGTTCAGGAGGAGAGATAACTTAGCTCAGTTTGAGCAGGGAAACACTTTTTCAAACACAGGCCCTGTGTCATCTCCCTCCATTCCTCAGCTTCACTTCTGTGAAAACACTTCAATGAACCCGCTTTAATTTACATGCACATCCACCAGAGCAACTCACTCTTAACTACAGTATTATGGTATTTGTTCTGTGTTTGGATTTGAATCTGCTAGAGGCACCCTTAATTCTGAGCAGTGTATTGGAGAAAACAAGACTGAGTCTGAAGCTTTCTTTTTTCTTTAAATTGAAGTATGGTTGATCTACAATATTGTGTTAGTTTCAGGTGTACAGCAAAGTGATTCAGTATACAGAAAGAATAATATATATTCTTTTTCAGATTCTTTTCCCTTATAGGTTATTACAAGATATCGAATACAGTTCCCTGTGCTATATAGTAAGTTCTTGTTGTTTACCTATTTTTTATGTATAGTGGTGTGTATCTGTTAATCCCATACTCCTAATTTATCCCTCCCCCCCCCTTTCCCCTTTGGTAACCATAAATTTGTTTTCTATGTCTGTGAGTCTGTTTCTGTTTTGTAAATAAGTTCATTTGCATCATTTTTTAAGATTCCACATATAAGTGAGATCATATAATATTTGTCTTTCTCTGACTTATTTCACTAAGCATAATACCCTCCCGGTCCATCCATGTTATTGAAAATGGCAAAATTTCATGGCTGAGTAATATTCCATTGTGCATATATATATCACATCTTCTTTATCCATTTGTCTGTTGATGGACACTTAGGTTGCTTCCATGTCTTAGCTATTGTAAATAGTGCTGCTATGAAGTGTTCTTACAAACAAGAGAAGAGTCATCTACTTATATCTATATCTCTACATCTTTCTTTTTAATATTGGGCTAATTATTAAAAGTTCATAGATTTAGTTACAGGTTATGTTGGCAAAATAATTTCTTATAGCAAACATATTTACAGATTAAGTGAATAAATGTAATTTCTTATAGCAATCATCTTTTATGAGATTTGTGCTCACACATTAAAGATTAAATTTACAGAAAAATTTTAAAAATGTCGTTAACTGTTTAATCTCTCAGAAAGCTTCTTGTTCCTTCTCAGAAACTTGGGGAGATAATGTTGAGAACATATTTAGATTTAAATCCTTTGCTTCTGATGATTGAGGTCCTGTGATTGGTGGAATGTGAGAATTACCTAAACTTTTTTATCTTTATCGAGAAGGTTAATAGCACAGTCATGTCTTTTAAAAGGAAGTTTCCCTAATATTAGTAAAGTAATCATAAGCATTAAATGAAACCTGAGACAGTACAAATAAGAAAAAATAATTGCATTTCATGTCACCACCTAGTGACAACTACTGAGAATAGTTTTATACATTTCTTCCTGTGTATTCTACCTATGGGTAGATTTTAAAATTCTAGTCAGAATCACCATATGTCCATTTTATAGCTTGCTTTGACCACTTACCATTATATCTTACATTATGATGTATCAGTTAATATTAATATTGATTTTTACATGAATATAAGAGTAATCCACATTCACTTTCAAAAATTTAGAAAATATAGGAAATTGTGAAGATGCAAAGTAAAGTCACCTTTAATCCCTGACGCCTAGATATCAAATCACTATTATATAGCAACATTTTTATGGGTTTCATGTCTATGTTTTTCCAAGTATATCTACCTATATCTATACAGATATGTTTTTTTTGTTTGTTTGTTTGTTTTTTTTATTTTTTTTTTTTTTTTTTTTTTTTTCCTTTTGTGGTACGCGGGCCTCTCACTGCTGTGGCCTTTCCCATTGCGGAGCACAGGCTCCGGACGCGCAGGCCCAGCGGCCATGGCTCACGGGCCCAGCCGCTCCGCGGCATGTGGGATCCTCCCGGACCGGGGCACGAACCCGTGTCCCCTGCATCGGCAGGCGGGCTCCCAACCACTGTGCCACCAGGGAAGCCCTACAGATATGTTTTTAAGAATAAAATTGGAATTGGAATTTTGCATCCTACCTGTTTTTCAGCATGATTTCCATGTCACTACTTTTCAAAACTGTCATTGTGATAAATGCAGGTTACTGTGGGTGTCTTATAGGCTGAACACCAGGTAGTTCAAATGCTTCCTTTTTAATAAACTAACTGCTTTAATACCAGTCTTGTACAGCGTTTATTTCTGGTTTTAGACTTATTTTCTCAGAATAGGTGGCCAGGAATAGAATTATCAAGTGCTCATTCATTCTCTTAAGCTGCTTTCTAAGCATTTCTAAGCATCCATCTCTCTTCCCGGGTGGCCGTGTATGAGCATGAAGGCAGGGGTTGCTTTTCTGTTCCTCTCTTCAGCCTTAGTGCCTGCAAGGTATTTGGCTCCGAGAAAGACTAAAGAGACATCAATGATTGACAGCAATGTTTGCCATGACATCCTGCATCTTATCCTTTGCTTATTGCCAAAAACGAACCAGCTTTCTCCAAAGAGATGAGTCATGATGCCTTTCGAGGCTTTATAAGCATTAAGCAGCGGCTGAGGTATCACTTCTCTCTCTTGATTGTTTTTTCCACGTACACATGTAGCCCGTATAGCTGATTATTACGTGGTAGTGGTGGGTGGTGTGCTGGTCTGGGGGCTTGCGGTTGACTTTGTGTGTTTTTTTTAATCCCCTCAGCGTCGTCTCTTCGTTAAAATCTGTGTCAGTGTGACACAAATGCAACCTACAGGTTACTCGAGTGTGTGCTATATATGATAAAAAACCTTAAAAGTCAGCCCAAGGTCCCTGGCTGTAATTGGTGTGCGCCAATAGTTTTTCATTTTCAGACAGAATTTCACCTCTGTAGTTATCACATCAGCAGCACCGCAAAACAGCCTAAAGAATATTACAGCCCTTTGGCTTTCCATCCCTTCATGATTGTCTTGGCTGAACTTACAATAACAAAGGAATAACTTTTCTCTAAAAATAACATCTCTTTAGGTTCTTTGTGGCAAACAGCATAACCCCTGTAGTAGATTCAGCAGATGGAGAATTTGGAAAAGGGGGTCAGAATGCACACAGACTCTGTTAAGGGCAGGGGAATCCACGGGGGAGGCAAACATCTAGGGACGACATTGAAATGACCTTGCAGGATGCTGGCTGCTACAATCTCAGCACCTCCGAGCCCTAGTCACTAAGGCCAGGGCTTCTACTAGGACTGTCTTCCTGCTGCTCCAGGGAGCCCCAGCTTCCTCTGCTGGGCCACCCTCATCACCAGGAGTGGGTTCCCCAGGCACCTGGCACCTCTTCTCATTGGTCCTCTTAAGAGCAAAATCTCCCACTGGTGAGTCTGATTGGCTGGACCTAAATCCACAGACCTGCATCCTAGCTTAAGGGATGCTAGGAAATTGAGTTCTGACTTCTAGAATGGAGAGTTGATACCCATGACCTGGAAATTCCCCCAAATATAGAGAAACGTATTCAAGAGTTACTAGATGGCCACAAATACGTAACGTGCCCACTTCATTGCAAAACAGATCCTTTTATGAGCAGCATCTGTGTGAAGAGTTTGCCTGGCTCAATGCTAAGGGCAACCTGGGTTCTGGGCGAATCCTTGCTGAATGAATCACACTAGGGAATTTATATATATATATAGTTTAAAAAAGTATTTATTTATTTATGGCTATGCTGGGTCTTAGTTTCTGCGCGAGGGCTCTCTCTAGTTGTGGCGAGCGGGGGCCACTCTTCATTGCGGTACGCGGGCCTCTCACTGTCGCGGCCTCTCTTGTTGCGGAGCACAGGCTCCAGACGCGCAGGCTCAGTAATTGTGGCTCACGGGCCCGGTTGCTCCGCGGCATGTGGGATCCTCCCAGACCAGGGCTCGAGCCCGTGTCCCCTGCATTGGCAGGCAGATTCTCAACGACTGCACCACCAGGGAAGCCTGGGAATTTATATTTTAATTTGAAGATACGCCGTGACTGCTCCTTATAACAAGTTGTTATTCAGGCAATGAGTCCACATGACCACAATTTGTGAGGTACGTTGTTTTACTAGGATGTATTAGCAAAAAAAAAAAAAAGGTGAGTGGAAAATACTCTATGGATTCTTGTACATTGTTACTGAATTAATTCATCAACAGCTGTATTATATATTACTGTATGAATTCCTAAATACATAGTCACTCATTCATACACATATTTATTTATTCATTAGCTAATATTTGTCAAGCACCTACTTCCCTGTTGGTGTTGTGATTACAGAGATGAAGGAACAAGCATGGTTTGTTTCCCTTGGTGCTCCTAGTACAACGAGGAGACAGAGTTCAAAACAAAATGTGCTGGGGAGGGCTACAAGGGTGCTTAAATGGGGGCTACTTCCGGGCTTCCCTGGTGGCGCAGTGGTTGAGAGTCCACCTGCCGATGCAGGGGACGCGGGTTCGTGCCCCGGTCCGGGAAGATCCCACATGCCGCGGAGCGGCTGGGCCCGTGAGCCACGGCCGCCGAGCCTGCGCGTCCGGAGCCTGTGCTCCGCAACGGGAGAGGCCACAACGGTGAGAGGCCCGCGTACCGCAAAAAAGAAAAAAAAAAAAGCGGTGGGGGGATACTGCTCTTTCCGGGTGGTAGACTGTTAAAGGAGAGCTTCCCTGATGGAGCAACACAGAGGTTGAGTGTTGAGGATGAGTAGACTTTAGCCAGGTGAATAACAAGAAAGAAGGCCCGGAGAGCAGCAGGGCTAGCAACGGCAAAGGCTCTGAGGCAGCAGGGACCAGGCTGCATTCACAGAATGGAGGCCCAAGGGGATGGAGAATAGTGAGTGGAGGGAAAAACAGTATGAAATGAGTCTGAGAGGAGGCTAGACCCTGGTAAGAAAACTATAAATTAAGAGCAACGAGAAGGCAGTGAAGAATTTCAAGCAGGGGAGTGATAAAAGCATTTACAAAATGGCTTAGCCAAGTCCAAACTGACTGCGTTACCCAAGAAGAGTCAAAAGAAGTACAAGATAGAGAAGGTAAGGCATATGCGATGGTAGCTTAGAAAAGTACCAAATTGTGTAACAAGTGCAGAATTTACACTGGATCGCCAGGGAATTCCCAAAAGAGCAGAATTTAAAGATGGAAGGGGTTAGCAAGAACCAAGGAAGGCTTTAGGAGTTGGATTAAATCTTAAGATAGATTTAAAGACATCCTTGGGTGTCAAGAGTCATGCAGGGACACAGGAAGTTCATGATCACAGAGCAAAGCAGGAAGGAGGTGAATTCAGGAGAGAGTAATCAGACAGCCTAGGGAGGACATTTTCCAGTAAGAGATGGAGTCCCTGATCCATGAAAATGCATTTAGGGATGGAAAATTTGGTCCTAAGAACATTCCAGAAGATGTGCACCTGGAGAGGTTTACCAGAGGTCACAAATGGGTGGGTGGCCTGAGCTCTCCATCTGGTTGGTACAAATGGAAGTTTAGAATTTATTTGAAAAGAGATTTGAGTGAAGAGTTTAACATCAGGAGACTTCGCTTAAAAAAAAAAGAAAATCTGTATTTCTGGTAAAAAGGGGAACTTCTAGTGGCTTTGAGTCCCCGTGGATGGAGTGGTCCCTCCCTAACGGGCTTCACTCAATTTACATTTCTTGCCAGGTCCCTGTGGGCCTTGGGAGCCGCTGCCACCCCCTCGACAGCGGGGTGGGGGGTGGGGCGGGCGGGCAGGGAGGAGGGGACATCTTGCCTCCCCAAGGGATTAGGGCCAAGCATTCGAGAGGCCCTAGAGGTGGAGAATTTAAAGAGGCACTCACTCCCGAGGCAGCCCTGACCCTAGTTCCCCTCCACGCTTTTATCAAATCTCAGCTGAAAGAATTTCTTCTGGGCCTCCCAGAGTGGAGATTTGCTTAAGATCTGCTCCTTTGGCAGGTGAAACTGGTTTTCATTTTAAGTCAGAGATGTTTAAATGCCCTTTAAAAATATATTTATTCTAAATTTTAAAGACAGATTATTTGTTTAAATTAACAAAAAAATTAGTTCTGTTGGTGTTTTGGCATAAAACTACCAAGGTGGTCTTGAGTGACTCAGGTCTGGGGAAGGCTACCACGATCCTCGGGCGCCCCCTGCAGGCAATGAGTAAATTACCACGTGATCACAGGGGTCGGCTTCTCTTTGCCCCTCACTCCTCTTGGCTCCCGGCGGCTGCCCGTGGAAGGCTCATCCCATCAAGACTTCCCTTTGAAGTCTTAGAACCGGGAGCCTGGCACAGATGTTGCAGGTTTTGGAGGGCATTCATGCACGTACGGCTATGAAATGAGCTCATTATCGCTTTGTGACAGAATCTAAATTAAGCTGGGACGTGTCTGGACAATTTTGTGGCTTACATGTCAATTCAAATAGAGGTTTTTGTCTTTTGTTTTTTCCCCCTCAACGTACTTGCCGTTTCTATCCTTGTATCTTCCTCATGGAGTTTTCATACTGGTAGTTACATAGTCTTTTATTATTATTTTATGTGTTCTTGTTATAGCTATTAAAAACCACATTAATAACACCTTCAAACATACTGTATAACGTACTTATATATTTTGAGTATGGTCTGTCTCCCATCACTAGAATGTAAGCTGCGTATAACAGGGCATTTTGTCTATTTTTTTCAGTGCTGTAGCCCCACCGCGTAGCACCTGCCCTTATTGCTCAGTTCCAGAGGCTTTGTCGGCTGCTCCAGCCAGACACAAGCTCTTCCTCCCCAGGACCCTCAGCGTGGTCTCAGGGCTGCAGCCCCAGGTGCTCTGATCTGTGGCGACGTACGTGTGCCAACTGTAAGCTCCCTGCTGCAACACACCTTGTTTGATTCAGCTTTCTTTTCACAATAGCATCTAGCATAGGACAGGTCTCAAACAAAAGCACGCACAAACCCCCTCATTTAGGATCTGTTAGAACAGAAGCCTGGGGGTAGCCAAGTTCGTATACCTGGAAGGTCTGACGGGGAAGCACACAGATGAGGCAGGTAGGGACCTGTGGGGACCCTGGAGAGGGCCTGTGAGCTAAATGGGCCAGGTCCAATCAGCACCAGCACCTGCTGGCACGCAGGGTTGGGGGCTGAAGTTCACCGGGACACTGCTTTTACAAGCTTGAGCAAAATAAAACTCTATTTTTTATTATTATTATTTTTTAAAACTTTTTATTTTATATTGGAGTATAGTTGATTAACAGTGTTGTGATAGTTTCAGGTGCACAGCAGAGTGATTCAGTTATACATGTACATGTATCTATTTTTTTCAAATTCTTTACCCATTTAAGTTGCTATATAATATTGAGCAGAGTTCCCTGTGCTATACAACAGGTCCTTGTTGGTTATCCATTTTAAAGATAGCAGTGTGGTGCTTCCCTGGTGGCTCAGTGGTTAAGAATCCACCTGCCAATGCAGGGGACACGGGTTCGAGCCCTGGTCCGGGAAGATCCCACATGCCACAGAGCACCTGAGCCCGTGCCCCACAACTACTGAGCCTGCAAGCCACAACTACTGAGCCCGTGTGCTGCAACTACCGCGTGCCTAGAGCCCGTGCTCCATAACAAGGGAAGCCACTACAGTGAGAAGAACGCGCACCGCAAGGAAGAGTAGGCCCCACTCGCCACAGCTAGAGAAAGCCCGCGCGCAGCAGCAAAAGACCCAACACAGCCAAAAATAAATAAAATAAATGTAAAAAAAAATATATATATATATATATATATATATATAGCAGTGTGTACATGTCAATCGGAAACTCGCAATCTATCCCTTCCACCCCACCCTTCCCCCCTGGTAACCATAAGTTCGTTCTCTAAGTCTGTGAGTCTGTTTCTGTAAAAACTAACATTGTTGAGTGAAATCTCCTAAGTTTCAAATGTTGGTTCAATTAGAAAAAATACTGTATGGGTCAAAAAACAAAAAACAAAAAGGCAACCAAAAACAACCCATATCTTGCATCCAGTCACTGGGTGGCCGGATTTCAACCTGGTATAAGGGAATGTGTTCATTCATCCCTTGGGGACAGTATTTTCAAGTGCTTATTGGGCTTTACCTTCCTGACCTGCGGTCTCCTATTCTTTTCATTTGTACCCCCAGGCTTCTTTCTTTTGTTAGTCCAAACAAATACTGACAGGCTCAAGCTGGAGAAAAAAAAACAGAAGCAAATGTTGGAAATACTCAATATTACAGAATGAGAGGATGCTTAGCAGAAGACTTTAAAGTCCCCACTTGTACTTGCAGCACTGGTTTTCCTGCAGGAAAGGAGATTAGCTCAAAGGATACTGTGGGCTGGGAAGCCAAGGGGGTAGGGATGGCGGGGAAATGGAGTGAGAAGGAAGACATCCGAACCAGAGGGAAGCAGTTCAGCACTAAGGTTGGGGGCGGTTCTGCCCACTGTCCATCTGTCCAGGTTAAATGACGCTCTCCTTATCTGCCCAGCCCCTCTCTGACCCAGCCCTCTGAACAGCCCCATGTGATGACTGAACTCCCAAGAAGAGGACACTGTTGGCTGCTGATCCAACAACCCTTACTTCTTTCTTCCTCTTCCTTGTTTCCAGAAACCCAGCCTACATACTTTATACATACTACTTTTCTTTATACATACTTCCAGCCTCGAGGAATTAGTCATCATTGCTCACGGTAATCATTAGTCCTGTAGCTTTTGCCAGTGATTGAGGTGGGTGTAAGACAGACATAAAGGCAAGGGGGCTAGGAGATTCTGGGAAATACATTTCTCCTTGAGAGGGAGAGAAAGCAAGAGTGAGAGAGCACAGGACAGAGAGTCAGGGAACATAGCAGAGAGGTACGTGCTGACCCCTTTTCTCTCTGCCTGTGCACCTCTTGGATAAAGACGTGACTCTTGAGGATGCAATAGCCATCTTGTGATGATAAAGGGAAGGCCAAGGACGACAGCATACCCAGCTGGGAGCCGTAACTTCTGCTTTGGTCTGAATGCTTGTGTCCCTCCGCACTCCCCAGATTCATACCTGGAAATCCTAATGCCCAGTGTGATGTATTAGGAGGTGGGCCCTTTGGGAGGTGTGGAGTTCAGGAGGGTGGAGCTTTCACAAGAGGGATTTAGTGCTCTTACAAAAGAGACACCAGGGAGCTCCCTCACCCCTCGCCCCTTCCTCCGTGTGAGGACCCAGCCAGAAGGTGCTGGCTGTGACAGCCCACACGTGACCATGCTGTGGCCCAGATCTCAGACTTCCACCTTCCAGAACTGTGAGAGATAGATTTCTATTGTTTATAAGCCACCCGGTCTGTGGTATTTTATTGAAGAAGTCTGAACACAGGAAGACAACGTCTTTTTTTTTTTTTTTCCAGTATGCGGGCCTCTCACTGCCGTGGCCTCTCCCGTTGCGGAGCACAGGCTCCGGACGTGCAGGCTCAGCGGCCATGGCTCACGGGCCCAGCCGCTCCGTGGCATGTGGGATCTTCCCGGACTGGGGCACGAACCCGCGGCCCCTGCATCGGCAGGCCGACTCTCAACCACTGCGCCACCAGGGAAGCCCAAGACAACGTCTTTGAGTTGCTGATCCAGCCCAGGAAGCTCCTTCCTCCATGAGAGACCCCTCCTCTCCTCTCTTCCTCCCATTCTCTGTGCACTCAGCGGCCACCTCCAGAGAGCCCCTCGGGACCACCCCCTTCTGTTCTTCTCTGTCTCGGCACCTCACTTGTTTCCCCCGTCAGGTGCTTGGCACCATTTGTAATGATTTTGCCCTTTTGTGTTCTATCTCCCCCTCCACTGTCTGTTTCTGCTGCGCCTTTAAATTTGGCTAGTTAGTGATCTTTTAAATGAATGAGTGTCATTGATGGAGATTTCACTCTAGGCCAGATCCTGTGGAAAGATCCAACCCTGAAAAAAAAATCGTCGTTCAACAAATATATATTGAGCACACATGAGCCGAGCCCAGGGAAGACCTAATGCAAAGAGCTTGGATTCTGGAGTTGGGACTCTGACGGAGCAGGCCATGCCACGTGGGGCTAAGGGTTGTGGCGGAGAAGGCAGGGTGTGCTTGCTATAAGGCCCCCTTATCCTTACTTCCCGAAGAGGAAATTGGTACTTCGAGAAAGGAGACTTGTCCAGAACAATTCTCAAACCCTTGGGATCCCTGAGATCTATTCAGGGGATCCCCGAGGGCCTCCTTTTTCCAACGACATATCTATGTGAGATCAGATTTTCTTCATATATAGCAATTAAACAACGTATTGCAAGAGATTGAACGCAGAAGCAGGTATGAGAATCCAAACTTCCATTAAGCCAGACATTACAGAGATTTGCAAGAATGTAAAACTGCCATTCTTCTCGATGTTTTTTTTTTGGTCTTGGAAAATATGGTTATCTTTAATTTTAAAATGTTGCTTACAATAACATGAAATGGATTTTTAAATTATTTTAAATTAATAAATACACTCAAAAATTCTGCTTCTAATATGATAAATGTTGAAGAATATAGGACAGAAATTCTTCAGGGTCCTCAAAAAATTTTAAGAGTGTAAAGGGATCCTGAGACAAAAAAAATTTAAGAATCGGGAGGCACATGTGTCAGAGTATACAGTAATTGCTGAATAATATTGTTGAAAAAAATTAACTACTAGGAGTACTTCCTCCTTTTTATCATCTGAATTATCAGGGCACATACATCTCTCACGCTATTGCCAAGGTCATTCGTTCTTAGCTCTTTTTTTAGGGAGGTGTATTTCTTACCCGGTTCGTGGGATGGGTGGAAAGAAACGACCCTTCCGCCCGCTCGCAGCCCCGCCGCGCTGAGCGCCCCCTGCTTCCCGCTGCTGGAGCTGCGGCCGCTCGCCACACCCACCCCAGTTTCTGTCGGCCCACAGGGAGTCGCCTGTCCCTTTAATTGGAACGTACCAAGTCCTTCCAGGTTACATGTCCTCCCCGAGTCCCAGACCTTAGGAATCACTGATCGAAGATCCAGCTGGAGGGAAAGTAGACACCACTTTGTGTTTGGCGGGAGTCCTGCGTCGTCGGGGAGCGAGGGAGGGCGCGGGGCCGAGGCACACCTTAGCGGCCCTCCCCGCCTCGGACCGTAGTCCAGTCCCAAGATGGCGGCCACCATGAAGAAGGCGGTGAGTGGGGTGCCGGGGGTGCGGGATGCTCGGTCGGCGGTCGGGGGTTGGCCGCGGGGGGCCGGCCGCGGGGTGCTGGGGGCGCGCAGCTCTGAAGCCCGGCGCGGGGCTCGGGGCCGAGACTCCCGACCCTGAGGGCGGCCCCGGGGCGAGGCCTGACCGCGCCCGGCGTCTTGGGGTCTTTCTGGGCCCCCGGCCGGCCGTGGGGGCACCCCAGCTTGGACCCTCAGAGGACTCTGGGTCGCCTCTGGCGGTGCTGAGGATGATCCTGGAGAGTCTGAGGACCCCGCTGCCCAGACCTTGTCCTTGGGGTGTGGGCAGCCTAGGGGTCCTGATGACTGCGGCTGGCCATAACGCAGGTGCTTTACCTGGGTCGTCACGTTTAACCCTTACAAGTTCACAAGGGTGGGCGCTCTGGTACCCTTCTTTGCAGGCAAGGAAGCTGAGGCCCAGAGAGGTGGAGTCACCTGCCCAAGGTCACGCAGCTGTAAGGAGCAGGGCAGGAACCCGCATCCCCGGATTATCTGGCCTCTGAGCCACTCAACTCTACGCTCGGTGCCCCTGCGCCCTCCAGGCTAAAACCATCTGTTATTGAGGATAGACGATGGGCCGGGGCCCAGAAGCCGTCCGTTTATTATTATCTCAGATCCTTCCAGCAATTTAGCAAGGGCACGTTTTCCCCCCACTTTACAGACGGAGAAACTTAGAGCGGTGAGCGGCTTCAAAGTGACTCAGCTAATAAGCAGAGGTGGAGTGCAAACTCAGGTTTTATTTTGTTTTTCCCAAAGCCCACCTTTTATCCTACTAAGCAAGCAGAACGCGTCTTCAGGGCTTATAATTCGTTAAGTCTACCCAGATGCTTAAAGAAATCTAGATAGAAAGGAAATAAAATGGAGAGGGGCAAGGAAACAATAACATCTGATATTTATTGAGGCTTTACTGTATGCTGGGCACCGTTTTAAGCACATTGTGTACATTGTTTATTTTAATCTTACACTCCTTTAAGGGTGATGCTGTGTTTAACCTTATTTTACAGATGAGGAAACTGAAGTACAGAGGCAAAATTAGGGTTTAGATAAATAAACATAGATGTTCTGCCTCCAGAGCCTGTGTTTTTAACTTCCATGCCGTCTGATGAGAGTCCCTTGGCTGAAGGGATTTGCTCTGTAGGTCTTGTGTGTGTTTCCTTTCATTCCACTTCTAAGACCGCCTGCGAATGTGCTTCCATTGCTTTCCTGCTCAAGGGCACCTCATAGTCTTAAGCCCTCCTGCTCTTGCTGTAGGGTGACCAGTCCATCCAGGTTTGCCTGAGATGGAGGGAGTGCTAAAACTGGGAAAGCCCCAGGCAAACCGGGGTGAGTTGCTTGAATTCTTATCAGGTACCAGAGTAGGGTTTAGGGCCATGATGATTCAGACAGAAACTATGTGAGATTCACTTGGCCTCTGTTTTGTTTTTATATTGGGCCCTCTGTCAGGTATGGCCTTTATTAACTCCATGGAAGATGCTAGTTGTGGTTCACCCTCACTCGACAGACGTAGAAACTAAAGTACAGAGAGATGGAAGTAAACGTTGAGGAAATGGTGGAAGAATGGTTTGAACCCTGGGCTTGATCGCAAAATTCTTGATCACCAACATTTTTCCCCTTCATTCATTTAACAAACTTTTTGAGCATGGTCTACGGCACAGTTTCAGTTTTAGGTGGTGGACATAAGAATGGTGAACAATAATGAAGTTTTCATCCCCTTGTCCTTATAGCGTTGTAGAACTTACACTCTTGGGGAGAAGAGGCAGGTGTTAATCAGTAGTCACACAGAAAACTGTAAAATTTGCAACTCTGATAAGAACTGTGGAAGAAAGGGGCTTGTGAAATGAGGGCTGGAATAAGGTCTGCGTTGAGGTCAGAGAAGGCTTTCCTGAGAAGGTGTGATCTGTAGGATTCCACGAGGGGCAGAAGAGAAAGTCGGAGTACCTCCTGCAAAGGCCCTGCATGCATTCAATAAAAGGATGGCCAGGATGACAGGGAATCGGGGGGGGGTGGGGGGGTGGGGACAGGCTGAACCATGGTGGTAAAATAGCCTATAGAGGGGTAGGTGGTGGCCAAAACATAAGATTTTCTTCTTTATCTTAGTAAGACTCTCATAGATGCAACATCTTCCTGTAGGTGTTTCCAGTGCTGTGGACAATTTCTGATAGGTTAGCGACACGTGCCTCTTTGCCGACTGTAAGAGAAAACAGGCATGCCGATGTGTGAGAGTGAAATATCACAGGATAGCCCTTGGAGTTTAAGAAAAATTGTTTGCAGTCTGGAGTGCTTTATAACCCATTACCTCCCAGTGGGTCATGACTTTTTCTGGTGAGAAGTTAAGATGAGATGATTCCGTTGTGTCATCTCCAGAGTTCTGCTTTCTCAGACCTGGTTCTTGGCCATGAAAGGTACTGCAGTCCAATTTCTGTTTATCGTCCTGAGTACAAATGACTCTTCCTCAGAGAAGCCACCTTTGACCTTCCCTTCACTCCCCAGCCCCTCAACACTTCCACCCCCTGAACTATTTTGCTTTCACTGTCACATGTATCACCACCTAGCAGAAACGCTTGCTTTTTGCGTACCTCTTCTACTAGAATATAAGTGTGCCAGTATTCTTGAGGTGAGGACTCATGAATACCCTCCTTTCACAGTGCCTCGTACATACGAAACAGTAAGTAATTATTAAATGAATGACTGTTCACAGGGAAGGTGAATAAAAATACACAGCAAAGTTTTATATTGTAGAACTTGGGTAAACACCTTTAAAAAACAAAAATAAAAACAGACTACAATTGGCCGGAACTTCCTCCTAGGTCTTTAGAACCTGAGGGACCTTGCTGTGGGTCCAGACTGTGCTGGTGAAACCCAAAGTCAGTGTGGGCATGACTGAGGGTGGCTCCTGTTCCTCCCAGGACCCCGTGAGAGGCTGATGCTCCAGATAAGGGTGCAGTCATAGTGCAGGGAATTTTAACTTTCCCCTTGAATCTTGGGCAGTCATATTTCTCTTAAGCCTAGCGGAATTTTCCTCTGGGTCTGGGTCTGTTCTTTGTAATGATTTTTGGTAAACGTTATTCAGGAAATAAAGCACTTAGCTGTTGTTTATTGAAAGGTGACTCCATCTCCAGGCGCTGTGCTAGGTGCTCATTTTATCCCCTCTGCAAGGTGGGAATAGCTTCCCCATTTTACAGATGACAGACCTGAGGTGGGTCCAGAGAACTGAACAATTTGCCTACGGTTCTTGCTTCCTCGGACTTGAATCCACTCTTACTGTTTCCACCACTCTGGTACTACTAAGTAACTCCTTCCTCCTTGAGCTATTTTGGCTTCGTGAGCGGTACTAACTACATCTGGCTTCTCTCCTAACCTTCGGGGGCGTGGGTCCCTTTAAGAATCTGATGAAAGCCACGAAGACCCTTCCAGAAGGATGCACATATAATACAGAGCATTTTGCATAGTTTCGGGGTAAATGGACCTCTGACAGTCGGTGCACTCCCAGTTTAGAATTACTCCCTCCCTGCCAAATGGAGCTTCCAGCAACATAGGAGTGTTCTAGATCAGTGAGATTAAAACGGAAGCCACCGTTGTAATCAGGGAGGGTGCTGACTTCTCACTTTCCACAGTAGACAGCCCTCCCCTGGGTGGCACGCGGTTTAACCAGCGTGTGTGTTTTTTGCCTCACACCCCGACTTGAGCCCTTAACCCCAGGGAGAAAACCACCATTAAGGAAATGAACTCCAGGGTCCAACGTGTGCTGGGGGCAGCCGTTTGGCGAGGCTACAGCAGGAAATGCCTGCTTTGGAAAGGTAGAAGGCAGGTGGCCAGACTCTCCACAACTTTTCAGAAACCCTGTGTCGGTGAGTCTGATGGAACATGATTTAGATTCAAATTCAGAAACAATGGATTAAGCCTCAGTTGTGTTTCAGACAGCCCTGTGCTGGGTGCTTTCATGGGGATTACCCTGATAAAGCCTCACCGTGACAAGTGCACCTATAAATACATATTCAGGCTTTCAGGGACTCAATATTTGAATTCTGCAGGAGCAGGAACTCTAGAATTCGCTGTCCCCTGTCGGCGTAGAGAGTTGAGACTTCTTGTGCAGGCAAATGACTTGAATGCCAACATATCTGCATATGGACTTTGCTTTGGCTTCTGTAGCATAGCTCAGTGTTTCCCAACTTCCATATTTGTAAAAATTATGCACCAGGGTGAACATTCAAAGCTATACATATATCCCACTGTAAAGGATTTTTTTTCAAGGTATCTGCTGGGTGTCTGATGATGGGGCTGATGCGTGTTTATTGGGTGATGAGAGCCTGGGTCAGAGGAGGGCTGAATTCTAGGTGTCTGCATTTATAGTCTGATCACCAAGCTCCATACTGCTTGAGACAACAGGTTGCCTCAAATAAAGGAAATAAAAGTCAATTGTCATGAGAGACCAGGTGAAAGGATGGGGTGTGGTTATTGTGAACTATTACTGTTATTGTTAAAAGAGCCCTAAATAGTCCTTGTTGAAGCTGTATCTGTCTCTTTCCTGCTTTAAATTATCATCAAGTGCCCTTGTTCTTCTTTTATAAATGAGGGGAAACTCTAAGGAAGTCTGTTATTTTAAAAAAATGTTTTAAAAATATATGGTCCCTTGTTAATCAACTATATTCGAATATAAATTTTTTTTAAAAAATGAAAAGGGGGGCTTCCCTGGTGGCGCAGTGGTTGAGAGTCCGCCTGCCGATGCAGGGGACATGGGTTCGTGCCCCGGTCCGGGAGGATCCCACGTGCCACGGCCGCTGGGCCTGTGCGTCCGGACCTGTGCTCCGCAGCGGGAGAGGCCACAACTATGAGAGGCCCACGTACCGCAAAAAAAAAAAAAAAAGGAAAAGGGGAAGGAACCAAAAGAAAAAAAAAAATGTCCTCCTTTGAGAATCTGATTAAAACCAAGGACTTCCTGCTCCTTTTCTAGATATGCATGATTGCGTGTATAAACACACACGCGTGCGCACACACACACACTTTTGCCTTTAATTTCCAAGAGCTCATGGACCTGTCTGGACTCTGGAGCCAGATTACCTGGGTTGAAACTGAGTTTTACCACTTACTTGCTATGTGGCTTTGGATAAATTATTTAACCTCCCTGCCATGCTTTCTCCATCGGTAGAAGAGTGGTACTAATGATCCTACTTAATAAGAGTGATTGGAAGATTAGCAGAGATAATAAAGTACTTAGGAAGTTCTTGGTACATAATAAATGCTCAGTAAATGTTAGCTGTTATTTATATGGTTTCATAGATACTTTGTCATCTAAGTAGTCTAATTTTATTAACAAATTTAATCACATAGTTTAAAAATATTCAGTTTTTATCATTTTACAGTGAATTACACCTTATTCATAATTAAGACACAAACAAGTTCTGCATTAAACATAATTTTTAATGTGTGTGTGTGGAATATAGTCACTGAAATGCATAGTGACCCTCAAGCCAGTATATCAGTTAGATTAAAAATTATAGAAACAGACTTCTGATAGCCTCAATAAACTTAAGCAAGTTTTAACTCTGAGAGAACTAGTCTGAGGCATTTACCAAAATTAATTATCACATCACTTTTGTACCCCGGGGCTATCTTAAAAAATTCTGCTCTAGGCCAAAAGTTGACTGACTTGATTCAGGACTTATTCTGTTTTTTTTTTTTTTCATGGGTTTTAATTTTGTGCCATACAGCTCAAAAGAGTTTGAATTTAGTTATATTTATCTCCAGAAATGGGTACACTCCTGTTCTTGTCACTTCCTTATTACAAAGCCTGCAGTCCCTGGAGAGTTTCTGTCAAGATTTCTTCCCTGTTCTGATTTTCTGGTACAACCCTCAGCTGTGGAGGCTGGTGGAAAATAGTTTTAAAGGTAGTGCAGTTTTGCTCTGTGTCGATTCAGGACTTACTCTTTTTTTGGCGGAACGCGGGCCTCTCACTGTTGTGGCCTCTCCCGTTGCGGAGCACAGGCTCCGGACGCGCAGGCTCAGCGGCCACGGCTCACGGGCCCAGCTGCTCCGCGGCATGTGGGACCTTCCCGGACCGGGGCACGAACCCGTGTCCCCTGCATCGGCAGGCGGACCCTCAACCACTGTGCCACCAGGGAAGCCCAGGACTTATTCTTAATTGTTATTTATATTTGAAGTGTTTTTGCACCTTAGGCATTCATTACTCCATAGCATATCAGAAGAGGTTATAGATTTATGAACAAATCTTAAGCTTGTGGAGCAGAAACTTAGTAAGACCTGTGTTTGTGATATTCTGTACCTCTTGTGATTCTGGACTCTGAGGGCAAGTAGTTTATTGGGCTATTTCAGAGTTATATTAAAAGCTAACCTATAACTTCTCCATTAAAATTAATTCTACAAAACAGTGTATATGTGTTTTCAGGCTGCAGAAGATGTCAACGTTACTTTTGAAGATCAACAGAAGATAAACAAATTTGCACGGAATACAAGTAGAATCACAGAGCTGAAGGAAGAAATAGAAGTAAAAAAGGTATTGAAAATGCGGATCTTACTTAAGAAAAATAAAAGTTCTTCCTACTGTAGGTTTTTAAAACTAAATTCAGTAATATGTGATTATATCTGTCTGGGCTCTTTGTTGTAGATGACAAAATACACTCTCGTTAGTTTAAGAAGGAAGGCGTTGGTGAAGGGAGGTGAGATGGCAGACAGATTGTTGAGGGGTGTGACCCTTGGCTGAGTGTCCAGGAGCAGGTCCCAGAACCAGAGAACCTGGCTGGTGATGGAGGCTCTGTTGTCGCCGCCGATCCCAGAGCCAGCTGCCCCCTCCACCACGGGGACGCTGCCCCTCGGTCCTCGGAACAGCGGGCTGCTGCCGTGCCCACGCCTGCGCGTCAGGGGCTTGTGCTCAGCCTCTCCCCATGCAGCTCTCCTGGGTTGAAGTCCAGTTCAGGTGGCTTTGATTAGTGGAATTTATGTTATTATTTGCTTTCATCCTGTCATCAGGCAAAGCTGAGAAATGCAGGTTTGTGTCTGCGTTCCTGTTTTTATTCTACTATAGGAAGGGAGAAGTCACAATGTGGGAAACAAAGTAGGAGACATTTTGAGTGGCCATGGATACCTCCACTGTCCAGCACAGGGGGCTTATAGCAATCTGGAACTGTCTAGAGGACAGTGTGTGAGTGAGCTTCGTGCTTCCTTACGAAATGCTATCTCAAAATGTAAGAAACTTAATTTTAATGTGATGATACCTGTGTGAGAGAGTCCCTCAGAGAGTTGAGGTCCCCAAATTAAAATTGGCTTTTGTCCTCTATTCGGGAATTTTGAATACATTCTTCATTGCCGTTCACCTTTGTATTGACAGAAACAACTCCAGAATTTAGAAGATGCTTGTGAGGATATCATGCTTGCAGACGACGACTGCTTAATGATACCTTATCAGATTGGTGATGTTTTCATTAGCCATTCCCAAGAAGAAACACAAGAAATGTTAGAAGAAGCAAAGGTATGTTGGAGTCTCTCCCTGGGTGATGAAGTCTAAGTCTTAAATTAGGATTTATGTCATTATAAAGAATGTGTAATTATAGGTGTAGGGAAAATAAGGGATGATAGCTAATATTTCATGCATTCTTACAATGTCCCAGGCCTGCTCTGGAATGTTTTGTTTTGTAAGCATGATTTTCTTTAATCCTAATGATAACTCTATGGGATAATACTGGGAATCCCAATTTAGAGTTGAAGAAGAATAGAGGCTTAGAGAGGTTATGGGACTTCCTCGACGTGACAAAGGGAATGCTCTTTGACTCCAGAACCTGTGTTCTACGTTAATCGTATTTAGAAAGTACAGACTATTATAAAGTAGAAAAGTCACCCGTAATCCCACTACTCAGAGATAATCATCCATGATAAACATTTTCATGTATTTCTTTTATGTTCTCTCCTCCTCTTTCTCTGTGTATTTTTGCTTCACGTTTTGGTCCCTTATGTCTTAGTTGGGTATTATCTTGTTCCATTTAATGTTCATTTAATCCAGCAGATCTTCACTGGGAGCCTGTTCTAGGCCAGCGCCACGTGCTTTAAAAACATCAATTTTGGTGACTGTTTAATGTCATGTTGGTGGACATTGATTCAGCCCACTGTCCTCCTGTTGTTCCATTAATTTGTTTTCGCCGTTTTCCTATAGGAATTACTGTGGTGAGCATTCTTAAACCTGAACCTTTGTTCACATGTAGGAAGTTCTTTTAAGGAAATCATCAGACAAGTGTAATTCCTGGGTGAGAGTATGGATTCATTGACAACATTTGGGCTTGTTAAAAATTCAGATTATTGAGCCCAACCCCAATAATGTCTAATTCAGGAGGCCTGGAGTGGAGCCCTGGAATTCATATTTCTCATAAGCTTCCAGGTGATCTGGGGGCCACCCTTTGAGAACCACTGGCCAGTTTGCTAAAATAATAACGTTGTCAATACTAGGCATTCTTCTTTTGTTCCTGATGTTAATGGGTACATATATTATTTGTGTGATTCCATTTTTTTCTTTGTCATGTTTAGGAAAAATCCTTTTGATTCTGGCCAGGAAGGAATTTCTGACATTCCATGCATTTTGTGTGGCAAAGCTGCTCTTTCATAAATGAGGCTCTCATTACTGCTCTTTCAAAGTCGAACTCCAGGGGCCTGGTAGTTAGGGAAATTTCTGCCAGGTTTTGACGATAAGTTGTTACTTTTAATTATTGGTGAGTGTGTGAATTTTTATCATTTCCTATAGTTCCATAGTTATTTTTGTGGCAAGTTGGAAAAGGCTGTCAGAAGCCAGGCCCCCGTGGTAAACTGTTTACCCTAAATGTTTGAATGTCATTCTTTCTTTATTAGGATATGATAATTTAGGAATTAATTTTCTTTTATTTTCTTCTGTCTTTTAAGTCAGCCAAAACTGAGAAAAGCTTGATTTATTGTATAATAAGCAAATATAGATCATGAATGAAAAATGCCCCACATTCAGACTTTTGGTTTAGATTTAATTATCAGTGTTATTTAGCTGCCTGTCCAAGTTTAGAAAGTTTTTGACCTAAAATTCTTCCCAAGTATTATTTCATCCACAGATGCTCAGAAATCATCCAGTTGAATAGAATTAATTTAAACTAATTTTTTTTCCAGAAAAATTTGCAAGAAGAAATTGATGCCTTAGAATCCAGAGTGGAATCAATTCAGCGGGTGTTAGCAGATTTGAAAGTTCAGTTATATGCAAAATTTGGGAGTAACATAAACCTTGAAGCTGATGAAAGTTAAACATTTTATAATCCTTTTTTAAATTTGTTTAATAAACTTGAATATTGTTTAAAATGATAATTTCCCTTCTTCAAATGATATGGAAAGCAAAACTTTTTTTAAAATTTTCATTTATTTAATGGAAACGCCTATTTTCACATGTCTTGCTTATTTATTTTATATTTTTAAAAGAAGACAGTATTCATCTATGTATTTTGCATAACAATTATATCAAGTGTAGGGGCTTTATGTCATGTTATTAAAATCAGTTAAGCAATCGTTTACGTTTCTATATTATCATTTAGAATATTTGTGCATTTTTTATTATAAGAAAATTTAACAGTTAACGTGTGTCATGTTGTTTATCTACTATGTCTATTTCACTTGCCACTTAGAGATGGTAAAAGCACTATGGAAAGATCTGGTCCTACATCTTTTACTCACTTCACAACTAAAACTTTGTCATATACTAAAACATATGTATATAGTTTCTTTAAATATGTGTAGTATATATTACATCTAAGCATATGTATTTCACATATAGATCTTGGTTTAAGAGTCCACATGATGCTGAGACAAGGGAGGCATGTTGAACTTCATACACAGAGCAGAACAACAGAGATATACCAATAGAAAGAGATGTTTGGGGTTTTTTTTAAATTATAAGTTTTATATTTTATTTTAGTGCTTTGTAATTAACTGGGGTTTGTATTGATAATGATGTGGAAGTTAAGCAGCTGTGTGTTTAAAAAATAAGGCTTTTTTCCTTAAAGAGTACATTTACTCCCTTACTGCCCCTGCAAAAGATAACCGTTTGGGATTTAGAAGACCTAATTGTATTAACTTTCCAGCAGGTGGCACTGATATGCCAAAATACCAATGGAGGAATCATAATACCCAGCTGAGGATACTTCCAGGATTAAATGTCCATAGTTTTAGAGGAAATGTCATTTTTTTCACTTTCAAGGCTAAGCATTGCATATGTATTTTTTGGGTTAAACGTTTAGAAACAATTCAGGCTTAAGGGTAGAATATATAATTCTAAAATTCTTCAGGACTTAAAGGCAAACTTTTAAATTGCTGCAAATTTTCCCAAAGAGTGATATTCAAATTCTAGAAAATGACCCTTAGAAGGATTTTTTTTTTTTTTGCCGTATGCGGGCCTCTCACTGTTGTGGCCTCTCCCGTTGCGGAGCACAGGCTCCGGACGCGCAGGCCTAGCGGCCATGGCTCACGGGCTTAGTTGCTCCGCGGCACGTGGGATCTTCCCGGACCAGGGCACGAACCCGTGTCTCCTGCATCGGCAGGCGGACTCTCAACCACTGTGCCACCAGGGAAGCCCCTAGAAGGATATTTTTTCTTCTGTGCATTTGGTTAGAAGTGTGACACTGGGGAAATGTATTGTAGCAGGAAATAGATAACACCCTCAAATTAGAAAAGTTGGAGAAAATTTGAGCCAGGATTCCAAAGGTGGAGGGTAACCACTAGGAGTGTTTTGTACCCACAGAGGCGGGCTGGCGGGGAGGGAGCAGCCACCCGCTTCACTCTGGAACCCAGGGAAGGGCTGCCTTCATTTGAAGAGGGGCACAGCCAGCCAGGGACATCCCTGCAGTGATAGAGCCAGGGGACTGGACACCCTGACCTCATTCTCCCTCCAAAACCCAGCTGGTGTCCACCATTGGCCAAACCCATTGGGAATCCAGAGGTAGTCCATAGAAGTCGGTCTTTTGCAGGGCCCAGGGGGAGGTGAATGGATGGATCTGGAGGGCCAGTTGGAAGATCCAGCAGAGGCTCGCTAAAATTGAACCTTTTAGAAATGTTAGCGATGAAGGCTCATCTGACTTATGTGCCAGAAACTGAATTGTATAAACTGGCCAGGACTGAAAATTTTGTAACCACATTAGCGAATAAGCCTAATACAAAAAAACCCAAACATCTAATGGGGGGAGGGAGGGGGATACATTATTGCTAACTTTATACCTTTTTTTAAAAAGTGTACCTGTGAAGTAAACTTAATGAAGGACGTCAGAAATATTTGATTCCCATTTTAAATTCATTCCTAAAGTGTCCGTCAGCCTTTTCTTATTTTTATGAGTAAATTCATTGGGCTAAGGTGAAGGCTGTGAACTGAATGTACTGCATCTGATAAAATCCAGCCACGTAGAAGTTTTGATCTGGATTTGTCACCACTTTTTTTTTTTTTTTTTGGACAGTAATCCTGGTTTTTATATACAATTACTAGTTTTAGAAAGTGCAACTTTTTTTTTTTTTTTTGAAGCAACGTAGGCTAAACGAAAGATATTTGTAGAACAAAATTGACCATCAGGCTGCTAGCTTGCAAACTCAGGTGCACAATATGCTACGTCTTATCCAGGCATTGATAGGAAGTAAATAATAGATAATTTGCTCTGCAGTGCAGGTCTTAGGAGCTCGTGCTGCTGACTTTAGTTTTTAAATACTTCTCAAATCTGTCCATTTCTTTCTATCTCCACAACCACCACTAGGCTTATCCAAGCCTTAAGAGCTCTACTCAAAACCACGACTAATTAGGGGAGGGATGGGGAGTTGGAGGGTGTTGGGGAGGGATGCCATTTGATATATAGAGTTTTGACAGCTGGAGGCCAGGGGGAATTTCTCAAGGGCTTTGAATAGAAAGGTGGTATATATGATTAGAACAGTATTTTAGAATAATTTGGCAGTTGCTTGGTGGGTTTTACTACAAAGGGATGGAGGAAGGGATACCAGATGTTACTGCACTTTCTTTGGTGCATAGATCCAGTTGGCAGAGGAAAAGAAAGAAAAGTAAGCTAGGACTTGGAGAGAACGTGAGAGACATAGGTCTTGACAGTGATTGGAGAGATGAAGGTTCAGGAAGGAGGAGAAACCAAAGAGAACTTGGTTTTGAGCACAGGCCAAGTACAGCCTGCAATAGGTTTTCTTTGGCGCTTCTAGTTAAAAAAAAAAATTTTTTTTTAAGTGTCTTGCCACAATAAAATCAGGAGCTCTTAGCATAAATGCAGTTTGGGCAAACATTGGGACCACCTTTCCAGCGGGCATCCTCAGCAGCTCACCCATTGGACAGAGCGGCTCTCCAGTTCGCCCCGCCCACTCCCCTCATTTGCGTACGTGTCGGGCGCCCGCCCACGCTCGGCTTTGCTACACCCGGAAGCCTGTGCGACCCCCGGAAGCCCGTGGAGTGGTTAACGAAGGCACGAAAGTCGGAAGTGTCTGGTCTATCCAGAAGCCTGGGGGACCCCTGGAAGCCCGTGGAGTGGTTAACGAAGGCATGAAAGTCGGAAGTGTCTGGTCTATCCAGCAGGAAAGGGGAGAATGAGAGAAGAGCATGAGTTTGGCTTTGGACACTTGGAGTTGCTAGGACGCCAGCCTGTGCCGATGTAAACTTGGCTATTGGAAAGGTGGGTTGAAACTTCTTTTTCCCGGGGCTAAACCCGAGGTGCTGCTGCCTCGGGGTAGAGCTGCCCCTAGACGGCGGCAGAACGCTGAAGTTGGGAAGACAGGTGGGCCGAGGCCGAGGCCTACGGAGCCAGAGTGGGTTTGGGAACCCCTGCCTGCAGCGACCCGTCCTGGGGCCTGCGGAAGATGGCTGACCAGGCCCCGGCAGCAGCGTGCCGTCGGGGCTCAGAGGGGAACAGGCCTATAGGGTACAGGCGGGAGTCTGCGTTTGAGCCCCTACTTCCCAGATTCCACTTGAGCCTGGGGCTGTCTCCACTCCATGCAGGACTGGGGAGATATATTTTAGGACCATTTTCATCCTAGAGAAGTGCTTCTTAACGTTTCAAGTACACACACATCATTGGGGGATTTTGTTAAAACGCAGATTCTGGTTCAGTGGGTTCGCGCTGGTGCCTGGGACTCTGCATTTCTAATAAGCTTCCAGATTATTCTGATATTGATGGTTCGTGGGCCATACCTTGGGCAGCCCAGGTAGCTTGTCATGGAAGAGAAGAGGACTTAGGGAAAGAATGCAGGTGGGAGAAAAAGAACCATCAAAGGAGGCAGAGGCTGCAGTAGTGAGGGGGGTGTAGAATCTTGCACATCTTACAGATGAAAAGGTTTTCGCAGGACTAAACCCTGAAAAATCATTTTCTCCATTGGGCATGATGCTGAGGGAGATGATGGATAGAATAGTTGCCTTCAACAACTGTTTATAGAAACTGGGGGTGGAACCCAGTGTTTTAACAAGCCCTCCAGGTGATTGTGATTCAGCTAATGAACTATCCCGGCTCCAGTAATTCAGTCTGTTGGGTTGGGAGGGAGAAACCAAACACCAACTGAGAATTCTCAACGCACAGTTTCAGTGGGGAAAAGAGTAACAAGATACCGGAGCATCAAGGAAGACTGACCCATCCTGCTTAGGGGTGAGGGTAGCTAGCGGTGTCCTGTTGCTGGTGGTAAACAGATTATGAAAGATTAAGCAGTGGTGATTGAGATTTGGAGGCAGAAGTGAAAAGTATCTTTCCAAGAAAGTTAACAGTGGAAGGAAGGAGATGGACTATCATTTAATGCCGTTACTGTGTCGATGGAAGGACGTTTTTTTGGGCTTTGTTTTCGTTTTTAAGATCAGGGAATATATGAGTCCATGTAGGAGTAAATGGCAAGGAATCCAGGAGAGAAAATGATGGAAAAATCAAGGGACAAGAGATAAAGAAGCACAGCAGGGGGGTCCGTGTGAAGGAAAAGGATGACACGGCGCTTATATGAACAGTAAACCGGAAAAACGCACAATTCAGTTTACATTTTATAAAAGCTCTTCCTTGAGGAATAAATGATAGAAAAAAAGATTCAGAATAGTGATTAATTCTGGAGGGGGAAGAAGATATGACTGGGGAGGCAAAGACAGGAGGCTGGGTCGTGGCTACATAGCTGTTTACTTTCAATATGTTATATTCAGTGTGAATCCTTCATGCTAACATGAAATCACTCACAATAACGTGTTTATAAAACTGTTAGTTATAGCACAAATCGGAAAGAAGTGTGTGTTGTGAGGTTGTTACTGATATTTAACTGCATCACTTTTTTTGTGTCACTTGACATAAAACTGAGTATTGTTAATTCTCCATTTTTAAAGGTAGAAAACCAGTAACAACGAAAACCACAATTCTTTATTAAAGATTAGATACGCACAGATACACAGACACACACATGTGCACATGCACATACACCCGTACTGAGCAGAACTTGAAATTTGGTTTAAAGATTTGGTATAAAAATTTTGGAGGACAGTAATTAGGGCTTGTTTGTTTGTAGGTGTTTCTCAGTAACTAGTTCTCTTGTAGAGCCTGCATTCTGATGCCTGAGATTAATTCTAACGATACTAAGAACGAGCATTGAGGGCTTATATGCTGGCAGTGTTCTGAATGCTTTGTTATGTATTAATTCCTTTCTCATGATAACTCTTTGGAATAGATTCTATTACTACCCCTCATGGTACAGGTGTGGTAAAAGGTTTATAGAGGATAAGCAATTTGCCCCAAGTCTTACAGCTTAGGTAGCAAATGGGCTGTTAATGAATGCATAGACTGTACTGCTGGGACCTCTTTGGTGATTTTGTGTTTTTTTACTGATGAAAAAGACTTTCAGATAGCTTCTCAAATGTTCATGTAAATGTATATGTGTATGTATGTATAAAATATAAACATAACATTAAAAGAAGAGGGAAAAGAAAGAATGGAAATGAGTGAGAAAGAGAAAAATAAATAAATTGGCCCAGAATCTGCATGTTAGATTAACATGCTCTGAGCTTCTGGCAGCAAAGGCAAAGAAAGAAAAATGATGAGTAAATACCACGTTAGAAAGAGTGATACATACCAGTATCTCAGGAGAAAGGAAAACAACGTTTTTCAAAGGATTAAACCCCGAAAAAAACATTTCCCCTGTTGGTCATTGACTTCGAGCAGTGGAGTAGATGTTAACTTCAACACCTGCTTCAGAAGAAATGCAGGAGCAGAATTCACACGGCCAATTCTTGTAGCAACTTAATAGTTAACCTCAATCGAGTGGAGGGAAATCAGAGAGACGCTGATGATAACCAGGCAGCATCCATAGGCAGGTCTGAGCACTTTATCTATGTTCACTTAGTCCTCACAACCCTATAAGGGACAGGCTTTTATTATCACCGGCTCCGTTTTACAGACGCCAAAAAGGAGGCCCAGAGAAATTAAGTGCCCTGCTCAAGGCCCCACAGTTTTTAGTAGGGGAGCCAAGACTCAAGTCCAGGCAGTGGGGCTTCAATCTGTGCACCTAAACACTTGATTGCAATACTGATTTGCAAGTGTAGAATCTTCCAGCAATCCCTCTAGATCCAAGGACAGCCCATAGGTAAGTTCAAATTCAGAATTTCCCCTAGAAATGGGTAGGAATTAGAGAGCAGAGTAGTGATGGCCTTGGTGTATGAGCCATCGTAAAAGACCCATTTCAGTGGGAACCCATTTCAGTGCAGTCCTGTAAGGTGAAGGAAGGGCTCTGGTTATGCCCGTAGAACATCTGGAATCATGGGGAAGGGTCATTTCTGTTGGGAAAGGACAGTGAATGCTAGTCATAATTTTGTAACAATATGTCTAACATTCACAATCGTATCGCAGTTTTGCGGTAACGTTGGAATTGCTGGTAGAGTTTGTCTGGTAGATGTCAACAAAACCCATGAGGGCACAGATGTAGATGAGCAGATGTCCTAGGAAATGGAATTAACTCCTCCTCAGGATGTGACTGCAGTGGAAAACAATTGGCAGTGGAAAACTTGGATTTAATGAATAATCTACTAATTATTATCTTAAACCATTTGGCTCAGTCTTATGAAGTCCCAATTGCAGTAGCTGGCAGTGGCAAAAGAACTATAATTAAACCAGCCCCTGAATATGATGAAACTTGTGTGCAAGCCGACTCTTGATTTGGTCCACAGCTCCATGGTGGCCTCTACCACCTCGGTCCAGTGGCCATGATCGCTCATGTGGGCTATTGCTCATTTCTTCCAATGAGTCTCCCTGACTCTGTCCTTCTTGACACACTCCCTTCTATTCTTTTTTTTTTTTTTTACCCAGTAGCCAGATCCATTTTTTAAGACTACAAATCTGATTCCCCTCCCCTCAAAAAAATAAAAAACTCCTCTTCTCAGTAGGAATCATAGAAAAGAAAACACGTCACCTGGCCTGCTTAGTGTGAGCCCTGCCTGCCTCTCCGTTGCCCCTCACCTCTGCACCAGCCACACTGGCCTCGTGCCAGTCCCCCAGGCTTGTTGCTCTCCCTTCGGTCTTGGGACTCGTACCTTCGCCAGATCTAATCCCCCCAGTTACCTTCACAGCCCACGTGCCTCTCCTTTGCAGCACGTGTGGCTAAAACACTGATAGTTATCTGTGCAAATCGTTGGTATGTCTTCCTCATTAGATGAAGTCAGGGGCCATTTTGATCTTGTGCTCCCTCTTGTATTCTCAGCCCGACCCACCACGCAGTCTGGCACACCCTAGTGCTCCATCTTTATTATGGGCCGGCAGTTCCACTCCTTGGTAGGGATCCAGTAGACATGAGAGTTTGTGTCCATCAAAAGGCATATACAGAAATGCTCATAGTGACTTTATTCTTAATAGCCAAAACCTGGAAACAACCCAATTTCCATCGACAGGAAAATGGAGACATAAACTGTGGTCCACTCATAAAATGAAATACTACACAACAATAAAAAAGAACACATTAGAGTGACATGCAAGAAAACTGATGAATCTCACAGACATAATGTTGAGTGAAAGAAGCCAGACACGAAAGAGTATGTTGTATATGATTCCATGGATAGGAAGTTTAGCAATGGTGGAGGGTAGGGGAAGGTCCCCTTTTAGAGAAGGCTAATAATAAGCACCACTTAGGGAGCATTTACTAAACCACAGGCACCCGATAGAGCCCTTGACATGCCTTAACTAACACGCCCTCCGCAAACCCTGTGACATTGATTCTTTTATGATCCCCACTTGTCAGATGAGGAAAGCTCTGGGAGGAGGGACACCTTGCTGAGACCACACTGCTGGTAAGCACAGCGCTGAGTCCACTGCTGTTCCACGTGATCTTGTTCTGTCCTGACACTTATATTCGCTGCTGCACAAGAACCGTTGCCTGGGGCTGCTAGGCCAAAAGATTGCATGAGATAGCAAACGCCAAGCATTCCCCAACAGGCCTGGGACAGGGTAAGGACTCAATAAATAGTGCCTATTATGATTTGTCCTATGAAAAAATGGAGGCTCAGAGTGGTTTGCTCAAGGCCATATGACTAAGTAACGTTGCATTTGTACCGTTTTGACCATGAATTCTATTGTGTGGATTGATTCTAAGTGACGTCCACACTTACCCTGAATGCAGCACCATATAGTGATTTTCATGGTCGCTGAGCACTTTTGCCTTCCTGAACCTTTTCCTCCATAAGACATATTGAAAAGTATATTTTATGACTGCCTTGGCATAAAGACAAATGTAACTCAAACTGGTTTAGTACATTCAGTATTTTTTTTTTAATTTTAAAAGAAATGAAAATGTTTTCGTGGGCTCCTAAGTTACTGTGTGGGCCCCAGGCATTATGTCCACTGGGCCTAATGGAGAAGGGGGCTCTGTTGAATGCAGATGGGATTGTCAGGTGCCAGTGATGAAGATGGTGGGTTTCTCTGGGGGAGTGAGGGAGAAAAATGCACTTGAAGGTAGAATTCTTTTTTGATGGGAAGAGATTCTACTTCTTTTTTTAAATTGCCATGGTTACTGTAAAATATTCAGCTATCAGCATGACATGACATTTCAGTTCAAATGATAGTGAAGACTTTTTGATGTAATAAAAAAGCAGAAAACAATCTAGAAAAAAAAAGAGACCGCCATTCACAGAAATGGTGTTTTGTATCATTTTATCAGATTTGGAATGGGGTGGGGAGGAGGAATTGATGAAATGCTATAAAACACTAGCGTTTAAATAGGCCTTGATGTAAATAATGAATCATGCTTTCAGCCTTTCAAAGTATATGATGCTAGTTTCAGGTTAAATAATAGTTTATTGGAGCCAATATAAATATGTAGGGACTGACAGCATCAAGTATCACATAGAATACAGGTTTCCCTGAAGTTTTAAATTACCTATTTGCCTTGAGTCTGGACCATTCTAGAAGGCCTTTGAAAAACCATGGAAGGAAAAAAAAAATCCCTCAAGCAACTTAGATGGTATTTGTCCATGGAATTTGAATTGCTCTTAACTAGTAACTGGTGTTTGTAACATTTTATGGAGGTCTTTAAAAAGAAACAAACACAGGAATGTGGGAACTAAAGTAAGGCACTGCACAAGTTCTAAATTTTACACAACAGGGTGCTTACACATCTTTATTCTGTGCGCTTAATGACGGCTGTGTGCCCCGCAGGACAAGGGGTAAGTGTAAAATATGGGTTAATTTCCGCGTTATGGCTGCTATTAACACAAAACCAAGACAGCACAAAGACAATAAGGTACTCTTCTGTCAAGAGTGGCAGGTGTAATTGCTCTAAGGACCAAGTAATGTGAGAACAGATGAAGGTGAGACCGGGAGGAAAGCCATTGTGAAGGCAGAGAAAATTGGTTAAGCCATCACGCAATTATCTGATGGCTTTGCTCCTCATCATGGTGAATGAGATAATCTTACCCCGAACCAAGGTGTGTTCAGACCAGAAATGCTAGGCCTGGGTCTAACCCAGATGTCTCCCTCCCATGGAGCTCCCAAAAATGAACAAAGCAGGCTGGGCGAGGAGTAGTTGCCCTGGTTAGACGTGGCAGTGAGTGCTCCCTAGTTCACCACAGTTTATTGTCTCCTCAATGGTCAAGTCCCCGAGGCTTTTTTGGAAGATGGATCTCTAGTCATCTTTCGTTTTAGGCTAACATTGTAGTTGTTAGAACACTTGGGAGGTGGGGAGGTGTCAGTGACAGCCAGGGGCGTGCCCCATGTCAAGGAAGAAATGACCCTTGGCTTCAGCCAGCAGTTGTCATGTTGGAATTTGGACAAGAGTTGCTGAGGCTTCGGTTTGTCCAAAAAAAAGCCAGAAATTGAATTTCTTTCCGTTTGAAGTCTTCCAATTTTAAATGTTTCCAAATCATTCACAAATTTAAAATCTGTTAAGAACAGAACCATGAGGCACAGACAGCAAACATCTGCAAACCCCAGTGCACAGACCACCAACTTGTAGCCAGTTCATAGGGGCATGGAAACATGAGTCAGCAGGGCTCTGTGAGGCTGACAAAAGCCCTTTAACTGATGGTAGAAAAGAAAATCTCATCTTTTCCTTTGGAGCTTTACACTCCCGACTTTGGACACTTCAACAATGTGTTCCCTTTCTTCAACCTGAAGAAAAAGTTAGTAAGTATATATGGCAGGGATTTTTTTTGACAACATCACTAAGTTGTCTAAATGTGGTTTTAGTTTCTGTCTTAGTTTCTGTGATGGGTTAAAAGAGATTTCAATACATTGCTCAAAAAATGATATTTCTTCAGTAGATGAAAAAGCAGTAGCAGACAGAGTTGTTGTTTTTGGTTTTTTTTAAAAAAATAACGGTCAAGAAAACATCTAAACAATCTTGAATACCACCGGAGAGCGTTCACCAGTAAGTCAATAAAGCAAAAGGGTTATTAATCTCAAGACAGATGCTGTTGTGATCACAGAAAAACCATCTGCCATACACCATTTTTTTAATTGACACTTCAGGGTAAACTAATAAAACTCTCCATTTCAATTAAGTTTTGGAAACTCATGTGCCCTCTTTCTCAAACGCTGCAAACGGGCATAAAACTGCAGCAGCCACTTTTTTTTTTTCTCCAATCTCCTCTTGCCTTAGGCCGTAGAGCCAATGACACTTTCTAGCGTTTCCTTCACCGCAGTCCTTGACACAGGAGTCCATGAGATGTGATGTTAACAGAAGGGGGAAAGGTTAAAACCTTTTTTTATTTTTGCAGGTGAGCTTGTAGAGCTATTTTGAAATTAAATGTGGCTTTAAAGTGTGCTTTCTGTTTCTTTTCAAGACCTCCTAGAATCATAGGTTGAGCTGGAAGGGATCTTGGGGAGTTTTAATACGGCTTTAATGGAGAGGAGAATCAAGGTGCAGAGCAGCTGACTCAGTCAGGGTCAAAGAGCAAAACAGAATCCATTTCAATTTCATGTCTGTGGTAGGCAGCCTTCTAAATCGACTCCCAGTGACCCCTGCCTCTTGGTATTCATGTTTTTGTGTAATCCTCTCTTTTTGAATGTTGGCTGGACCCAGTGCCATTCTTCTAATGAATAGAGTATGCCAGAAGTGATAGGATGTCACCTTTGTGTAGGCTACAAAAGACTGTGGCTACCATCTTGCTTTCCCTCTTTCTCACTGGTTCTCTCTCTGTCTCTGTCTCTCTTTCTCTCTCTGGCTCTTCTCACATGCTTGCTCTGATAAAGCCAGCTGTAGCTGGGCAAAGGACTGAGGGAGGCCACTGACCAACAACCAGTCAAGAACCGAGGGCCACAGGCCCATAGCCCTTGAGGGACTAAATCCCACTAACGTGAGTGGACCTAGAATTGGATCCTTCAGATGAGACCACATCCTCACCAACACCTTGGTTGCAGCCTCATGAGAGATCCTGAGCCAGGCACACAGCTAAGCGATGACTCCCTGATTCATAGAAACTGAGAGGTGATCTCTGTGTGCTATTTTCAGCTGCTCAGTTTTGGGGAAATTTGTTACACAGCAATAGATAACTAATACAATGTCCCAGGACTCTTGACTTTTAGGCCACAGTTCTTAGTCCAGTTGGCTGCCTTTCTTTATATTCTCTGTGTATATTTTTTCAATTATTTTGTCCACATCCTATCATAGGTCACTGGCAGGACTCTGTACTGGGCAATGTCCGAAAAACAAAGATGAGAGTATCAGAGTCCTTATTCTCACAGAATTTTGCTTCAGTAATAAGAACCACATTTTTAAATGGCCGTCTTGGTGGGAAACAAAAAGACTTCTGTAAGGACCAATAAAGACCAGTTTCTTTGTTGGGAAAATGAATATAACGATGCCTACGTTGTTGGACTGTTGTAAGAAACAAGAAAAGTTAGCAGAAGTAGTGGTTTATGTGTGCCAAGCATTGCACGAAGCACATTGTGGACTTAGTCCTCACAACTTGATGATGCAGGCAGTAGCATTAGTCCCATTTTCACAGACAAGGAACCTGAGGCGCAGAGATGTTACACAAGGTCACACTGGTAAAAATCGGCAGAAAAATGATTCACGTCACGGGTGTTTGGGTTCTCGAGTCTGCATTTTAACTATTCTCCTGTTCCTAGAGAAATGAAGAATAATGGAATTACATATGTAAAATGCTTAGCACAGTATATGATGTTTTTAAGTGCTCAGTATGTGTTTGCTATGGTGATGATAATGATGATGATGATTATCAAAGATACGCTTCTGTTGCTGCATTAGCTGGCAGCAGCAGATCCTGTATCTAACAAAGATTTTATGAGTTTTTGATGAAAGCTGACCCGAAGCACTCAAATCCTTTATTAGGATGTCTGTCAAGTGAAGGAAGTGAATATTTTTTAAATGTTTGTACCTGAAGGTATTAGGATACTTTTCTGTTGACTATGATATTAAAAAAATGCAAAACAAATAACTGGCCCCAAATTTCTCCTCTAACTGGTTTCAGCTGAAAAGGAAACTTATCGGTGTGTAATAACTGAGCATTCAGAGGCAGGATTGGCTGCAGGCAGGCTGGGTTCGGGGCTCACACAGTGTCACTTGGATTTCTTCCCGATGCCGTCTTCTGTGCTGGCTTTATTCTAAGGCTCCAGGCAGTGGTGCCCAGTATCTCCGATACATGCTCTTCTGTCATCACAGAGAGATGACCTCAGTGGCTCTGTCTTCATATCTTTACAGGCTTAAGCCACTGGGGAGAATAAAAGCCTTCTTGGTGGCACTCACGAAAAACAGAGATTCACTCTGGACCAGCTTAGGTCACATGCCCGTCTCTGACCCGAGTCAGGGAGACATGGTGGTTTGATGGGTTGAGGCCTAGGCCACGTGCTTTGTGCTAGAGCTGCAGGTGAAGCCACATCCAGGTCCATGAACTGAGAACAAGAAGGGGAATACTATCCAAAGATGTGGGAATTTTTTTTTTCTTCCAAGTGACTTTATTATTTTATTTTATTATTTTTTTAAAAAAAATTATTTACTTTTTACAGTAGGTCCTTGTTGGTTATCTATTTCAAATATAGCAGTGTGTACATGTCAATCCCAAACTCTCAATCTATCCCTCCTCCCCACTCTTCCCGGCTGGTAACCAGAAGTTCATTTTCTAAGTCTGTGAGTCTGTTTCTGTTTTGTAAATAAGTTCATTTGTATCATTTTTTTTAGATTCCTCATATAAGTGATATCATATGATATTTGTCTTTCTCTGTCTGACTTACTTCACTTAGTGTGTTAATCTCCAGGTCCACCCATGTTGCTGCAGATGGCATTATTTCATTCTTTTTTATGGCTGAGTAATATTCCACTGTACAAATGTACCACATCTTTATCCATTTATCTGTTGATGGGCATTTAGGTTGCTTCCATGTTTTGGCTATTGTAAATAGTGCTGCAATTAACATTGGGGTGCATGTATGCTTTTGAACCATGTTTTTCTTCAGATATATGCCCAGTAGTGGGATTGCTGGATCATATGGTAGCTCTATTTTTAGTTTTTTAAGCAACCTCCATACTGTTCTCCATGGTGGTGTACCAATTTACATTCCCACCAACAATGTAGGAGGGTTCCCTTTTATCCACACCCTCTCCAGCATTTATTGCTTGTAGATATTTTGATGATGGCCATTCTGACTGGTGTGTGGTGATACCTTATTGTAGTTTTGATTTGCATTTCTCTAATAATTAGCGATGTTGAGCATCTTTTCATGTGCCTCTTGGCCATCTGTATGGCCAAAGAAGTGGCAGTGGATATCAGGGAGGCCGATGAAGGATGCTCACTTCAAAGTGGTGAAGCCTTGAAATGTCTACAAATTCCATAACCAGTCCATTTAATTAATTTATTTTAATCCATTTTAGAGAGTAAATAGATGAGCCTTGCATCATTTTCATCCTTCCTTTGGTTCTGTGTACTCTCTTTCGAACATGGTTTTCAATAGTCAGCTTTCTTATACAACTCTACATTCACAGTAAGTTATTGTAGCAAATCTTTTCTTAAATATACCTGCAAAATAAGAATTGACTGATTTTTCTGGAAATGTGCCCAGTGCAGACATGTAGACCTTATAATTACCCCTTAGTTTTCTTGTTTAACCTTTTCAAGTGTCTTACAGCTTTCTCTCCTTCTGTATTTATATCTCTTTGAAAGGAGAGAAAAATGAGATGAATTCTTGGCCTCAGAAGGAAGTGAGTACCTAACAAAATTGCATCCCTTTGGAAACCAACTCAGTGGATAACCACACTTTGACGTATTCGTAGTTGAATCCTTTGTACGGTTGACCGTCTTGGATATCGTATAAGGGATTCCGTTGCATCTTGCATTAGTTATCTGTGGCTGTGTAACAAATTGCACCGAGACGTAGAGGCTGGAAACAGCAAACATCGATTGTCTCACAGTTGCTGAAGGTCGGGAATCTGGGTGCAGCTCAGTTGTGTGCCTCTGGCTTAGAGTCTCCCACAAGACTGTGACCAAGGCATCTGCCAGGGGTAAAGTCATCACGGGGCTCCATGGGGGATGGGCCTGCTCCCAGACTCACTGACACATGGCTGTTGTCAGGCCTCAGAAGGCCTCCTCCATGCTCACTTCCATGGCCCCTGAACTGGTGTGCCTCTCAACATGGCACTTGGCTTCTCCCAGGGCAAACAGTGCAAGAGAGAGTGAGAGAGAGTGCCTGGTATAGAAGACACAGGTTTTTGTAACCTAATCTCAGAAATGACCTCCCATCACTGCTGCCATTTTGTGTTCCTGAGAAGCAAGTCAGTGAGTCCAGCTCACGCTCAAGGGGAACAGATTTGTGGGGAGAAATACTGGGAAACCAGAAGGTAGGCTCCCTGGGGACCATCTCAGAATGCTGCCCATTCACCTCTCTGTAAGAGGACCGTGTTATAGCACAGTTTAATCTCAAAGGTAACGAAAGAATCTGGCTTATAAGGTGAGTACTTTTTTTTTTTTGCGGAACGCGGGCCTCTCACTGCCGTGGCCTCTCCCGTTGCGGAGCACAGGCTCTGAACGTGCAGGCTCAGCGGCCATGGCTCACGGGCCCAGGCGCTCCGCGGCATGTGGGATCTTCCCGGACCGGGGCACGAACCCGTGTCCCCTGCATCGGCAGGCAGACTCTCAACCACTGCGCCACCAGGGAAGCCCTAAGGTAAGTACTTTTATAAAATTCCAGTTGACTGTGTGAGCATTTATTTTTCAAAATGGAATTGACATTTTTCTGTCTGGTGCACCATATTGACCCAGTTTGAGTTAAAAAAAAAAAAGGACTAGCTGAATTATTGATTTCCTTTGAAAAGACTTTTTAGTATTTGGTGACTTCTAGTTATACTTCGGGAGTAGAAAAAAAGAGACAACTGTGGATTCACCTACTGAAGAAATGGCTTTCAATTTCATAAGATTCACATTATAGCTTTGTATAAATAAGGTATCTTGAAGGCAAACTGCAAGGAAGCAACTTGGAAATGTCTGAACAAATTAACAAAGGCTGTACAATTTGAGAAAAACTTGTGTTTCGTGTTATAGAAGGTGGGGTTATAGAGATGAAAATGCTGTATAAATGGGTTAACACATGGCAACTGTACCATTTTTCACTTTGGCATATTAACATGCTTTTGATTATATTCAAAGTCTGACTTTTCTAGGAAAGGAAGGAGTAAGAGCAGCTAGAAAGTTATTCATTCTTATTTATGCTTAGGAGTCAAAGAAAGTGTGTTTCTCTTTCTAAAAATGTGTGTGTGTGTGTGTGTGTGCTCATGTGTGCGTGTGTGCACTTTCCTTTTGATTGCGGTTACTTACAAGGCACATGGAAATAATGGAATTAAATTTCCTCCTTTTCTTAAGCTATAAACCTTTATAAAGGTTGCTGTAAATGTCATAACTACTTTGTTTCCTGAAAAGTAATTTTCCTGTCAGTCTGATCAGCTCCTCGGAGATACCATATTATTAGTCTGTGATGATTTCTTTAAAGTGCATCAAAGTATATGCTTCAGTGTACTTTTATCATTTCACTGCCTTACAGTGAATTTTTCACTAACTTCAAGACTTGTTTCTAAGTCAGTAATTATTCATAAAGATGGCAAAATTGCTTTATTTTATCCTCCAAATGCAATGCATTAAAGCTTAAGGAAAACCTTAACAGAGCTTAAAATGCCAAAAAGAACTGAGGAAATGGAAAGTCATCCCCAGCTAAAATGTGAATTTAAAAGAAGAAGGAACAGGTTGGGGAGGGGGATGAGGAGAAGTGGGGGGAGAAGGAGGAGGAGGAGACAGACTGTGCTTAGAAATGGTGATGTGATGAGACATGTAAGGAAGTCGGAAGGAGGAAAAGGTAAAAAGAAGCTATGGTTGAACATTGATCAATAATTGAGCATTATCATCAATGTTCACAAGGTACATTCGCAAACAATCCCAGAAGAAAGGTCAGGAAGGCAACAGGGATTGTCATGCTCTTAAAACAAAGCATCTAAACCATCACTTTCTTCAGCACGTCTCTGATGTCAGGAAGAATACTCCCTAAGAAGGAGAGATGATGTGAGGAAGAAAAATCTAATGTTTTTAGCTGTCCATCAAGAACTAATAGACTCCAGCTCACAAAATGCAATCGTATTTTATTATATTTTCTAGTTATTCAACGTTCAACTATAACAATCTTTTTTTTTTTCCCTTTGCGGTACGCGGACCTCTCACTGCCGTGGCCTCCCCCGTTGTGGAGCACAGGCTCTGGACGCGCAGGCTCAGCGGCCATGGCTCGCGGGCCCAGCCGCTCCGCAGCACGTGGGATCTTCCCAGACCGGGGCAGGAACCCGTGTCCCCTGCATCGGCAGGCGGACTCTCAACCACTGCGCCACCAGGGAAGCCCTATAACAGTCTTTTAAACAACACATTTAAACAGAATGTGAGTGTGTTGTATCACACAGTTAATGTAATTGACTTAGAATCCATAAGAAAAACCAATTTTCCTTTTTTTGTGTGAGACATATTGATGTAAGACAAAAAGCAGTAATTGATCATATCTTCAGAGGGCAAAGGTTAACTGATGAGAGAGGAAATTGACTAGGAGAGAGTGGGAAAAAATATATGAAAACGATCTGTACGTAAACATCTATTTCTGAGATTTAATTTCTTATCTCCAAGTTTTATCTTCCCCAAATGGTTATCTTCAAGGAACAGAATTCATTCAAATTCAGATACACATACATATGCAGAGAATCTGTATGTATACCATTGGGGCTGAGTCCCTCTGTAAAATAAACAAGAAACATAGGGCTATTAACAAATTAGACGAACCAAGGATTACAGGCACAAATGCACCATCCTCTCTTTGAATGTTTACACTGAGTTTTCTTAAGCATTGAAAACCTTGAAAGGGTTTTAAGATGCTTCATGGTGCCATTTGTCTAATTGGATATCGAGGAATGCAATGACTTCTTAAAGAATACATTAATTCTGAGAAAACTAAAAGTTATTTGTAATTATAATGAGTAGGTTTCTCTGCCACCTTTTAGAATTGATGATGAGCTTGCTGGCACAGTTCCTCACTGTATGCATCTTTCTCTGTCTTTTAAATCTCTTTCATTATCTGCTATTTAGTTTACTGAAGGTAATCACTGCTTTAGTAACCACTGCTTGACTACAGTGGGATTTGAAATGAGTTTATTTGGACTGTAAAAATCATGCCTGCAGGTAGTGGCTCCAACTTGGACCTCTTGAAGTTTTTCTTATCCCCTTGACTTCTATAAGAACTTCCCTGCGCTCTTGAAATGTTCCATGTGCCCTTGAAAAGAATGTGTATTCTGTCATTCTTGGGTGGACTGTTCTTTTATGTCAGTTAGGGCCAGTGGGTTGATAATTGACCCAAGTCACCTGTATCCTTACTGATTTTCTGTCTACTTATTCTATCAGTTTTTGAGAGAGGGGTATTGAAATCTTACTATAATTATGGATTTATGTCTCCTTTCAACTCTCTATCAGTTTTTCTTCATGTATTTTGAAGCTCTGGTACTAGGTGCATTAACATTTAGAATGCTTGGGTTGAAGGTCAGCTACCCATACAGAGCCAAATTACAAGTAGTATACTATACGCCCTTCAGTTCCAAGACCCTCAGTGGATGCCTGAAACTGTGGATAGTATCAAACCCCATGCGTACTATGTTTTTTTCCTATGCATACATACATATGATAAAGTTTAATTTATAAATTAGGCACAGTAAGAGATTAACAAGAATAACTAATAATAAAATAGAACAATTATAATAATATACTATAATTAAAGCTATGAGAATGTAGTATCTCCCTCTCAAAATATCATATTATAGACATTGAATGCCTTTTCCATTTTAACTAAGTACTTAACCACACAACGTGGCTGTGACTTTTGCAGTTTGAGGTGCAACAGCAAAACTGGCACGACTTTCTTTTTCTTTCCTCACAATTTCACAGATAGACTATTTGTTGTCTACACAAGTAATCAATAAACAATCTATAATAGGGATAGAAAGAGTTTTATTTGAGCCAAACTGAGGACTATAGCCTGGGAGACACAGATTGGAGAGCACTTTAATTATGTTCTGCTGATCTACAAAATGGGGGAAAAGGCAAAAGCTGCAAGATTACAGCTAGCTTCATGAGTTGTTTGTCAAGAATTATAATTGCAGCTGGTGAGAAGTAAGGATACTTGTTAAGTAAGGGTCGGTTGGGGTCTGAAATAGTTGCATAGTTACAAGGGGAGATCTTGAGACCATAAGGTTGCAGCTGGCAGCTACTGGAAGATATTGTTTTGAGAATGAATGATAGTGTCCAAGAGTTTGATACATTTCAGAAAATTCAGGTCCTCAGTGATGCAGGAACATGTCTGAAACCACATCCACAATGGCCACCTTGCTCCATTTTGAAAGTAACCCCAGTTACTCTCCTTTAATTTATAAATGCATTCTCTTCTTTAGTAGTTAAAGCAGATGTACAATGCATGTTTGACAGGCCGTAAGACAGGCTGTTCTGGTTAGCATCAAGTTCAAGGCAAATCACGTATAAGCCAGAATGACTTCCCCATACCGCGATATGTAGAAAGAAATGCAAGGAAAAGGAATATGAGGAAAGAAATGGGGGTTTGAATTCAAATGACAGTGGTGACATGGAAATTGCAAGGCAGGATGAAGTGGGTTGGGGGAAGAGCTCTAGAAGACTGAAGATAGCAAGTATGACCCAGAATTTGATGTTTAATGTGGAAATAGCCTCTGATACAGCAGTTGTAAAAGGGCAAGCAAGGCTGGACAGCTTAGTGGTGTCATGTATCAGTCTTTTGCCCCTCTATGTCCCCCCAAGCAAATATATGTCCTGTTAACCTATCACAGTGGTGTTAGGTATAAAGGATTGATCCCAAAGACACACACGTGGTTCTGTCCTCATGGAGATTTCAGGTCAATGCGAGTGGAGAATAGATGTTCATGGAGCATTCCCACACATCATGAAGAACGATGAAGGAAAATGTCAAGGTTCAACAGAGCATGTAGCTGAAGGCCCTTCTCTAATCTCTGCATTAAAAATAGAATTTTTAAGGATTAGCTTTTTGAGTTGAGATTTAGAGGAGGTTTCTCCATCAGCTCAGGCTGCTGTAATAAAATACTACAGACTGGGTGGCTTCAACAGCAGAAATTTGTTTTCTCACAGTTCTGCAGCCTGGCAGTTCAAGATCAGTGCTCCAGCATGGTTGGTTTCTGGTGAGAGCTCTCTTCCTGGCTTGCAGGTGGTCCCCCTTCTTGCTGTGCCTTTTTATGGCCCAGAGAAAGAGCAAGCTTTCTGGTATCTCCCTTTAAAAAGGCACTAATCCCATCCTGAGGGTCCCACCCTCATGACTTCATCTAACCCCAGTTACCTCCCAAAGGCCCCACCTCCAAATAACCACGTTGGAGGTTAGGGCTTCAATATCTGAATTTTGGGAGGACACACACATCCAGTCCGTAACAGGGCTGAAGGGAGAGTTTTCCAAGAGGGAAGTCTGTGCTTTCCTCTCTCCCCATCATCACTCTCCTCTGACTGTTGCTGAGATCAGTTTCATATCTCAAACGCAGAAATGACAACACACAAAGACACCAGCCTCCCCCTTCATTCCCCTCCACTGTGGATACACCCACCTGTCCTCCCACCTGTGCCCCTGTCTCCATCCCGGCCCTCAGATAAGGAAACCCGGGACCTTTGGACACATCGAGAGTATGCTTGGGTTGAGTGGCAGCCGTCCATAGAGACTGAAACATTTCGTGTGTTTGGGCTTATTTTTTTCCCATCTACCTTATTCTTTGTCTCCATGGTGTTCAGTGAAACCAGAACATGAGCAGACAGATGGTCTGGTGGGTGAGTGTTTTAGCTTCATTCCAAAACAGTTGCCGTCTCTCCCACCCCCTCTTCCTCCCTCTCAGCTCAAATGATGTCACATCTCCCCTGCCCCCTGGCAGACTTTGGAAACCACAAGGGGACCTTTCCTAGTACCTTTTTTTGTTTTTTGGCCGTGCCACGCAGCTTGTAGGATCTCAGTTCCCCGACCAGGGATTGAACCTGGGCCATGGCAATGAAAGCCACTAGGCCACCAGGGAACTCCCCTGGTACCTTTTTGAGAGATCAAGTGTATGAAGAAAATCTCAGAATCTACAGATCTTTTCCAGAAGACCCTTACCCAGTTAAGATCTCTTGGATTGATAATCTTGATGACATTGTGAAATGACACAATAACAACAACTAAAACACTTATTGAATACCTAAGTATCAGGCACAGCGCTGAGTACTTTTCAAAGATTCTATTCTCACTGCCACTCTGTTAGGTAGATGCTTATAGGCTCATTTTGAGATCACAGTAACTTATAGCCAGTTAGTATTTTAATTTATGTGTTCCCTCCCTCCTTCTCTCAAATGTTTATGAAGTATCTGTAACTGGGAAGAGCCATATCTGACTACATGTTCCATCTGTTTCTTTTACTTTAACCTTTGCTTCCCGTTGCTTTTGTTCACTAAAAGGATACTGTCTGCATATAACGGCCTGCCTCGGGGAGCTCTGCCCCTCTGCCTGAATGTTAAACCGAAGTGCCTTTGTTCAGGGAAACATCCGGACCCTGTCCACCTGTGATTGGCTGCAAGAAAGAAGAAATTAACACATCCCTTCCCCGAGGCTGGCCATTCCAGGGGATATTTGCAAAACGTATGGCCTTTTAACTTTACTTCCTCATCTCCTCCCCCTCTCTGTGCTATAAGAGAAACTGGCATCCAAACCCCGTAAGTTGGTTATTTAGAGACATTAGTCTGCCATCTCCTCCGTCTGCTGGCTTTCTGAATAAAGTCGTCTTCCCTGCCTCCACACCTCGTCTACGATTTATTGGCCTGTCGTGCGGCGAGAAGAGCGAGCTTGGACTCGGTAACGTATCTACTGTACCTAAGGTACAGTATATACAACCTGTTACAGACTTTTTTTTTTTTTGCGGTACGCGGGCCTCTCACTGTTGTGGCCTCTCCCGTTGCGGAGCACAGGCTCAGCGGCCATGGCTCACGGGCCCAGCTGCTCCGTGGCATATGGTATCTTCGCGGACCGGGGCACGAACCCGTGTCCCCTGCATCGTCAGGTGGACTCTCAACCACTGCGCCACCAGGGAAGCCCATGTTACAGACTTTTGAGGAGCTTTTAGCCTTAAGTAGGGAAGAATTAAAACAACAACTAACATTGAGTTCCTACCATGTCTCAGACACTGAGCTTTTCAGTCTTTAGTTACTTAAGGCTTTTGACAATCCTCTGATATGGATATAGGTTCTGTTTTCTGCCCCATATTCCTCAAACAGGGAAACGAGCCTACGAGGTTAAATGAGATGACCCCTCCAAATCGCATGTTTTCTAAGTGGTAGAATTCAGATTTAAACCCTGGAAGCCTGTCTTTGGATCTCTAAATCCTGCATACCTAACCACGTGCCATGCAGGCCTAGTTTACATTTTAAATGTTAACACACACACACACATCTGTAACGTGAACCAATGCAGAATAAGTGCCCTTTACTTTTTTCTCCCTGCAATGAGATCGTCAGCTTCTACAGGCAGGGAGTCTCACTCATCTTTGTCCTCAGTGCCCTACTGCAGAGATTCAGGGGCTACTGCTGTTGATTTTGTTCCCCAAGGAACATTTGCAACATCTGGAGACATTTTTGGATGTCACAACTGGTGAAGAGGGATGCTACTGGCTGCTAAATATCCTACAGTGCACAGGACAGGCCCCACAGCAGAGAATTACCAGCCCCAAATATCAGTAGCAGTGAGGCTGAGAAACGCTGCCATAATATAAAGCTTAATACAGCGTAGGTGCCCAATATATATTTTGTTGCGTGAATGTGAACTTTAAATCACATACCAAGAACTTCCGCGAAAGAGCAGTTCCTAAAAGATGAACTTCCACTTAGCTTTCAAAACCGAGCTCAAGCCTCATGTCTTCCTGGAAGCCCCTCTGACACCCTCAGGCAGCTTTTCTTTCTTTCTTTCTTTCTTTCTTTTTATTTTTAAACTCTAGTAAAATATTGGCTGATATTACTAACTTTCCCTTTCACCACTTGGCTATTCAGCACTGCTCAGTGAATGTTGATGCTAGCCTAAGGATGACAGTCGGGCCCAAATAGGTTTCTTAAAAAGTTATAGGATACGAGCTTCCCTGGTGGCGCAGTGGTTGAGAGTCTGCCTGCCAATGCAGGGGACACGGGTTCGTACCCGGGTTCGTACCCGGGTCTGGGAGGATCCCACATGCCGCGGAGCGGCTGGGCCCGTGAGCCATGGCTGCTGAGCCTGCGCGTCCGGAGCCTGTGCTCTGCAACGGGAGAGGCCACAACAGTGAGAGGCCCGCGTACCACCCCCCCAAAAAAAAAAAAAAAAAAAAAAAAGTTGCAGGATACATTTCAATATCTGTGGATTTTCCATGGCTCTGTAGGTAGCAGGATGGGATTTAAATTGTAAGTTTCTGACCATAAGCAATTATCCAGATTTTAATGAAATGCAGACCCTCTATCCAGTTGCTAAATCTCATGAAGTGATTTCTGTTTTCTTTAGTTCTCGGTAGGGCATTTAAAAATTTTTTTTAAAAGTCAGGTTTATTGAGGTAAAATTTACACACAGCAAAATTCACCCTTTTAAAGTACATAGTTCTATTTATTTGGACAAATGTATGCAGTGGTGCAACCGTAGCAAAACCAAACTAAACACGCACAGTTAACAGCCTTTTATTTTTTAGCGTGTATTTTAATTTTTTGCAAGAAGGTATTAACTAGTATTTTCTGTCTGATCTGTTGAGGTATAATTTACAGACAGTAAAATTTATCCTTTGCAGTTCTAAGAGTTTTGACAAATGTTTGGGATCATGTAGTCACCACCACAACCATGATAAAGAAAATTTCCATCACCTCTAAAAATCCCCTTGTGTCCATCTGCAGTCAACCCTCTGCCCTCCCCACAACACCAGCGCTGGCATCTCCTGGTGTGATTTCTGTCCCTGTACTTTTGCTTTTTCCAGAATATCTTATAAATGAAATCCTATAGTAGTAAGTGGCATTTTGTGTCTGGCTTCTTTGATGTAGCCTGATACTTTTGAGATTAACCCATGTTGTTCAATGTATCAGTAGTTTTTTTTATTGCGTTTTGTTCCATTGTATGGGAGGACCACAGCGCTTTTATCCATTCACCAGTTGTTGGGTATTTGGGCTTCTGACAGTTTTTGGAAGTTGCGAGTAAAGCTGTGATAAGTATTACATGTAGGGTTTCATGTGGACATAAACGTTCATTTTTCCTGAGTAAATGCTAGTAGTAGGATTGCTGGGTCACGTGGTAAGTGCGTGTTTGACCTTGTAAGAAACTTCAGAACTGTTTTCCAAAATGCTTGTGCTATTTTATTTTGTCTTCCCACTAGCAATGCATGACAGTACCACCTGCCTTAAGTGTCCTTGACACTGAAATTGTCAATTTTTTAAAGCCATTTTACTAAGTGAGCTGTGATATGGCAACATTGCCAGCACATCTGGCCCAGGTTTCAATAGATCAACTTTCCTAGGCTGGTGGGAGGCGGTGTGTAGAAGGTCCCAATCTCAGAGTCCCCGCTGGAGGATTTAACCAGAGAGGTGACAGTTGCCAGTGTCTCAGGTGGGAATTAAGGGATGGAGGTGTGAGCTTAATTGCAAAGTGTTCAAAGTGTCAAAGCAGGAACGGGAGGAGGTGGCAGAATTGTGAGATCACACTGATTTTGTTCTGGGGAAGAACGGAGGCTCTGGCGTTGGCGAGGAAGATTAAGCTGTGGGTGACGGGTGTGTTGGAGGGAAACGCAGAGAATCCAATCCGCTCAAGGTGACCCTTTCTTTTGTCCTTTTACGATTAAAGCACAACAGTACGTACTTGTGGTTAAAACCGTCAACAGAAAAGGCAATAGAAATTACAACGTAAAAGTCCTCCAAACTTCCCCGATGCCCCAGGGAGAATTAATAAGGTCTTCTGTATTTGATTCCACAGAGTTTTCTGGGCACATACGACTATCTATCATGTGTGTCCAAAGATCAGGCATTTTGTTTTTGTTGTTCCCCTCACCCCAGGGAGTCATGTTACTTTCAAGTCCTTCCAAAGTCTCTCATATTTCAGATAGCTCATTCCCTTGTTTTATTCCGAATCACAAAGGGCCCTTTGTTGTTCACCTTGGTTGCAGATAAAGATCACCTGGGAATCTTGCTGTTTTTCAATGACCGAGGCTCAGGCCCCACCCCCGGAGAATTTGATTCGGTCTGATGGGTCTGAGACGTGGCCTGGACCTTGGAGTGTGGTCCACGTGATTCTATTGTGAAGCCCAAGTCCAGTACAAGTGGTATTCAAGACTGGTTGTATCAAAAGCACTTGATTTTCTTTTTATCTATGGCCGACCAGGCCCCAGTCTCACGGAGTCTGATTGATCATTTGGGGGCGGAGGTAAGGACGTGGTATTTTGTCAGTGTTCCCCAGGTGCAGCTAGGGTGGAGCCTCCCTGCTGTCTGAGGTGTTTGCAGTCAGTGCCAGTGGGGTGTGCATGGAGACTGGCACCTGTCATCATAGGTATAAGAGGAGGCAAAGACATTGCCGCAGGCTTAGTCATTATTCTCAGTTCGAGCTCACAATTGTAATTAGTGGCCGCTGTAAACAAGCCGCTTACAGATCGCTTTAATAGGCTGTGGTACTCGTGCAGGATGAAAGAGAAGTGACCTCACTAACGGTGTGTCATTGGTCACTTAGGGCTCCAGATCCCACCTCGAGGAATAGCATCCCTCATCTGGATAAAAGTGAGGACCATCTGCTCTGGGTCACGACATTCAAGCAGTGCTTCTCAAACTTGAATGTGCACAGAGAGCACCTGGGGATTTTATAAAAACGATGTTTCTGATTCAGTGGGCCTGGGGTGGGGCCTGAGAGCCTGCATTTCTCAGAAGCTCCTGGGGGATTCCAGAATGGGTCCTGGGATGACACTTTGAGTAGCAAGGTGTCAGATCACCCAAAATATGGCTCTGATGTGAGAAGAGTTTGAGTTGTTTTGTGTGATCAGAGAGTGGAAACTATTTAAAGTTGACTATTATTTTATATAGATGATTTCAAATGGATACCTAGCTAACATAATAAATGAATAGATATTGGATCGTTCAGCTAGATACTAAGCTTATGTTCTGGCCCCAAAGCTTTTTTACTTAATTTTTAACTCTTTTCACTAGGTACAGTTTTGCTTTATTTGGGGGGGGGGAGCGGTCCTGTGACGTCCTGGCACATCACGTATCTCCTTCGGGGATTAGCATCTGTAGACCTAGGTGATGCTCTGTAAGTACTGGACAGATGGCAGAAGGAAGTAAGAAGTCAGTGACTGAGAAAAGTCTGAGCTGCTTAGGAGCTGTCTCCATCTGAAAAAATGGGGATGATATGAATACTTACCTCAGAAGATTGTTGTGCAGATAAAATGAGGAAATGTGTGTGCAAAGCACATAGCACAATGCCTGCTTCTTAAAAGGCCCTGGAGGTTTGCTACTTTTCATGATTATGTTGTCAGTCATTCAGGAGGGTGTGGGCTGTTTAGAAGCATGGTTGGTCACTTTTAGAACAAAATGGTTAAAAAGTGTTTTTCTTCATTAAAAGCTGTGTATTTATAATTTTGCATAAATCCATACATGTGAACATTTCACATATACCTTTTTATGTTAGTTTAGCCTTTTTCTGTCCCTTTGATCTTTGGGTCCTTCATCCTCAGATATCAGCCCTGCCTGCATTGCCAGTTGACCCAGGTTCATAATCTAATTTGTATGTTTTTTTTGTAAACAGCTTTATTGAAGTATAATTTACATACAATAAACTTGTACATATTTAAAGTATAAAATTTGATACATCCTGTAAGTCCATCACCAAAATGAAAATAATGAACTAATTCATCACTCCCGAAAATTTCCTCGTGCTTGTTTGTGATCAATGTCTATTATCCCTTCTTGCAACCCTTGCAGGCCCCCCCAAAACCACTCTTCTGCTTTGTGTCACAATGCAGTAGTTTGTACTTTCTATAACTTCATAAAATTTGATTCATACAATCATATATATATATATATATATATTTTTTTTTTGTCTGACTTCTTTCACTTAGTATAATTACTTTGAGATCCACCCATGCTGTGGTCATTGATTTGAGATCTACCTTCTTTTCAAATATAGGCAATTAGTGCTATAAATTTGCCTCCCAAGTATTGCTTTAACAGCATCTCACAAACATTTTTGTTGTGTTTTCATTTTCGTGCAGTTCAAAGTACTTTCTGATTTCCCTTTTGATTTTTTTCTCTGGTCTTTGGGTTATATTGGGGTATATTATTAAATTTCAAAATATTTGTGGATTTTTCTTACTGATTTTCTGTTGACTTATTCTGTCATTTATTAAGAGAAGGGTATTAATATGTTTGACCGTATTGTAGATTTCTGTTTCTTCTTGCAGTTCTATCAGTTGTTGCTTTATGTATTTAGAAATTCTGTTACTAAGTATATCAATGTTTAGGATTTTATGACCTATTGATAAATTGACCCCTTTATCATTTTTTTGAATTTTATTTTATTTTTTATACAACAGGCTCTTATTAGTTATCCATTTTATGTATACTAGTGTGTATACGTCAATCCCAGTCTCCCAATTCATCCCACCACCACCACCTCCTGCCACTTTCCCCCCTTGGTGTCCATATGTTTGTTCTCTACATCTGTGTCTCAATTTCTGCCCTGCAAACCGGTTCACCTGTACCATTTTTCTAGGTTCCACATTATCTGTGTTAATATACAATATTTGTTTTTCTTTTTCTGACTTACTTCACTCTGTACGACAGTCTCTAGATTCATCCATGTCTCTACAAATGACCCAATTTCATTCCCTTTTATGGCTGAGTAATATTCCATTATATATATGTACCACATCTTCTTTATCCGTTCATCTGTTGATGGGCATTTAGGTTGCTTCCATGACCTGGCTATTGTAAATAGTGCTGCAATGATCATTGGGGTGCATGTGTCTTTTTGAATTATGGTTTACTCTGGGTATATGCCCAGTAGTGGGATTACTGGGTCATATGGTAGTTCTATTTTTAGTTTTTTAAGGAGCCTCCATACTGTTCTCCATAGTGGCTGTATCAATTTACATTCCCACCAACAGTGCAAGAGGGTTCCCTGTTCTCCACACCCTCCCCAGCATTTGTTATTTGTAGATTTTCTGATGATGCCCATTCTAACTGGTGTGAGGTGATACCTCATTGTAGTTTTGATTTACATCTCTCTAATAATGAGTGATGTTGAGCAGCTTTTCATGTGCTTCTTGGCCATCTGTATGGCTTCTTTGGAGAAATGTTTATTTAGGTCTTCTGCCCATTTTTTGATTGGGTTGTTTGTTTTTTATATATTGAGCTGCATGAGCTGTTTATATATTTTGGAGATTAATCCTTTGTCCATTGATTCATTTGCAAATATTTTCTCCCATTCTGAGGGTTGTCTTTTCGTCTTGTTTGTAGTTTCCTTTGCTTTGCAAAAGCTTTTAAGTTTCATTAGGTCCTATTTGTTTATTTTTGTTTTTATTTCCATTACTCTAGGAGGTGGATCAAAAAAGATTTTGCTGTGATTTATGTCACAGTGTTCTTCCTATGTGTTCCTCTAAGAGTTTTATAGTGTCTGGTCTTACATTTAGGTCTCTAATCCATTTTGAGTTTATTTTTCTGTATGGTGTTAGGGAGTGTTCTAATTTCATTCTTTTACATGTAGCTGTCCAGTTTTCCCAGCACCACTTATTGAAGAGGCTGTCTTTTCTCCACTGTATATCCACTGGATGTCCTATATCCAACTAGAGAAAGCCTGCGCACAGCAACAAAGACCCAATGCAGCCAAACAAATAAATAAATAAATAAAATTAAAAATAAATAAATATAAAAATTCAACAACCCTATTCCCCCCAAAAATAAAAAATGCCAAATAAATCACTAGATTTTTCTTTTTAGAGACATTGCCTTAATTATCTGGATATAGTAACTATGTCAGCTGGGAACCTGATTCAGGCTGTTGGCTTCTCCATAAATGTTCAATGATAATGGGGAAAATAACATTTTCAATTTCCTTCTGGAGCACAGAGGTTTTAAGAGTCTTAGGAAAGTGACAGCTTTCCATTTCTATAACATCTGAAATATAACCCCCCAAAAACTGAGCTCAGAGGTTTGGCCTCAAGGTTAGATGTTTGGATTGGCAACACGTAAGTTATGGCTCAGACTTATGCCCCCCGCGCCGAATCCCAGCTGGCTTCTCTTCTCCTTACATTTCCCCTAGGACAACTCCTGTGCTTGGTAGATGAGGAATAAACAACATGCTTCTCTCCCACTCACAGTGAGTAGATAGAAATTTCTCCTCTTTTTTCTTCTTTCCAAGGTGTCATATTGTTTAAGTTCTATTCATAACACTTATTTTCCCTTCCTTGAAATAGTTGAGCATTGGACAGTTCATGCAAATAATACATCTACCTAACTTTACACATTTCTGGTGAGAAATAATAAAGCTGGCCAATAATAATAGCAACATTACAATTGAACATATTTGCTCAGAGGGGCACTCAGTAGGGAAATTTGGCAATTATAGTCAGCAAACAGCCCTTTGCCAACAGAATGTCTTTCTTAAAAGCTCCACAAAAATAATTTTGGGGAAAATAAAAAGGCATAATCTGTGAAATGCTGAATGCAAACTATACTGCATGATCTAATTAAGTGGACTGCTATGGAGGCTACTTCCAAAATAGTCAATAAAATGAGCCTCATTATAGCAGTTTGGGGAAAGGGAGCCTGTTTTTGTATTTTTGTGGTTTTTTTTTAACATCTTTATTGGAGTATAATTGCTTTACAATGGTGTGTTAGTTTCTGCTTTATAACAAAGTGAATCAGCTATACATATACATATGTTCCCACATCTCTTCCCTCTTGCGTATCCCTCCCTCCCACCCCTCTAGGTGGTCACAAAGCACTGAGCTGATCTCCCTGTGCTATGTGCCTGCTTCCTACTAGCTATCGGTTTTACATTTGGTAGTGTATATATGTCCATGCCACTCTCTCACTTTGTCCCAGCTTACCCTTCCCCCCCCCCCGCCGTGTCCTCAAGTCCATTCTCTAGTAGGTTTGCGTCTTTATTCCCATCCTGCCCCTAGGTTCTTCATGACCTTTTTTTTTTTTTTTTTTAGATTCCATATATATGTGTTAGCATACAATGTTTGTTTTTCTCTTTCTGACTTACTTCACTCTGTATGACAGACTCTAGGTCCATCCACCTCACTACAAATAACTCAATTTTGTTTCTTTTTATGCCTGAGTAATATTCCATTGTATATATGTGCCACATCTTCTGTATCCATTCATCTGTCAGTGGACACTTAGGTTGCTTCCATGCCCTGGCTATTGTAAATAGAGCTGCAATGAACATTGTGGTACATGACTCTTTTTGAATTATGGTTTACTCAGGGTATATGCCCAGTAGTGGGATTGCTGGGTTGTATGGTAGTTCTATTTTTAGTTTTTTAAGGAACCTCCATACTGTTCTCCATAGTGGCTGTATCAATTTACATTCCCACCAACAGTGCAAGAGGGTTCCCTTTTCTAAGGGAGCCTGTTTTGGGAGGTGCAAATTCCGGGAGGTATAATATTAAAAGAAGATCAATTTAAAAGCAAAAGAGGTTACTGTGAAGAGCAGATAAATGAAGTGTATGCACATTTCGTGTTAAAGATAAATTTTTTCCACAGCTACAATATCTGGTACTACAGAACTTGAGCTTTTTTTTCACGGCGAAGACACTACGTTTAGATTGCATGTTACCCAGCTAATAGCCTTGATGTGAGTCTTAATAATACTGAAGACTTGCTATTCAGCAGCCTAAGGGTTTCAAAGTGCATCTCTGACCCCATCACTGGACTGAGGAGTGTGGCAGTGCTTATTCAGCCTTGTTAATGAATGAAGCAGTTGATTGCTGTGTTGCTCCCATCTGTCTGTCCATCCATCCATCCATCCATCCACTTAGCCATCCATGTTTTCATTCATGTTAATTGAATTCCTGTTATGTCCCTGGTGCTGCAGACACAGCAGAGAATAAAATTTACAAGGTCCTGTTTACCTGGTGCTTACATTTTAGTGGAGGTTGGGATGGAGAGAGATAATGAACAGATACTAAGCATATGCTATATAGGTAGGAATAAATGGCAAGAAGGAAGATAAAGCTTGCTAAAGGGATAAAGCTTGATGCAGGTGTGTGTGTGTATATGGGTGTGTGTGACATTTCAACAGAAACCAGAATGAAGTCAGGGAGAAAAGCTTGAGCTTACCTGGGGGAAGATCATTGGAAGTGGTGCAAAGGTCCTGAGGTAGGAATGGACTTGAGATGTCCAGGAATAACAAAGAGGCCAGTTTGACTAAAGCAATTTTCATGAAGAAAAGCCATTAAGAGTCTAGAGCAAAGAGATACCTTGCTGCAAGACCATGTATTCTGGGCCTTAAAGGAAATGGATTTTATTCCTAGAAGGATTGGAGGCCAGTAAAGGGTTTTGAGTTTTTAGTGGGTTGATCTGATTTATGTTTTAAGATACTCCATCCGGTACTTTTAGATATGATGGTAATATCCTATACCCTGATTGCTGTGGTGGTTGCATAACTGTACGTGTTTGTCAAACCTCATGGGAATGGACACCTGGAAATGGTAAATTTTACTGTATGTAAATCAGAGCTCAATAAGCCTGACATTAAAAATGTTCCCTATAAATGCTGTGTAGATTATAAGGAGCCAGAGTGAAAATAGGAAGACTAATTAGGAGGCTGCAGTAAAAATTCAGGTGAAATACAATGATGCTTTGAATTAGGATGGTACCAGAGATTTTGGTGAGAAAAAAATGGGTTTTGGGTAAAGTTTTAAGATAGAGCCATTGGGATTTTGTGATAGATTATATATACATTCTCCTCTTATTCTTCGCTCTTGCAAATATCAGCAAATGCTACCACTATAAACCAGTTACTCAAGCCAGAATCTGGTAGCCCTGTTTGACACCACCTGCTTTGTTATTCCTCACCACTAAATTCTGCTGGCTCTTCTTCCAAAACATGGCTTGAATTCTTCTGTTTTTATCCACCCTAACTACCCAGTCCAAATCCCATCATTTCTTGCCCGAACAATGGCTATTGCCTACTGCCTTTTCTCTGTATTTGTATTCCTGCTCCATTGAAATCCATTCTCTATACAGCAGGCAAAATAGTCATTTTGAAACTTTTGTTTAACAAATGTTTACTCAGTACCTATTATTTTCCTGGCTGGTTTAGAACCAGGAGAGCTACCAGGAACAAAATAGATCAAAATCTTTATATGAGCTATTTAAGTGGATTTATGAGTCAAAATACCATAACTGCTATTTTAACCTTTAAACAATGAACGAGTGGCTTAAAAATATCCTTGCCAAGAAACTATGAGAGGGTGTGGAGAAAAGGGAACCCTTCTACACTGTTGGTGGGAATGTCAATTGATACATCCACTATGGAAAACAGTATGGAGGTTCCTTAAAAAACTAAAAGTAAGAGTTACCATATGATACAGCAATCCCACTCCTGGGCATATATCTGGAGAAAAGTATAATTCAAAAAGATACTCACTCCTATGTTCACAGCAGCACTAGTTACAATAGCCAAGACACGGAAGCAACCTAAATGTCCATCGACGAATGGATAAAGAAGATGTGGTATATATATGTATAATGGAATATTACTCAACCATAAAAAAGAATGAAATCATGCCATTTGCAGCAACATGGATGGACCTAGAGATTATCATACTAGGTGAAGTAAAACAGATAGAGAAAGACAAACATCATATGATATCACTTATATGTGGAATCTAAAATATACAAATGAACTTATTTACAAACCAGAAACAGACTCACAGACGTAGAAAACAAACTTATGGTTACCAAAGGGGAAAGGGGTGGGGGAGGGATAAATTAGGAGTTTGGGATTAGCAGATATACCCTACTATATATAAAATAGGTAAACAACAAGGTCCTACTGTATAGCACAGGGAACTGTAGTCAATATCTTGTAATAACCTATGATAGAAAAGAATATGAAAAAGAATATATATACATATGTTACTATATACATATGCCACATATATATATATATCTGAATCACTTTGCTGTACACCAGAAACTAATGCAACATTGTAAACCAACTGTACTTCAATAAATAATTAAACACATAAATACATAAACAAATAAAAGTCCAGTGCCAGAGGTGAAACTTGTTTCTGCAACTTGGTCAAGGTTTGCAAAGAGAAACACCCTGTCTCCTTGCATGAATTTACCTTGACCATCTGTGGAATTTATAATCTATGGCTTTTGGAGGAAAGGCAAAGTCTTGCAGTGGGAGGAAACTCATTAGGGGTTAGGATTCATGGCTTAGGATTCCATGACCGTGAGGCACATAAATCTGGAAAATGGCCTCAGTGAGCATCCAGTATGCTGACAAATACACACGACATTTATAATCCATGGAACCTCCTTCCCTGAATGGGAGACCAAGTCGTGCATCTTCCCCTATATTCTCCAGAGTTGCAGGAAGAGTGTTGGCAGTTAATCAGTTCATTTATACGTCCTCCTTCTTTCCAGCTTCCTCATTCAACCTGGCAATCTCAGCTACTAATGTCATCCAAGCTGATTTTCAGGGCAGGGTTGAAAGAATTGGTATATAGTGGGTGGGCATCTTGATCTTGGCCAGTATGCTTCCAAACAGGAAGTGGTGCCCATCCTTTTGGGGTGTCAAGAGTTTCATCTCTCAAGAGCGGCCCTTTTTGCCATAGTGTATAGCTCTGCTGACAGCTGCAGAGGGCTGAAATTAGGTTGTGTGTTCTGCAGATATCAGAGAAGGAAACAGAAAGAAACACAATTATATTCTATCCTATAACTTTTGCCTTCCTTGAAGAGATTTAGCAGCTCGTTCCCAAGATTGGATATTTGGTATAGTAACTTTTCAGGTTAGCCAATGATGTTTTCTTTTTTCTTTCTTTTTTTTTTTTTTAATTTTCTGCAAAAGTCTCTCATTTCTGTCAAGACGTCTGAAAAGTCTGGGATTTTATTCTGCTTGAAAGCTGACAATTTAGCCTGCAACAACTTCTAAGATGCTGGCAGAAAACACGAGACTGCTGGCTCAGAGACAAAGGACGTTTATTACAGCATAGCAGGCAGCATGAGCATCATGTTCATACCAAGTTCCCTTTCCCCAAGTTCTCCAGGAGCGATAGGAAGCGGGCCAAGTAGATGATGTACTCTGGGGGTGGGGTGGGTTACATCACAGCTGAGGAGCCCTGAGCTTAGGAAACCTCAATCTTTTAAATTTATTTTTATTTACTTATTTTATTTATTGTTGGCTGTGTTGGGTCTTCGTTGCGGCGCACGGGCTTTCTTTAGTTGCAGCGAGCGGGGGCCACTCCTCGCCGCAGCGTGTGGGCTTCTCATTGCGGTGGCTTTTCTTGTTGCAGAGCAGGGTCTTTAGGCGCGGGCTTCAGTAGTTGTGGCGCATGGGCTCAGTAGTTGTGGCTCACGGGTTCTAGAGTGCAGGCTCAGTAGTTGTGGCTCGTGGGCTCAGTTGCTCTGCAGCCATGTGGGATCTTCCCGGACCAGGGCTTGAACCCGTGTCCCCTGCATTGGCAGGCGGATTCTTAACCACTGCACCACCAGGGAAGTCCAGGAAGCCCCAGTCTTTTATAAGGGGGCTGCTAGCAAACCTTTGCCTGGAGGGAGAAATTGTCTTTATTATACTGGTCAGGAAATAAATCTGCCCTCTGCCCCCAAGGCATCCACTGTCTCTATCTTCTAAGCCCTTTTGCTTTACAAACATCGTTGAAAAGATAGTCTGAAACAAAAGCTTCTCACATGCCACAAAGTGAGAAACCCAACAGTCACAGGAAATAATTCAGCAAGACCTGTTTACTAATATTACAGTGCATGCCTCCATTTCAGATGTGAAATACACTTATTTTTGAATAAAAACAAATGTAAAAACATCTTCAGCTCAAATGTTAAAACAAACAGTAGCCTGAAATTTGCCTAAACAGTACAATCTGGGATAACATCCTGTCATTATATTTACGTCCCTTCAATTAAAGTGCCAATTAAAATATGATTTATTTCAAGTAAATGTCCTATTTGTTTTTAATTACAGTATACTCTGTCAGTCATTGTATTTATATTGGAAACAAACTCATTAAAAGATTATTTGTCTTTTTTTTTTTTTTTTTTTTTTCCTATACGCGGGCCTCTCACTGTTGTGGCCTCTCCCGTTGCGGCGCACAGGCTCCGGACGCACAGGCTCAGAGGCCATGGCTCACGGGCCCAGCCGCTCCGCGGCACGCGGGATCCTCCCGGACCGGGGCACGAACCCGCGTTCCCTGCATCAGCAGGCGGACTCCCAACCACTGCGCCACCAGGGAAGCCCTATTTGTCTTATACATTGTTAAATAAGGCAAGGCCCCCAACCCACAATTGCCTTTAATTTGAGAGGAGCTAGGAGAAAAGAAAATAATGGGATAGCTTATCTTCTGGAAAGTGGAGGTTCATCTACTATATGGCTATTTGAATTGCTCTCTCATTTTTGTGAACTGCGGCTTCATTTTTACAAAAGAAAAAGAAACATTTCATGAAGAGATTAACAAATGGCCCCACTTCACTACCTTTCCACTTAAGACTTAACCTCCACGGCTTTTTCTATATTGGATATTGTGATTATATGATTCTTTCAGGCTGATCAGCGTAGCATGTAAGCAGCGCCAATTCTTGCAAATATCTCTTGAACTTTATTCATTCTCCTTTTCTTTTTCTTTTAAAAATTTCTTCCTTTTAACTGCTCTAAATTAATCTCAGTGATCGTTTTTATGTGAAGGTCTTATCACACCTGTTGACACAATCACCTTTCCAAAATTCAGATTTGCCAAACTTAGGCAACTTAATGAGCCTCAGGCTTATTTTACCAGCATCTTGTATTTTTTTTGAAGGATTATTGGATAACTTCATGTGATCCTTTGAGGCACTGGCCAAAGAGTTGTGTTATTTTTTTTTCCCCTGTCCTAAAAACCATCCACAAAGATTCTTCCAGCAGTTTTTGTCTCCTTGATCTTTTATTTCTCTCTTTGTAGAGTTTAGAGAAAAGAGAGGAAGAAAAATCTTTGGAAAGATACGTTGTGATCTTCAGTGTATATTTGAGATGTTGTGTGACAACACAACAGTTTACATGGCACCTGACCATAATATTTGTTAGACTTACATCTACTCTGAATTTAATACGTAACTACAGGACCCCAAGGGGAGCAAACCACCAACAAGATGAGATGTCTGGCTCAGGGCTCCTGGTCTTGTCAAAATGTATCATTTAAGTAAAGAGCTTGGAGGGTGCCCTCCCGATGCCTCAGTTTTTGCTTCTGTATCTTTTTGTTCACTGACAATGTAATTGAGAATCCCAAGTTATGATAGGCCTGAGAACCAACCATATCTATCCACCGGAGACTGAATAATTGCTAAAATCGTGATCACCATCATTAGGCTCCTATTGTACAGAAAAGTAACAGGCGATATTTCTGCTCTTTTGCTACAGTTCTAATTACTTTCTTGAGATGGTTCTGTCTGTCTCTCTCAAAAGAAAAGGTTGAAGATTTCAGATTCACTTTCTTCAGGACTTTGAAAGAGTAACTACTGTTTTGTAGGTAGGTTCATTTTGTGCCATACTTTAGATTCCACATATAAGTGGTATCATATGGTATTTGTCTTTCTCCTCCTGACGTACTTCACTGAGTATGATCATCTCCAGTTGTATCCATGTTGCTGCAAATGGCATCATTTCATTCTTCGTTATGGCTTAGTAGTCTTCCATCGTCTATACGTACCACATCTTCTTGATCCATTCATCTGTCGATGGACATTTAGGTTGTTGTACAGCAGAGGCTGGCACAACATTGTGAATCAACTGTGCTTTAATAAAAAAAATAAAATTAAAGAAAACCAATTATTTTGAGTTTTTACAAAGGTGTTACTTCTTGTTTTCTTCCATTATTGGGCAGTTATTGGGTGGAGAATGGTAAAATGGCTACTCACAAGGGTAATGGGGGGACTAGGTGAGCAGTTCCCTGGTGGCACTAGTCTCGTCACCTTGCCTACCCTCAGGTGGTGATGCTGTGTTCATGTCTGTGCATCCTGTCTTCCTGTGTAGGCGGGCAACTTCGCAGGAAGAAACAGACCCAAAACAGCAGCCCCCCCCCTTGGAGCCCCACGAGTTTAGGGTGGCTGATAGGACCAGTGCCATAGCCACATCTTGGCACATAAGCTGGATGTAAAAACACCACCACCAAAAACAGACAGTTCTGCTGCTGCGAGTCATTTGCCTGATTGATCTAATTTACCTTGAAGGTTAATGTATTCTAAACTAACTCAGAGATTAATAACCACTTAAAGATATAAGAAAGACATTTAGCTCTCTGTGAGCACTGTGTCATAACCTCATTTATTGCCTCCTCAGTGACTTTGGGAGTTATTTGATGAGATTTAAAGGGAAATTTGATTGTAGGTTATGGAGAGTGACAGGTACAATGCATAAAGGGCTCTGGAACTCATACTTGTTAATAATAAAAAACAAGCTTGTAATTTGATTTTCAGTAATGTGATCTTCAGAAGCAAATATTTATTTTCAAGGTGGAAATCATTGTTATCTGTTGAATGAGATAATTGAATATGCCATTTTGCTAAAAGGGAAAGATTGCTTTTAGGATAAAAGTGACACATGTGTTTTTATTTCACCTCATTTCATTTTATTTAATCACGGCAAGCAGCCAGTTGCTGAGAGATCCCTGCACGCGGGCATCATAAATAGAAGTTCATAAAGAGTGTTTTCTCTCCTTGTTTTCAATCCGTTGAAACGTAGTATTTACTAATCTAATGTGGTTAATGTCATTTGGGTACCTTTAAAGATGAGGCATCCAGCCCAGCAAATGGCAAGATCGTCCCCAACAAACCTCTTTCTCCTCTCCTTCTGATATTTACCCCTCGACTTTTATTTACCTTTTATTTTTTGTTGTTGTTCTCCTTTTCCATTTAACTCTACTTGCAATTCCCAAGTTCAAAGTGAACACTGATATGTAGTCAGGAAGATTGCACTAGAGAGGGAGGAAGTGGAGGGGAAGTGCTGTTAGGATTTATAGTTATTGGAGTGGCATGGAATGAAAATTAGTATTTCCCTCCCCTCTGCTTTAAACTGTGATCTGTAGCTATTTGAAGAGAACAGAATTGAGTTTAGGCTTTTGGACAACTCCCTCCTCTTCCTCCTCCTCCTCTTCCTCCTCCCCCTCCTCCTCCTCTCCCTCCTCCTCCCCCTCCTCCTCCCCTTCCCCCTCCTCCTCCCCTTCCCCGTCCTCCTCCCCCTCCCCTTCCCCCTCCTCCTCCCCTTCCCCCTCCTCCTCCCCCTCCTCCTCCCACTCTCCCTCCTCCTCCTCCTCCCCTCCCTCCTCCTCCTCCTCCTCCCCCTCCTCCTTTCACTATACATGAGAAATTTCTAGGAGTCTTCTCTTTTATTATATCACTTCCACAGGAAGGTGACTTTATTATCTCCCATTTTATGGAGAGGGAAGCTGACTTTTCCTGTTTCCCTGCAACTGTGTCTGAGGTCCAAGGTAAGAACAAGAGTTGCTATATACCATCCTATGCTTTCCTCAACCTGAACAAGTGAGTTCTTCAAGGGAATCATGAAAGGTGTGGTTGCACCTAAGAGGAGTCCCCTGTTTTATTTCCTATTTGGATGCTGCTCAGTCAGTAAACTTTTGATTTTGAGGGTCATGAAGGGTTTGGAAAAAACTCATGGACTGAGCCTGGGGTGGTCTTTTACGTCCAACGTGTGATGCTGCAAAGATGTGGCGGTTTCTCTTAAGTCTCTTTCTTACGTAGTAAGGAAGCCCATTTGGCTCTTTCTCACTGCTGTGTCTCCCTGAGGGCTGCCAGCTGGACAAAGAAGCTACGGGAAGTGGTAGGTAGACTGGGTGGCATGGGAAGACCCCACAGAACCCTACGAAACTCCCTGAGAGCCACGGAAGGCGGCGTTTAGATGCTGCCACCTGGAAGGCACTGACGGCCAGTAAAGGACGTCAGAGGCGCAGCAACAAGCACTGAGGAGGGAATGGAGACTGCCGGTTCAGTAATGAGAGGCTTCTCTTCTTCCTAATCCTTGTTCCAGTCCCGACACCAGAGTGTGACGGCAATGAGAGAAGATGGGAGAGGCGTGCAAGGCGGTGCGCAAGCCCTTCTCCCACCCCAGGCGCCTGTAGCCACAAGTCTAGCACGCACTAGGAGAGGTGAATTTGGAATTGATGTGAGATTGAGGTTTCAAGTGGTACTGGACAAAGTCTTAGCAGCCAAAGTGACCAAGACCTTTTGAATCTGCATTTGAATCTGCACAAAACTGTTAAGCGATTTAGAAAGAGAGTTTCAACTACTCAGAGAAAAGGAGTGATTGTGGGGAAAAGATCGTTTCCTGTTTATACCCACCTTAAAGAGTTGACTCCACCATAAATTGTAAAATGCTGTATACATGTAAAGATCCGTTTACCTCTCAGCAATGGTGATATCATTTATTGGCTGTCACCTATTGCTTTGACACAATACACAAAATAACATATGCAAACTGTATTTGGTTTCTGAAGCATGATAATAAAATGGACAACCTCGACCTTACCACCCAATATAAGAGGTACAGCACCACCTTTATCATTAGAGCCTTTGTATGTCCCTCTTTGATCTCTTCTCCTCTGCTTCATTTATTTACCATTCTGAGTTTTTTCTTATTATTCTCTTGATTTAGAATAAAAAATGTAGTTTTCCTATTTTAGGTTGCTGATGGCAAGGGACTCCAGTTGACATCTCTCTGGGTGGAAGGCAAGGCTCCCTGGCTGGAAGGTCAGCTGCCTCCCATCTAGAACATAAGATGCTATCTGCCTGATTCACTCTCTCCAGTGTCTAGCTTGTTGCCTGGCACAGAGTAGGCGCCCTCCCAATATTTGATGCATGTCCAGGTGTGGGATATGCCGAGCAGGATGCTGAGGGCTGTGACACTGATGGCCTCTGTGCAACATATGCTCTAGGCCAGGCTCTGTCTGTCTGTCTGTCTTTTTCTCTTTTTTCTAATCCTCACAAATACCCTGTAAGGTAGTTTGTATGAATACCGTTTTACGTATGAAGAAATGAAATCGCAGGGAAGTGCAGTCATTTAATAAAGCTACACTCAGCTAGTTAACGGCTGGACCAGAATGGAAGCCAGCTCTTTCAGGTGGCAAAACTTGCTCTCTTTCCATGATGCTAACTCGAACTGATCTCCTACTTCTTGGTGTCTCTCATAGGACCAGGTCTAGGGCTTGTTATATCATTGAGATGTAGAGACTTCCAAGTGGTCTGATGATTGACACAAGTGTGACATGTGATTCCCCGGCACTACCTTCCTTGTGAATTCAAGGGTTTCTGTTGCTATCTTTGCGCTGACATAAATCTTTGATTGGTTTAACTACTAAAAAATGATTTAAAGGAAAAGTTGCCTCAGGAGGTCCAAACTGGTTATTTATCTGCAGCCTTTGTTGCATAAACATCGTATGTACAATGGGAGTTGTGCTAAGAAGTGATTTATCTCCACAAGTTATTGATTTTTCTCATGAGTCAGGAACGGTGCAGCTGAGCAGAGCAATGTGTGATTTATGGAGAGGTGTCAGTAAAGAATAGAGATAAGATGTCTCCATAGTTGGACCCTTTTTTTTTTTTTTTTTTTTTTTTTTTTTTTTTGTGGTATGCGCGCCTCTCACTGCTGTGGCCTCTCCCGTTGCGGAGCACAGGCTCCGGACACACAGGCTTAGTGGCCATGGCTCACGGGCCCAGTCGCTCCGCGGCATGTGGGATCCTGCCGGACCAGGGCACGAACCCGCGTCCCCTGCATCGGCAGGCGGACTCTCAACCACCGCGCCACCAGCGAAGCCCTGTTGGACCCATTTAATGTTTCCTTTTGCTACATTGAACCCCCAGATGCATTTCACAATTAAATCAATTACCTAATGTGGGTACCATGCCCTAGCCAACTGTTTAGAAAGGCAGGTTTAATTGTCAACAAGAATAATTTATCATTGATAAGATCCTTTAAATTGTACTTGTTACCCAAAAAGTGTTCTTTACAAATGCTACAAGGTTTCATGTCTTCTTTCACAATTAATTATGAGCCTCAATTTCTTTTAAGCTTGGGCCTTTTTAATCTGAAATTCTTGTTGCAGGACTTGTATCATCTCCAGGATATTCTAATATCTTGCTTCATCTCCTTGAATCTTTGCTGATTTTATGTATATGTATAATTAATATATAATATATAGCAGTGTATCATAGTAGTATATTAAACAAATGTTATAAATTATATATTATTAAGTATATGATTTATATTTATGTATATATGTATGTATTAATTGTGGAAATTTTATTTTGCCACTGCTTTTATTTTAACTATTGGTTGGCTAAAAGCCTCTGTTGAGGTAAATTACTTAAGGAAAAAGCAGTTGCATCCCATGGAAACTAGATACATTTCTTTTAAGGAGGTATGTTACAATGGTTTTGGAGTTCCAGTGCCAACATTTATTTGTCATGTGACATTGGTAAATAAGCTTCACATCTTTGTCTCTTTGCTTAACTATAAAGTGAAGTAATTGTTCTCTGTGGAAGGCTTTTGTGGTCACGTTCGCTAGAGCTAATACATGACTTGTTCAGTGTTCAGCCAATAGTGAGCCCTCAAAATGGCAGCCGCCGCCGTCTGTCCTTGGTTTGGACTGTGTTCATAGGCTACGCCCTGAGTGTGTCAACTTTCTTGAAAACGTGTTTAGTTCACTGTGAAAGTTCACCTTTGTGTTATCAGTCAGTTACTGAAAAAGATAGTATGTAAGAGACCAATAATAATCCTACGGTGCAAATTCTTTGGCCAAGAGCCAGCAAATAACTGAGCACCGCCCCACCACCAAAAATGTCAGTGAACTTGGAAGCAGATTTTCTGGTCCCATTTGAGCCTTGAGATGATTGTAGTCTCTCTGACAGCTTGGCAACTGCCGTGTGAGAGATCCTGAGCCAGAAACATCCAGCAAAGCTGCTGGTAGAGTAATATGTGCTTGTTGTTTTAAGTTGCTGAGTTTGGGGGTAGCTTGTTACACAGCAATAGATACTTTACCAACCATTGCAAACTGCACCCTGCTTTTGCCCTTGACACTCCCAGCCTCCCTCCTCTGCTTTTTTTCTTTTCTTACCATCTCTCTGTCTCCCTCTCTCTCTTCCTTTCTTTCTTGGTCTATAGCACTTGGCCTCTTCTGACATTTATTTATTCATTACTTACGTTTATTGTCTGTCTCCTTCTAAAACGTAAGTTTCACAAAGGTAGAGGTTTTGATTTGTGTTGTTAACTGTTAATAGCTTCAGTGCCTGGTAAATAGGGACTCAATAAATGTCTATTGAAGAGTAAATATAAGAGACATGCAGTTGTCTTGCTTAATTATGGTTTAGAGGAAACTTTCATGTTCTGGTTTTTGGTTTGGTTTTGTTTAATTTTGGTCCCAGCTCAGATCGACCCTAGACTTGGAACATTTTAGAAATTTTAGAAGCTCAGGTTCAGAGAGCTGAGAGATAAGATTCCTGCTGTTTGAGGGATTTTTTTTTTTTAATCATTAAAAATCTGATTCTTTTTCTAGGTGGTTATAAACTTTGGTAAATATGCCTGCTGGGGAAACACATGGCCTTCTGCTTAAATAACTTTCACCTGAATGTAATTTCATTTGTGCATAACTTCAGTATAAAGTTGGTTTAGGAGACTTTAGATAAGAAGCAATGCAGAAGAAATGGTAGCAATCACAGTGAGCTGTGTGTGTGGTGGGGGGGGCACCCAAATGGCTTCGGTCTTTCTCTTTTTTCCTTGTTGGTTCCAGCTTTTCATCTTCTCTGCATTTCCAAAGAGATGCTGAATTTCTGTTTGTCCCTCTTGGATACTTTCAGTGCTCACCAGTTGTTCTGTCTGCCTTGACACATGTGTAGTTTGCAATTCCTGGGATGAAACATGCAATTAAGACTTAAGCAAAATAGACTACAAGAAAATTTGCAACTAGGATGAAACTGCAACACTGGTGACAGATTGAAAAGTCAACACCTCCCAGCAGAATCGGAAATGAGGTTTTCCTCTTTCAATGTTGAGTCTGGAAAACCCTCTGTTACACCTTACTAACCAGAATCAGGTGAAACCAGAATCCAGTGTCCTTATAGCAGCTCCTTTCAAGCTTATAATGGATTTCCCCGGGGTAATTTTTGGAGTGATCTGTAGGCTTCCAGGGTCCATGTGACACAGTGCAAATGATATTATTTTAGTTTGTTTATCAACATGTTGTAGCATCTCTCCTCACTTGGTGCCTTGCGAGGTGAATCTACCATTCACAGGTGAAATCTCTGTGGTCCACTAGGCTGCCTTGAGTTGCAGCAACATTATTGTGAAAAAATACTTTCATTTGTCTACATGGAAAGGATTTAAGGGTTACTGCATTCATTTTTTACCGCAGTCTGAGTACCTAATCCTATGGACATTGTTCAGCAAGAAAATGATCTCTTCCTCTCTACCCCATTACCAACATTCTTTCAGTCCTAAGAAATATAAATATGGGCTCATATTAATGAAAATGACATCCAACGCTGATATATTAGAGCTCAAAAAGTGTGATTAAGTTCTCTCTTAATTAACTCTTTTTGCCAGAATCATCGTAAATGTGTTCTCATATTTTAGAGTTATTTGAACTACCGGGAAAAGGTTAGTAGATTGGCCTGAGATAGTTGGAAGTCAGAAGTCATTAGTTTAATTAAATTCCATTAATATAACAAAACAGAGTTTGTGTCTTCAATTTTAAAAAGTATTCTAATAGGGAGAATCATGGTCGTTACAACAGCAACTAGGAAGTATGGAAGTTCCTCTTTTTTCTTTTCTTTTTTTTTTTTTTTTTTTTTTTTTTTGCGGTACGCGGGCCTCTCACCGCTGTGGCCTCTCCCTTTGTGGAGCACAGGCTCCGGACGCGCAGGCTCAGCGGCCATGGCTCACGGGCCCAGCCGCTCCGCGGCACGTGGGATCCTCCCGGACCGGGGCACGAACCCGTGTCCCCTGCATCAGCAGGCAGATTCTCAACCACTGCGCCACCAGGGAAGCCCGAAGTTCCTCTTTTTTAATCCGCAGCTTCCATCACTTCTCCAGTGCCTTTGCCGTCACCGTCATCGCCTGTTCATGCAACAGATATTTATTAAGCAGGTGCTGGGTTTAGGCACTGTTCTAGGTGTTGGGGTTAGAGCAGTGAGTGAAATATTCAAGGCCTCACCTCACATGACACTTACATCCTGGTGTGGGGGGCAGACTATAAAGCAGATAAACCAGCTCATTATGGGTGGTGCTAAATGCTATGAAGGAAAAAAAAACAGGTGCTGTGAACAAACATTCATTTTATTAAACCATCATTATTAAACCATCCTCTTTAGGCTAGCAGGTTGCATACACACTCTCTGAGGAGGTGACATTTAAACTGAGACCCCAGTGATGAACTGAATGAAGGGCTTGACAGGGGAAGGAATGACTGGGGAAAAGGAAGACTGGAGCCGGTTGACAAGGGTGGGTGTGGGTGTTGAATGATGAGGGGGGCTGGATAGCAGGAATCTGGGCATGTGGACTACGATGAAGAGTTTGGATTTTGGTCCTGGGGCAGTGGGGGGCCATCACAGGGCAGGGATATGATTTGGTTTAGATTATTTATATTGACTTTGGCGCTGTTGTTTGGGTGATGGACATAGAAGATCAAGAAGTGAAGTGGGAGGGCCATTTAGGAAGCTAATGCATTATCACAATAGTAAATGATGGGGCCCCAAGCATGGAAACAGATGCCTGGAAGCTGAGCTGATTATTCTGCTGGATAAACCTCATTACGGCCTGACGTCTCTCTACTGTTTGACCCCTGCCTTTTTCCCCAGCTTGATTTTCTGCTTCGTCTCACCGCTGCAGTGGATGAAGATCACTCGATGCTCCGTGGTGACCTCATGCGTTTGTATCTCTCACTTCTGCTCAGGCTATGGGTCCTGCCTGAAATAGTCCACCTTCTCCATTATCTAGGTCCATCCTGCCTTCAGGATGGAGTTGGGCACTGCTACCTCCGAAAAACCCCAGGGCCAGGCAGGCCAACCTTGAACCTGACATCTGAATCCAGATCAGTCTGATTTCAGACCTCCTTCAACAAAAGTCCTGAGATGCTTGTTAAAATCATACAGTTCTGCAGCTCACTCAATATGATGTGCAAACTCAGGTGTTTGGGTGGGGATTAGGAATTCCTAAATTAGGTGTTCTAGGTGATTCAGAGATCCATTTAGGGTCTAGACAAGATGAGCTCACGCTGCTTGTCTGTTGTCTGGTAGCATTTGTTGTTTCTGTGATTCATGTGTTTGCACAGGAGAAGCGCGCGTTCTTTGGGTTTAGGATGATCTGGGTTTGTATCTCTGCTCTGCAGTTAGCAGCTGTGTGTTACCAGGCAGGTCAGTGTCTCTGAAAAGGGATAATCTCTGCACGCCCCCCCCCCACCCCGGCCCCGGTCCTGGATTGTTAAGATTAAATGAAATGTGTATGTGAAGTGATTGGCACTGTGCCTGGTCTGAGCGTTTATCATGGTAACAACACCACTAGATAATTAGTATATGTTATGTAAGGGCCAGCAGTATTCTAGGCAACGCTTCAGTTGCTTTATACGGAGGAACTCCTTTAGTTTTCACAATGAGTTCTTAGTTTCACAGGAGGTCAACTCTATTGCTATTTATCTCCATTTTGCAGATGAGGAAACTGAGACTCAGAGAAGTTAAATAACTAGCCTAATTTGCAGACAGCCAGTAAATGACTGAAAATAACTGTAAACTGTAAGTAATAATAACAGCCCATGTTCTTAGCTTGTTATGCCACCCTGCCCTTCTACTGAGCTGCAGAGAAACCTGGGTGGGGACTTCATACACTGAAGCTTTTGTTTCCTTGCTACAGTTTTTCATAGAGGAGGGAGAGCTGTTATGCTGTGTGCTCAGTATACGGTAACGCTAGTTATAACTCTTCTGAATTCTCCTCCTCCTCCTCCTCACACCCTTGAGGTTCTACCTTCCAAAGCTTTTATTTTCCAAAGTGACTTACATGGTCGTCTTACATATGCAAAGAGGTCAACAATATTTGTTGAAGAAGAGGATATGGATGTACCTAAGCTATAGTATAGTGCCCAAGATGGGGAAGGCCCTCAATGAATGTGTCCTGAGTGAATGAATGAATTTAGTCTTCTCTACCTCTGCTTGCACTCTGACATATTATCCATATTATCTGTCTCCCAGTTTTTCATGTGCTAAACCCAAGCATCTAAGTACCAGCATGTGTTTTGGAAAGTAATGAGCTTATGTAGCTGTTGATTTTTATGACAATACCAAGATAGCTTTTTTTTTTTTTTTTTTGCGGTGTGCGGGCCTCTCACTGCTGTGGCTCCTCCGTTTGTGGAGCACAGGCTCCGGACGTGCAGGCTCAGCAGCCATGGCTCACGGGCCCAGCTGCTCCGCAGCATGTGGGATCTTCCCGGACCGGGGCACGAACCCGTGTCCCCTGCATCGGCAGGCGGACTCCCAACCACTGCGCCACCAGGGAAGCCCTGGCTTCTTTTTTAGTTACAGTTCTCAGTTTCCCCACGAGGTCCTTCCTGGTGTAGTCTGGATCAGGAGCCCACCTCTGGACCAATGAGCAGAGGATGGGTTACTATAGCACAGCTGTTCCTATTATAGTCATACAGATGGTGATTTGAGGAAGAAATCACTTCAGAAAGAGGCAACAGGGCAGCTTACAGATGGAGGCCAGAGCTGAAGAATAGTGCTGGGCAGATGAAACAGTTAAGCGTTTATTAAAACCTATCAGGAAGGGCTTCCCTGGTGGCGCAGTGGTTGAGAGTCCGCCTGCCGATGCAGGGGACACGGGTTCGTGCCCCGGTCCGGGAAGATCCCACGTGCCGCGGAGCGGCTGGGCCCGTGAGCCATGGCCACTGAGCCTGTGCGTCCGGAGCCTGTGCTCTGCAATGGGAGAGGCCACAACAGTGAGAGGCCCGCATACCACAAAAAAAAAAAAAAAAAAAAAACCTATCAGGAAGATCTAATTGGTATTGCCACCCAAATAATTGTCACTGGTGGATAAGGGCTGTTGTTTTCTCTATAAAGAGGGATGAAATGGTATTATGCTCTAGATGCGTTTCATGGGAAGTTGTTAAGACTGGGATTTCAGATGGCTAGAATGCCAAAAATCATTCCTTAGCTTTCAGAGAGTCTTTGTTTCATGCAGTACAGAGCCATCTTGATAATAAATTTCCAGGACATAACACACACGAAAAGTTAGCAGGTTGCTGATTATTTATCTAGCACATCTTAGATATCTTATTTAATCTTTTCACCAGTCCACTGGAGTAAGTTTCTTTAGGATTCCCATCATACAGATGAGGAAACTGAGACTCAGAGATTAAATTGCTCAGAGCAGGGAGCAGAGGAGCCTACTCCAAACAAACCCTAGATCCACTTAGCTTCAGACTTCTTGGTATTTAAATAGATGATAGATGGAGAGGACCTTTTTAGTGGTTGTGTGATATTCTGTAGTACTGAGTGCAAGTTAATAAATCCTTCAGGGATGGTAGTTGGCATTAGCTGTTAAAACTAAAAATGTCCCAAATTTGTAATTCTTGGAATATCCTATAAAATATCCCCCAAACAATGCAAAAATATATGTATGTATCCTGGAACACTTATTATTTAGCTATATAATATTCATCATGTAGCTTTATGTCTATTGTAACAACAACAAATAAGGAAGCTGAATATGATTATTTTGGTTCTTGATCACATCTTTTAATTACGTGTTATTATTTTCCTGAGTGCAATAGCATACCAGTAATCACTAACTTTAACCCTACTTTTTAACTTTAAAAAAAAAAAAATTATTTATTTATTTATTTGCTGCATTGGGTCTTCGATGTTGGGCCTTCATGGCTGTGCACAAGCTTTCTCTAGTTGTGGCGAGCGGGGGCTGCTCTTCGTTGCGGTGCGCGGGCTTCTCATTGCAGTGGCTTCTCTTGTTGCAGAGCTCGGGCTCTAGGTGCGCAGGCTTCAGTAGTTGTGGCACACGGGCTCAGTAGCTGTGGCTCGCGGGCTCTAGAGCGCAGGCTCACTAGTTGTGGCGCATGGGCTTAGCTGCTCCACGGCATACGTGAGATCTTCCCAGACCGGGGCTCGAACCTGTGTGCCCTGCATTGGCAGGCGGATTCTCAACCACTGTGCCACCAGGGAAGTCCCTTAACTTTCTTCTTAAACAAACATTATGCTGTTGTAGTGGCTACATCTTGTGTCCCTTTGCTAATAACTAAATGCTTTCACCAGGAAAGTAATGTGGAATACTGAATCACCCATACATCACAGTTTTGATACACTCTGTGGTTATTAATGGACTCATGGACTGTAAGGTTTTAATGAGTAGAACATAAATGCAGAGATAGAAAAAGATACTAGCTTTGCCCCCCAGAGTGATAGACCTTGATTATACTTATAACTCCTGAGGTTATTCGGAGGATATCTACCTGCTCTCTCATGAAACAAATGAATTTTCTTGAACGGATTGTTTTCTCATTTGCTTCAGAGAAAAAAATTGACTGGATTTACTGCGAAAATGGTAATTTCATGTCCTTTATTCAAGTAGTAGCGCAGTTGTCACATTTATTCAATAAAGATTTACTGAGTGCTTACTTTGTACCAGGCAAGGGTGCTGGGGTTATAGCAGTTGAGAGAAAAGACAAAACCTCCTAAAATAGATTGAATTTTAGTGCTGTAGGAATTAAATGAAATTTCTACATGGATGGCCCTAGCGGAAACTTAGAGGAAAAAAAAAAAATATGTTTGGCAACAACCTGGACGTGACTCAGTGACTTACATTTCTATTGAAATGAGTATTTCTCTCAATTACAAGTAATTGAGAAGAATCAGGTGCAAAATGTTTAGAAACATTTCTGTCATAATAGTATTTGAAACTTCAGAGAGGAGAACCCTTAGTGGGATTATATTGAAATTTACTTAAAATCCACTTTTTATCAGTTATTTTTTTGCTGCCTAACCAATCACACCAAAACTTAGTGGTTGAAAGCAGCAGTTTCTTCCCCTCCCTGTTCTGTGGGCTAGCAGTTAGGGTTGGGCTCGGCTGGAATGGTTCTCCTCTGTTCAACATGGCGTTGGTTTGGCTCATTCGGGCACTTGCATTTAGTTTGCAGGTACACTGGGGGCTGCCTGCACCCCGATGGCCTCGTTCACATTCTGGCAGCCGGCTGGGGCTCCCCGTGCTCCTGTGTGTTGCCTCTCCAATGGCCATCTCGCACTTGTTCATGTAGCAACCGTATTGCAAGGAAACGAGAGCAGACGCTGTAAGGCTTCCTGGAGCCTTGGCTCCGGAATCAGGCAGTTACATGGCAGCTGTTTTCTGTTGGTTAGAGCAAGTCACGAGGCCAGTCGTGTACAAGGCAGTGGGGGAATAGCTTCTGTGTCTCAATGAGAGGAACTACAAAGGAAGTGTGGGTGCTTTATCCCACTCCCAGGCATATATCCGGAGAAAACCATAATTCGAAAGGATGCGTGCACCCCGATGTTCACTGCAGCACTAGCTACAATAGCCAGGAGGTGGAAGCAACCTAAACGCTCATCAGCAGAGCAATGGATAAAGAAGATGTGGTACATATATACAATGGAATATTACTTAGTCATAAAAAGGAACAAAATAGTGCCATTTGCAGAGACTTGGATGGACCTAGAGATTGTCATACAGAGCGAAGTAAGTCAGAAAGAGAAAAACAAATATCGTATAATGTTGCTTATATGTGAAATCTAGAAAAATGGTAGAGGTGAACTTATTTGCAAAGAAGAAAGAGTCACAGATGTAGAGAACAGACTTATAGATACCAAGGAGGGAAGGGAGGGTGGGATGAACTGGGAGATTGGGACTGACATATGTACACTACTATGTATAAAACAGATAGCTAATGAGAACGTACTGTACAGCACAGGGAACTCTACTCAGTGCTCTGTGGTGACCTAAATGGGAAGGAAATCCAAAAAAGAGGGGATATATGTACATGTATGACTGATTCACTTTGCTGCACAGCAAGAAACTAACACAACATCGTAAAGCAACTAGACGCCAATAAAAAAATTTTTTTTAAAAGATGAAAAAAAAGAAAGTGTGGCTCTTTTTACTCAACCACAGTCTGTTTTATTCTGTTAGTTAGTAATACATTGGTGGGGACGACATATAAAATAGAACCTAAATTTTATTATGTTTTGATCATACTTTGGTTTGGTTAAATTTGTCTGAAAGCCAATAGAGTTCTCCCCCTTAGACATCACCGTCATGGAACAGGGAATGAAGTCTCCATTCTCTTCATAGCCAGTTAAATGCAACTTATCATTTCTAATGAACTGCACTCTCTCCTCCCAGATGAGTTCTGCAGTCTGTTCTTGTCAGAAAGACACACGAGCAGCAGCTCACCAGGTGGCTAGGTTAATTTTGAATTGTCATGTTTATCTCAGTGAGAAACAGATTTGCCTGATGGGCTGAGAAAAATGAAGGTGATGTGAAAATGGTGGGTCGAGTTCTTATGGTGGGCGATCCACTCTCTTGGAAGATGCACAGTTGTGTTGATGCGGATTTGGGAGGCAGGTTTCCTTATGTTCTGGCGGTGAGACTACAAATCGACAGCCCCACTTTGGAGGTTTCTGTGATGTCTAACCATGTATCATATTTTAACAGTCCTTACCTGGTTCCTCTTATTGGGCATATTGAGGGATCATTTTCTAAAATGTGTTCCAAAGGACACTCATCCCAGGAGAAGAAAATTAATGAATGATTCCAACAAATGACCAGTCTAGTCTGGGAAATACTTGATCCCCTGGTTGTTCTTTGAGATTTGCACAGTCTGTTTGCACTTGCAACGCTCCAGGGAGCTGAGCAGTAGAGAATCTAAATAACTGCACCGCAGGGTGTGTGGAGCTTCCCCAGCTTAAGTACGGGGTATTCTCCTTCACACCTCCCAATACACACATCATCCATACTCCTTGTGCAACTACTCACTTCCTACGTCCAGCCTCCCAAGCACCCACCCGTCTGGGAACCTGCTATAGAAGGAACATAGGCATCAAAAGAATGACTAGATTAGAAGATCTCTGTTAGCCTTGGATTCTGTTTCCTTAGCCTGAGCTAGAATTCTGAAATATTTTTCCCCTTAGCTTCTACCCTTTCTTTTTATTTTTATTTTTTATTTTTTCCCGGTATGCGGGCCTCACACTGTTGTGGCCTCTCCCGTTGCGGGGCGCAGGCTCAGTGGCCATGGCTCACGGGCCCAGCCGCTTCGCAGCATGTGGGATCTTCCCGGACCGGGGCACGAACCCGCGTCCCCTGCATCGGCAGGCGGATTCTCAACCACTGCGCCACCAGGGAAGCCCAGCTTCTACCCTTTAATGTACTGTTTTGTCCTATGTTTTAGTGACTCAGTCGTTATAGTTTGTAAATTCCAGGACAGCATAAACTGTCATTTGTGTTGGTGAATATTTCAGTGTCAGTATTGAAGTTAATTCATTACAGTTGGACCATGCAAATATCATCTAAAATTGTGGGGGTGGGCAGTAGTTAGCTGGCGCCATCGAGTTGTGTTGCATCTGTTTGTGGCGAAATAGTTAACGTGGGTTGTCAATGAAGAGCATTTGAGCTAGGTAATTTATCACCTAGTTAGGCGTTTTAAAATACTAATTACAAAATCTAACGACCGTGTCCAATGCTGGCGTACTTAATGGGAAGCATTACTAAGCAATGTCTGGGAAGGTTGAGAGCCTCCTGAATCCTTTTGTTCCAGTCTTGGGAGATCAGTGCTCTAAAAACACCTGACTTCCATGCACCATGTGTGTGTGTGTGTGTGTGTGTGGAAAGGAGAGAAAGCTGTTTTCTGTGAGCTCCGGGGAAGGGGGGTGATGCTTCTAACTGGTCACATTGCCCATATCTTTGAAGTGGGCCGAGGAAACAAAGGCTTTCCAAGGGACGTTGTTGCAATGTGGCCCCTTAACTCTGAAGACCACTTGCCAAAACCACAACGCAGGTGAGTGTCCACTGGGGTGACACCAAAGTCTGACCTTCAGTGGTACGCTGGAGCAAGTTCTTTGTACTCTAACAAGATGTAAAAAGTAAATACAACGGACAGACCTAAGTTAAATTGGGAGTTTTGTTATGAGCAGAATGTGTCACCTAGAATAATTAATTAGAAATTTGCCACAAGTTAATATTGGGGCCAAAAATACTTGTGAAATTGCCAATTACGCAGTTTCTCTGTCATCACAATGTCCGTTTTCTTATACCCCACCTCAGGGCCAAGGACAGAGAGATTACAGCCTGGGGCAGTTGGTCACTTGGTCTCTGAATTAACAAAGCAACATCAACCAGTATTTACTTAGACCTCAGGTTGCTCTATACAGTTTCACCAGCACAGCATCAACCAGTATTTACTTAGACCTCAGGTTGCTTTATACAGTTTCACCACACACTGGAAGACAGTACTAGAAATCACTGTTCCCATCAGAACCCTGAGCTCTGCCCTCTAAGTATTTGCCAGTTCGTTTTCCTTCTCTTACGTAGAGAGACAGAATATAGCAACATGATGACTCGTATAAGGAATATTGTGAAAGACTTTGAAATTTCATGGTTGTCCCAACTAGCTCATCCATAAAGGTTCTCCCCGCCTTTGTGTGTCTTTGTCTCATCTATTTCACAACTCTTATCAGCCAAGAAAGCTGACAGTAATGCAGAGCACTCCTGTCCATAGAAAAGCAAATTGTGTTTGGTTGAGTGCAGTTGATTATAGGCTGTGGATATAGAACAGTTTTGCTAGTTTTGTGACTAGCTGTCCTTATCTGATTATAAAAATGTGGCACTTTGATTCTTTTTGAGCCATTGTAAAAGCTATTGGTTCTCTCATTAATAAGTAAAATCTTTGACACTTGTTTACTTTTTAATTGTATGTCATGATTATATTTCCCTTTAAGTTATCCTTGAATGCGAACATAAACTCTTGAGTCTAATTGCCTGGATTCAAAGCTAGTTGTCTGCTCTACCATTTACTTAGATAGACGTAGTTACCTAGCTCCAGTCTACCTAAGTATGAGCCTCTGTTTCTTTGTAGAATGAGGATGATTATAGCATTTAACTAGTAGGATTGTGTGGATTAAATGATGTACTGTATATAAAGTGCTAGTTCATAGTAAGCTCTGAAAAAAATAGGTGCCATTATTCTTTTAATTATCAATATTTATGGAACGACATCTCTGTGTTTGACACCAGGCAGGGAACAAAATATACATGGCCTCTGGACTCATGGACTTAAAGTCTGCCGGTTACTCTGAGAAATTTTCCCCTTGCAAATCAGATTGAGATATCACTGCAAGAAAAGGAAAGATGCAGTTCATGCCCCTCTGTTTCATGTGTTTCTTTCACGTGAAGACGTGCTTAGCATGAGCATCATATTTAGATTTTTATTATCTTCCTTGTAAATTTATTTCCAAGCTAATACCCAATCGTGAACTACTATTTGAATTAAGTTCTCACAGATTTTTTTTTTTTTTTTTTCGGTATGCAGGCCTCTCACTGTTGTGGCCTCTCCCGTTGCGGAGCACGGGCTCCGGATGTGCAGGCTCAGCGGCCACGGCTCACGGGCCCAGCTGCTCCGCGGCACGTGGGATCTTCCCGGACCGGGGCACGAACCCGCGTCCCCTGCATCGGCAGGCGGACTCTCAACCACTGCGCCACCAGGGAAGCCCAAGTTCTCACAGATTTTAATCTCATTCTACCCAATGTTTTTGACAATGGCATGGCTCGTCCTGAAAACCACAATTAACTATATTTCCTTAAGAAAACATAATCTCTTAAAATCACAGTCCAGGGGGCACTGGAAACCTTGCTCTTCTAAGTGTGGTCCAGGCTCAGGCTCAGCATCAGCATGGGCAGGGACCGTGTCAGAAATGCAGAAGCTCAGGTGCTGGCCCAGACTGACTGCATTTGGACGTGATCCCCCCAGGTGATTTGAATGTACATAAAAGTTTGGGAAGCCGGGCTCTAGAAATCTTTCCTGAGGCCCTCTCCCCACCTCACCTCCGGCTTTCTCTAGCTGGATTAGTCGCTTCCTTCATGCAGTAGCCACGCTCAGCATTGTTGATGTACATATTTCTCTTCCCCTATTGCAACTCCTTGAGAGGTGGGGCCGCCCTTTGTTAATTTACCCTTAGCAGCTGCACCATGGCAAAGAGCCCATTGTGAGCTCTTAATAAATATTGATTGACCCACTGAATGGATCTGAATTTCCCATCATCATTAGCTCTATAGAACTCAGCACTGAGCTGCATTTTTCCAACAGGGCAAGTGGGTTCTCACGGAGCTCCTCAAAGACATAGAGAGGAAGTGTTGTAGCACAGAGGCCTGATGAATTATTATCTTTTTGACGATTCGAAGAGGAAGAGGTGAAGCACAGGGTTAACTGGGTTTCAGAAGGCAGCATTGGGCAGGGGTGAACACAGGGGTTTTGATCCCTTCCCGATCTAGGCTTGAATCCTGGCTGTGTTTCCTACCAGCTTTGTAACACTGGCCTGAATTTCCCTGGGCCTCAGTTTCCCTAACTGTCCAGTGGAAGTTGTAATAAGATTACGTCCTAGCTTGGATTCCCTTGAAAACAGAGTCTGAGACTAGGACAGGGGTGGAGGTAGTTTAAGTGGGGGTGAATCCTTTTTTTTTTAATTAATTAATTTATTATTTATTTTTGGCTGCATTGGGTCTTTGTTGCTGCGTGCGGGCTTTCTCTAGTTGCGGCAAGCGGGGGCTACTCTTCGTTGCGGTGCACGGGCTTCTCATTGCGGTGGCTTCTCTTGTTGTGGAGCAGGGCCTCTAGGCCCGCGGGCTCAGTGGTTGTGGCTTGCGGCCTCTAGAGCACAGTCTCAGTAGCTGTGGCGCACGGGCTTAGTTGCTCCACGGCATGTGGGATCTTCCCGGACCAGGGCTCGAACCTGTGCCCCCTGCATTGGCAGGCGGATTCTTAACCTCTGCGCCACCAGGGAAGCCCCTGGGGGTGGATCCTTGATATTGGGAATGAGGTGGTGGGAAGAGTAAGCAAAGTCATTATAAGGGTCTCAGATTAAGGACCTCCTGAGAACCATAGGGCATGCCTCCCAGAATTGTCCAGTGGGAGGATGGGAGGCAGGGTCCCCATTGGTTGAAGTGTGTCCGCAGTAGCGTTAATTCTTCCGCAACGGCTTGTGCTCAGTGTGCGCCCAGGGGGCAGAGGCGAAGACTCGGATGTCCCTGAGGCTGGGCTCTGTTGGAACAAGGTGAACCTGAGCCTGCATAGAACTGGCCAGTGCAGCTGCAGATGTAATCAGAAGCCAAAGGGATGCGATCAGATCAAGCTTACAAAGCCAGATATGTGTAATAGTAAGTGCTCAAAAAATACCAGCGGTATATCTGCCTACTGCTGCTTTGGGCATCTTCAGTTCCACTCCCCTCTTTCTGAGAAGCGCAAACAATTTTGTTGACTCTTTCCCACCTTTGCGTTCTCTCTCTTTTCTCTTCCCCTCACTTCGTATTCTCCAAAATAAGAATATTTTTGCTGGGGTCTCGATAAGAAGCAAGCATGCTCAGATTTGGGAGATGTGGTCGAAATTCAGAGAATAAATGGTTTTAGATCCTTTCTTGCCCTACCTCCAATCTACTGTTCTTACCTCAGTGCCAAGAGAAAATGGAATAAATATGGACGTAGATACAATATGGGTATAGATATAATATGTGTATATGGATGTATACATACACACAAATCTTTTCTTCCTTCCATAGTTACCTAGTAAAAGTGAAAATTATAAAGATTGTTGTCAGGGGCAATGTGTATTATCCCAGGTTTTGTTCTGTGAATTGAAACTGCTTTTGCTGTTATAAATGCATCACTATGATTGGCCTGATTTAGCCTGGCAGGTATGAGCCCTACTCAGAGCCCAATACCTCCTAGCCAAGACCCAAAGAACTTGCCAAGTTCTTTCATCTCTTATTGTCAGAACTCACTGGCCCTCCTTACACTGTTGTGCTTTCCTATAATATCTTAAATATATTAACTATAAATCCTAGTATTGTTTATCTCCCCAAAATTGAAGCCAGGAAGTCATGGAATAGTCCTTCATCATGGGCTTTGGCTTAGTGACTTGAAACTGAAAACATAAGAGAAACAAAAACACTGATTGTGTAGAGGTGGCCAAAGACCCAGAGGTTAAGTAAAACTGACTAAAGAAAAAAGAAGTCCTACCTCATTTGCTTAGGACTTCTGCTGAGATAATTTGCTTTTCAAAAGAAGGTTCTTCTCCATGGAGACTTTGATTTTGGGAATATATTATGGATGCTTTTTTGTCTGTTAATCTGCTAAATATTCATTTAACAATCATAAAGCAGTATTTAATGACAATGAGACCATTGCTTTCTCTAACAGAGTTACTTTAATTTATGAGGATTCTATAAATGTGTTCTACTACCAGTAATTTGGTGTTTAGAAGTGGGGTTGTTAAACCAGTGGATGAAATATAAACCTGAAATTGCTGGCAAACATTATTTTTAGACAGAAAAAGTCTTGAGAATGAAGCCAATACAAGCAAAGCAGAGCCTTGAGGTTGATAAAACTGGATGACATAATTAAGCCTGCGGATACAACTATACCTGAAGCTGGTTATTTCTTACATGAGCCAACATATTCCAGTTTTTTCTTAGGCCATTTTGAGCCAGATTTCTGTTACTTGCCATCAAGAGTCCTTATTAATACATTTTCGCGACACATAACCTGCTTTTGTCATTTTTAATGTTTAAGTTATCTAATTCAGTCTGAAAAGTGAAATTTCCAAGGAGAAAAAAGTGTTGCATATATGTGGCTAGAATGTATACTTACGTCATTTAAAAAAATCCATCTGAACTCTTAATTTAAATAATACACTTGTATCTTTCATTAATAATGAAAATAACAACGTATGCCTTCAGGATTATGTAGTGCAAGTAGAATCAAAGTTATTACTTAATACAGCTGATGAATTTGTCAGTTTACTTAATATTTTAACTATTTCCCTCTCTACCTGTTTTCCTAAGACACTATCATATTACAGAAAAGATTTAAGGTATAAGGGTGGGGCTTCCCTGGGGGGCGCAGTGGTTGAGAGTCCGCCTGCCGATGCAGGGGACACGGGTTCGAGCCCCGGTCCGGGAAGATCCCACGTGCCGCGGAGCGGCTGGGCCCGTGAGCCATGGCCGCCGGGCCTGCGCATCCGGAGCCTGTGCTCCGCAACGGGAGAGGCCACAACAGTGAGAGGCCCGCGTACCGCAAAAAAAAAAGGTATAAGGGTGAAGAAAAAGAGCAAAACCTGAAAGTCTGTGGTAAGACGAAGCCAGAAAAAAATTGCAAAAAAAGCCCTAAAACATACTGATCTATACTCTTATTCATTTATTATTATTGATCCATACTGTTTTACATATTTGTAGCCGAGGTGCAAATTTGGCTCTGAGCTTCCAGCAGGTAATGAGAAAATTGAAACACATTACTTACCTTAATTTAAAAATTATCCAGTGCTCAAAAGATATACCATGTTCTTGGGGGAATTTTTACATCTCTTTTTCTAGCAGGAGAATACAGAAAATTTCACTTCAATACCTGTGGTTCTCTCTTAAATACCTGTGGATATCGTAAATCCAATTTAGTATAACAGTGTGCGGTGGAAGTGGGGGGCAAGAGAGGAAATAATGGAATGTGATGAGGTCACACAGCCTCCCTTGTGCTGACTTGATTCAGGAGAAGGTCTTGAAAATACCCAGAAGCACAGAAGGACCAACTGTGATTCAGACATCTCTTTGCTGACTGTCATTATTCTTAGCACATTTAAAATAAATAGGTTTGTAATTGGCTGTAATCTACACTTCCTTAGAGCCCTGAATATGCTTAGGCTATATGGGTGACCTACCTTCAGAAGTTCTAGCAGACCCTGTGGTTGTAAAACACACTAAAAAGTTCTCATGGGAATTTTAACATCCTTGGAGGCTAGACCAACACCTGCTGCATGTCTAGGTGCTTCTGAAGTCATCTCTAAAAAGGTTAAAACTTGAAAATTGTCCTTCCTCAGCAGGGTAATTTACACGTTGCAGATGCTGTTGAGGGAGGCCGTGAGCAAAGAGATACAAGGTCAGGTGACAGTGAAGCAGAGGCGGGGGCTCCAGTTTATCAAAATGTACTAAGCACATTTTATTCATACCTTTTTTTTCTTCTCTAAAAACGGAGAGAAGGAAGCTTGGGTGTTTGTAACCAACCTTCTGCATGACCCTCTTCCGTATGTGCTGTTTTCCGGTAGTTTGCACACCTTTGTTCTAGGTATGCCTTTCCTATATTCCACTAAGATCTCTTAGAGAGAGCAGGCGAGATTGGGGGTGTGTCATCCTGGGTGTGGACGGTGAGAAATGACTAAGTAGTGGTTTGTAGGCATAAAGCATCTTCTATAAAAGAGGATAACGTGGAATCGTTGCAGCTTTGTTCCGTAGTTCAGACCTTACAAACATTGGTTTAGAGATTGCTTTCTGAGGTTGTTTGTGTGCAAGGTTATAGGGTTAGCTGTGTGGCAATTGGTTTAATTAACCCAACAAATGGATGTTGAAATTGGGTGACAGGTTGAATGCTTGGAGCATATGATTCTACCATGGAGGGTGTTTATGCTGTTCGAGGACAATGTTTGGAAAAAGGCAAAAATCTTATTTTATTTTTGGCTGCGTCGGGTCTTAGTTGCGACATGCAGGATCTTTCGTGGCAGCGCATGGGCTTCTCTCTAGTTGCGTAGTTTAGTTGCTTAGTTGCCCTGCAGCATGTGGGATCTTAGTTCCCTGACCAGGGATCGAACCCACGTCCCCTGCATTGGAAGGCAGATTCTTAACCACTGGACCACCAGGGAAGTCCCTTGAAGAGGCAAAATCTTTATTCTCATACAAATATTAAATGAAGATGTGTCAAAGATTTTATTTCACGTATTAATTAATTATGGAACAAATAAAGAAGTTACAGCTCATTCAAAGAAGAATCCAAAGAACAGACACCTGTATCCATAGGTTCTGCATACATGGATACAGAGGGCAGAGTGTATACCCAGATGCCTATACTGTTTTCCATTGCGGCTGTACAAAAAGACATTCCCACCAACAGTGCACAAATGTTCCCTTTTCTCCACACCCTGACCAGCACTTGTTATCTCTTGTCTTTTTTTTTTTTTTTTTTTTTTTTTTTTTTGCGGTATGCGGGCCTCTCACTGTTGTGGCCTCTCCCGTTGCGGAGCACAGGCTCCGGACGCGCAGGCCCAGCGGCCATGGCTCACGGGCTTAGTTGCTCCGCGGCATGTGGGATCTTCCCGGACCAGGGCACGAACCCGTGTCTCCTACATCGGCAGGCGGATTCTCAACCACTGCGCCACCAGGGAAGCCCTCTCTTGTCTTTTTGATAATAGCCATTCTAACAGGTGTGAGGTGATATCTCATTGTGGCTTTATAATTATATTATTATATAACTTGCATTTTCCTGATGATTAGTGATGTTGAGCATTTTTTCATGTACTTGTTACCGTTCGTATGTATGTCTTCTTTGGAAAAATGTCTATTCAGGTTCTCTGCCCATTTTTTACTTGGATTTTTTTCCCCTTTTTTGCTATTTAGTTGTATGGGTTCCTTATATATTTTGGATGCTAACTCCTTATCCTATAGATGGCTTGCAGATATTTTCTCCCACTCTGTAAGTTGCCTTTTCATTTTGTTGATTGCTTCTTTTGCCGTGCAGAAGCTTTTTAGTTTGATGTAGTCCCGCTTGTTTATTTTTGCTTGGTTGCTTGTGCTTTTGGTGTTATGTTCCAAAAAAGTAGTTGCCAAGACCAATGGCAAGGAGCTTTTTCCTTATCTTTTTTGTAGGAGTTCTGAGGTTTTTTTTTTTTTTTTTTTTTTTCCAGTTTTGAGGTTTTAAGTCTTATATTTAACTCTTTAATTCATTTTGAGCTAAGTTTTGTGAGTGGTGTAAGGGGTCCAATTTCATTCTTCTCTATGTGATTACCCAGTTTTCTCATTCATTAGAGACATTATCCTTGCCCCATTGAATATTCTTGGCTCCCTTGTCAAATATTAATTGACTGTATATGCATGGTTTGGTTTCTGAGCTCTCTATTCTGTTCCATTGGTCTATCATAGCTTTGTAATATAGTTCGAAATCAGGAATTGTGATGCCTCTAGCTTTGTTCTTTATCAGAATTGCTTTGGCTATTTGGGGTCTTTTGTGGTTCCATAGGAATTTTAGGATTGTTTTTCTATTTCCATGAAAAATGCCATTAGAATATTGATGGGAATCGATTGAATTGAATCAATAGATGGTTTGGGGTATTAATTCTTCTGATCCATGAACATGGGGTATCTCTCCATTTATTTGTCTTCTTCAATTTCTTTCATCAAACTCTTATAGTTTTCAGTGTACAGATCTTTTACCTCCTAGGTTAAATTTCTTCCTAAGTATTTCCTAAGTTAAATTTATTCCTAAGTAATTTATTCCTAAGTTTTTGATGCTATCACAAAAGGAGTTGTTTTCTTTATTTCTTTTTTAGATATTTTATTGTTAGTGAATAGAAGCGCAGTTGATTTCTGCATGTTCATTTTGTATCTTGCAACTTTACTGAATTTGTTCTAATAGGGTTTTTGGTGGAGTTTTTAGGACTTTCTATATATAACATTATATCATCTGTACACAGAGTCAATTTATTCCTTCCTTTCCAATTTGGAAGTCTTTTATTTCTTTTTCTTTACTAACTGTGCCAGGCATTGTACTGGGGACGGGGACACAGCTGTGAACAAATGAATTTTTTTGCAGAATTCCAGCTGTTTTGAGTATTAGGATAAGTTGTTTTGGACAATAATACTTACCAAAAGGTTTTTTAGAAGGGGGTTACACTTTGTTGAAAAAGTCAAAGAGGATATGAGACAAGGAATTGCAATTTAATATTTGGGAATAATATTTTTAGACCAAGCCTAAACAAAGGATTTGAAAAGAAAGGATAGCAGGGAATTTTAAAGCAGAAAGAGATTGGATTAGAGCTCTTGACTTTAGAAGCTGAAATCAAACATAATGTTTTAAAAATATCTCAGATAAAGGTAAACTTATCGATTTGAAATATCGAAATTATATTCTCTTTCCTATTTGTAAGTACTCAACTCCATAATGATAATTAAATCTGATAGGATGCAAATATTCATTTTAACTTACATAAAGTCGATTTTATAGACACAGATTTTAGTAGATTTTCCTATAAGAAGTGATGACATAATTGAGTCTCTTCTTTTGATTCTTTTTCTTAACATCTGTTTAGACTGATACAAGTAAAGAATTTTGTCAATAGGAACATATTAATCCAGTTAATTTCTAGTTCTGTAGGACATTTTTTCCTCTAAGAGAAAATGCGTATATCCACTCAATATGGATCTACTGTGACAAATTAGCGTTTATCCTTTGTTCACAGCTCGCAGCAGGAAAATGTGATCAGGTATTAACCACACTTGTTCTTCCAATAAAGTATAATTTTAGTGCCTTGCAATTTGAAGACTTAAAAAAGAAATCGCACCAAAGCAGATCATTCCTTTCAAAATCCAATAATAGAACTTGCCGTGAAGGTCAAAATTATCTAGGAAAGCGAGGGCTCATTCATGTGTGTAAACAAAAAGTGGGCTGTGGGTTAATACTTAGGCCTAGTGAAATATTGACTTTTGGCTCCTGGGTTTTTATAGATTATTAAATAAATCAGCCTAGAGGATGATTTAGGTTATTCAAACCATGCTTTGGAAGCTTCACAGCAGCCAAGCCAAGCCTAACTTTTCAGTATCAATCAAGTCTATAATTTTTGGTCTGACTATCTTGAAATGCTTGAAAAACAATATTCTTAAATGTTGTTGAGATTGTAGCCATGCTGTAGCTAGCAACCAGAATCTGGCCCAGGTCACAAAGGGAGTGGAGGCCTGTGCCTCTCCTCTAAGATGTTCACAGCAGATTAGTTATCCGTTGCTACCAGACACATCTCTCCAGAACGGCTGAGAACAACGTCATTGCTTATCTCACCTGGTTTCTTGAGTCAGGAATTCAGGACCAGCTTAGCTGGTGGTTCTGGCTGGGAGTCTCTCTTGAGGTTGCACTCGCCATGTCAGCTGGGGTTGCATCACCTGAAGGCTTGACCAGGGCTGGAAGGTCCACTTCCAAGAAGGTTCCTTTGTGCAGTGCTCGTTGTTGGCGGGAGGACCCAGTTCCTCAGCACAGGGACCTCTCCACAGGCTGCTTAAGTATTCTTGTGGTATTGCAGCTGGCTTCCCCCAGAGCCAGTGAGCCAGGAAAGCAAAATGGTAGTCACAGTGTTTTTTATGACCTTGCTTTGGAGGTCACACTCTGTCCTTTCTGCAGTATCGCAGCCAGTCCTATTCAGTGAGAGAGGAAATGCCATACTAGAGGGCGGGAATCACTGAGATGGATCTTGTAGGCTAGCCACCTCAAGTTTCTTGTGAAATGAATTGTATAGCATATTACAATTTTAAGGATCCTTAAATTGGAAATAAATAAATAAATACAACCAAGAAGAAATATGGCATATAGGTATCTAAGAGCAAACTGGTTACTAGCAGATGAGCTTTTAGCTGCCCTTGAAATGCACCAACCCTCGACCTAGTAGGAACCATGATTAGTTCTAAATAATCAATGTGCAGGCTCAGAAAAACAAGTATGTAATTCTGGCAGGGAGAATAAGACAGAAAACAGTCACTCTAGATTTCTCTGGAATGCATTGGCAATTGTGTACTTTTCTGCATTCTCAATTGGCGTGCATCCAAGAAGCTCTTCGATTTTTCTAGAGAGGTGGTAGATCATTGCTAGAGTTCTTATCATACTGTCTCAAAATTTTCCTACATTTAATATTTGAAAATATATTTTCTGAATCATTGAATGTGAAATTTGTTGACTTATCTGTAGGTAATTAGTGCAATCTGTTATGGACCCAGTAGGTGTGGATATGATCAAAAGATGCAGTTATTCATGAACCATCCATCTTTCCTATTGCTGCTGTAATAAATCCTCCAGTTTACCTTAGATTAATTAAACCTAGAATCATAAGATTTTGTTTCAAATTAAAAGATCTTGGACAATTTATTTAAACATCTCCAAGTCTCTGTTTTCTCATATATGATGTTCACTCACTAATATTTATTGATGCCTATGTGTCTTCTACTGTTCTAGGAAATGGGGATGCAGAGATTGACCAAGAAAGACAAGGTCCCCTCGCTCATGACCTTTACATTTTAGCGGGGGACACATAAAATAAACACACAGACATGCTACATGGCATGTGATGATAAATGCTCTGAGAAAAGATTAGCAGGGTCTCAGGATGGGCCATTTCAGGTCAGAAGTTAGGGAGCTCTGCCCTGTTGAGAGAGCAGATCTGCAGGAAGGATGGTACTGGGCCGTGTAGAAAACTGGAGGAAGAGTACTTAAGGCAAAGGGACGGGAGGTGCCAGATCCTGAGGTAGGAGGATTCTTGATGTGTTTGGGGAATGGAAGGACTGCAGTGTGACTTGAACTGAGTGACCGATGGGAGTGGGGGTAGAAAAGGCAACCAGAGGCAAGATCATGGGACTTTTTGTGTTTTTTTCACCATAAGGATTTTGGATTTTAGTATGAATGATAGGAGAAGACACTGGAGGATTTTGAGCAGAGAAGTGACACCATCTGACGTAGGTTTTAAAGGATCAACGCGGATGCTGGACAAAAAGCGCATAATAGGGAATCAAGGAGGGCTGAATTGGGCAGGTTAGTAGATGGAACAATACTGTTGCATTAGCCCAAGAGAAAGATGATGGCGACCATGTGTGGAGGTTGCCGTTGGGGAGAAATGCTCGCAGTCCGGACGCCTTTTGGAGGCAGTGCTCCCTCATCTCCCAGATTTGTCAATACCATGGACCAAAATCAGCTATGTCCGAACTTAACCTTGTGCTCTGTGCCATTGAGAAAAGCCGTCTGCCAACAAGGACCTACTCTAGAGCACAGGGAACTCTGCTCAAAGTTCTGTAACAACCTAAATGGGAAGAGAATTTGAAGAAGAATAGATAACATGTATAGTATAACGGAATCACCTTGCTGTACGCCTGAAACTAACACAACATTGCTTATCAACTGTACTCCGATATAAAATAAAAAGTTAAAAAAAACAGGAAAAGAAAAGCCATCTCATGGCCCATTAAAGTGCCAGCTGCCTCAGCCCCTCCTAGTGCCCACGTAGTCTTTCCCAAAATAGTTTTACAAACTATTAATATGTATTAAGCCGGATTTTAAACCAGACGTGCAAACTGGTTGACAAGCAGACACTTTATAATTTGACACCACTTTTAGAATTTACTCAGGGGTTTTTTTAGTTACCTTAAAAGCAGAATGGTGTAGCTGATAGTTGTGAGTACTTACTGTATCCCCGAAACCACATTAATCATTTTGCATGTATTACCTCATCGAAACCTGTGATGGGACTATATGGCTTTCCAGGATTGGTTTAAGAATAAATGAATAGGGCTTCCCTGGTGGCGCAGTGGTTGAGAGTCCGCCTGCCGATGCAGGAGACACGGGTTCGTGCCCTGGTCCGGGAGGATCCCACATGCCACGGAGCAACTAAGCCCGTGAGCCGTGGCCGCTAGGCCTGCGCGTCCGGAGCCTGTGCTCCGCAACGGGAGAGGCCACAACAGTGAGAGGCCCGCGTACCGCAAAAAAAAAAAAAAAAAAAAAAAAAAAAAGAATAAATGAATATATATCCAGCATGATGCTTGACCCACAAGTTAAAAAAAAAAGCAGAATAGTGTAAATACCCAGACATCTGCAACGTTTCCTCTTGTTCTTTGAGCATAAAAATTACTATATAAGGAAGAACGCTGTATCTTATGGGTGATTTAAGGGCTAATTTAGGGTTATTTTGTTCTGTGCTCTAGATTAATACTATCCCAAAGAAATACAATGTAAACAATTTATGTAATTTTACATTTTCTAGGAGACAATAAAAAACAGTAAAAATAAGTAAGTGAAATCAATTTTAATGATCTATTTTATTACATTATTTTATTACATAAAATTAATGTTAAATATTAATAATTAAATTAACCATATGAAATTAAATATACTAAAATAAAAATATTTATTTGATTTGATTTAGCTCAGTATATTCAGTGTAGCATAATTTCAACAAGCAATCACAATAAAAATTATCGAAATAGTTTACATTCTTTTTTTTTTTTTTTTCCATACTAAGCCTTTAGAATCCAGTTTGTATGTATTTTACGTGTACAGCACCTCTCAGGTTGGACTGGCCACTGATCAACTGCTCAGTAGCCATATGTGGCTGTTGGGTACCATTTTGGAGAGTATAACTGACAACTTCAGACTCTAACCTCAGTTTAATAGGAAGGAAGGCTTTAGGCAGTGGTTCTCTAGATTCATATTACATTCATCTGGGAAATATTTTATAATAGCAATGCTTGGGCCTTACTTCTGATCTATTAATTATAGTCTTTGGTTCTCATGGAGGTTAGACAGGAGTACTTTAACTTCTCTCAGTGGTTATAATTGGGCAGACAGTGCTGAGAAACCTTGCAAAAGAATGAGGTCATTTAAAGAAAAAGTCCCCAAGAGGGGCTTCACAAGGAGTTTGTATGCATGGTTTGTTTTAAGGAAATCTTTTTCAAGAACCTCCATGTTCATTTGTTCTCTTTCCTACAACTGAGAGAAGGTGCCTTGATTTAGAGCATCATGTTCATTCTCCTTTCTTGTTTCTCTTGTAAAATGGCCTTCTTCCCAGTTTACCAAAGAAAGGTCTATCTCAACCAGAATCTTACTCTTGTGTATTGCCCTGAAGACTAAATTTCCACAGTTCTTAAAAAACAAATGAATAAAAGGGATAAAGACAAAGTGGGAAAATTGGGTACAAGGGGAGCAGCCTTTAATCAAGTCAGGGCAAACCACCCTCACCCTGTGTCCAGCCATCCACCTCATTAAAGAGATGCACTTGTAATAAATTTCCTACTATTGTTTGCTAGACATGTGCATTGTTTGGCTTGGTCATGAGTTAATAATAATTGTAGTTACAAATCAATTGAGTGAAACATTTTAATGCCACAGGGCTTATGGTTATAGGAAATGTAAACAAAAGTTTAACATTTTAGTTTGCCTTACATATCTTTGTTGCAGAGAAGTAGGTTGATATTTTTATATTTTTAAGCATAAAAATATCTTATTTTAGGATAAAATTCTACGGTAGACGTGGAATAGCAAAACAATTTCAAGGGAAAAGGCAAGCCATTTAAAATTTCTGACTGCTGAAGGAACATACTGGTTCTTTCATTTTTGAAATGGATGCCTGTGGGTGTCGAGTTGGAATGATATTTATATTCCTTCACATAAATATAAAGAGTGATCTTACTTTTTAAGAGTCGGTGCTTTCAATATTATAGAAATTGCATCCTTTTCAACTTAAGGTGAAAAGATGTAGGTGTTAGCTTAATATGTCATGGTAGATAGAGATTTTCAAAAATCTGAAGAAGGTTAGGGAACAAAAAGCAATTGAAGACCATGATTTAGTATACCTGCCAACCAGGATTTGAATCAGAGTTCTTTCACTTCCTACATAAATGACCTTTGCCAAGTTGTTTATCCTCCTGAAACCTCAGTTTCTTTATCTGTAAAAAGGGAATAATATTACCTACTTTCATTACATTGGTGTGGGGGATGAAACATGCTGTAAACTGACATGTAGTAAGTGCTGAAAATTGATGTCTTTGCTTATCTTACTAATAATTGTTGGAATTAGTGGAAGAAATGGTGCCAGTTATCATTGTAAAACCCATGAGAAACTCACACAAGCTTCCCAAGAGCAGTTCCAAATCTTGTCAGCTCTACCCACCCCTAGCTACTGGCATGCTGGTGTATAACAAGTGTCCAAAAAAACAAGTTGGATTGACAAGGATTAGAAAATAACTCATCTTAAAAATGAATTCAACTGAAGATCCGTCTACCATAGTCCATCCGTGGTCTCTTGTTCACACTCAACAACATCACTGATGTGGGTTGCAAATCTGAGTGAAAGATCGGATCAGAGTTTCTTGTAGGCCCAGAAGACATTGTCATTCCTAAGAAGGAGGGTTCTGGAACCTCCAGGATGTCTGCTTCTGGCTGAGAGTTGTGGATCTCTTTCTATTGACTGAATTTTCTCTTGACTCGGGGTCCCCTCTCACTTCTTGGCTTATCTTGTAATTTTTAAAATTGTGTTTGGGATACTGAACTAGAAGAACAGTGGAGGCTTGAAAGAGAATGCCCTTTCCTTCCTTAGTCAGCTAATGTGAACTGTTTCATCAGTTTGATCAAATCAGGGGTTGAGCAGATTTGGGGAAGGTTTCTGACTTTAATCATTTAACAACATCTTAGATGTGAAATATCTGGAATCAGAGTACCTTTGCTTTTTTTAAAAAAAAAATGTGATAAAATTCAAATAACATAAAATTTTCCATCTTAACTATTTTTAAGTGTACAGTTCGGTAGTGTTAAGGATACTCTCGTTGCTGTGCAGCCGGTCTCCAGAACTCTCTTTTTATCTTGCAAAACTGAAACTCTACCCATTAAACAATAACTCCCCAGTTCCCCACCCCACCCCTGGCCCCTAATAATCATTCTACTTTCTGTCTTTTAAGATTTTGACTACTCTAGGTATCTCGTATGTGTAGAATCATACAGTATTTGTCCTTTTTTTTTTTTTTTTTGCGGCACACGGGCCCCTCACTGTTGTGGCCTCTCCCGTTGCGGAGCACAGGCTCCGGACGCGCAGGCTCAGCGGCCATGGCTCACGGGCCCAGCCGCTCCGCGGCACGTGGGATCTTCCCGGACCGGGGCACGAACCCGTGTCGCCTGCATCGGCAGGCGGACTCTCAACCACTGCGCCACCAGGGAAGCCCTATTTGTCTTTTTTTGTGACTGGCTTATTTCACTTAGTGTGACATCCTCAAGGCTCATCCACGTTGTAGCATGTGTCAGAATTTCCTTCCTTTTTAAGGCTGAATAATAACCCATTGCACATATTATACCCCATTGTGTTCATTCACCTGTTGATGGATACTTGTGTTACCGTCACCTTCAGGCTACTGTGAATATGCTTTTATGAATGTGGGTACACAAAGATCTCTTCAAGTTCCTGCTTGAGATTCTTTTGGATATATATTTGGATATATATAATATACCTAGAAGGGAAATTGTTGGATCGTATGGTAATTCTGTTGTTAATTTTTTGAGGAACCGCCATAATGCTTTCCACTGTGGCTGCACCACTTTACATTCCCACCAGCAGTGCACAGATGTTCCAATTTCTCCACATCTTTGCTATCTTCTGTTTGTTTGGTAGTAACCATCCTAATAAGTGTGAGGTGGCTTCTTTGCTTTTGAGCCTGGCCCTCAACTTCTTGGACAGCCCGGCTGCTGATATCTGTGATCTTATCAGGAGTTGAGTTCCGTTAAACTCAGTTCACCTCAGGGTTCAAACACTTTGAAGCTGAGTTTAAGCCCCTCCTGAGTAGAACACATCCAAGTACCACGTGAATTCTACACCTTGAATCTGGTAGACCTCGAAAATACTAGACATTCTGAAATGAAAACATCCTTGCTCACTTAGGAGGAGCTTATCTCTCTGGATTTTTTTTACTTCTAGATTTCTTGGTGTCCACACCTCTTCGATGGCTTTAAGTAAAAGTATGATTTTTTTCTTTGCGTAGGCAGTGGTTTCGTTTTGATTGGCATAAAAGTCGTCCCTATTCTTCTCTGTTTTTGATTGGTCTCGTGCATTTGAAAGTAACAAGTCATTTTAAATTAGCTTAGAGAAAAAAAGTGAATTTGTGATAGGTGGTAAAAAATTAATAAAGAGACATTTGAGTTAAATAGAGTTGGGAGACCTGAGGGGGAGTTCTCATGTTCTGTGATAATAACAGAGCCCAGCAGGAAGCAGAAAGATTCCTCTTCTTTTTTGGCAAGGACTCAGCCAATGAAAACTGTGGGCTCTTTGTTTCCAGCCCTCCCGACTTCCTTTCACTCCCTATAGAAGCGTTCTCCCTCTCATGCCCTCCGGGGGCTTCCACATGACTTGCCATGGTTGCAGACCCCGAATTGCAATTCTCTTCTGATCCTGAATATACCCGTCTTTCTTGGAGAAATACCTGGCCGTCTGTTGGCTTCATGTCCACAAAGAACATTCAGCTGTCTCAGACTTCAAGAGAAAAGGTAAAGCCATGTCTCCTGAGGAACAAGAATCAGGAATCAGAAGACCATCAGGAAGCAGGAAGGATGCTTGTCTCTCGTTCTCCTTCTTCTTATTGTTACATGTCTGATAGCTGTGGGTTTTGGCTTCATTTCCTTCTTTTAGTTTTCTTTGCTTCTTTTTACACAAAGAGAGATGGCTGCCCTTGCCCTGAAGTGAAATCATTTCCGGCTCTTGCCTAGAAATGGACCAACATTCCAAGGCCCCATTCCACATTCTCAAGAGGGAGAATCTGGTAGGTACAACTTCGATGTGGGGTCTACTCCTGGACCAATTGGCTGTTGCCAGGAGATCAGGCTCTTCGATTATAAATATGGCCACACTGACTCACTCCTTTGGTTACATGGCTCTTCACAGAGACGGGGGGTGGGGTATGACATGTGCCAGCCAGATATTCCAAATGGTGATTTAAAAATAGCCCTCTCACCCACTTAGCTACAATCACACACCCCCTAGAAAGGGTCTTAGTGTAAAGTCTTCTTTGGACATTATTGCAGGAAGTAGTGATATATGCCTGTGAGATGTCTGACATCAATTAGCAAACATATTAAATGTCGATCTAATTTTCAAAAACTAATTTGGAACTGCCCAGCCAGTGATCTCCTCCAATAGCAAAACACACTTCTTAATAATTTTATTTATACAATCAGAAAGCGATTCGCATTTATTGCCTAATGGTTAGATAATTAGACTTGAGTAGCGGTAGTCTCCTCCTGTGTGTGCTTGTTGAAGTTTATATTTTTCACAGATTGATTTTTAATTGAGAAAAACGTTGAAGATCTACATTAAATTATTATTATGGGCATCTTATTAGGGCCTCAAGGGCACAGAACAAAGTAGGCAGGGACGGTGAAATGAATGGGGAGTGAGTGAGAGATATTCCTTCAAAGTCTCAACTTAAGTTTTAAGTTTGGGAGGATCCATTTAATAATTTAGTAATAAAGAAGTTATTCTTTTTTAATGCCCAGATGTGGCTTTTATCCTTAGCTCATTCAAGGGCATTCTACATAGGGATGAGATAGAGGGCCCCATCTTCTCAGTGATATGAACATGAATTACTCACCTGTTTTTCTTCTCTCAAAAGACTTGGCAATATTGAGTCTATGGGGGCAGTAACTAGCTTAATGGCACCCTAATAAGCTTCTACACAAGAGAGAAGAGATTTATGCCCACTCATGTTAGCAGCAAAATAATATGTCCATTCAGTCAGATCCTTCTGGGATTGGGAAGTTTCCTCCCGGAATCTGGAATGCCCCGTAAATCAACATAAAGCCCTAAGTACTGAGGTCACTACAGAATTATTGGGAAAACATAGTGTTTGGATATAATGAAACACAGACCACATGCAAGTCTATGAAATGCAGCCCCCATAGTTCAGCAGTTACAAGCCCAGAGTGCAGTCTCCTCGATGACAGTTTCCAAGATGAAGAGCTGTATAACTTAACAGTGTACTAAATATATCGAAGATTTAGAATTGATCTATGGCCCACCGAGGTCCTTTGACTACTCACTTATGTCAGCACCGCTGATGAATTATGTGTCTGTGGGTTCTTCATGAATATAAATCCCAATCTCTCTGGTATAGTTATATGTAGTTAGATCATTTATGTGATGATATTTCCCATGTGCTGAAGGGAAAAGGCAGACACTTTGCAGTGTTTAAAAAACATGAACAGTTTTCTGGCATTGAGAAAATTATCAAGGGCCCAGAAAAACACAATGTGCCTTCCAACTCCTGCTATCATACAGTATGTCAGCTTAAACCCTAACAATGATTTTATTTCAGATTTTATTTGCCTTCCCTGCTTCTCACCTTCTGCATCATTTCTTGTTACATTTAAGGGAAAAACGTGATAGTCTTAAGATAGTTTGCTTACAGTCTTTATTTGGAGCACCCTAGCTTATCAGGGTAGATCATTTGGGCTCCAAATTAATTACTTAGTTTCTCTTTTCTAGTTTTAAAAAAATGTTATTAGTAAGGATCTGTATTGGTCAGCACTTGCCAGAGAAATAGAACCAGTGGGAGCAGATTATAGATGGATGATAGGTAGATGATAGATAGATAGATAGATAGATAGATGATAGATAGATGATAGATGATAGATGATAGATAGATGATAGATAGAGATTTATTATAGGTAATTGGCTTACATGATTATGAAGTCTGTCAAGTCTGAAATTTGTACAGCAGGCCAGCAGGCTGAAAATTCTAGGCTGATGTCTTGAGTCTTGAGGCAGAACTTCTTCTGCAGGGAAACCTCAGTTTTGCTCTTAACCTTTCAACTGGATGAGGTTCACTCAGATTATCAAAGATAATGTCCTTTGCTTGAAGTCAACTGATTGGAAATGTTAACCACATCTACAAAATATCTTCATAGCAACACTTAGATTAATCTTTGATTGAATAACTGGGAACTATGGCACAGCCAAGTTGACACATGAAACTAACCACCACGGGATGTTTTGGTGGTAAGTCACAAGACAGCTAATAAAACTGCCTTCATAATAATGGCTAACATACACTGAGGTTAGTTACATGACAGGCACTGTTCTAACACTTTATATGTGTCATGTCATCCTGAGGTCTTGTAGCTAGTAATGACCGAGGGGGGACTTGAAATTGACCATCTAACTCCAGAGGTTGGACTTTGAACCGCTGTACTATATTGACATTAAGTATTTCAAAAAGGAATTTGTTGAATCATGTATCTGGATAATGAAGGGATAGTTCTGGCTTCAGGCATGGCTGGATCCAGGACTCAAAGGATGTGATTAGAACTTCATCTCTCTCTCCATCTGCTTTGGCTTCATTCTCAAGAAGGTCTTCTTTAAGTGACAGTTCCAGGTTTATATTGGCTGAGCTCAATAACTGGAGATGCAGGAGAGAAAAGAGAACTTCCCTTTCTCAATAGTTCAAACAGAAGTTCTGGGGTGACTCTGAGATACTTGCTTGGGTCATGCAAGTATCATGACCTTAACCAAGACTTATCCCTTAACCAATCCACAAGTTCAGGAGAATGGAATGTACTCATGGACCAGGCCTGGGCCCTTGTCCTATACGTGAGCTGAGCAGTGGGGCACTGATACCACCTGAATCACTTAGGATGAATGTGGAAGAGCTCGTTCCTCAGGAAAACTCAGGGTGTCAAAGTCAGAAGAGGAAAGAGTCTACGGTCACTGTGACTTCTCATTGCTCCCCATCAGGCTGTGCCTTCTGACAGCTGTCCCTTTGCATATGCCATCCCCCCCTCCTCAAGAGTGATTTTCCTGGGCACATCGTCTTCTTTTTGCGAGCACTGACTCACATTTCCCCTCTTTAGCGAAGCCTACGCCACGCTTGCATTCACTGGTGGAGTCATCCCTTCATTAATTAACTCGTAAGTACCTGTTACATTCCGTGCCCTGGGAAGTGCTGAGGACACTGGGAAATCAGGTAGACCTGACCCCTTTCCTCAGGAAGGTCCTCGTCTCTCCGTCACTTGATTAGGAGCCTGTCTGGTTCATCTTTGTATCTCTAGAACATACAGTGTAGCCCCAAAGAGGAGGTAAAAGCACAGGGTCTTGAGTCAGGCTTGGATTCCAGTCCAGTTTTGCTGTGTGTGCTTTGGTGAGTTGCTGAACTTCTCTGTGCTTGAATGTCCTCATCGCTACAATGGGGACAACGATTCCTATCTTGTCAGATGGTTTTGAATATTCAGTAAGTTAATGTATGTGAAGTGAGTGTCACTGCATCATATCATAAACACTCGACATATTAGAGAGCCATATTATCATAAATGTTCAACATATGCTTCAGCGGACACCTGGTTAAATCGGCCACACCATCGTCAGTGGGCCACTTCCCTTGAGGTGGGAAGGAAACAGCTGCCACGGCACTGCTTTCTTTCAAAGTGGAAGTCCTGAATTTTAACACAAAGGTTAAAAAAAAAAACTAAAAATGTTATAATAACACCTATGATTTAAAGACATTAACTCTTATCCCCATAATCAACTTCTTTCACAAAAGATGATCGCAGCTTAGGTGAGTTTGGTGGGAAATCTCATGGTACTTCCCCAACCAGATTCATTCCTTAGAACACGTTTTCCTTCATTAATGGAGTCAGGATTTGTGACTCCTTTTGGGAGTAGGTAAGGAAGCAAAGTTTAACGTTTTCTCCCTCAAGCAATGTGATGATTAATGGAATGTTTAACTGCCTTCTCATAGTATTAACCCATTTACCAAGGACACAGGACCGTCCTTGTAGTACCATTTCCCACTAAATGATGCATGCTGCCTGACATCTGGAGACTTGGATTCAAATCCGAGCCAAAGTTACAAATAAAAGAGGATTTAATTGTCTCTGTTTAGCCCATATCAGCAAATTCATCAAAGAGCTGACACTGCCTCTGGGGTGGAGGAGGCTGAGGTATGAGGTATCCCCATCGAGGCCAGAGGGGAGGTTTGTGAACTGAGCCGAGGAGAGAGAAAAAGAGAAAGTTGCTTGGCATAAGGGGACGAATGCAGAGATGTTCATTGGCGCCGTTTATCAGAGCTGAAAAAGTGAAGCAGCCTGATTTTCCATCAACAGGGTGACTGATAAATAACCTGTGGTTTATTCATGCAGTGGATTATGCCTCGGCAGATCTACATGAATGCTACATTTATAACAAGGATAAATTTCAACAACATAATGTTGAGCCAGAATAAAAGGTCTACCATTTATCTATGTTTTCAAAGAACAGGAAACTATATATGTTGCTTAAGGATATATTATAAGGAAATATATATGCATGTGTGTATATATGTACATATATGTATATATTTGTGTGTGTACATATGTATATGTATATATATGTGTATCTATATATTAAATTCTAAAAATATATAGAGTAATTATCTCAGGAAGGAGGCAGAGAAAAGGTGTAAGAAATAAGCTTAAGTCAAATCTATAATTTATTTTCTTTAAAAGAGAAAGATAAAAAGAGAGCTAAAGAAAATGTAAAAATCTATTAACTATGATTAAATCTTGGTGGTATGTGTAGTGTCACAAAATTATTTTCTGAATGCTTAACGTGTTTATAATTAAAACTTTAAAAATGAGCAGAAATTTGCAGGAGAATTCTGTGAATGTTGGAAGACTAACAACACCCACTGTCATTTCAGAACTTGTGAAAAGGAGACAGTTTACTCCCCAACTTAATAATAATTGCAGTCGTAACACGAAAGAATGTTCTGTAAACTACTGAATTTTACATCAGCCTTAAAAATAATTTCTGGCCCAGCAGGGATTAGAAATTAGGAGTAATCATAAAGGAAAGCAGCTGGTGGTTCTAAAATATCTCATCGCTCCTGTGTTTAGGTAGAAGGCCCTGTCTAGGGACAAGTCCTTGAATTTCAGAGTTCTTTCAGACACCTCCCTTTTTCACCCCTGCTTCAGTATCCTGCTTGGCAAATGCATTTCTAAATCTTGAGGTTCCTCAGAATGGTTAGTACTCCTAGTGTATTAGTTAGCGAGGGCTGCCATAATACAGTACTGCAAACTGGGTGGCGTAAGCAGCAGAAATTAACTTTCTCATGCTTCTGGAGGCTGGACCTCCGAGATCAAGGTGGCTGCAGGGTTCGTTTCTTCTGAGGCCTCTCTCCTTTGTTTGCAGACAGCCGTCTTCTCCCCGTGGCCCTCCCTCCGTGTGTGTCTGTGTCCTGCTCGCCTCTTCTTATAAGAGTACCATCATATTGGATTAAAGCCCACTCGAATGACCTTATTTTTACTTAAACATCTCTCTAAAGACCCTGCCTCCAAACACAGTCACATTCTGAGGTACTGGGGGTTACCCCTTCAACATACGAATTTTAGGGGTACACAATTCAGCCCGTAACATCTAGATTTCTAGATTTTTTTCTCCTTTTCATTCTACCATCCCATCTCACGCCTTTTCTTCCTTGCTTCCTATTTCTCTCTCTTTCCATCCAGTTTGTTTTGAGGCTCAGTTTGTTTCCCTAAAACTCTGCTTTGATTATGTAGTTATCCAAGGCTTGGGTCTAAAGTTAGTTTTCACTTTCAATACTGTCTTCATCTCAGATGAATTTTGGGGGGTTGGTATTATGCCTTTCTTAGTGCCATTTACTAACCTGTAAAATAGAATAATAATAGTTCCTACATAATAAGTTAGTAAATGCACCGTGGATGGTTTACAAAATTCTTTTTAGATGAAGTGTTTAATTTTAATTTTTAAAAAAACTTCCTTTATGATGAGACCTTTGTTTTCCTTTCACAGTGGTGATTCAAAACTTCCCTCATAAATAAGCTAGTAGTTATTGAAAATGACTCAAGACTTTCTGTGATGGTGAATTTTATGGGTCAACTTAACTGGGCCAGAAGGTACCCAGATGTTTGGTCAAACATTATTCTGGTGTGTCTGTGAGGGTGTTTCAGGATGAGATTAACATTTGAATCCATAGACTGAGTAAAGCAGATGGCCCTCAGCAACGTGGATGGACCTCATCAATCTGTTAAAGGCCTGAATAAAGCAAAAAAGCAAAAGAGAATCCTCTCTGCCTGACTCTTTTTGAGCTGGGACGTCAGTCTTCTCTTGCCTTTGGACTCAGACTTGAACTGGAGTGCACACCATCGGCTCCCCTGGTTCTAAGGCCTTAGGACTTGAACTATAGCATCAGCTCCCCTGGGCCTCCAGCTTGCTGGGCTTCTCAGCCTCCATAATTGTGTGAGCCAATCCCATACAACATATATATTATATATAATATTCCTTGTCATAGATAAGGTAGATAGATCTCCTGTTGATTCTATTTCTCTAGGGAACCCAGACTAATAACACCTTCCATCCTTCAATATTATAATGAGAATAATTTCTAAAAGGCTTTTGTCTTTATCTCAAATGAATATGTTGATTGTTTAACAAATTAGGAAATGGAGAAAAGCAGAAGAGGAAATAAAAATTACTTATATTTCCACCTTCACAAACAATTAGAGTTAATATTTTAGAGTGTGCCCATCCAATTATTTTTTCTGTCTGTCATCTGTTTATCTCTGTCTTGTGTTGAATAGTGTTCCCCCCAAATTCATGTCCACTGGAACCTCAGAATGTGACCTTATTTGGACATAGTCTTTGCAGAGAACTTCATCACTTAAGATGAGGTCATGCTTGATGACGATCAGCCTCAGGTTCCATGAATGATGTCCTTTTAAGAGTAGGAGGAGGCACACAGAGAGAATGCTGTGCGAAGATGAAGGCAGAGATTGGACTGATGCATCTACAAACCAAGGAGCATCAAGGACTGCCAAGGCAACCACCAGAAGCCAGGACAGAAGCCACTGATTCTCCCTCAGAGGCTCCAGAAGAAACCAGCCTTGCTGACACCTGACTTCATACTTCTGGCCTCCAGAACTGTGAGAGAATACATTTCTGTTGTTTTACCCAGTTTGTAGTAATTTATTGAATATTATGGCAGCCACAGGAAATTATCCATACATACAGATTTTAAAACTCAGAATGAGATTATATTGTATAGGGTATATTGTTTTATAGCTTATTTATTTTAGTTAAGATATTTAAATCCCATTTGTATGTTATTTAATATTCTTCTGTAATGTTATTTTAAATTTCATTTCTCTTATTTTATTTATCAGTCTCCTATTATGGTTTTAGATTATTAGGTTTTCCTCAGATTTTCATCATTAAATATACTGCAGTCATGTATCTTCTCATCACTAAATATTTGAGATAAATATTCATAGAGTTTCCTTAGGATAAGGTGTTAGATGTTAGATTCTCATAAGAACTAAGTATAGAGGGACCTTGTCTTGTTTCCTGCCACATCCATCAAATAGTGCTAGACACATCGTAAGAAAATTATGTAATGTAGTAAGAATACCTGCTGGGTAAAATAAAATTGAAAGGGTTTGTTCATTTTTACAGCTTTGGGAACATATTGTGAAACTGTATGTCAGATAATTTTTCAAGTGTCAATCTAAGGAAATAAAGTTTTTCGTATGTGAACTCTTGCAGTCTAATTCTAGCGATAGTATTTGTTCTATCCCAAAGTCCTCTCATGTGCAGTAATTACTTTATGAGTGTGGAAGTTGTTTGATTTACAAGCCTCCTGATTTAGTTATTTTAGGCTATCCACGATGTCATCAATATTTTTGATTTTGTATTTTCTTGTCAGGCACAAACCATACCTCAAACCGTTCAGTTAGCTCAAATTTAGAAGGTAGGCATAGGAGACGGATATCAACAACTTGGCACTTGTTTTGATTTGAGTCATACTTATGTTTTAAAATGATTATGTATCATGATTCAATGACTGTTTCTGTGTATTATCAGAAATATTAGTAAGAGAGGCAAGAAAATGTGTAGTAATAAGGATGATTCATCACCAACCATTGAAAACTATTTTCGGTGATTTTCACTTTTTCCCCAACTAGCAGATGGCTTAATTCCTTCAGCCAGCTGCTGAGAAAAGAAATATTTGAATGTTAAGGAGCATAAAATTGTTTCCCCTTGTAGCACATACAACAAGAAAGTCTTGGTGCATATATATATATATATATATATATATATACACATATATATAGTATATCATATATACAGTGAGTATATATATATATATATATATATAGTAAATTATCAGGTAAAAGAAAATAAAACCTAATCAGCAAAGCCCAAGTCTGGACAAAATTCTTTGTAATTTTTTAGTGGTTGATCTATGAATTGCAATGTATATGTATGCATGTAACTTTCAACAATCTACTTAGAATCAATTTTTACCACCTCACATGAACTATAGAAACCATACATGTTTACATTAAGTTGCCTTTGCATAACATTTACATACACTGAAAACTCTTACCAGACAGCGTTACAGTGTTTGCTCTCATCATTCAAATGTATTTTAAGGAGCCTGAGGAAAAGAATAGTCTGTTATATTGACCTAAATGTTTACCATTTCTGTTTCTTTTTCTACAAAAATACATTTTATTTTATTTTTTTATTTGGCTGTGCCACGCAGCTAGGGGAATCTTAGTTCCCCGACCAGGGATCGAACCCAGGCCCCGACAGTGAAAGCACCGAGTCCTTTCACTGGACCACCAGGGAGTTACATTTTAAATAGATGTTAGAAGATAGGGAGAAGTTAATAGAGGTACCCCTCAAATAATCTGGAACAAATATTAAAAGCTTTTATCACTCAGGGTTTTTAGTTGCAAGCAACGGAAATCATCACCTATTTGTTTTAACAGAGAAGGGTTTATTAGGAGATACTGGGTAGCTTAAAGTTTCCCTAGAAGAGACAAATAAACAAGCTTGGAGATTATGCAGCCAAAAACAATGCCCCAGACTAGTCCTTTGGAGACATAGCTCTCATAGCTGCTTGGGTAAGGATACCATAGTTTATATCATCAGTGTCAGCACTGGTGGCCCTGGGATGCTGCTGCTAAAACAACCTGTTGCTGGCCCCTGGAGAATGGATGTAACTACTACTCTTTAGCTTACGTGCCTTCCTTGTGTTACTAACACCTTCCTTATACGCCTGTTTTGATTCAAAATCTGGGGTGGATGTGTCTAAGTCAGAGCTCAGAACATGTGTCCGAGGATGTCTTAGTTGCAACAGAATCTTGGAAAGAACGTATTTGGCATTTTCAGTTTCTATAATGAAAAGAAAGCTCTGAATCATAAGGTAGGAATATTCCCCAAACAGAGAAATGAAAGCTAAAAAAAAAAGACAAACTCCATTAGATTCAAGCTTTGAGTCACATATTTTACTACTTACAATGTATATGGTCTCAGTAGGATGAGTTTCACTGAGACAATGAGTGTCAAACATTTATTACAGAATCTTGCACAGAATAGGTAATTACATGTTATTATTACATACAGTCTAGTGGTATCCTAATTGTTGTTATTGAATGAGAAGTCATAGCAGCAGGAAATGAAGAGCTGTTTTGCAGGGATAATTATTCATTTGGTTTTGAACCTGTTGAGCTTGAGGTATTGGAAAATATAGAGGTCAAAATATATTGCAGGATGATGGTGGCTGTAGGGCTCAGAATCTTCAGAAAGCTGAAGACAAGAGATATTAAATTAATTCTCCACCCTGTGGTGGTAGATAAATACAGGGGAGAAGCTTCTGTGGAATTAAACCATTCACAACATTTTCCTTTTGTCTGAAAGGACCAGATCAACAACTAAGGAACCCCTTTACTTCCTTGATTAAGATTTAAATCCAATATAAAAGGGGAATGAAGATGATGCATATTTTATGCCTTGGCCTCTCTACTAGTTATTAATATTTTTTCATGCCCTGGGGATAAAGCAGAACCCATTATTCTAGAGGCATTTGCACAGAAGGAATAAAGCGCCCAAAGCTGTAATAGATTGGCTACGTACATTTATAGACTCTACTAAGTTTTCTTAGAGATTATCACAATTTATATATATATATCACATTTTGTATTATACCATATATTAAAATATATATTATAGTCATTACATTATATATTTATCTTAATATAGTAATATAATAATAAATAGAAATATCTTATAAATAATTATCAATATAAATTAATATTTAATATAAATTATGGTATAAATAAAAATATATATGTTTGCCTTAGATTTTTTTTTTTTTTTTTTCCGGCACGTGGGCCTCTCACTGCTGTGGCCTCTCCTGTTGCAGAGCACAGGCTCCGGACACATAGGCCCAGCAGCCATGGCTCACGGGCCCAGCCGTTCTGCGGCATGTGGGATTTTCCGGGACCAGGGCCCGAACCCGTGTCCCGAACCCGTGTCCCCTGCACCGGCAGGCGGATTCTCAACCACTGTGCCACCAGGGAAGCCCTGCCTTATGGCAGGTTATATATGGGCTTTCCTTTGGAGAGTGAAATAAAATTTTCTTTTCAAACCTATTATGTATAAAATGTGGTAATTTAAAAAGAAATATCAAGTAAACAATATTACAGACAGTTTAGAGATATAGCAAAAGTTTTAATGGAGATAAATATGAAATTTGGTAATGTATGAATATAGCAAAAAGCTGTCAAGACAGTGTTCATGTGACTGACATTTGGGAAAACTGAGCTATAAGGTAATGTCTAGGTCCTTTATTTTTAGTTCTTGGTTATTTCTCTAACCTCATTGTGGCAAAGCTACTCCCCACCTTTTTCCTTGGTAACAGAAACCCGTTTTTCCCTTGACCAAGTAGCCAAGCCCATTAGGGGAAGCTGAGTGAAGCTTGATTGGTCTAAACCAGTTGTAATAGGATGGTCTCACTCCTTTTGCTGAATGACTGGTTTTAGGCAGTAGCGTGTGACCCCATTCTGTGCAAAAGACACAAGGGTTAGTCTACTTGGGTGGTTCTTGTCAATTTAGAGAAATTTTCTTATTTTCCTTTGGGTAGATCTAGGAAGGGAAGAAATGCCAGAAACTGTGGCAGCCGTCTCGAGACCTGGAATTTCTAAGGCCCGAGAACCGTATCCTGAGGATGGTAATACAGAAAGACGATAAGAAGCAGGCTCTAAAGATAGTTTTGGAACTCCCAGTTAACCATTCCTGGAGCTGCCCGCCCTCCAGACTTCTTGTTCAGTGAAACAGTAAATTCCCTACCGTGTGTGCCCCTTATCTAGAGTGTTCTCGTACTTGCAGCTGAAAGCATCCCCGGTGATTCACTAATCTCCTGCCTCTTCTTGCTTCATGCTTCACCCTCCAGGAGATCATCGAGCTGTTATTCCTCTTGCTCTTCAGCATATTTCTGGCTTCCGAGCCTTTTCTCATGTGGCTTCCTCTGCCTGGAATGCCATCCTCCTTCCTCCTGTTGCACATGGCTAGGCTCTTTTTTTTTTTTTTTTTTTTTCTTGATGGCTAGGCTCTTCGGAAACAACTCAAGAGTCACCTTAAGAGCCTTTCGTGATGCATGTCAGGGCAGCCCTACTCTGAGTACCCCATACGCCCCATTGCCGTACCACACTGGCTGTGATTTTCTGTTGACGCGCCTGTTTTTCTCACTGGCTCTGCTCGTTGAGGATAGGAATGATGTTCTATTTTAACCTGGTGTCCCAAGATTCCCATTCTGTCCATGGGCAGAGCAGACTGTTAGAAATATTTAGCCAAAATATTTCTTCCGTGGGCAGTAGTGAATAGTCACTAAGACCTTGATATTTGGAGCCTGTGCTCCAGTTCTGAGTCCATTGTCTATGTGATGTTGAACCACAAGACTCAGTTCCCTTATTGGGAAAATGGATACAACAGTAGTATGTACCTCTCACGTATTTAAATGACGTAACGATGCACATAAATTGCCTGGTTGATAATAAATTCTGTCATCGTTCATAACTCTTTAGCTTTCCCCCAGGTGTTTACGTATGTGCTCAGAGATAGGATCAACAATTCCATACTTTTTAATCTTCTGCTTATCTTTGTATCTAGCTGCTGATGAAAGAATTCGAATCCCACAGCCCACTGACATTGTATTTTAGAACGTGAATCTCAACATGCCTGTTATATTTGAGAAATATGCCTTGTCTGGTATCTAGGATACAAATGCATATTAGTGTGTTTAAAGTAAAGAACAAATGTTTGTGATAGTGGATGCATAATTTAACCTTTTCACCATTTGATGTGAAGTCTAAATTAAGTTAAGAGCACAATATCAACATGAGGTAAAATTTTTGACCTTTAATGATGCTTTGGTATCTTGACATTCTTTAGTCATCCTGAAACCTTGTGCTAATTTTAAGTGACTCTCTTTAATATATGTTCACAAATGTGAACATGTACTTCACATACAGATGTTGGTTTCATGGGGTGAAAAAGTCACTCATAAGTCCTTTCCTGGGATGAGGTTGATGAGTAACTTCCTCGAAGGGGTGGGGTAAAGACATTGGATGGAGAAAATCCCTTTAAGAGCCCTGCCCTCTCATGCATAATTGAGGAGGGGACGGAAGGAGACAAAAGATTAATGTATTCCAAAAATGTAAATGCAAATATGTACAACCCAGAAATCAGTGGAAGTCACTTTTCTTAAGATAGAGAAAAGACCAGCTCCAACACACCACAGGACCCATTCTGTGTTCTGGGGAAAGAGTCTATGCTTGCAGCAATAGTTCTGTAAATGACGGGTCTTATGGCTCGTGTTCATATCTACACTTGACTTCCTTTCCTGCTGAAGGTTCCAGCAGGACCCTTTTTTTTTTTTTTTTAAGTTCCTATATCCGTCAGCAGTTTTTCAAGAAATAGATCCACTACTCCAACCAGTTTTTATAAGATATTTCCCAAACCTTGTTAATTATTTATTCCTCTCTCCTCTCTCTCTTTTTTTCTCTCTCTCTGTATATTTATGCATCTTTCTATCTATAATTTGTCAGTCATCATTTGTAATACAGTAGCTAGCATTGTTTTTGTAAAATTCAGAGAAGCATAAGGAAAGTTAATTTTCAAACCAGGGTATTTGTATTACTGATTTTTATGATGTTACATAATAACAATTTAAAAATACAAATCCAGGAATATATCTGTAAATTTATTCATTGTTTTATCTTGCATTTTTAATATTTGGTGATGTTATGGCTTTAGATTTTTTTGTTTATTAAAAAATGTACATCATCCCAATATTAAATTTTGTATCTTCTTCCTTTTGGTGAACAAGGGTAATAAACAAAATGAAAATGCCATTGCTTACTGAACTACAGATATAAATCTCAACTTCTATGAGATTCTGGAATTGGAGATCTATTTCAGAGATTATTTGCTCCAATAAAATTTTTCTGGAGATGCTGTATGTAAATTGCCCTTCACCACAGATTCAAAACATTCACTGCTCCAAGAGATAAACAGGCTGTTGTTTTTTTTTTTTTAAAAAGTATGGTCTCAGCTGCCAATAAGATTAACAAATGAATTTACAGTTATCAGAAAAATTACAAGACTTTGCATTCCCACACAGAATCTTGCCGTTTGTAGAATCTAGAGTCATTTTCAAATTAATTTAATAAAACCATCATCCCTTAGCCACACATTTTCTTGTATTTTAAAGTAGCAGTTGCCAAGCACTATACTTATTTATATTTATACATATGTTTACTGCCAAAGAAGTCTAGACATCTTGTCTAAAACCCTTTTTTTAAAAAAAATAGATCTTTATTGGAGTATAATTGCTTCACAGTACTGTGTTAGTTTCTGTTGCACAGCAGGGCGAATCAGCTATATGCATACACATGTCTCCATATCCCCTCCCTCTTGAGCCTCCCTATCCCACCCCTCTAGGTCATTGCAAAGCACCGAGCTGATCTCCCTGTGCTATGCTGCTGCTTCCCACCAGCCAGCTATTTTATATGTGTATATATGTCCATGCTACTCTCCCAGGTGGAGTTAAATTGTTACAATTCAGAGCCCGCAAAATGTTATCAGCATAGTAAGATCTCTGTGCAGCAAGGCTTCCTTTGACAATTCCTGTATTGACTTTATTCGTGCATTGTATAGTACGTGTTTCTGAATTCTATCTGTTATAATCTGTGATGACAGAATTTAGTTAGATATAGTGAGATATTTAATAGCTCTATTCACCTGAATTCAGTGGAGGTAGACCATGTTTGTATATGAGAAAGCTCAGTGTTGTAAGGGCTCTAATTCCCCCGAATTAATCTATTAATTGATGTTTTACTTGCAATCTCACTGAACAGGATTTTTCAGTGAACCTAAAACATGTAGTATAAAATGATTTGGAAGAATGAAAAAAAATGATCTAAAACCATTGGAGAAAGAATAGAAAAGAAGGAAGCATTTCTCTTACCTGGTATCAATACTTATTACAAGGTGTAGTAATTAAATGGTGAAACCTAATAGCTTAATGGTTAAACTTTCCAAAGTAGTTCTTTCGTCTGAGTCATGCCTCAGGGGCTGTAAGGAATAGAAAGAGATGTATGGGGATTAGAGAATGTGGATAGAGCAGGAAAGATTTAGAGGCAGTGGATAGTTGAGCTGTCTGTTACCTTTTCCCTTATTCTTGGCTTTAGTTCTTAGATGTATAAAAAGAACGAAGCTTGTCAATACCAAGGAGTGGTGTTGATACCAATTGTGACTTGGGAGGAGTAGGGGAATCTCCCTCTATTTCCTCCATTAGTTATGACTCTTGATTTTGAATCAGTAAAGATGTCCTTGGACAAATCCTTAGGCTGGTACTCCCTTTATCACTGTCTGTAGAAGATGAACCTTATTTGGCATCATAGATTTTTTTTTTTCCCCCCTAGAGGGAGCCCCGCCCCCAGGAGTCCTCCCGGAGCTAAAGCACCAGCTGTGCTCTTCTGTACCAACATCAGCAGCATCTCCAGCAGGTCTAGTATTTGAATTGGGCTGACAATTCTGATGATGATGGGTTGAGCAGGATGCAATCCAGCTTGTTCCTGCACAATTTTATTGGCTTTGCAAGTTTTAAAACTCACAAAAGATGTTTTGTCAGTAAAAGAAACCAACCTACAGGGAACAGATAATTATGTAATAAGGCATCACTTCCCATGATCTAATCACCATAACCTGTTTTAACTGTTACAGATTATAATATCAATAAAGCCTTGGTCATTTATTATGTTTTTCACATCTTCTCCTTTCAGTAAAGATGTTAGAAAAGGTCAGAGCTGCTGTCAGATCCCAGCCATAAAGAGCAGGATGGTGCTTTGGAAAATGGCTGTCCTTGGAGCGTTAAGGGCTATAAACTTTTTAAATTGAATTGTAAAAGTTTATCACTAATAAAGAAACTCTTTTAGGTGATTTTAATGCTATTTGGTCGTTTGAAATATTTCACAGATGGAAACAGATGGTAAGGTCATGAAATGGGTGAGTATTCAGCATCATAAAATGCAAACGCATTTTCTCCATGTTAAAGATCTAGCAGTGTGGTCACGATAACACTCTAGGTTATTATCTAGTTTCTATGGAGATCAGGAACTTTAACTTGGCTCTTGAAAATAGGGAGGGGGTTGAGAACAGCCAACAAATCTCCTTTTGGTAAAATAAATATATATTTATATTTATTATAAATATATATTATTCTCTCCTTCAAATGACCTTGACCGGTTTCTTTCTTGTGGTGAGTAAGGTACACTTCACCAGAGATAAGAGTGGACATTCATTATTAGCAAAAGGTAATTTTCATAAGAGGATCAATTCTAAGAAGACATGTTTAGATTGCAGATTCCTTGAGGGAAGATTCTTGGTCTTTCCTTTAGAGTCATTCATTCATTCATTCATTCATTATCCAACAAATAATTAGTGAATACCTACTATGTGCCAGGCATTTCTGTAGACACTTAGAATAGGGGAAAAAGTCTCTTTCTTTATGGAACTTAAATGCGAGTAGGATAAGCCAGGCAAAAACAATAAATAAAATAGATAAGTAAATCAGTATGTTATTTTAAGTAAAATCGTATATTTGAAAGTGAAAAGTGCAATAGGAAGAAGAAAAGCAGAGCAGGCTAGATGCAATCAAGGATGAGTGCTGAGGGTGAGGAGTGAGGTCCCCTAGGAATAATCGCTGTTATTTTAATATGCATCTTGTGGATCTTTATTTGACGACGCATACACATATATATGTTGGTATTTTATTTTTTATTTTTGTTTTTAGTTTTTATTATTATTATTTTTTGCGGTACGCGGGCCTCTCACTGTTGTGGCCTCTCCCATTGCGGAGCACAGGCTCCGGACGCGCAGGCTCAGTGGCCATGGCTCACGGGCCCAGCTGCTCCGCGGCATGTGGGATCTTCCCGGACCGGGGCAGGAACCCCCTGCATCGGCAGGCAGACTCTCAACCACTGCGCCACCAGGGAAGCCCCTGGTATTTTAAACAATGATGGATTCTTGATGAATACACAGCATTATCACTTCCTTTCACTTGTCATGAAAATTCTCCACGTCAACGACTGTTTTTCTAAAATGTAAAGAAATGAACATGGTAGTTAGGGTCTCCCGGAGAAGGCGGTATTTGATCAGTGACTTGAAGGGGATGGACAATAGACATTCATACCTGGATGAAGAGAATTCCGGGGAGAAGGAAGAGCCGGTGCAAGGACGTGGAGGTGGAGGTGGAGGTGGAGGTGGGCGTGTGCCTGGCGTGGTGGAGGGTCGGCAAGGAGGCCAGGATGGCTGTAGAGGTGTGAGCGAACCGGAGAGAAGGAGAGGGAAGCCGAGAGCCGATGGGCACGTGGTCCTGGATCACTGAGGACACGGAAAGCCATTGCCAGGGCTTCGGATTTTACTTTGAGGGAAGTAGGGTGCCTTGGAGGGTTTTAAATGGAGAAATACATGACATCACTTACGATTCAAAAGGAGCTCTCTCAAAAAGATACCTGCAAACTCCTGTTCATTGCAGCATTATTTACAATAGCTAAAACGTGGAAGCAACCTAAGTGTCCATGGATGGATGAATGGATAAAGGAGATGTGATATAAAGAAGGGAATCCTGATATTTGCAACAACGTGGATGGACTTTGAGGGTCTTATGCCAAGTGACATAAATCAGGCAGAGAAAGACTGGTACCGTATGATCTCATTTATATGTGGAATATAGAAAACCGAACGCATAGAAACAGAGAGCAGATTGGTGGTTGCCAGAGGCTGGGGCTTGGGGGTGGGGAATGGATGAAGGTGGTCAAAAGGTCAAACGGTACAAACTTCCATTCATAAGGTAGATAAGTTCTTCAGGTGTATAATGTACAGCATGGTGACTGTAGTTAGCAATATATTGTATATTTGTTAAGAGAGTAGCTCTTAAAAGTTCTCATCGAAAGGAAAAAAAGTAACTGAGTGAGGTAATGGATGTTAACTAAACTTGTGCCAATCATTTTCTAATATATACATACATCAAGTCATTATGCTGTACACCTCAAACTAATACACCGTTGTATGCCAATTATATTTTAATAAAACTTGAAAAAAAAAGGAATCCCCTGGAAGCTGTTTGAAAATATCAATACATTGTTAGTAGGTAAAGGCTGAAGCAGAAGACCGACTAGGAAGCTATTGCAGCAATCCTGGAGAAATGAGGGTGTTTGGACCAGGTTGGGTGCTGGAGATGATGAACGTAGAGCCAGCAGGATTTCGTGCGGATTATGTGTGGCCTCCTATAGAAAGGAGACAGCGATAGCTCCAGGGTTTTGACCTGAGCAATGGAAGGATGGAGCTACTGTTTCCTGAGATGAGGAAGTGGTTCCATTTCCATTTTGGACAAGATGAGTGTGAGATGTCTGTAGTCATCCAAGCAGAGATGCCAAGTAGGCAGCTGGATATTTGGCAGAGTCTAAAATTTGAGAGAGAGTTCTGGACTCTCACAGGAATTTGGAAGTTATTGATATATATAGTATTTAAATCTGAGTATCATATGATAGATGGTATTTAAAGCTGTGAGACTGGATGAGATCACTAATGGCGTGAGTGTAGATAAAGAAGACGTCTCAGAATTGACTCTGTGACTAGCTCAGTAAAGCTTGAGTTGTTGAACAAAATGAATGAGTCATGATAGTGATTAGTATACTTCTCCACAAAATAACTCAGATAAAGAGCACTAAATAATGTCATTTATGAAAGCAACAATATGGAGTTATTTATAACTTGAAGTGTGCCGCCTTCTGGGTCCAGGATGGAAGTGGAGACCAGATGAAGAAGGTCACAGTGAGAGGAGAGAGTAATCACGACTGTGCCATGTGTATTCACTCAATCATTGAGTCATTCATTTCAACAGTTACATTTTAATTGCCTAGTACGTGCCAGGCATTCGCTTCTGTTGGGTGTTTAGCGTGTTTTGTCACCCAGCATCAGTTTCTTCTTTCTGACCACCCCAGCTTCCCTGCAGGCATTCCCTCTCCCAGGCGTGTGCAGTCCTGCGGGGCCAGTGAACCTGGAAGCCCGGTCCTCATTGGTGCTGCCAGGAGACCAGGCCCGTGACCTAAGCTTGGCCAATTGGACTCTTCATACCAGGGTTTTGGCTTTTCAGCAAGGAAAGAAGAAATGGTTAACGCACATGGGCCAAGAGAGTATAATTCAAGTCACAAATGCAAGCTACACATGTAATTTAAAATTTTCTAATAGTTACTAAAAATAAGTTAAAAGAAACAGGTTAAATGATTTTAGTTATATATTTTATTTGACCCATTATATCCCAAATATCATCATTTCAACATGTAATTATTATGAAAATTATTCACAAAGTGTTTTATTTTTCTGGCGCTAATTCTTTGAAATCTGGTGTGTATGGTACACTTACAGCACAGCTGTTTTCAGACAAGCCACATTTCAACGCGCAGTTGCCACGTGTGGCAGCGTTATTGTGTTATGTTGAAAAGTGCATGGCTGAGTTAATTCATTTCTGCAGCAGCTCCCGGATCAAACGGTACCTTCTACGAGCGTCATAACAGCAGGTTCTGCTTCCTGATCCTTCAGAGCTTCCTCAGTTGTTGCAAAGTCCTCTACAAGGAATCCAGCCTCCTGAGAGGAGTGAGTCAGTGAGTCTTTTGCTCAGGTAGCTAGAGTGATCTCCCATTACTTGCGTTCTAAAGGATCGTCACTGCTCCATTCCTTTTCCAACAGAAAAAATAAGAGGGATTGCGCTGGATCAAGACCTTTTCATCGTTCTAACCTCAAGGGTGGAGTCAAAAAGTAGACTAAACCTTCAAAAAGAATAGCATGGGTCTGCATGTGCTCAGATGAAAAAAATCTCCAAAATAGAGCTTTGAGTGAAAAAACAGGTGTATAAAATGTGTATAGTATGGTCTTATTTGTATATTTTTTCAAAATTACATACGTATGTATGTTTGTAGGCACGTATATACAACTTATAAATGGAAAGGAAAAAACCTGCTGAATAGTGGCGACCTTTAGAGGACATGAGTAGGCAATTGGGCAACAGGAGTGTTATGGGCTGAATTGTGTCCCTTCCCCAAATTCACACGTTGAAGCCCTAATTCCCCTCCACCTCCCACACCTCAGAATGCAGCTATGTTTGGAGACGGGACGGGGGTCTTTGCAGAGGTAATTAAACTAAAATGAGGTCATTCAAGTGGACCCTAATCCAGTATGACTGGTGTTCTTGTAAGAAGAGGAAATTTGGACAAAGAAACATACAAAGAGGACGATGTGAAGGCAAGAAGAGGACCGGCTGTCTGCAAGCCAAGGAGAGAGGCCTGAAACAGATCCTTCTCTCACGGCCCTCAGAAGAAATCAACCTGAATCTCAGACTTCTGGTTTCTCCAGAGCTGTGAGAAAATAAATGCCTGTTGTTTAAGCCACCGAGTCTGTGATACTTCGTCGTGGCAACCCTAGCAAAATACAAGGAGTAATTGAATGGAGAGGCAGGCTTTTACCTGTCATCGTTAAAGGTTTCTCTTCTCATTTTTTTTTTTTCTATTATGTGTACTTCTATTTAAAGAGCAAAAAGTGAAAATGTTAAAAATGAGGGCTCAGCGGCCTCCCTTACCTTCATTTATCCCTCTTCTTTCTTTCAACACATTCCCTCCCTGGAATTTTGTCACATGTGAAGGGATCTGAAAGGGATAAGAGAGACCCTGATAGCTGCCGAGCTAGTTAGATAGAACGAACTCATGACCCAATTCCTCCTTGTTCGATCTGAATGTTGATTTACTGACCTTGTTTAATTGTGGGAAGGCTATGATGTTTATTAGAATGACTGTGGAGTCATCTTTGTTTTATTTCAGTCTCTGTTCTTTTGTCCAGTTCATTATTACACTGTTAGGAAGTTCCTGATCTGGAACTACGGACGTTATGGCTCTTTGGTTGCAAGCAACAGAAAGCGTATCTTATAGTTGTAAGAAGAAAAATAATTCATCCAAAGAAAATAAGGAATCTAACAGGTTCCAAGGGAAAGTTGTAGAATCAGGTTTTGAAAAGGACCAGGAGTTAAGAAAGTTTATGGGGCTAGGGGAATCGTGGTCAGAATTGGTGAGCTGTTTCTTTAGGATGCCATCAGTGAAGTTCATCAGCCCACATTTGCTCTTCTTTTTTTTTTTTTCGGAATCATTTCCTTCGAGCTTCTATGCTCAAAGGAAAAAGTATCTAATAAGCTTATGTTGGGTCACAGAGCCATCCTTATTCAGGGAAGGCAGGATATTGCTGTTTCTCTCACACCCTCTGCAGCAGAGAAGAGGTGCTCACTGCAAAGCAGACTCAATATGCTTTTGCCAGAAGGGCATCCTAAGTAGCAAAAACAGCATGAGATTTCTCTTGGATGATAATTGATTTGTTTGGTCGACAATGTAAAAATTATTTGACCACTGGCGGTGTTCTCTAGGAAGATCTTTCATATATTATAATCTCCCAAGGCGCAGATGTATAGTTCTCTTGTATGGCATCCAAGATGATAAGTGATTAATAGGTGCCTGGAGTCGTAATGCAAAATAAATTTCATTCCATTTTGCCTGGAAAGCTTTCTTTTCACTTGTATGGGTCCCTTCTCTAGGTTTCGCTTCTTACTGTAAAACTGGTTTCCTTTCTCAATGCAGTGTTCGCTGTGTTGGCCAAGTCTTACTTTATTCCTCAGGCAGTTGAAAAACCTATCTAACACCCTCATCAGTGGGGAAAAAAAAGGTAGACTTTTATGAGAGTCTTTTCGTTTCATCGATGTATTTACAGACCCAGTTAGTATAATATAGTTATAATGCAAATTTTAGAAACAAATTTCTTAAAGTTTAGAATTAAGTTGTTCAAAGGTGATTTTATTAACTCCAGTGGTATATTACATTGATGAGGGGTGGTTATGGAATTGCTATTTTGTTTTTACCTAATGAAAATAGAAAATTAAAGTGTTGAAGGTTGGGTCTGTATTGTAATCACATTGCTCAAAAGCGACTTGGGTTGAGATTTTATAATGCCATAGAAAGAATATGAGTTACCAGAATCCTGCAGACCTGTGTATCCTCGTAAAATCTGTTGTCATTCCAGGTGTGAAAGATGTATCCAGTGGGAACTGCTGTGTGCAGACCTCCTGGCTGAGAGTGTGTCAAACATTCAAGAAACGTAAGTTCCCTTCCATTCCTGCCTTCTTTTTGAATGACTATGCCAGGCAGGGGAGACAGAGGCAGGATCGCTGTGAGCAAGGACTTAAACTGAGACTTGAATTCAAATCTGGAATCTGCCACATGCTAGCTGTGTGGCTGCAGGCAGGTGACTTAATTTCTCAGAGCCTTGGTTTCTTCATCTAGAAAACAGGACAAAAATTAACGATTTCTTACTGTGATTGTTAGGCTCCGTTGAGGTACTTGATGTGCGTATTCCCTGCACGTAGAGAGTACGCAATGAACTGTAACTACTACTATTATTATTATTATTTTTGTGTGTGTGTGGTACGCGGGCCTCGCACTGCTGTGGCCTCTCCCGTTGCGGAGCGCAGGCTCCGGACGCGCAGGCTCAGTGGCCATGGCTCACGGGCCCAGCCGCTCCGCGGCACGTGGGATCTTCCTGGACCGGGGCACGAACCCACGTCCCCCGCATCGGCAGGCGGACTCTCAACCACTGCGCCGCCAGGGAAGCCCTGTAACTACTATTACTGACAACTAACATATTTACATGACTGACTCATTTCTACTCATGACAGTAAATCTCTATAATACATTTAAAGCAGCTTAATGATGTGTTTGTTTCATCTGTCTAGAGGATTTGGTTCATATGAATACAATAGTTGTGATCTGAAACCACAACAAATCATATAACCCACAGTTTCCTAAAATGTTTCTAGAGTATACCCCTGCCATAAGATGTAATAAAATGAGTCATCAGGAAAATGTTTTGTGTTCAAACAGGATTGGGAAATTTTTGATTAACAACATTCAAAGTACTGTCTTTACTGCAGGAATTTTCAGAGCCTTTAACATGCAAGCATTCATTGTGACTTCCCAGAGGAAAATCATATAGGCAGAGTTTTCTAACTTTTTTGACCAGTGGACACATTATCATGGGGTCAGGGCTATTCAGAAAACACTGCAAAGTGATGACATAGCTCTTTTACCATGCACTTGTCAAGCGGCACAGGACGTGATCACAGCAGACAATGCAACTTGCCCAGAGCAGCCATGGTGAACTGTGAATTTAATCTGGTTGCTCTTGAAAGCTGGACTTTTATTTTTTTCCCCCCAAATTGAATTGCAGTCTGTGAGGGAGAAACAAATTGCCTCCCCACTGTTCACACTTATGCTCCATCTGTAAATGTTAGGAAATACCATAAAAAGAAATTTTAATTCCTGTAGCAATAAATATGCAAATACACATTTTCTCCAAATATGGCTGGGGCATCGTTTCCCCTCTTCACCACCTCAGAGGCCCTAAACAGGTTTGAATCTGTTGACAAAGCTTTTTCCAGCCAGCTAGCTGACTTTTTCTTTTGTGTGCTAGCAATCTGTTAACCATATTCCCAGGGAATTTGGAGGGAGAGCAAGTGTGCTCTCTTCTCCTCCCTCTCCTCCCTCTCCCCTCCCCTCACCCCCCCTCCTCCTTCTTTCTTTTGCCTCTCTGTCTCTTTGTCTCGTGTCTCTCTCTGATTCTTTCTCTTCCCCCTCCCATACTCCTTCCCTCCCTCCCTCCCTCCTTCCTTCTCTGCTCCCTCTCTCTCTCCTTTTCCCTATTTCTTATTTCTTGGAAGTCTTGCCACTGGATGGACACATTGAAACTCATTTAATTACCCACATGCCAAGCACAGAACTGAGTCAGTCTCATTCTATGCCATTGACATTTGTAACCCACAGTTTAACCCTTTGTTCCCAGCCTACTACTGACCTCACAGGAGTTTTGCCTGAAGAAGATTGAAGTCCTGTTTTTTTATGTATGAAGTGTTCTGGTTTTCTCCAGACTTCTGTGTCCAAGTGAATCTCAGGCAAAAAACGTTCTATACATCCACCAGCATTTAGAAGTGCAGTGATGTTTCCATCCAAAGCTGAAGTTGGAGATAGAACAGGAAAAAAAAAACTCCTGGGGAAGAGAGTCAAACCGATTGCTCAAAGCTTGCACTTCAGGTCCAAGAGGACCGTGTTCTAAGGTTTGCATGATGTGACTTGGGCAAGATTTTCTTTATTGTCTTGTACACTCATTATATTACGTGATAATATGCACATTTTCAGAATCCTAATGGTGATGGATATTATGGTAAGATATAGTCTTATCTTTGCACTTACGGGAATAATTTGAGCTTCAGAAAATTGAGACAGAGTTGGAGTGCAATGTAGACAAGGTAGATGACGGAAAAAAGCAAATCTGAATAACGGTGTTAAATCTTCTCTGTATTGCCTACCTGTGCACTTCCAGTGCCTAGGAGAATGGTTGACACATAGTAAGGGCTCAGTAACTGTGTGTTTAAGGATCAAATAGATATGTTCAAAGAGGTTGCTTCAGCTCTGAACACTTGACCCGTGTATTTATGTATGGAGTTGCGTGTCATGGCTATGTTACGCCATGACTCAGTAGTATAGAGTGATAGTTAACAATGGCCTTGGAGTCAGAGAGCCTTGAGAGGTAAGCCCAGGGTCGGCTCTGTCTCATCTGTCCAAGCTACTGAGTTCATCTAAGCCTGACTCTCCTCATCTCCACAGTGCAGACAGTGAGAGCTACAAAAGATTTCATGCAATGATCGATGAAGACAGTGTATGTGAAATACCTTTGCATAGTACCTGGCATGTAGTAAGCGTTCAATAAATATTAATATTATGACTATAAACTGTGTATCAAATGGGTTCAAATCGGATCACTCCCAGGTAGAGTAGTATGTAGCAGGATGCTCTGCAGTGTAAATTTTGTATAAAAATTGTAAGTACAGTCACTGAGTGCAAAATGAAAATGTGGCTCCATATTACGTTGTCAGTAAATCGCTGCCTGCCACCCTCACGCCCACCGGCATGGCGATAGTTTGTAGCGTATCTCACAGAATGCCTTATAAATAATTATTTCAAGGTGTTGCTTTGGGTCAATGGTTCTTTTTTTTTTTTTTTTTTTTTTTTTTTTTTTTTTTTGCGGTATGCGGGCCTCTCACCGCTGTGGCCTCTCCCGTTGCGAAGCACAGGCTCCGGACGCGCAGGCGCAGCGGCCATGGCTCACGGGCTTAGTTGCTCCGCGGCACGTGGGATCTTCCCGGACCGGGGCACGAACCCGTGTCCCCTGCATCGGCAGGCGGATTCTCAACCACTGCGCCACCAGGGAAGCCCTGGGTCAATGGTTCTTAACCAGGGAAAGTTGTGTCCCCTGCCCCCCCCCCCCGCCCACCAGGAACACTCAACAATTATTTGGAGTCATCTCTGCTTGTCACAGCTGTGGCTTTGGGGGTGGCCGGGTGCGCTACTGGCTTTTAGGGGGTAAAGGTCAAGGATGCTGCTGAACATCGTACAGTGCACAGGACGGCTCACAAGGAAAAATAGTCCCTAGAGCCGAAATGGAGAAAGCCCGGGCAGAGTTAACCATTCTCGATGACAAGGGATCTATAAAATTATTGTCAGAGTCTGAGGAAGGGTTAAGTCACGTGGCCAGTTTGGCAGTGAGAACTGGGTAACAGGATCATTTCGGGGAGCCCTACACCTGTTACTCTTCCCGGAACGCGTTTGCCAGGCTGCGGGATCGTGTCAGAGAATTGGCAGTCTGGTGAAAATGCTTCGAGCGAATACCCTGCTTTGGAATGTTTTCAATGAGTCATTTTCCAAAATTTCCAGTGCACTGATTGGTGACAGAGATCCTAATTAGCCTTCTTTTTATTTCACTAAAAATAAGAAGAGCTCATTGCAGTTATGCAGAACTTTTTCATTAGATGGTAAAACAACCCCGTGAGGTAGGCAGAGAAAATTAATTCTGGATGGTAATAATAATAATAATAGTAGTTATTATTTATTAAGTATAGGCACTGTTATACAGACTGAGCAAAATGAGGAACTTAGGGTCTGGAGTTGCAACACCTCCTGGCTGTGTCGAGTCTAGGCAGTGTATTCTTCTTTGTGCGTTTTACGCTTTATTTAAAATGGGAACAGTCACAGTATCTGCTAAGGGGATTGTTGTGAGAATACAAAAGGATAAATCCTCCAAAACACTCGGCACAGTGCCCAACAAACATGCGTCCAGTAAACGAGAGCTAATTATAATTGGAATAATCCTTCCAAAAACTGTGTGGAAGGGGAGATATTTAAAGATGAGAACATTTAGAAATGAGAAAACACTGTCAGAAAGAACTGAACTAAATTCTCACAAGTACTGGGTAGCCAAATTGGGTTGAATTCCAAAGCCCACTTGGTAACCTAGTCCTAGAAGAGTGTCTGACATATATTAGGACACAACACATGCCTGCTGCATCGAGAAAGCTCTCCTAGACTGTTTCTTCCGTAATCCGCGTTTTCAGCTGATTTGGCCCTTTCATTGCATTTTCCCCTCTTTGCTGACGTCACAAGAATGGGTTCTCAGGTCACCAGTGCGTGCATTCGATTATTCAAATAACATAAACTGCACATATCACATTGGGAAAATTGCCCAGGCAAAAACAGTAAAAAGTGTATCGATGTTTTCACCAAGAACTAATTCTCAGAGAAGACAGGTCGTCATGAGAAACACATCTGCTCTGTTCACGTTGCCGGGATGTTATTATTGTAGCTTTCTTCAGGTATTCACTAGAAAAGGCCTCGAGAGAGAAACAAGTCTATAGGCTGCCTAGCAAAATTAGAGAAAGAGCATAGTGTGTGCATGTGTGTCCCCTGTGGGTATGTGTATGTGAGTGTGTGTATCTGTGTCACAGACTGGAAGCACCTATCACTGTGCAATTACACTGTCAGATGCAATGGCATTTGGCAAGTTTGACCCTGGAATTGCCTTCGAGTTGAACTCCTCCCCATGATATTTAATTGTGTGGCTCTGGAGTCAACACCGAGTCTAGTTTGAAATGGATGGTGTGATGGGTGGGGTGCTTTTTCCTGGCTTGACAGGACTGGCATGTAAACAGTAGCTGAAGAGCATGGCCTTCCCCGCAGCCGTGAGGACTTTCTGGTGGAACCTCCCCGGACGCTTAAGGGTCAGCGATCACAGCGCCACTGGGCCGGGACAGCACTGGACTCAGGACCATGCAGATCTTGGTTTCCTTCATTGCTACCCTTTTTTACCATTTGGTTTTTCTGGTTTATTTTTTGGCCCGGTCATCTGATGATGAGTGAATCCAGGTACGCCAAACACCAGAAATGACTCTAGTTGTTAACCTCGTCATGTCCACACCTTGACAAGAACTCTGCTGCATCATCTGATAGGACTGCCTGATGCAGGGGACAGCGTGGGGCCCACCTCAGTGAGCTTTCTTGACATTTCCTAAGACCAAAGATATTTCCCCTGTTCATTCTGTTTTTAAACACTTTACATCTCTCTGATATTGATTCCTTGGAGACTTCATATTCTATAAACATATATCTGTCTGCCCTTTGAAGGAGTAGTTCCTTTTCTTTTTTTTTTTTGGCCACACCGCATGGCTTGCGGGATCTTAGTTCGCTGACCAGGGATCAAACCCGTGCCCCCTGCAGTGGAAATATGGAGCCCCTAACCACTGGAGCACCAGGGAAGTCCCCTAGTAGTTCCTTTCCTAAGAATCTATTCTACAGACTTTTCTTCCCCCAATATAGTAGGGTAAACCATAAGGACATCCACTTCATTATTTGTAACTCATCTGTTCATTCCATACGTATTTTTTGAGTATTTGCTACGTTCAAGGCTTCCGGGATCAGCTCTAAACACATATTTAAATTTGTTTTTTTTTCCTCATAGACCTTATGTTCCTGTTGGGAAAGATGATAAGCAAAACACATAATTAAAATAGATAATAAATTATGAGAAGGGAATGGGAGATTTGCAGGGGGTGTATGTGTAATTTCAAATGTGGTTGCAGGAAAGGCCTTCCTGAGGATTGAGATTTGAGTGAAGACCAGAAGGAGGTGAGGAAGGGGCTCAGGTGGACATCTCGGGGCAGAGTGATCGAGGCAGAGGAGACAGCAAGTGCAAAGTCCCTGAGGTAGGACAGTGCCTGGCATGTTCAGGGAACAGCAGAGAGGCCTGGGTGGCTGGAACAGAGGTGAGTGAGGTCAGAGAAGTGACAGGTGTGGCAGCGGGGACTGGTTGGCCATTGGGATGACCTTGGCCTTTACTTGAGTGACATAGGAGAGAAGGGGATGGTTCTGAGTGGAGGAGTGACATGATCTGCCTGTGTTTTATTTTTATTTATTTATTTTTTAAAATTAATTTTTATTGGAGTGTAGTTGCCTTATAATATTGTGTTAGCTTCTACTGCACAGCAAAATGAATCAGCCATACATGTACATATATCCCCTCCCTTTTGGATTTCCCTCCCATTTAGAACAACATACTGCATGAAATAGAATTCCCTGCACTATACAGTATGTTCCCCTCAGTTGTCTATTTTATACATAGTATCAATAGTGTATATGTGTCAATCCCAATCTCCCAATTCCTCCCACCCCACCCCTTTCCCCCTTGGTATCCATACATTTGTTCACTACCTTTGTGTCTCTATTTCTGCTTTGCATATAAGGTCATCTATACCATTTTTCTAGATTCCACATATATGCGTTAATATACGGTATTTGGTTTTCTCTTTCTGGCTTACTTCACTCTGTATGACACTCTCTAGGTCCATCCACGTCTCTACAAATGATCCAGTTTTGTTCCTTTTTATGGCTGAGTAATATTCCATTGTATATATGTACCACATCTTTATCCATTCCTCTGCTGATGGACATTTAGGTTGCTTCCATATTCTGGCTATTGTAAATAGTGCAGCTATGAACATTGGGGTGCATGTCTGACTTGTGTTTTAATCAGATCACTCTGGCTGCTGAGTGGGGACTAGACTGCTGGGAGGCAAGGGCCACAGCTGAGCGACCAGTGAGGGGCCATTGTAAACATCCAGCAGAGACAGAATGGCAGCTTAGACCAGGATAGAAGAAGTGGAGGTGGAGAGAAATGGCCAGAAGTGGATATACCTGCAGGTAGAGACAACAGGATTTATAAAGTACCTATATGTCTATCAGGAGAGTAATTTTTTAAAAATTACAGTATACCCATTCAATAAAATAATGAGATTAGAGCTGTAAGAATATTTCTGTGTTTTATAGTTGTATGAAAACATCAAGATGAACAGCAATAGGATAGTATATTTCCTGGGTTGTAAAAGTGAATATATGTACACAAATATGCTATTTCCGTTTTTTAAAAAATCTGAATGCAGCAAATGGTAACAGTGGTTTCCTCTGAGTTGGGTAGTTGAAACTGGGTTGCGAACTTTTACCTTCATTAATTTTTGCAGGGTTTTTTGTTTTTGTTTTTTTGTAAGCAGCATTCATTGCCTTTCATTGTTTTTTTTTAATAAAAGGAAAAGGGGAATATATTCATCCTCTAAAAGCTTATAAAGACATTTTTATAAAGACCTTAACAAACCCCGTGCCCCATAAAGCAGGCATATATTTTCAGAAGGGTCATTACCAAGGTTTGGTTCAACATTTGGTTTACTGTTGCCAATTGTAAAATGTTTGGGGGGAACGTAATCTTTTATCTCTGTATCTGATCCAAGATTTTCCTCTTCTCTGAGGCTACTGAGAACAAAATTGGGCGTTGTTGATTTGTAATCAGAGTCTAGTCCTTCAAGGAGCAAGTCCTCATAACTTCACCTGATGGCAGTCAGAATGGAGATGGAAGACTGAAATACTTTCAGGAACTTGGCACTGCTCTTCAATTCAGAAATTGCTCTTCCAGTGTATATTGGAGACCATGTGAAATGAAACTGCAGTTTTTCAGGTGTATTTAAGTCTTCACACTTACACGTTCCATCTTCCAAGGATTTATGGAGGTCCCCATAACAGCACTACCAATAGATTAAGGAAATGTAACTAAGAATAGATGGTGGTGTCGAAGCCTAAATAACCTCACCTAATCTGATCAAATCTGTAAAATCTTGCCCCCATGAAGAAGATAGGCCTTTGCTTATAGAGAGAGTTTTATAATTTTAGGAAACTCTGTAACATCCAACTGCAAATCTGGGCTCTATATTTGGCTTTTTCTGAATGTGAAATTGACACAAATAGCTACAATCCCTACTATATGTAGTTCTTAAATAGTCAAAGATAATCCGTACAATGGAGGCTCTCATATTTTTCAGGAGTAGCAACAGAAACCATATAATTATTTGCTAACTTTGAGTCCACTCTTACCGAATCATTCTTAAAAATATATGAAATCAGATGTTCTAGAGGCTGTCACAAAATGCCACCAGTCTAAATTTTCTTTTGCTTAAGGGCACTAGTGACAGGGCACGGTGCAACATATGGGTTCCTTTGAGTTTGAAGTCTGCTGTCAGCAAGGATAGGGCTGCCCGTGGATTTGCTGCATCAGACTGGAAACAACTGAATTACAAAGAACATCGTTCTCCGATCGCACCTTCCTTTGAAATGGTGGCTGTTCACGTGAGTCAGTGCCAAGGAAACATTAATTGCATTGGTGTCCCCAGTGTGAGTGGTACCAGGACACAAAAGAGTCTAGATCAGTGGTTCTCAATCTAGTACGATTGTCCCCACCTGGGAACACATGGCAATGTGTGGGGACATTTTCGTTTGTCACAATTCGGGGAGGGTGTGTTACTGGAGTCTAATCGCTAGAGAGCATGGGCGCTGCGGACCATCCTACAACGCACAGGACAGACACCCCCACAACAAAGAGGGACATCCTTCCCCAAATGTCTGTAGTGCTGACGTTGAGCAACTTTGGCTTAGAGTGAACTTGGGCAGCTTCTTAATCTTTTCGATCCTTAATTTATCATGTGTACCTGAGATGCCAATAATAATACCTACTCATATAGCTAACTCAAGGTCAAATAAAATAACGTATGGTGTATCTGTCAGCTTGGGCTGCCATAATAAAAATACCATAGACCTGGTGGCTTAAACAACATTTCTGGGGGCCGGAAGTCTAAGAGCAGAGTGCTGACGTGGTCAGATTTTGGTCGAGGCTTTCTTCTTGAGTTGTAGACGCCCAGCTTCCCTCTGTGTGTTCACATAGCCTTTCCTAGGTGTGTGTACATGGCTGGGGGGTGGCGGGTGGGGAGAGAGAAGACAAGTTCTCTGGTGTCTCTTCTTATGAGGGCACTAATTCCATCATGAGGGCCCCATTCCCATGACCTCATCTAACTCTAATTACCTCCCAAAGTCCAAACACCATCACACTAGGGATTAAGGCTTTTCTGTGTTCTGAACATTTGTGTCCTTACACGGGTTCGAGCCCTGGTCCAGGAAGATCCCACATGCCGCGGAGCAGCTAAGCCGTGTGCCACAACTACAGAGCTAGTGCTCTAGAGCCCGCGAGCCGCAACTACTGAGCCCATGAGCCACAACTACTGAAGCCCGTGCACCTAGAGCCCGTGCTCCACAACAGGAGAAGGCGCCCCAACGAGAAGCAAGCACACCACGACAAAGAGTAGCCCCCACTCGCTGCAACTAGAGAACGCCTGTGTGCAGCAACAAAGACCCAAAGCAGCCAAAAGTAAATAATGATAAATAAAATAAATATTTTTAAAAATCTAAAAAATAAAATCCATATGTTGAAATCCTAACCCCCAAAGGTGACGGTATTAGTAGGTGGGGCGTTTCAGAAGTGATTAGGTCCTGAGGGTGGAGCCCTCATGAATGGGATTAGTGCTCTTATAAAAGAGACCCCACAGAGCTTCCCAGCCCCTTCCACCAGGTGAAGGTGCCAGCTGTGAACCAGCAAGAGGGCCTCACCAGAGAATGGACCATGATGGTGCCTTAATCTTGGACTTCAGCCTCTAGAACTGTGAGCAGTAAATTTCTATTGCTTATATGCCACTCAATCTGTGGCTTCTTTTTTTTTCCCCCGGTGCGCGGGCCTCTCACTGTCTTGGCCTCTCCCGTTGCGGAGCACAGGCTCCGGACGCGCAGGCTCAGCGGCCATGGCTCACGGGCCCAGCGGCTCCGCTGCATGTGGGATCTTCCCGGACCGGGGCACCAACCCGCGTCCCCTGCATCGGCAGGCAGACTCTCAACCACTGCGCCACCAGGGAAGCCCTAAACTGGGGGTTTTGATATTTGTTAATCCAGGGATTTTTTTGTCTCGTAAATGGGACTCTACTTGCCCGCTCCTCCCCACAACCCCGCAAAAGCCAAGACCCAGTATTTGTTATGGCAACCAAATAATGTCACGTGGATGGAACCAAAAAATTTCTCATTTGCACTCTTCCTCAGTTTGGCGTCATTCCTTCCTCCTTATCCATCAATGACTTTACATTCCTCTGTCAGTTTAGTAAGAAGGATTTTGGTCAGGCAGTATTTATGAAAGCCTGCAACAGCTAAGGAATCAGAACCTAACCCAGGAGGAGTTTTCACTGAAAATCACTTGCTCCAAAGCAGGTTAACTGCTCCTGGCAGGGAAAGTTGTAGCCCCAAACCATTTCCAACCTGATTATCTCAAACTAACAAATCAATTTGTTTTAGTTCTTGGAAAAACAAAATACTTATTTGACAAAAGAAGCTTAAGAATTTATATATATATGTAAATTATATATATAATGTATTATATATAATATATATAATATACAATGTATATATAAACATCGAAAGGGCTGTTATGCTTTCTGCATGTTTTAAATAGGTAATATATGTGCGTATATATACATATGATGTATACATTACATATGCATTATATGCATTAAGTTCTTTTTTATTGGAGTATAGTTGCTTTACATTATAGGCATTAAGTTCTTTGTCCAGTATTTTTAGTCCATGCAGTTCTCCTATTCAAAACCCTTCATGGCATCTTATCTCTTTGAGAATCAAATCCAAAGTCCCCACCATGGCCTGTAAGGCCAGAAAAGAGATTTTTTTTTAACGTCTTTATTGGAGTATAATTGCTTTACAATGGTGTGTTAGTTTCTGCTTTATAACGAAGTAAATCAGTTGTACATATACATATACCCCCATATCTCCTCCCTCTTGCATCTCCCTCCCTCCCACCCTCCCTATCCCACCCCTCTAGGTGGACACAAACCACCTAACTGATCTCCCTGTGCTATGCCGCTGCTTCCCACTAGCTATCTATTTACATTTGGTAGTGTATATATGTCCATGCCACTCTCTCACTTCGTCCCAGCTTACCCTTCCCCTTCCCCATGTCCTCAGGTCCATTCTCTAGTAGGTCTGTGTCTTTATTCTCGTCTTGCCCCTAGGTTCTTCATGACCTATTTTTTTTTTAGATTCCATATATATATATATATATATATATATATATATATATATATATATATATGTTAGCATATGGTATTTGTTTCAGAAAAGAGATTTTCCTCCTCATCGCTCAGATCCAGTGTTCTACTCCAGCCGCTATTTGCCCTACTTCAGCCACAGTGGCTTTCTTTTCCTTTTCCTTGAACTCAACAAGCTTGTTCTTGACTTAGAATTTGCACTAGTTGGTTTCTCTGCCTGGAGCGCTCTCCCTCCTGATCTTTCTGTGGCTGTGGCTCTTTTCTTTTTTTTAAATCCAGCTCTCGGGAATTCTCTGGCAGTCCAGTGGTTAGGACGCCATATTTCCGTTGCAGGGGTCACAGGTTCAGTCCTTGGTTGGAGAACTAAGATCCCACAAGCTGTGGCTTGGCCAAAAAAAAAAAAAAAAAAGAAAAATCCAGCTCTCACCTGAAATACTACCCCCTAGAGAGATCTTCACTGGTCTCTCTAAGCGAGCTACCCTGGCCCTCTCTAGCTTAGGGGTCCTCACACCTGAGCACGTCACCATCACCTGAAGAGCTTTTTAGAAACTTCCCTCTGCCCAGAGTTTCAGATTCAGGTGGTGTGGGGTGAGGCCCAAGGAGGAGCGTGTCTAAGAAGTTCCTTGCTGCTTCTGCAGCTGATCTGGAGTGCTCTCTTTGAGAACCACTGCTCTACCACGTTGTCTGATTTTAATTCCCTGCATGACATATCACTATCTGATATTTTTCTCTTTATTTAAGTATATATCTGTTGTTTGTCATCCCCACCAAAATGTAGGCTCTGTGCGTTAATTACTCTGTCCCCAGAACCTAGAATGATGCCTAACATATAATGGGCACTCCCTAAATACCTCCCTAAAATACCTGACTCATTCATTCAGCAAACATTTTGCTACCCATTCTATGCCAGGTGCTGGTGAGGAGCCAGGGGGACTCAGATTAATAAGCATGGTCCTTTCTCTGAAGAACTCATAAACCGTTGAGGAATACCACCCCACAACAAACGCACAATCTCTAATATAACGTGATAATTGCTGTAACAAACCCACTGTCGTCTGACAGCACAAACGATCCTGGTTTCAGGATGGTTTTCCATCATTTGGGTGGAAATGAATGAGATTCATAACCTTTTAAAATTGTGTGCGCCTCTGGACACAAACATGGCCATGATAACTGAGAAATGCTAAAATGTAACTTGATTGGCAGTCTCTCAACAGAGCTTCTTTAAAATGACTTCGGATAGAAGAACAGATGAAAATTTTTTTCTTGTCTGCATTTAGGAAGCCTGGCAGAAATGAGTGTTTCAGTCTTAGCAATGGATTTTTCCAAATTAATTATAAAACAAAACGAAACTCCAGTTAAAAGAAAAAGAAGGGCTTCCCTGGTGGCGCAGTGGTTGAGAGTCTGCCTGCCGATGCAGGGGACGCGGGTTCGTGCCCCGGTCCGGGAAGATCCCACGTGCCGCGGAGCGGCTGGGCCCGTGAGCCGTGGCCGCTGGGCCTGTGCGTCCGGAGCCTGTGCTCCGCAACGGGAGAGGCCACAGCAGTGAGAGGCCCGCGTACCGGAAAAAAAAAAAAGAGAAAGAAAAAGAAATTTGGAGTCTTAACGTGACCAAGTAAACAGATTTTTAGACATAATAAAGTGAGAACATCTAGTTGGTAAACTTTCATCAATTTCAAGGGAAATACAAAAACTGAGTCAAATAATAGTGGTGAGAGTGGGCAACCTGTCTTGTTCCTGATCTTAGTGGAAAAGGTTTCCGTTTTTCACCATTGAGAATGATGCTGGCTGTGGGTTTGTCATTTATTGCCTTTATTATGTTGAGGAAAGTTCCCTCTGTGTCTACTTTCTGCAGGGTTTTTATCATAAATGGGTGTTGAATTTTTTTGAAAGCTTTCTCTGCATCTATTGAGATGATCATGTGGTTTTTCTCCTTCAGCTTGTTGATATGTTGTATCACGTTGATTGATTTGCGTATATTGAAGAATCCTTGCGTTCCTGGAATAAACCCCACTTGATCATGGTGTCTGATCCTTTTAATGTGCTGTTGGATTCTGTTTGCTAGTATTTTGTTGAGGATTTTTACATCTATGTTCATCAGTGATATTGGCCTGTAGTTTTCTTTCTTTGTGACATCTTTGTCTGGTTTTGGTATCAGGGTGATGGTGGCCTCATAGAATGAGTTTGGGAGTGTTCCTCCCTCTGCTCTCTTTTGGAAGAGATTGAGAAGGATAGGTGTTAGCTCTTCTCTAAATGTCTGATAGAATTCGCCTGTGAAGCCATCTGGTCCTGGGCTTTTATATGTTGGAAGATTTTTTTTTTTTTTTTTTTTTTTTTTTTTTTTTGTAGTATGCGGGCCTCTCACTGTTGTGGCCTCTCCCGTTGCGGAGCACAGGCTCCGGACGCACAGGCTCCGCGGCCATGGCTCACGGGCTTAGTTGCTCCGCGGCATGTGGGATCTTCCCGGACCAGGGCACGAACCCGTGTCTCCTGCATCCGCAGGCGGATTCTCAACCACTGCGCCACCAGGGAAGCCCATGTTGGAAGATTTTTAATCACAGTTTCAATTTTAGTGCTTGTGATTGGTCTGTTCATATTTTCTATTTCTTCCTGGTTCAGTCTCGGCAGGTTGTGCATTTCTAAGAATTTGTCCATTTCTTCCAGGTTGTCCATTTTATTGGCATAGAGTTGCTTGTAGTAATCTCTCATGATCCTTTGTATTTCTGCAGTGTCAATTGTTACTTCTCCTTTTTCATTTCTAATTCTATTGATTTGAGTCTTCTCCCTTTTTTTCTTGATGAGTCTGGCTAATGGTTTATCAATTTTGTTTATCTTCTCAAAGAACCAGCTTTTAGTTTTATTGATCTTTGCTATCGTTCCCTTCATTTCTTTTTCATTTATATCTGATCTGATCTTTATGATTTATTTCCTTCTGCTAACTTTGGGTTTTCTTTGTTCTTCTTTCTCTAATTGCTTTAGGTGTAAGGTTAGGTTGTTTATTTGAGAAATGCAAATCAAAACTACAATGAGGTATCATCTCACACTGGTCAGAATGGCCATCATCAAAAAATCTACAAACAGTAAATGCTGGAGAGGGTGTAGAGTAAAGGGAACTTTCCTGCACTGTTGGTGGGAATGTACATTGATACAGCCACTATGGAGAACAGTATGGAGGTTCCTTAAAAAACTAAAAATAGAACTACCATACAACCCAGCCATCCCACTACTGGGCATATACCCTGAGAAAACCATAATTCAAAAAGAGTCATGTACCAAAATCTTCATTGCAGCTCTATTTACAATAGCCAGGACATGGAAGCAACCTAAGTGTCCATCAACAGATGAATGGATAAAGAAGATGTGGCACATATATACAATGGAATATTACTCAGCCATAAAAAGAAACGAAATTGAGATATTTGTAGTGAGGTGGATGGATCTAGAGTCTGTCATACAGAGTGAAGTAAGTCAGAAAGAGAAAAACAAATACCATATGCTAACATATATATATATATATATGGAATCTAAGAAAAAAAAAAGGTCATGAAGAACCTAGGGGTAAGACACAGACCTACTAGAGAATGGATTTGAGGACACGGAGAAGGGGAAGGGTAAGCTGTGACAAAGTGAGAGAGTGGCATGGACATATATACACTACCAAATGTAAAATAGATAGCTAGTGGGAAGCAGCCGCGTAGCACAGGGAGATCAGCTCGGTGCTTTGTGACCACCTAGAGGGGTGGGATAGGGAGGGTGGGAGGGAGGAAGATGCAAGAGGGAAGAGATATGGGAACATGTGTATATGTATAGCTGATTCACTTTGTTATAAAGCAGAAACTAACACACCATTGTAAAGCAATTATACTCCAGTAAAGATGTTTAAAAAAAAACTGAGTCAAATCCATCTTGCTCTTTTTCTTAAAGGTCAGTTGTGGTTGAAACTTGACAACCTGTCTCCATTGCAAAGGACAGGTCTCCTCCTTACATTAGAGGTTACTGCCTTCTTTCACCCTGTGAACAAGCATTTTATTTCCTGCCTGGAAATGGAAGACAGATCATTTTGTAAATAAGTTCCAGAAGACTGACTCTCCAGTTCCAGGTTCCCCAATTAAGACTCTGTTTACTGTTACTTTTCACAAGAATAAACAAGTTGTAATGTTTTGAGTGCATCGGAGGTAAATGAAACCAAACCATATTACAAAATAAATTGGTGGGAAGATGCCTTTGTATTTCACAGCAATTGGCTGCATGACTGGTTATTGTTTTGCCTTGAGTTTTACATTTGGAAAATCAAATTTGAAAATCAGACTGGGATCGATGCAAGGCATTTCCTCCATTTATTACCAATTACTTTTTGAAGCCTGTACTTATGCATTACACTCTTTGAATTTCAATGTCATGAGCTAAATTCCTTGGAAGTTTCACTTCAAGTTGTAACCAACCTGTGGAAGAAATTCATTAGTTGACAATTTACCTTATGACTTTGGGCTGTTGTAAGGAGAAAGTGGCATTAAAAAATTATTTGTGGAGCAATTGCTTTTCAAGGCCTTTGGTGTTTATACAGCGTAAAAGATGCATATGTTTATGAAAGATGGTTCATTGGAGATCAATTTAGGTACTCATATATTCAGAGCCTCTGTGTTTTGAAAATTCTAATTGCCAACACCAAATTAAAGTCATCAGTGTTTTAAAAAATGTTCCTACATTTTATTATTGTTGTGCTCTGCACATTGGATTATAAATATTTATATACCTAAGTGGAAATATGTCTCTTAGTGGCTGGGTAAGGTAGATACATAGAAAAGAAGAATGTTTCCAGCAAACAAAAAACAAAACCACCACCAACAACCAAAAAACCACTATCATGAATCAGTCCTTTGAAATGAGTTTTTGCTCTGTAGCAATTTCCTTTCACAGCTCCAGGAAACCCCCAGAAAGTAAAAGTGGACAAAGCAAATTTTAAGATAGCAGTGAAATGAAAGTCTTCAACTACGATAGCTTTGCTCAGTAATATGTTGTACATGGTGTCATGAAGATCTGATCTGAAAACCAACTTTCAGAAACATCAAAATGGCTGTTATGCTTTCCGTGTAATTCCTGGGGCTAATATTTCCACTCCTGTAGTGATTATTGCTTATGAATGTTGCATGACTCACTCCTTTAATTAAGTACCTGAGAAAACTGCCAGATTTCCACCTCACTTCGGGCCAAGTTCATCTATTTGGGTAAAACCAGGTGATGTGTTTCTGAGGTTTGAGGGTATGGGATTCAGCCATTTGGAAGGCTGCTCTTTCAATTCATTCAAGGAAAAGCTCACTGATAGGCTTTATCCTTCTCTGAGACTTGTAACAATAGCAACAACAACAACAATAGTCATAATAACTGCGACCATTTATGTAGTGTTCACAGTATGCCAGTTGTTATATGTGTGTCGTCTCATTTAATCTTTGCCCCAACACGAGGTAGGTACTATGTTGATACCCCGTTTTAGGAAAGAGAAAATTTGTGCCCAGAGAAGGTGTAACATTTTCCATAGTTTCCATAGTCGATAGATGGAGTTGCCAGCATTTAAACACAGTTTATATCCTCAGAGCTTGGTACACACTGCACAGCCTGTGACCTTCTACTGTATAATCAGACAGGGATTTCACTGTTATCCAGAAGATTTTGGTCGGGTGATTTTGAGTGATTTTTTAACAATTTACACAGTATGTCTCCAACTTTTATAAAGTTCAGGAACCATTTAAAGGAAAAACATTCTTGCAGACCCCCTGTGTTGGCTTAAATTGCTTCTATTATAATGCTATTTAATAAACAAGCCAAACTATGACAGTCTTCTTCTTCTAATTTCTCATATACCACCATAAAACCACAACAGATTTACAAGTTAATTTCAAATGAAACTCTAAAACCAATGAAGCTGAAGTTGAAAACATCAACATAATAGATGTCATGAGGTTTCTGAATGCAGATCTCCGCTCACAAGGTAAAAATGTATGAGCTGCTAGAACCCCAAGGTTGTTTTGAGTTTAGCTTGGTTATAGTAGTTCCTGCCAGGTAATCTCCTCCTACCGTTTTATCTCTATTTGATCTGCTCATTTCTTTGGTGGACTGTGGCAGTTTATACCATCCATTGGTACGAATGAATCATTTACCATCAGGTTCACTTCTATTCTTCTCTTCGTAAAGAAGAGATTAAATTATAGTAGCTTAATGACCTCAGCTCAATCATACACTCATACTTTTCAGACTGAGAAGGAGTGACAGCTCTCAGACGCACACTAACGAGTATAGATATTACTGCTACGTTCTCAGTCCCTGCCCCCTTTCTGAAACGTACAGGAAGATTACCTGTTCCCATTTTGCATGAAGCTGAGTGTAGTGATGGGTGTGCTTTGGCCAAGGAAAAGTGAGTGGACGCAGCAAAGCCAGCGCACAGCGCTTCACGTGCTCTTTCCCAGCTTTAGTCACGTTTTGATATTTCCACCCATCTGAAGCAGCCCCCATCACTCAGCCAACCCATGGTCCTGCAGCGAGAAATCGGCCCTGACTGTGTTCATCACCGAGATTTAGAAGTTGTTCCTTGTAACAACATAACTTAATCTAACTCGATTAATGTGGAAATCAGCCACATAATCCAGAATGCCCTGATGTTAACCTGGAGGGGGTGTTATTATTTAAATGAAAGCATGAAGTGTAAAAGATCACCGGGGGTCATTCTCGGCACCCCAGCGTATTCACAAGGTCCCCACAGAGTCCCTCAGTCTGCAGTTTGTAAACTACTGCTCTCTATAGAGTATTGCTCCTTTTCTTGTAAATTACATTATCTGATGCCCCCTGGATATAGCTGCCTTTTTGTTTAAAATTCTCTGAGCAGTTATACTCAGACCCAGGAAATTTCTGGCTGACTCTACATTGACTGCGTCAAAGAAGATTCACTCTCCTGGCTGGCTACATCAGCCCACTTCATCTAGAAAATTCTTTCGTGTCTAGAACTTCAGGAGACCACAAAGAGACAGATAACAACCAGGCACTGAGTTCTCATTCTACCCCATACTTGAGTTACGTGTTTGTGGCCCGCTCTCAGGGCTGATGGATCCAGCACCTGTTTCCAACCTACTCCTCTTTAGTGGCTGGGAAAGCTAAGTACCCACATTCACAGCTTCGCCTCCAGCTAGCTGTGACCCTGTGATGCAGGCTGGCCCATCAGACCTAATCTGAAGTCATTTTGGATGGGTTCTGGAACAGCTGTTGCTTTATTAATGAAACTGATATCTTAGTTTCATTGATTAATGAAATTCATTAATGAATTTCATTCGTTCAAACTGATATCTGGCCATTTCCCACTTATTGCTGTGAATAGAGGGGTAATAGCTAGAACCACAGCAGCTGTATTTTGAATCTGAGGGAAAAGCCAAGAGACTTTATCATGTGGAGCCACTGAAATAACACCTGCAACTGTCTAGTTCCAGACTTCTGGTTACCTAAGAACCATAAACTTCAATTTAGGCTTTCTGTACTCATAGCTGAAGGCAATCCCAGCTGACATTTATGTGCATTTCCTCACTGAAATCTCACATAATGCAGAGAGATGGATATAGTGAGATTATACCCATTCTAGAGGTCAGAAAAAGGAAATCTAGATGGGTAAGTTAGTTTTTCTGTATACCATCTTCCTAGAAGGTATCACATTCTATAGTTTATAGTTTAAACTGCATGAAGAGGGGGCCTTGTTCATCCTGGTCTCGTCAGAGTTCATTATAATTCATCCCCATTATACCTGGTGATATATCTGGGATATGCTCAAAAAATTGTTAGATGAATTAATAAAGGTCTTGCAAAGTAAAGGAAGAATCCCAGTTCAGGGTGATTCTACATTCTTAACCCCATCTTGCCAACATGAATCCCTGACACCCTATCAGAGACCTACTCCTAATTCCCTCTTTGCAGAAATAAGAGTTGTACAGACACACCACGGGATTATCTTTTTTGGGGAAAAAGTACCTCTTAGGAAAAATCTACTCTACAAAAGCCATCACCCAACACTAAGATTTTCTAATTAGCAAATTCCTTCTGGCATCATGCAAACACCCAAAGGAAAGAGAAGAGCCAGAGAAGTTTGGGAAATTTTCCTAGGGGAAGAGGTTGGGGAGGAGGAGGAACCCCGGTCTGCTAACTGAAAGAGTGAACTTGAGCTAAAGAACCACGTGGGACTGTCGTCGTAGCAGTGCGCTCCAAGTAAGAAAGCATTTCCCGGAGTTGCTATTCAGAAAAAAACATCTTCGTCTAGAAAGTGTTGCTTGTGATGCAAGATGCCAAGTTTTCAGGCCTAAACTTGGAAGATTTTGAAGCATTTATACTGTGTCAGTCACACCATTCCCCAGACACAGGAAAGATTGCTTACAATGTTATGCAAATAGCCAGGAGGGAGAAAAATGAGGTAATTTCTAAGCCTCATTTGTTAATGTTATTAAATGTCATGGAAAAGAAAATAATTGGAAAGATTCACTCTAACAGTCATATCTCCCCTCACTTCTTTTGGGTAGTTAAGCAAACATTTAGATTTAAGTAAATATGTCATATTAAAATCATTTCACTAGAATTCATTAAGTATCAATTATATAATATTATCAGTGAGCTATTGTTGTATAACAACTCTCCTCCCCCAAACGCGGTGACTCAATGAGCATTTATTATTGATTATGAGTCTGTGGGTCAGAGGCGGTGGTTCTTTTTTTTTTTTTTTTTAAATAAATTTTATTTATTTATTTATTTTTGGCTGCGTTGGGTCTTCGTTGCTGCGCGCGGGCTTTCTCTAGTAGCGGAGAGCGGGGGCTACTCTTCGTTGCAGTGAGCCAGCTTCTCATTGCGGTGGCTTCTCTTGTTGTGGAAAACGGGCTCTAGGTGCGCGGGCTTCAGTAGTTGTGGCACTCAGGCTCAGTAGTTGTGGCTCACGGGCTCTAGAGCACAGGCTCAGTAGTTGTGGCGCACGGCCTTAGTTGCTCCGCGGCATGTGGGATCTTCCCGGACGAGGGCTCAAACCCGTGTCCCCTGCATTGGCGGGTGGATTCTTAACCACTGCGCCACCAGGGAGGTCCGCAGAGGGGTGGTTCTGATCCGTGTAGGATTTGGCTGATTTCAGCTGAACTTATTGCTGTGTCAAGTACAGACCAAGTCAGTGGCTCTGCTGATTAGGTGGACTCTGTCAGCTGTAGAGAGGTTTGTTGGTCCAGAATGGCATTGGCCAGAACAGTTGGGTTCTCCTTAATGTCGTGTCTCATCTGCTGGTGGTCTGGTCCAGGCTTGTTCACATCATTGGAGGCAGGACTCCTAGAAAGAGCAGATGTGTGTGAAGGGCCACTTGAGTTGGCTTTTAGCATTGTTCATCCTACAGCTCCTGGTCATTCTTTGCTCAGCCTTGTGGAGTTTTGCTGTACGCTCGCACAGCTTACTATTCAGAAGAGGCGACTGGGATCCCTGTGCAGATATCTGGAGTTCTTTTCCCCATAGCTGTTTCTTTTCTGGAACTCTACCCTGTGTCTTCTAGCAGCCTCAGCCTCCCTGAACTTCAATCTCTATCTTCTCAGCTCATTGAGAATCACCATGCTTTTTGCATCTTCCCTTCTTGAACTTGAGTCCAGCGTGTGCCTGTCAGCACAGAGCTGAGAATCGGCTGATTCTTCCTGCTCTGTTGGCAGAGATGATGAAGATGTGATTCTTTTCAGCAAATATCCTGGATCACATACACTCATTTCTGCATCATTGAAAAGCCATTCAAATATACAGCATTAAAAAAATCAAAGTTCACGGTGGTAAAAACAAACATGGAACCTAATTTTATTATGTCATTGTTGTTATCATTTTTATTATATTTCGGCAAGGAAATTAGTTTACCTTCGACATTGTTTTCTCTGTGAATTTTCTTGCATTTGGATTAGAACTATTGTAAGTTTGACATTTCTTCAGGTGCATACACGTCTTTGCCAGTTTATTCCTCGTCATTGTGTCTGCTGTGGGGATTATGCCTCCGAGACATTCAGTAGTAGTAGTGTGATGATGATAGTTCTTTGGCTGTAACCCCTAAAAGAGCTCCACACACAGCACAAAAATTACAAACATGGGGAGGGTGCAAAAACAATGCTTGCTTTTCTTCATTTCATATTTGGGTTACGTCTTTAATATAAATACTTATTAATAAAGTTCCGAATGGAAGTAAGCATACATATTTAGACAAACTGATTTTTTTTCTTAACTCACAGTGGATTTAAAAATAATGTTTATGACCCCAGGCTTAGTTTTTACGGGTATTTTTCAATCCACCGTCCAACGGAACAGAAATAGAAATCATTTGCCACATCAGTGCACTAACAAAACGTTACATCACTAAACTGCCCAGGAATGGCCCCATGCTTGCCCGTGGAACATCACACACCCGCATACACACGCACACATTACCTGTATACTAAAGCAGAAGTCTAAGCCTGAAACTTCATCTGAGCCTTCTTCCCCTTTGTGAAGAAGACGTCTTCGTCGCAATGGACAGACAGGGGCGGTGACACGTGGTGGTGGTAGCAATTCCAGATTAATGGCCTCTACTCTAGTACAAAGATGAAAATAAATGGTGGCCAGTTCCAAGTATTAATCATTTCTTGACAGCCTGCCCCAATAGTTCCATTTTTATAGCTGTCTGGTAAATTCTGTTTTCAGACTGCAGTCATTCAGTTATAGATCATCCGTGTTTGTAACAGTTCTCCCAGTTTTTCAGTACAAAATCCAGAATCAAGAAGGCACTCGGGAGAGAGCGAGGTGGCTGGGGGATGGATGCATTTTCAACGAATCTGGAGCTTTCGTGTCAGCTTTGATTTTGAGTTAAAGGCAAGCACGATGATGTTAAAAACATAACCAAAGAGCATTGCCTTTGAAGTCAGAGGTAAAAAGCACATGCGAAATAAGAGATAAGCTCCTTTTCTCACTGATAACTCCGCTCAATGCTGTGAAATTTATGGTTGGCTCTTGGTATCCGTGGGATCCGCATGCGCAGATTCAACCAGCCGTGGAGCCTGTTTACGATCCTTGGTTGGCTGAACTGCAGGTTCTGCATCCTCGGACCTGGAGGGCCAACTGTGCTAAGCCACTTTATATAAGGAACTTGAGCATCTGTGTGTTTTGGTGTCCGAGGAGGGCCCTGGAACCAATTCCCCGGGGGATACGGAGGGACAATTGAAAATATAAATAAAATTTTTACCCTATAGCCCATTTGATCTATTGATGTGTTTCGTGATAGTACATGTTTATTTTAATAATGGGTAATAACGTTCTATGAAATAATGGGTTGAAAACACAAGGACTCATCATCCATGAGTGGAAATTGCAAGTACGGATTTGGAATTACAAATGGTAATTCCAACCACAGCAACCTTTTTAAAAAAATTTATTTTATTGAAGTATAGTTGATTTACAATGTTGTGTTAATTTCTACTGTACAGCAAAGTGATTCAGTTATACATACCTATGCATTCTTTTTCATGTTCTTTTCCATTATGGTTTATCACAGGATATTGAATATAGTTCTCTGTGCTCTACAGTAGGACGTTGTTGTTTATCCATTCTATATATAATACGCAACAATCTTAATTAAAAATAGAGTTATTATTTCTGTGCCAAGCCTCTTAACAAGTCTCTGTGCTTCAGTCCCCTCTTTAAACTCTTGTACCTTGTCACCTGCTCTCAACACAGCAGGCAGAGCCATTTCTGCTCCAGTGTAAGTCAGGTCATGCTACTCTTCTGTACACACCCGTTCTCATCTCAGAGTAAAAGCCAAAGGTTTCTTAAGATCCACAAGGCCCTATGAACGGGTTGGCAGACTATACCTGAGAGCCAAACTGAGCCCGTTCCTATTTTTCTACAGCCAGTGAGCTAAAAATGTTGTTGTTGATGTGTTTTTTTTTTTTTGCATCTTCAAGTGGTTGAAAAAAATCTAAAAAGAATAATATTTGGTGGGCATGTGAAAGTTATATGAAATTCACATTTCAAAGTCCATAAAGATTTATTTAAACGCAGCCATACGCATGCACTCACACGTTTTCTGTGGCTGCTTTGGTGTTACAATAGCAGAGTTGAGTAGCTGTAATACAGACTGAATAGCCCAGTATAGCCAGAAGTATTTACTTTCTGGATCTTTACAGAAAAAAAAAAAAAGTGCAGACCCCTGCCCTATATCTGCCACGACGCCACTCAGAGGCCAGCCTACTCTCCTCCACAGAAACCATGCAGCTTCAGCCACATCCTCCCCACGGCTGCTCTTTGGTCCTTGTATACCCTCTGCTCAGGGCCTCTGTATTCCTCCGCCATTGGCTTAAAATGTTATTTGTTTTTCCAGCAAATGTCTTCATGGTTTTCCTCCTCATTTGCTTTAGGTCTTTATTCAGATATCACCTTCTCCCTAAGCCCTTGTGAATCATCCTCTGTAAAAATGCTGGAGAGGGTGTGGAGAAAAGGGAACCCTCCTGCACTGTTGGTGGGAATGTAAATTGATACCGCCACTATGGAGAAGAGTATGGAGGTTCCTTAAAAAACTAAAAATAGAACTACCATACGACCCAGCAATCCCACTACTGGGCATATACCCTGAGAAAAACATAATTCAAAAAGAGTCATGTACCAAAATGTTCATTGCAGCTCCATTTACGATAGCCAGGACATGGAAGCAACCTAAGTGTCCATCGACAGATGAATGGATAAAGAAGATGTGGCACTTATATACAATGGAATATTACTCAGCCATAAAGAGAAACGAAACTGAGTTATTTGTAATGAGGTGGATGGACCCAGAGTCTGTCATATAGAGTGAAGTAAGTCAGAAAGAGAAAAACAAATACTGTATGCTAACACATACATATAGAATTTAAAAAAATGGTACTGATGAACCTGGTGGCAGGGCAGGAATAAATACGCAGACGTAGAGAACGGACTTGAGGACATGGGGGTGGGAGGGGGAAGCTGGGGCGAAGTGAGAGAGTGGCATGGACTTATATACACTACCAAATGTAATATAGCTAGCTAGTGGGAAGCTGCCGCATAGCACAGGGAGATCAGCTCCATGCTTTGCAATGACCTAGAGGGGTGGGATAGGGAGGGTGGGAGGGAGGCTTAAGAGGGAGGGGATGTGGGGATATAGGTATCCATATGGCTGATTCACTTTGTTGTGCAGCAGAAACTAACAGCATTGTGAAGCAATTATACTCCAATAAAGTTGTATCCAAAAAAAGAGTCCCAGTGCAGCCAAATAAATAACTAATTAAATAAATATTAAAAAGTAAAATAAAAGTGCAACCCTCCTTTTGTAGTTAATCTGTTTCTAAAACTTGTCTCAATGGACATTCTCAAATTTTCACTTCATTATTTTGTTTATTGTTTGTCTCCACAGTAGAGACTGCAAGCTCTATGAGGTCAGAAGTTTTTAATGATTTCCTTTTTGCCTGGGCCATAGTAGATGCTCAGTTAATATTTGTTGTGTCCGTGCCTGAATATACACTAAACACACGTGCACATATTATGATGGTGACATCTATTTACTGTATATTGAGAGAGAATGTTGGTAGATAGTTTTTTTATAGAGGAGTTAAATGATGAAGATAGTCTTTCGTATTAAATTTGTCTTCCCTGGGCTTCCCTGGTGGTGCAGTGGTTAAGGATCTGCCTGCCAATGCAGGGGACACGGGTTTGAGCCCTGATCCAGGAAGATCCCACATGCCACAGAGCAACTAAGCCCGTGCGCCACAACTACTGAGCCTGCGCTCTAGAGCCCACGAGCCACAACTACTGAGCCCTTGTGCCACAACTACTGAAGCCCGTGCGCCTAGAGCCCGCACTCCACAATAAGAGAAGCCACCGCAATGAGAAGCCCGTGCACCGCAACAAAGAGTGGCCCCCACTTGCCACGACTAGAGAAAGCCCGTGCGCTGCAACAAAGACCCAACACAGCCAAAAATAAATAAATAAAATAAATAAATTTATAAGATAAATAAATTTGTCTTCCCAATGATTCTTACAGTTTCTGCCTTTTGGGTGGTTTCCCAGCCCCCTTGTCAGATCAGCACTACTTTCCATCTCCATTGGCAAGATCATTTCTGTCGTGCTCAAGCCTGGTATAGGCGAGTTTACTGAGACAGCACCTGGAAGGTCTCTAGATTCTAGAATCTGCCCTGAACTAGGCTCTCCTTTCTCTGGCCTCATAATTCTGAGGGCAGTTTCTCCAATGCTGTTCACCCCTATAACTATAATTGTAAATACCCACCTTGCTTGAATGCTTTGTTGGCCAGGCTCCCTGCACAGGCACGGACTGACTTACTCCTGAGGGAGGCAGTGGCGTACAGGCACTTCCTTTGGGAGCTCTCCTGGGAAGTTCTGCAGGACGGTGATGACGTGAGACCTGGAAGGCAGGAGAGGGTGTGACCTGTGCCTTGAAGGGCGGTTACCATTGTGTGCCACCGGGCCCCGATTCTTCCGGGACCCCGTGGGAGACCATGCAGAACACAACCCAGGGCTGTGCCCCGAGAGGCTGGGAAGCAGAGGTATTGTTTGAGGGTCGTTCCTGGGAAATCCCTCCCTCGTCCTGTTCGGTCTCACGTGCACGCTAAGCACAGGCCAGGCCAGAGACCTCCATCCGACAGAGAGAAGAGGATCAGCTGTAGGTGCGGATTGCAGTAGCCTGCGCTGGCCTGTGGAGTAGCTGGGGTGATGTGGGAGGGGCTTGGGTGGTACCTGCTCGGCTCCTTTCCGTCATCACCTTCCTTGGTGTTCCCAGTGACTATGAGGTTGGTTGTATTTCCTCCATTTTAAGACAGACAAACCAAGACTGGGAATTGCTGTGATCTGCATGGGAGTGGCGGAGTCGCGGCTCAGATTTAAGGCTGTCTGATTGCTAAGCCCCTGCAGGTAAACACTTGGCTAAACCACCTGTCCTGAGGCCACATTGCCATTGGTCTGCTCTGTAACCACTACATCCCACGGCCAGTGCACACACACAGATGTGTATTGTCTGCTCCTCAGCCTCTCCAGGAGCCATCTGAGATTTCCAGATCTCATCCTTAGCACAAATAACCATTTCCAGGTCTCATCCTTAGCACAGATACTTCTCTTCTGCGATTGTTTCCTCAAAATGTCTTTTTTTCCCCTCCAAATATCTGCATGGCTCTTCTCTTCATTTGCTTCAGGTCTTTATTCAGATAGTGCCTCTCACTAAGGCCTTCAGAACCATCCCATTTAAAAGCATGACCCTCCTGGATGTAAATTGATGCAGCCACTGTGGAAAACAGTATGGAGGCTTCCCCAAAAACTAAAAATAGAACTACCATATAAACAAGCAATTCCACTCCTGGGTATATATCTGGAAAAACAAAAACACTAATTTGAAAAACTATATACACCCCAACGTTCATAGCAGCTTTATTTACAATTGCCTGTATACAGAAACAACCTAGGTGTCCATCAATAGATGAATGGATAAAGAAGGTGTGGTAATATATACAATGGAATACTACTCAGCCATAAAAAAGAATGAGATTTTGCCATTTGCAACAGTACAGATGGACTTGGAGAGCATTGTGCTTGGTGAAGTAAGTCAGGTGGAGAAAGACAAATACTATATGATATCACTTATATATGGAATCTAAAATATACAACAAACTAGTGAATATAACAAAAAAACAGCAGACTCACAGGTATAGAGAACAAACTAGTGGTTACCAGTGGGGAGAGGGAAGTGGGAGGGGCAAGATAGGGGTAGGGGATTAAGAGGTACAAACTGTTAGGTATAAAATAAGCAACAAGGATATATTGTACAACATGGGAATATAGCCAATAGTTTATAATAATTATAAATGGAGTACAACCTTTAAAAATTGTGAATTACTATATTGTACACCTGTAACTTTTATAATATTGTACATCAGCTATACTTCAGTAAAAAGGATCACCATTTTGATATATGTATGTGTGTGTATATATATATATATATATACACACACAATCATTAAATCGAAAAGTTGTAATAATAAAAAATTTATTGTTAATAAAATAAAATGGTTAATTTTATATTAAAAATTAAATAAAATAAAAGCATGACCCTCCTGTGTCCACCCATTTTGCCTGGACTTTAGGCCAGAAGTAGCTCGGACTGAAAGCCTGGGATCAGCAGCCCAGCCAGGCCCTTCCCCTTCCTGTTTCCCCTTGAAGCCCTTACATTGTTTCCTGTCGCTCTGAGAACAGCAATCACATCTCTTAACAGGGCCTCAAGGCCCCATGTGTCCTGTTCCCCCCACTCCTAAATCTCCACCCACACCTCTTGCTACAAATCCCATGACTTCCTAGCGGGCCTCTCACTGCTGTGGCCTCTCCCGTTGCAGAGCACAGGCTCCGGACGCGCAGGCTCAGCGGCCATGGCTCACGGGCCCAGCCGCTCCGCGGCACGTGGGGTCTTCCCGGACCGGGGCACAAGCCCATATTCCCTGCATCGGCAGGTGGACGGACCCTCAACCACTGCGCCACCAGGGAAGCCCCCCTAAGTGCTTTTCTTTTAGTTCTTCAAATGCTGCCTGCTCCCCTGTACCTCTGGGTGTTTACACACCATCTCCCCTCTGTCAGAACACTCTTCCCCTTCCTGACCCTTCAGCATCACTCAAAACATCTCACCTCAAGCATCACTTCCTCAAGGAAATCTTACCTGACACCCCTGTACCCTCCACTCCTGTTGCGGATCAGATTCCATTTTCACAGACTCTGTTCCTTTTTGACATGACATTTCCCTTACTTTGATGCCAAACTCTCATTAATGTGGTGACATGATTGTTATATCTGTTCTTCCTAAACTGAAAACTGTCATCATCTTTATTTCCACTTTTCGATCCTGGCAGATGCCCAGCCTGACCCATTTCTCAGTCACCAGTCTCTTAACAGTATCAGCGCTGCCCTAACCGTGAGCACATCTAAATACACATTTTTCTCCGGAGTTGAGATCACCCGGTGCTCATAGCCAACGCACGTTAAGATTTGTAGAGAAGTTTCTGTTTTGTTTTTCAGTGAGCTGTTTTCTCTCTCAGCAGAGCTGAGCTAATTTGTTTGATCCTGGCCTAGACTGCACCCATCACTAATTATGTAAAGTATCTCACAGACCTGCATCTTTGGACTCTTTTTAATTCCTAGAGGGGGAAAGCACTTAACGAAACAGTCCAATGAAAGTCACTTATCCTTCAAAGCTGCATTTCAAAGGGACTTTGAATGAGTATCTACAAGATCGCCAAGACGAATAATGTGTTTGGGGAGATGCGGTGATTGAATTCAGCCCCTCAGATTGTACATAATGCATTTAACGTTTTTTTTAAAAAAATATTTATTTATTTACTTATTTTATTCTTGGCTGCATCGGTTCTTAGTTGCAGCCCTCGAGATCTTCATTGCGGCCCACGGGCTTTTCTTTAGTTGTGGCATGCGGGCTCAGTAGTTGCGGCGTGTGGGCCTAGCTGCCCCACGGCATGTGGGATCTTAGTTCCCCGACCAGGGATCGAACCCGCGTCCCCTGCTTTGGAAGGCAGATTCTTAACCACTGGACCACCAGGGAAGTCCCAATGCATTTAATTTCTTACAGAACAAAATATAAATTGAAAAAGCCAGCTTTCCTTGTGAGATGTGACTATTTTTTTCAGCAAGGCTTTCTATGACTTTATTAAAATAATAGTTGTATTAGTCAAGACAAGCTGTGTTATGCTAGAGTAACAAACACTCCCCATCCCAAATGTCAGTGACTTAACAAAATGCAATTTTATGTGTTACTCGTGTCACAGGTTAATGCTGGTCAGGCAGCCCTCCTCCATCTGGATCATAGGGTTCCAAGGTGGCTGAGGCAGAGAAACGGGGAGATGGAGGGGGCGCACTGGCTTGGAACCGCATTGGCCTGGACGCTGTATACATCACTTCTACTTTCGCCCCAACCCAACTCCAAGGACCATGCCTTAGGTTTTTTTTTTTTTTTTTTTTTGTGGTACGCGGGCCTCTCGCTGTTGTGGCCTCTCCCGTTGCGGAGCACAGGCTCCGGACGCGCAGGCTCAGCGGCCACGGCTCACGGGCCCAGCGGCTCCGCGGCACGTGGGATCCTCCCGGACTGGGGCACGAACCCGCGTCCCCTGCATCGGCAGGCGGGCTCTCAACCACTGCGCCACCAGGGAAGCCCCATGCCTTAGGTTTTAACAGGACCATGCATACTCTTCTGGGGGCCCAGGATGGAAGCAGGGACTCTATTGCAGTCATTAAGGCAGATACGATGGTATAAGAAGGCTTGACCCGAAACCAGTGCCCCAGACTTTTCCTGGGTTTGTTGACTGCCGTTATCAGGAACATCATTCTCACTTCTGCCTGAGATAATACTAATTGCCCTTCTCCTTTGGCCTCACTTCCTGCCTCTCCCCACCCCCACCCAATTCCCAGCATGTGACTTGGGCTGTGTATTTATCCCTTACTGAGAGCCACCCTTGACCGTTTCCAGAACACGTCTTTTTTTGCATTTGCTTGGTGGAATATAAGTACATACCCCACAGTTAAATGTAATGCCATCAGTACTCTGTTTTGAATCTGCATTATACATGTGCGTGATGGGATTCATTACATTGAACAGGTAAGCTGACTGTAATTTGCAGAATCATATGTTTACATATCATGTCTGAAGTCAAGCTGTTATCATCTTTATGATAGCTCAAAATGATCTGGCATTAAATCCGTCCTCCCACATGTTTCTGGTAATAAGCTTTCTTGGAGTCATATAGTATTTCAGTCTCCACCGTGAAGAATTCCTGCTGTGGCCTGCTGGGCGCTGAGAATGAGAGGGTGACTTGTTTATCTGTATATGTTCTGCTCCTGGTGCAGCAAGCAACGCCTTTTAGCTGCACACCCTGGAAAGGTCCAGCTTTTGTTTGGGTGGAAAGCCAAAATAGTTACAACAGGTGATTAAATACAGCATGGAGATGCCAGTCATGGCTCAATTCATTAAACAGGGGGCACTGAGGAAGATAGCTTTAGAATAATACAAAGAAAACATTAGTCTGAGAATCAGGAGACCCAGGATTCTAGCTCTTGCTGTGCAGCAAGTGACTCTGTGACTTGTTCTCTTCTGTGCCTCCATTTTCTCATCTATTTTATATGGAGATAAATCTGGCAAACTCTAAAGCCCCTTTTATCACTAAAATTCTGTTATTATATACAATTTACAAAACATACTGGAAAATTAACCAGCCCTTCTGAATGCATCCAAAAATAAATAGATAAAATTACTTTTGATGAGATATTATGGAGCCACTAAAAGAGGGGTTTTAAAAGAATAATTAGTGACATGGATCATTGTGTAGGAAAAAATTCCAAAAACAATCCAACTTAAAAAAAAATACACATGGGTAGGAAAAGAGGGACAAAAATTTTAACAGTACTTATTTCTGGATGATTAACTTATGGATGATTCTTATTTGATTCCCCAAATTTTTTCTGTACTTTTCAAAATTTCTAAAATCTGTCAGAATTTCTTTGATTCCTTCTCATTACCTCTTAGTTTTGAATCTTTGTCAAATGTCCAAACCTTGATCTCAACTGTGCAGACCCAAGTTTCTTCCCACCTTTTTATAACAAATATTTGTAAAATCCTCTTCATTATCGTGAAATTAAGTTAGTAAATAATATAATCAAACTATACACAGAAGATAAATTCAATGCTATAACTATAATGAGGGAGAAGTAAAAGCAAAATAAATCTTGATAAAATAACATGCATTTTGAAGTATAAACGCTTGAACTTAGGTCACAATGAAATCCCTTGATGCTTGTACCATAGATGCAAGCCTCATGGATTTGTCAGCTTCCAGTACAGGTTAATTCAGGTGTGTGGACAGCAATTCAGATACCATGATTATCAGGGGGTAGATAGGATTTTACAAAAGGGGAAAAGTTAGTAAAGTTCCAACGAAACAGAGTACAGGCTTCTCTTGATTGACACAATAGTTTTATATTTGGGAAAGTCACTGAATATTAGAATCCCACAAAACTACATTGTTTTCCTATGTAAATGAAGTTTAGGTTCTAATCTCAGTTCATTGTAAACAGGTCTTTCACTTTTGAATGGCATTTGAAAGTTAGGCAGAAGGTAAGACAGTTCTTCCTTGGGCAGGACTGTCTTGTGCATTGCAAGACACTTGCATCTGAAGCCGCCTCCTGTCTTCACTAAATGTGTATAGAACCCCCATTACCAGGACAACTGAGAAATGCCCTTATGTATTTCCACAGTTTCCTTCGGGAAAGCACCGGCGCTCGTCAAGAAGCCCCGTTGTAGCGCAATTCAGCATTTGCAGCTTCAGCTCCTACCATTGCCCACTAATCCCCTAAATCAATTCATTGCTCCCTGAGTATAGCATGCCAGCTCTTGCCCCTGTACTTCTCTACATGCCGGTTTCTCTCTCTGGGGTGTCCCACCTCCCTAGCTTCCTACCAAAATATCTTCCCATTTCATCAAATTGGAAATGCCTTTGACATCTATGGTGCACCATTATTTGTGCCACCAGGAAAGAAAAATGCTGCCAAGAAATCTATGGCATGCTATTGAATGTAAGATGCATCCCGATTTCTGAGGTAGAAAATGTGCACAGAAATGTGCATTTAGAACGGTGAATCTGGTCTTCACATGTCAAAGTCAGGCTGCCTTAAGAAGGCTGTATATACCTGAGTAACTACGATCCAGACACAGAGCTGGTGACTTTGCTCAAACACTACCTCCCCACTTAGAGCAGCGGTGCCCCCTTTTCTAAACGCTTATGTTGAGGTTAGTGATTAAGTTCTTGGAGAATTAAACAAGATAATTTATGTAAAGCACGAAGCTCAATGTCTGGCACAATAGCATGCCCTCAGTGATGGTTGTTATGTATTATTATTAATCATGGGCACTTGTAACGTCATCTCCAACGTGAATTTGTCCCAGATTCTCTCAATCAGAAGTATCCCTTCCTTTTGGGAGTCTCACATTCCCAAGCACCATACCCCCAACCTTACTAGCCATTAAGAAGTTCAGCAGGGTCCCTAGACATCTTCAAGACACATTTGGAAAAGAATATTGACGTTTGTGTATATTCACACGCACACACACACACACACAACGAGCCCTGAAAGGAGAAATAATTTACTCAATTTCTAGAAACAGTGGCTAACATTTACTCACTATTGACTCTGGGCCAGGCACTATGCAAGCACTTCCCAGGTGTGATCTTCTTTAATCCTTGTGAAGATCCTTGGAAGTAGGCATAGCGTATTCCTAATTCACAGAGGAAGAAACTATGGATGAGCTCACACAGCTGATGTGACAGAACTGGGCTATTATCCCAGGGTCTCTGATTCCAGAGCCCCGAATCTGAACCGATGATGTATCTTTGGTTCATTAAATCAGTCACAACCAAGTCTAAAAACAGCTGGCTTGTCTTTCAAGTTTGTGTGTCTTCTCCCCCATCACCCACGAAGAAGGTTTACTTTATGATCTTTCACATCCAGGGATTTTAGGTACAACGATATTCGATCATTTTTCAGCAGGGTCTTAATGCCGCACAAAGCTGTGTTTGAAAGAAAAGAAGATTTTCTATCTCTAATTTTATTCCCAAATGGTGAGCCAGGTAGAGAAGAGAGAGGGTGAGGAGGTGGGATTTTATGAATGTGCCAAACCCCGCTCTGTACTGGGATGAATTTCTGAAAAGAAAAGTGAAATGGCCCTCTGATAAAGCAGGCATGTGGCTTTATTACAGTAGACATGTGGCTCCTCCAGATAAACAACCGAGCTCTGATTTCTCTCTGAAGAGCCATACAATAGTGTAGTTATACATCTGATGGCTTGAAGTCAGGAAACCAAATGCAAGATTTTTGTTGGGGCTTTGTGGATTCAGCCCCTCTCTTCTTTTCTCTCCCCAGTGATGCATGGTCCTGAAAACAGAGCAAAGATGGTGAAAATTGTACCCAACAGCTTAGTAAATATGCCGGTCATTTTTCCTTCTTATTTCCTTTGAAACGATGGCATTGCAAACTTGCCAACTCATTTTTTTTTTTCCCCAGGCAGTGAAAGCAGAACTATTTGTTAAGAAATGTGTGGAGCTGCCAGAACCCTGCTGAGCAGCCCCCAACATCTGGAATTCAAACTGTTGTGCATGCGGGGAGTAAGAAAGCTCTTCTCCTGCTGTTCCGGCAGATGAAGTCTGCTCATTAAGGCTTGGAGGGATGTCCAGGGATTCGGTTTGACTGAGAATGCCTATCATCTTGTGGAACTCTTGCCTTATGTTACTGAAATCTCATGACAGAGCACTGTCTAAAAGAGGGGTGATGTTTCCCTCTGTATATGCTTTCTCAGTGAAAGGTACTTTTATTTAAACACACAGCCATTCCACACACAATAAATGATTGGTTACCCAGACTGCAGCCAAACAAAAAATGTGTGGTTAGTCCAACAATGAATTTTTCATAATGATGAGCCTGCTGTGTTAAAGTATCTTTACATTTCTTTTCAATCATCAAAGAGAGATTAAATTCAGTTGAGTATATGTTTAGTATTTTGCACATGTGTTTGAATTATTTCATAAGTTTTAACTATATAAGTCCAGGATGCCAACTGCTCCCTTCAAGCATACTGTGGGCCCTGGCCCCGCCCAGGTGCCGGTGGCTGCATCCTTAATTGATGATGGAACTCTTTGCTCTAGGCCTCTGGTCTGGCCTTAGCATCCGAGCCACTACTAAAAAGTGGACCACTCTGATGCTAAAATATGGACTAACACGTATCTGACATGAAATTAACTGATAGGATTTTGCAAAAAGAATATTCAGTTAAGAGCTAGATAAACAGGATTCTGTTGATCTTATGGAAGACTGTATTGCATGAATTGCATTTCAATTCGTATGTCTTTCATATATTAGGTATTTTCTCCGGTGTGTGTGAAGCTGATCAAAACTATGCAGGCTGCTGGTGAACTTAGGCAATGTTAGTAACATCAAGTAACAATCCATATATTTTAAAGGGTTACATGTGATTAAATTAACTTAGTGTAATATATGAAATATTATAAATAATGTATATAATAGGTATCCTGTGTATCTATTATATATTATATATGTGTGTAGTAGCAAGAGACTGCATCATAATTAACAATAGTAGCCAACACCTAGGAAGTATATGTTACATTTATGCAACTACATGAGTTATTTTTTAATAGGCTATATTATAAAATGCACAGGCCTTAAGTGTAAAATTCAATACCTACATTCATATAACCCACAAACCTATCAGTGTATCTAAAACCTGGACTATTTCTATCACCCCAAAAAGTATCCATGAGCCCCTTCCCAGTCAGTCACTGCCCTCCCACGTTTATCTGCCAAGAGCATTCACTATCCGACTTCCATCACCATAGATGAGTCTTGGCTGTTCTAGAACTTTGTATCAATAGAATCATACAATAGGCACTCTTCATGTCTGGAAGCTATGCAAGACTTGTACACAAAACAATGCAGAGAGAAATTAGAGAGCATCTAAAGGGGAATAGGTGTGCCAGGTTCATGGATGGAAAGGCTAAATATAGTTAAGATGGACATTCTCTTAAGATTTATCTATAAATTAAATGCAATCCCAATCAAAATTCCAGCAGACCTTTTTTGTGGGGGGGTGTAGAAATTGGCCATCTGATTAGAAAATTTACATGGAAATACAAAGAACCTGGGAAAACCAGAACAACTGGCCCCTCCCTTTCTGCTCATCGAGTGGAGTCTCAGGCTGTGCTTCCCAACTGCACGGTGCTGCTGGCTGGACTCCAGGTTTAGGCACGGGGCCCCAGGCCACGCTCTTTGATCAGGTGGGGTCACAGGCTAGGCTGCAAAGCTGGGTAGGGCCACAAGCTAGGCTTTACAGTTAGGTAAGCCGCTGGTTGTGATCTGCTGTTGGGCAAGTTTGCTGGCTGGGCTTTCTGGTCAAGAGGGGTTTCCGCTATATCCTACAGTTGGGTGGGGCTAGAGACGATTTTCCAAAGTAGGGTGGCATTGCTGTCCTGGCTCCCTTATCGGGTGGGGCTATAGGCTACGCTCCATGATTGGGCAGGGTCACTACCTGGGCACAACTGCAGGCTGTGGTCAGCAGTTGGGTAGGCCATGGAGAGGGCCTCCCAGGAAGTGGCCTGCCACACTGGGGGAGCTGGATGTCCACCTTGGTCTCTCTTCTCCCACAGGAGAAAACTAGTTCCAGGAGGCCCCTCTAGGTGTAATGCTATGCCAGCCTGGGGGTGGGGGGGGTGGGCAATGTAGTCAGAGTGTAGCTGTTCGTCTGAGCCTTGTACTGTGGTTCTTCTAGGTCTACCAGGGGTACTTTAGCCTCATCCCCGGGTTCTGGGATTTGCACAATGGCATCTTGTCTATGGATAGTTACTAGCTGGTCTTCTTATGAGGGGGCCTGAAGTCAGGAATGACCTATGTCATTTTAATATGACATTTTAATATTCATAAATGTCACACTTTCCTATAGAGTTAGTGTTTTGATAACTTTATTAAGCAAAGCTATATGTATTATTTTATTTTACTTACCCAATAATCCTGTGAAATAAGAACATCAGACATTTTCATTTCCAGTTCACAGATGAGGAATCTGAGACACGGAAAAATAACTTTTGCAAAGTGACTCTGCAGATCAGAATGTATGAATTTATTTATATATGAGTTAACTTTTAAGAAAGAACATAGATCACTACCAAAAGTGCATACATGTAGGCTTCATATAATAAAGATCAATTTTAAGGATGTCCACATTTGCAATAGGACAAGAAAAAGAGTACAGTTTATAAGTATTAGAATGTAGAAGATAGAATTATATTCAGATTCATTCTTTCTCTTCCTAAAAATCCAAGTAAAAAAACAACTTAAAATAAGTTAGTTCCAAAAGCTGGCCAGTAAAATAAATTTGCAAAAAAATCAGCTTTCCCACATGCTAAAAAAATCATCACTTAGAAAATATGATGCAATATAAGGTCACATTCACAGTAAGAAAAAATATATATATATTTATACACACACACACACACACACACACACAAGCACACACACCTGGGAATACATTTTTTAAAATGCAGGACCAAATTTTTAAGAAAGCAAAACTTTTCAGAGGGACATAAAATAAAACAGGAATAAAGGAGAGTCCTGGTTATTGAAGTAATGCAAATTCAACAGAGAGAACAGTTATCTGGAAAAGGTAACCCATCAACTCCTACTCATTAGAACCTGAGCTCCAGTCTGCTTAGCTTATCAGTGGTAATTCACTTAGCCAAGTGCTGGGTAATGAGACTTCGCTCTGGCACGTTGGTTAGTGGGCATGATGTAAGAAGAGATGGAAGTAGGGCGTGTGGGAAAGGGATGCTACTCGTGGGATGTGTCAGCCTTTATCTCAGTCGCTCTTGAAGGGATAACTTTCTTAATGGATTAAGACTTTATGTGTTAAGCAGTCTTTTCCATGGAAACACAAGATGAGAAAAAAAGGAAAAACTGCAATTCTGGTCTGGAAGATAATTTTTAAGATGTATTTTTACTCTCACAAATCGGAAATTATCAGTATCGTGCCCAGCAGCTGCATCTATCGTTGGGGCCACTGTTGCTGTTGAATGAGTCGGGCTCATTACTGTGGCAGTTCATTACGTTTCTCTGCTAACTGCGCTGCTGGGCTGAAATTCAGCAGCAACAGTGTGGACATAGCGTCTACACACGCAGCAGACCTCGGAGAGGAGGAGCAGGGAACGGCAGCCTTGCTGTCTATCTTGGCTCTGAACAGAAGCGAGTGATATTTTTAAACCTAAAGCGAGAAAATGGCAACTCCAGCTCTGCCTCAAACAATAGGCGCCTACAGCTGTTATGATTTTTGAGTCTAAGAAGGACAAAACGCAGGGTCTTTGTTTTCAATCATTTTTGACCTTTTATTTCACAAAGTTCTGATCGTTATAAGCAATTTACGGAGGCTTACTGTCCTCCACAGATCAGATGCAGGCACGGGTCCGCACACTTTCTGCAAGAGCCAGAGGGTAAATATTTGATGCATTGCTGGCCAGACGGTCTCTATCAAAATTCCTCCAGTCTGCTACGGCCTCACAAAACAGCCATAGACAATAAGTAAATGAATGAGCATGTATTCCAGTAAAACTTTATTTATGGTTGCTGAAATTTCAATTTCATATTATTTACATGTGTCACGTTCTTCTTTTGATTCCCCCCCCCGCAACCATTTAAAATGTAAAATAAACATGCTTACTTAACTCCTGAGCTGTATCAGGTAGAAATCCAGATATTTGGCCCACAAGCCATAGCTCGCCAGTCCCAGGGTGGTGGCATTCATTGGTTAGCGTTTTGTCAAAAACTATTATGGAGGCTGAGTGTTGTATAGTTGTCAGGACCCCTTCACTGGGGTTAGAGCAGCACTATTTCCTTGCTGTTGCCCTTTGTAAGTCGTGTGACCTTGGGTCAGTTATTTAACCTACCTAACCTCAGTCTCCTCATCTGTAAAATGGGGATGTTGATAGTACTTAACTAACTTGTAGCCTTGTTGTAAAGACTCAGTAAGCGTAACACACGTAAGAAACAGCACAGAGCCTGGCACGCAGGGAATGTTCGTTCAGTGGAAGCTTGTGTGTTGAAATTGAGCTTGGGTGGGAGGAAGGCATCGTGGAGATCTCGCGGACCAAACCCGGACTAGGGTGTCCACCAGGTCAAATGGTTACTGGAATAAATTAGCCAGCTATGTTCCGATGGTTTCGGGAGTGGACTGTGCAGCCTGTATCCATTTCCCACATGCTTAGCATAGCCAGCTTTAGCTAGAGTGAAACCGTTAGGTGTCGTTTCGGGGGGCTCTGAGGAGCCTGGTGCTTTATGTCTCAGGGCAGAAAGAATTCAGCGAGAGACAAAGTGATAGATAAGAAGTGATTTATTAGGATAGGAGGCTTGTGAGGCTTACAAGCGGGCAGGCAAGCATCCCTCTGCCCTGAGTACTTAGTGGGTTACATTTTTATAATCAAAGGAAGAGAAGGGAGGGGGAGAAGACCTTCTCTGTCTTCTTTCTTGAGTAGACGTCAGGCTTTCATCATCAGTTCCTCCTCCAGTTTCGGTCTTTTGTCCCTTCACGGTCAGGTCAGGATGGTCACGGCACTTTGGAAAAAATTATTTCAGGTCTCGGTACAATGAGGGTCTTTCACTTTGAAATGTCACCTTTCCATAAATGATCGGTTTTTTTGTGTGCACAGAGCATGTCCTGGGGGTCATTAATTTGATGACACCACTGGTCAGGTTGTAGGTCTTATTCTCCACTATTGATTTATTGTTTTTAGGGCATTGTGCAAAGAGCATGTCCTAGGGGGTCAAAGAGCGCGTTTTGGGGGATCATTAACTTACTGAGCTCACTGGGCAGGATGTAGGTCTCATGCAATCATTGTTTTATTGTTTGGGGGCCTGTCTCGTGCTTCTGTTGCATGATTTTGTTGCTAATCAGGTTAGCTTGATGTCGTTAAGCCAGCCAATCTGGCTTTGACGCTAAGCAGCTTGTTCTGCTTTATGAGTCAAGCAAGCCCACATTGTTTCAGGATTTTCCCATTACTGTCTTGAGTGATCATTCATCTTACTGTGGTCTCCCAAAGCCCCCTTAAAGTTCCCTCTCCACCTACAATCCCCTAATGGGGTTTCTAAGCTGAAATAACAAACCCCAAATAATATTTGGTTATCCTACTCAATCCCTATCAAAAGGGCCACTGACTTTACGGAGTCTTGGAAGCAGAGGAGGCTTGTGTGTGAGTTCTGTGTACCTCGTTCTGTCCATAAGCATCGGCTGGGCCTTATCAGCTCATCAAAGGGGTTGACAAAGGCGTGTATTCATCCAGGGGGTATACAAAGGAGTGAAGGTCACCGTGGCTGACCACAGACACTCAAGGTCTCTGTAAAATGTTGCAGCCATCTGGCTGCTTAATAGCCTCTCAGAGTTTTTGCACCACAGCTCTTGACTCACAGCCTTGAAGCTGGGCTGGCCATTTGTTTGCTTAGAGCTGCAGAGCGGGGGAGCTGAATCATTTGCCCGCACTCCAACAAACAGATGTTTGCATGGCCATACAGGCACTCAACCAAAAGTAGGATAAAACTGGTGTTTGAGCCACGGAGGGACGGACTGATGGAGGCCTTTAAGAAGCCCTCTCCAGTGTGATTTGCCAAGGAGTGCATCTCGTGGAGCAAGTAGGCACGGTAACGAAGCTTTAGAAACTCTGCTCTCAAGGTCAGCCTCCCCCTGCAGAATTGCTGGGATTCCCACTCCACGTCGCTCACTCAGGGTCCCAGGAGCTCCGTGGAATCTCCCGCCCTCCTCATGCATGGCGGCCTTGGCTGTCCTGCTTTGGAAGTAGTTCTCAGCTGCCAAAATGTGTTTCTATTACTAATTCAAGTTCAGGGCAATTTGTGGCATACAGGATGGTTTTAGCCCCGTTTGTTTTTTTCCCCTAAGGTTCCGTGTTCTGCCGTGGGTGTGCCACAGTTTCTCCACAGTGGGCACGGGGCTGCTGTCTGTGGGTGCTGGGTACCTCCTATCACAGTGTACCTGCCTCACAGCTGCACTTCAGCTCAGTCCTCGTAAACACCAGGGAACAAATTCCTGGACTTGCCTTCCACGTGATCGCCGTGGACACGCCCACAGATAACCGAGAGGCCCTAGGACTCTCCTGAGAGCTCCCTACCCGGCTCTCTGAACTCCCACAGGGTGGACGGGAAGGGTGGTCCCCCCGCTCTAGGTTCTTTGTCAAAAGAGCTGCTGTAAATGCTACCGAAATTATTTAGTGGTTTCTTCTCCTAGTTTGGTACAGGTCGGTCATTCAGCAAGTTGAATGTTTGGCAAATTGATTTTCAGCGTTAGGAGCTGAAGCTGTCCCCTTTCCCCACTTCTGGCGTGTCCCGTTTCCTCTGTCATCTGCTTGCTGCTCCTCCTGTTAAAACTCTTCTCTGGGGCTTCCCTGGTTGCACAGTGGTTAAGAATCCGCCTGCCAATCCAGGAGACACGGGTTCAAGCCCTGGTCCTGGAAGATCCCACACGCCGCAGAGCAACTAAGCCCCTGTGTCACAACTACTGAGCCTGCGCTCTAGAGCCCGCGAGCCACAACTACTGAGCCTGCGTGCCACAACTGCTGAAGCCCGCGCCTAGAGCCCGTGCTCCGCAACAAGAGAAGCCACCGCAATGAGAAGCCCGCGCACCGCAACGAAGAGTAGCCCCTGCTCACCGCTCGCCGCAACTAGAGAAAGCCCGCGCAGCAGCAAAGACCCAACACAGCCAAAAAGAAATAAATAAAAAATAAATAAATTTAAAAACAAAACAAAACAAACCCCCTCTCTCCATGTTGGTATCATGCAAGGTCTTTTCTCTTTCACTCCAGGAGAAGCAGGAAAGTGTACCCTTTCCAACTGTCACACCCTTGTGATTAACATCCAGATAATTCCTTTCAGTGAATGAATGGTCTGTGCTTGCAACTATTGTGACATGGCCATGGCCCTCTTGAAACACACACAGCCTGAGGTGGACGTAAGATTGGTTTATCTGATTTGCCCCGTTCTTCTGAGACCTGGCTTTTTCCACTCTCAGAATTTTGTATTACATGTGTATGATGACTTTGACCAACATTTTCTATTAGAGAAGTATCCCCAAACCAAAGGCATTCTCTACTTATTTCTTTTTGCAAATCTACTTCTTTTTCTCCAGCCATCACTATGGGGCGTTTCAACAGGCATGTGGAACTGTAAATATAGATGTAAGTCAGAAGGCAGATTAACTGTAGGTGAGAGTGAACTTGTGTACGTGCTGTGTAGAAGGCAGAAGGCAGACCTACGGAAAAGGCAAGCGTTTCAATCAGGCCTGGAAATATTTCACAGAAATTGAATTTGACAGCTATTGGAATTTCACTCAACCAATAAGGGAGGGGCAGCACATCATCTAGCTCAAAGATCTTCAAACTGTTCCAGTAAAGGGACGGCTAATAAGTATTTTAGAGGCCACATAGTCTCTGTTCCAACTACTTTCCTCTGCATTGTAGCAGGAAAGCAGCCACAGACAACACACAAATAGGTGGTTGCAGCTGTGTTCCAGTAAAACTTTATTTACGACAGCAAGTGCTAGGCCAGATTTGGCCCACGGACTGTACTTGCTGACATCTGATCTATTTTATATATTTCATATAAAGCGGAAGATACTTGTTTTATCCCACAGCCTGAAAAATGTATACCTTCCGTTATCTACCTACTCAAATTTGATCAGTAACCTGTCATCTTTGTGTCTTTAGATACCATCTTTTAAAGTAACTCAGCTCATTGTACTATTCTGAAATTGCCAAGTTTGCCTTGATTTTCCTTGGCATGCAATCCTTCCATATTTCCAAGAACTGCCAACACTCCTATAAAGAATTCTTTAATTAAGACATCAATAATGAAATAATAAATTCTCACTTTGAAAAATTCAGCAGTGGCATTAAGGACTCTTAGCTGGGGTATCAAACGTTGGAAAGATTAAAACTTTAATTGCAACAATGATAATGGTACTATTTATTTAGCACTCATTATGGGAGTGGCTCTACTAAACCTTTGTACCTTAAAAGAGATGGATGTTATTTATCCTCATTATAAATTTGAGGGAATAGAATATCTAAGATTTTAAGTGATGTGTGCAGTGCCCATATATGTCTGAACATGAAGTCTAAGAGATCATGATAGCTGGGCTTTGGGTGTCCCGGAACAAGCAAATCAACAATTCCTCATCTCTCTTTCTAAGTGAGTAAGTAAAAGGTTGATCTCATTGAACTTAAGATCCCTTCAAATATCCTTGATTGAAATAATATTTAGTCACTCAAAAATTAAGCATTTGTGGAGCATTGCTAAATTCTGGTGACACAGATATTTTTCCATTGAGTTTTCTTTGTAGAAATAAGAAACTTATCTCCTATAGAACACAGGATATACTTAAGGACAGAGATACTCTCATTAAAACGCACTATGGTTCACGGGGCTTGAATATAACCCTTAACTCTTGTATGTTGTAATGTAGCTAATAAAAATCTCTGGAATTTTGGGTGGGGGATTTCATTTAAAAGGAAAAAGCTATGGAAGAACTGAAATATTTAATTTGAACGTGAGTGTTGAAAACAAAGTTCCAGCTAATGCCAAAAATAAGCTCGACTAGGTTAGTGAGCAGGAAGCAACTGAAAAAATATGTATTAGTGCCAGGGCCAATCTGTTCAGGAGTTTTATGGTTGCATGCAACAGCAACCAAAAATGGCAAATGTGAACCACAGAGAATTTATTAGAACAGCGTGGAGCCATAGAGTTGGAAGACTCACAGTATTAAAAGGAAAGTGGTACACAAGGCTTGGGAATGACCCAGAACCAAGACTACAGGAACGTCAGTATATCTGGAATGACCTGGTTGAAGATGCCAGCAACATTGTCGTGTCTCTTTTTATCAGTTGTTAAAATTAAAATCCTGGGAGGGAGTGCCTGATGGTGCAGGTTTATTCACAAGTAATTCCCTTTCTGATGTCAAGAAAATAGTTTTTTTTTTTTTCCCACACTAGCTTCCTTAGGAAGAGGCAACCCTTAGGCTTATCCTACTACCAAGACTGCATACAAATGGGGAGAGAGGATACCCGCCCCCGCAAAAAAAGACAAAGAATGGGCAGGCAAAAAAATAAAGTGACCCCTACTATTACCTAAAAACCATCAATTTATAAATGGGTTCATGCCCAATCCTTGAATTTATTCAGATAAATATCAAATGAGAACCAGCTTATTCTATTTGGACAAATCTGATCTTAGATAATTAGCTTATATGTGTCCACATTATTCTTAAAATGCAGATTGGATTTCTGATTTCTCTATCCCAAACAGTAGTGAGATATAATTCTGTACTATCATATGGAGTAGTTGAATGTTGCCGTTGTGGGGATGTGAAATTGATTTTCATCATGTGAAAAGCCCAGCCAGAGGTGTCTATCTGCGTCTCTATTCCAGGAAAACTAGCCATTGGGTGGATGTGATGTGGAGTGAAGTACTTTTATGTCACCCACTTCGTTTGCCTCTCTAACGTTCAATGAGTTTAGTGCCATGGAAGTGAGGTACTGTTTAATGATTAATTAAGCACTTAGTTTACCGCTTCTACTCTTAGGTAGAAGTCTTAAATTCATTCAGCATTTGATGGGTGCCTGCTGCGTGTCAAGGGCAAACCCTGGGGAGTTCCAGGAATGAAAAAAAGTCGTGGTTTCAACGCTGGAGAAGAGTCTGGTTAGGGAAGCAAGTATGCCTCGTGTTATGACGGAAGCACAAAGTAGGTATGTCTTGGCTGCTGTGGAAGCATAGAATAGGCTCACAGCCCAATTTGGGATTGAAACACAAAGTTCCTGGAAGACAAAAATAGCATACGGGGTTTTCAAAACATGACCCACTGATCAGCACCGTAAGCCTCACTGGGGACTTTTGTAAATGCAAAGCCTGTGTCCCCTCTGGACCTGCTGAATCAGAAACTCTGGGGAAGGGACCCAGCAGTCTGTGTTCTAATAAGCCCTCCGGGTGAGTAATTCGGATGCGTCTCAAGTTGGAGTCACTGATACATCAAATTGGCTAAAAGTTCACGCTTTCCTGTTAGACCAGTGGATCTCAGTTCTGGCTGCACGTTAGAATTTCTGGGGAAATTTTAAATTCCTTGACGCTCAGACTCAATCAACTCTCAAGGGTTTGGGGATACGTGCCTCTCTCTATATGTATGCACATAAATACATATTTTTAAAATGTCCAAGTGGATTTCAATGCTAGACCAAAGTTTGCTAACTTCAACCTTCAATGATTGAATATCTTCTAAGTGAAAAAGCAGTAGGTTGAGCAGATGTGAACAAGGAAGAGAAAGAAAGAAGAGAATATTGCAGGCCAGACAATGAACGAGTGGCTAGAAATACAAAGAAAGAATAAAAGGAAAAAATGAAGGAAAGGAAAGGGAAAGAGAGGGGAGGAGAAACAAAGGCTTACTGAACTGTATGCCAGATACTCTACCTCATTACTTCATTCGGTTCTCATGATGCCCCTTTGATATTAGACCCATTTTAAAGATGAGAAAATGGAGATTCAGGAAACAATAAGTAGTCTCTCCAGGCTCTGAGACTATCAATAACAGAGTCAACAGTTGAACCCTAGTCATCTACCTTCTAGTTCCCAGGCCCTTCTTTGCTCACTGAAAGGTGGTGGACAGCCATTTGGGCTCCAGCCAGACTTCCTGCTGTCAAATCCTAGCTCTTCCCCTCGGAACTGTGGAACCATCAGCACATGACTTAGCCTTTCTCTGCCTCAGTTTCCTTCTCTGTAAACTGGGGACCCTAATGGCACATAGATTGTTGTAAGGTCAGAGGAGTTGACAGAAATAAAGCTTTTAGAACAGCATCTGTGCTGAGGGAGTTGCTAGGCTAATAAGCATACTTTTAAAAATCATAGGGCTGTTACAACAGGCCCCTATTATCATAAAAATCATTCAATAAAGAAGAGATATAAATATAAGCAAATAAGCTGAATACAGTGTGACCACTTTAACCAAAGTACGAAAGACTTCAGATGAAGTAACAATTGCATATACTGACATTAAAACTTTTCTTGTCCTGGAAATCCCATTTTTGTGACTCTTTCCTTCAGAAGAGGAGGAGGAGGGGAGGAGAAAGGAGAAAAGAGGAGAAAAATCACTGGAAAAAAATTAACGTGAAATGTCCACCAATTATGGGATAGTTGAATAAAGTGTGGCCTATCCATAAATAGAATACTATACAGTGGTTTACAAAGGTAGATTTCTCCATGTATGCTTAAAAGCATATATATGATATTACTCAACCAAAAAAACACAAGTTGCAGTGTATGTTATGTAGTATGATTCCATCTGGAAAATAAAAAAGCCCACATAGGTTTGTGTAAGTTTGCACAAACATAAAAAAATGGTGGGGGCCTTTCACCATGTGAGGACACGGTGAGAAATCTGCCCCCCAAAAGAAGGTCCTCATCCAACCCTGATCTCAGACTTACAGCTTCCAGAGCTGGAAAAAATAAATTTCTGTTGTTGATAAGCCAAAAGAAAAAAATGGGAAGATGCCGTACCAATTTTGTTTACATTATTGCTTCAGGGTTTAGAATTAGGTGAGTCGATGGAGGTTGCTAGCTTTTCATTCACTTGTTTTTGTTTATTAAATCAATGAGGAAGAAACAGTGTTTGAGATAGTACCGACATGTTGATATGTTTGACTCTGTCTCTCCCATCAGATTAAGAGGTTCTGGAGGGCAGGAGTCCTCATACATTCATCTTCCACATAGAGGCACGGGGATAGTGAGAAATCCTGTGTGTTGAGTTGAACTGCACTGTCGAGAGATCTCTGAGCAAAGAGGTTACCGTGTGGCGTGAAGGGAGAGGGGTTGCTTGGTAATTACCACCATGACCAATAGGTTTAGTTTCATTTTCTACTTCCGGGTCTTTGAGACCCAGTGATGAGACAGAAAAATCAATACAGCCTTGATAATTTAGATTTTGTGTGTGAGTACCCTGGGGCTAACAAATCCAGCTTTCTGTGGTGTGAGGTCTTCATTTGCAAAACATGACGATTTGGGCCAGGTTTGCCAACCAACCCCGTCCTTTTTCTACCTAGGGAAATTATGGAGGTAAATGAAGTTACAAGGTGAATGTTCTTGGATTCCTTAGAAATAAGTACATACAAATTACACAGGGTGCAAATAATGTGCTGTGATTGAATAAATCAAGCGTTGTTATTCAACTGAAATCAGAGTTCAGGAACTTCTAAATAAGGATTTCCTTGCATCTTCCCGTGCAAGGAAGGTGCATTCCCGTGCATTTCAAAATGCTATGAAAACATTCTGCAGTACATATGCTTTGGCAAAAGTGTGCTTGCAGGCTCGATCACGGTCACCTGATGATTTGATCAGTAATCAACTAGAGTGAAGACGATGTGAGTAGCTTATTACAGGGCAATGAAGCATGCCTAGAAATTGATCTCCTTATGTCCTAGCAAATGGGAAATATAGGGAAGCTCATTTTGTAATACCTTGAAATCATTTCAGAGGTAACAGATTAGCCAGCTTCACTTAGCAAGCAAGCAGTGTTGATCATTTGTCACTTGTAGGTGGACTTTTTCTTCCCTTTTCCTCATTGTCCCAAGAATGTGGGTGATTTAAGGAGAGACAGGCTTCTGGATTCATTTTCACCCTCACAGACTCTGTATCTTGTCTGCAACTGGGATCCAGAAGACTCTGCAAAGCAATCAGATTTCATTTGCCACAGATGGTGCTTTGGCCATGCTGGCAAAAAGTTAATCTGTGTGCTAAATCACTATTCCAATCTGGCCTTCTGGTAGGGTTGACTTGAACCTACAGCAGAAATTCAGGGGAAAGAAAAAGCAAAGAAAATAAATAGAGTTGAACATGGACTGGAAAACTACTACTTCTGAACTTACATTTTTCTTTTGAATGTCTACCAAGAATACAACCAGAAGGAAAATAGACAGTGTCCTGTTAGCGCTCTCTTACAAGACTAGATCTTTTTTAAAAGGCTAATTTCTTAATAGATCTTCCTGAAAAATCCCTTGACGCTGGATGAACAGCATGGAAATCCTTGCTTAGAGCACTTAATGTGAGAACTGCCTGGCCTATTCCTGGATTCCAAAAGTTGGGCCAGTGATGGTCAGACAACCATGTTTTATATTTGTCAGTATGCTGGCAGTTTCAAAAGACAAAAGTATGACTCAAACTATTTTCAGTACTAATTTATTGGCTGATGTAACAGAAAAGTTCAGAGTCATCTTCAGGCATGGCTGAATTCAGGTGCTCAGACTTTGTCATTAGGCATTTATCTGTGTCTCTTCTCTTTGCTTTATTCTATTTCAGCTTTGGTCAGGCTCTTGAGTCATCATAGCAAAATGGCCTCCAGCAGTTCTAGATATACATCCTATCAGAATAGCAATCCCACTGTAAAAATAATTTCTTTTTTCATGAGGATTTCATCAAAATCTTAAAGTTGTGTCTTATTGATCTGGCTGTGTACGTTCCTGAACCAAACGTGGTATCCATGTAAAAGAAATGCTCTGATTGTACATGCCTTAGTCATATGATTACTGCGGGTACAAAGTGAGTAGGTTCAAGGCTACGTAAACTTTATGGACTAAGTTAAGGAGGATTTCCTTCCAAAGGCCAAGAGATGGGCTGTTACTAAAGAACAGAGAATGCGTGATGAGCTGTAAAAATAAACCTTAACAAGCAACAAAAATGTGCATCTATTGGGAATGGAGGTGGGAAGACCATTGATATAAAAAATCACTGACATCGCCGGGCTTCCCTGGTGGCACAGTGGTTGAGAGTCCGCCTGCCGATGCAGGGCACGCGGGTTCGTGCCCCGGTCCGGGAGGATCCCACATGCCGCGGGGCGGCTGGGCCCGTGGGCCATGGCCGCTGAGCCTGCGCGTCCGGAGCCTGTGCTCTGCACCGGGAGAGGCCACAGCAGTGAGAGGGCTGCGTACTGCAAAAAAAAAAAAAAAAATCATCTACATCCCCAACATTTCTTTTATTGGGGTCTCTAATCTGGGAGAATAATCAAACTATGACCACCGTATCAAGCCTTGGGAAAGTACATTATTAAGCCACTTTACCATCCCTTACCAGCTTCTGTTCAATGCCTTCCTTCAAAAGAGGTTCATACAATCCAACTCATTATGTACCTTACATTGAAAATTATTGCAAGGTCCTTGCATTTTATTCTTGATGACAACAATTGAAATTTACCAGTGACCTCAATATTCTAAAGGAAAAAAGAAGTTCCAGGATTCACATCAGGCATTTTGAAACTGGATAGGATTGTTTAAAGAGAGCTTGAATATGAGGGCTTACATTTTTAAACACCAAACTGAAAAGAGGAGAAATGCTGGTGTTAAATTTTAATGTCCAGGAAATGGGCTCTGTCAGGAGGTCTAAGGCTGTACAGCTTGTAAAGTAATGTGAGTGCATTCAGACTTTAAATTCTTCCTAATGCCACAGGACCCATTTTACTTGAGTCACGTTGAAACTAAAGAGGGAGATAGTGTTAAGTTCCAGGAGGAAAACTGTAGCTAGAAGTTACGCCTTCCCCAGCCCCATATGGATTCTGTAGTATACTTGTGAACCTCAGAAACCAAAGGGTTTATTCTAAAGCCCAAAGATTTGTGCCTGTGCCACAAAGCTGGAATTTTATTTATTTATTTTGCGGTACGCGGGCCTCTCACTGCTGTGGCCTCTCCCGTTGCAGAGCACAGGCTCTGGACGCGCAGGCGCAGCGGCCATGGCTCACGGGCCTAGCCGCTCCGCGGCATGTGGGATCCTCCCGGACCGGGGCACGAACCTGTGTCTCCTGCATCGGCAGGCGGACTTTCAACCACTGTGTCACCAGGGAAGCCCAAAGCTGGAATTTTAACTGTCTATCTTGGAAGATGAATACAAAAGTAGGAGAGGTTTGAGAAAGATGAAAAGACCAATTGAGTATCAAAGAAGAAGGTGACACTAAAGTTTAATACCACGGCTCATCTTCTAATTAGAAAAGGATCCAGCTCTATGCCTATTGTCAATGAGAACATTTCAAAGAGAGATGCTTCTCCTTGAAAACAGGGTAAATTTTAAGATACCTAGTCCCTATTATCTATGTTCTGCAGTTCCTTTGGTGGTCTTAAAGGGGGACCTATATAAAAATGACCCCCCCAGTGCTCTCATAGCACTTTGTTCATATCCCTATCATAGAAATTCATTCATTCATTCGCTCACTCTCTTACTTGTGTAAGAAATATTTATTGAGTATCAGCTATACTCCAGGTAATGTGGACTCATCAAGGAACAAGACAGGCAAAGCCAGTGCTCTCCTAGAGCTGACAGTTGAGACTCAAATAAGAAGCAAATAAACAAAGCAAATACACAAAATAATTATGAAACAACTGATCCAATTTCTACAGTGTTATTTTAAAAAAGGAGAAGGGGGTTCTGTTCTAGATTTAAAGTGACATAATCAAATGCAAATTGTGGAGCTTGATTTGATTCAAGTTTTTGGAGATTTATACAGAAATTTATATAGGGTAAAATGTCAAGATAGTTGCAACTTTCCTTAAAAGTATTCAACAAGGGCTTCCCTGGTGGCGCAGTGGTTGAGAATCCGCCTGCCGATGCAGGAGACACGGGTTCGTGCCCTGGTCCGGGAAGATCCCGCGTGCCGCGGAGCAGCTAAGCCCGTGAGCCATGGCCGCTGAGCCTGCGCGTCCGGAGCCTGTGCTCCGCAACGGGAGAGGCCACAACAGTGAGAGGCCCGCATACAGCCAAAAAAAAAAAAAAAAAAAGTATTCAACAAGAAAAATGTAAATTAAAAAAATGGAAAAATATTAAATCTTGTTGATGGGTATAAGGGACTCCATTATGATAGTCTCATTACTTTTCTGTTTGCTTGGACATTTTCATGATGAACATACAAGTTCTGTTTATTATGCCATGTAAGACAGAATCAGGGGGGTGAGATAAAGTAATAGTGTTGGCCGTCTTGAGTCTGAGCGCTCAGGAAAGATGTGGTGAAGAGGTGACTAGGAGGTGACTTCTAATGTGAGATCTGAAGGGAGAGAATGAGTTGGCCTCATTAAGAGCAGGAAAGTATTTCTGACAAAGAGAACAGCATGTTCAAAGACCGTGATGACATGATCTCATATAGTGTCCATCATAAGGAATTCAGTAAAGAACTATTAGAACTAGTAAATAAGTTAAGCAAGGTTGCAGGGGACAGAACCATTACACAAAAAATTAACTATATTTTAATACATTAGCAATAAAAAACCCAAAGAGGAAATTAAGAAAACAGTCTCATTTGTAATAGCATCAAAAAGAATAAAATAATTAGAAATTAATTTGACAAAAGAAGTGCAAAACTCAGACTCTAAAAACTGCAAAACATTATTGAAAGTAATTAAAGGAGACCTAAATAGATGGAAAGACAGCTCTTGCTCATGGATTGGAAGATAGCGCCTTGTTAAGAAGGCAGTACTCCTCAAGTTGATCTATAAATGCAGTGGTATTGCAATAAAAATCTCACCTAGCTTCTTGGCAGAAATTGAAAAGCTAATTCTGAAATTCGTAAGGAAATTCATAAGGAACTTCAAAGTTGGAGGACTCACACTTCCTGATTTCAAAGCTTACTACAATCAAGTAAGTAATCAAGACAGTAGTTAAGATAAAGAGGTGCTGGTATAGGATAGTCATATAGATCAATGGCATAGAATTGAGAGTCTAGAAATAAACCCTCCCATTTATAGTCAATTAACTTTCTATCAGAGTTCCAATACAACTAAATGAGGAAGCATAATCTTTTCAATAAATGGTGGCTGAGACAGCTATATATCCACATGTGAAGATAAAGTTGCATCCCTACCTCTCACCATACACAAAAATTAACTCAAAATGGATCATAGGCTAAATGTAAGAGATAAAATTATAAAACTTAGAAAAAAAACAGGAATAAATCTTCATGACCTTGGGTTAGGCAAAAACCTTCTTACATATGACAGTAAAAATACAAGCATTGAAAGAATAATGGATACATTGGACTTCATCAAAATTAATAACTTTCAGACTTCAAAGGATATCATGAAAGAAGTGAAATGACAACCCACACAGTGGGAGAAGATCATATATCTGATAAGGAACTTACATCTGGAGTATATAACAAACTCCTACAACTTAATAATTTTTTTTAAAAAAGAGTAAATGGCAAAGATCTAGTATGGACATTTCTCCAAAGTACACAAATAATTGATAAGCACCTGAAAAGATTCTCCACATCATGAGCCATCGAGAAATACAAATAAAAACCACAATGAGATTCCACCTCTCACCCACTAGAATGGCAAGAATCAAAAAAATAGACGGTGAGTATTAGCAAAGATATGGAGAAATTGGAACTCTAATACACTGCTGGTGGGAATGTGAAATGCCACAGCCACTCTAGGAAAGTCTGGAAATTACTCAAAGTTTTAAACGTAAAGATAACCTATAGCCCAGCAATTCTGTATAAGAGAAATGAAAACAAATGTCCATACAAAAACAAGTACTCATATGAAAACTTGTACACAAATGTTCATAGCATCATTAATCGTAGCAGCCCAAAGGTGGAAACAAGTCGAATGTCCGTCAACTGATGAAGAGATAAATAAATTGTGGAGCATCCATACAATGGACTATTATTCAGCTATAAAAAGGAATGAAACACAGATAAAATGTGGAAACACGCTACATTGTGGATTAACCTTAAAAAGTCATACTAAGCGAAAGAAGCCAAAAAAGACCACATATCATATGATCTCATTTATATGAAATGCCCCAAGTAGACAGGTCTAAGGAGACAAAAATTAGTTCAGTGGTTTCTGAGCGGCTGGGGAGATTGAGGGAAAATGGAGAGTGACAACCAGTGAGCAAGAGGTTTCTTTTTGCAGTGATGACGTGTCCAAGAGTAAAATCCATTTAGTTCTGTACTTTGAGTGGCTGGATTTTACGGCATGTGAGTTACATCTCAATAAAGCTATGACATTAACAAGATCTGCAGCAGTTATGGCACAATGTTAACGTTTCCTAAATCTGGGTTTGTGGTATGTTACACTGGTTCTTGATTATACTTTCCTGAATGTTTGTACTATTTCAAATAAAATCATAAAAAAGGAACTTGGCAGAGAAAAGACTGAGTAGGGCTTTATTAGCCATAGTAGAAGTATTGAGCTTTATTCAGAGCAGGAAAGGAAAGTACAGACTGTTGGCTGATCAAAGAATGATAGAACTTGAGTTGCTTGGCAGTGTTAAAATAGATGGTCGCAGGGGATGGGTTCGGGGGAGAGAGAATAGAAGTCAGGAGGCTGGTTAAGGGGCCGCTGTTGCCCAGATGAGAGGTTTGCTGGCTTGAACCAGGATGGTGGCAAGAGAGATGGAGAGGGCTGGAGAGTCGTGCTGGTGTTACGGAAGAGATGAGTCACTCTGTTCATTTTAGAGTCAAGTACACATCGTGGAAGAATAATGGACTGAGGCTGAAAAGGTGGCTGAACGCTGTGAAAAGGCACATGGCTCAGCGAAGTTAAGTGGTAGAGTCAGTTCTGTATACAGGTTGTATTCGTTTCCTATGGCTGCCCTAACAAATTACTATGAATTTAGTAGCTTTAAACAACACAAACTTACCATCTTACAGTTCTGGAGGTCCAGAGTCCAAAATGAGTCTCGCTAGGCTAGAAACCAAGGTATTGGCAAGGCTGTGTTCCTTCTGCAAGGTCCAGGGGAGAAGCCCTTTCCTTGCCTTTCCCCTTCTGCAGGCCACCTGCATTCCTGGGCTCATGGCCTTCTTCATCTTCTAAGACACTCACTGCCAGCCGAGTCTTCCTCACGTTGCATCTCTCTGACACTGACTCTCCTGCCTCCTTCTTTCTTTCACTTATAAATATCCTTGTGATTCCACTGGGGCCCTTGGATAATCCAGGATTCTCTCTCCATCTCAAGGTCAGCTGATTAGCATCCTTACTTCCACCTGCAACCTTAATTCTTTCCTGCCCAGAACATATAACATAGTCATTATTCTCAGAGGTTCTGCCGTATGCAAGATGTTATCCTAGGTGCAGTAGGAAATGGGAACATGAAAGACAGGCTCTGCCTTCAGGGACCTAGATGGAGTGATAAGGAATTCACATCATGGGGAATCAGGAACCAAACTAATATAAGCATCATGCGATAAGTTTGAAAAAGAAATATATACGGGATAGTCAGGGCGGGTTCTCTGTAGGAGGCTGGTCTTGGTGTGGATGTTTGATGATGGAGTTGGGGTTTCAGTACGTACCAGATAGGATATTGTATCAAGTTTACGGGAAAGAGAATCTCAAAGAAGTGGATCGACTTATATATTGCACTATTCTTAACTGCAACTCTGGTTTTGAATACAAACATAGCAAAACACCTGGAATACAGTTAGGTGCCCAAACAGAGTTAGTGGAATAAATGACTGCATGGCAAAAGATTGTATCCTTGGACCACTATAGCTTTTTGCCATTAGAGCTCTGTACTTTATTCAGCAAAGCACTTTCCTAAACAAATTATTAAATCCAGGTACATTCAAAAGCTGTATAAATAGGAGAAGCTGTATTATATGATTGAATGCCGAAGGTAGAAAAAATTGAATAATGAGGTTTGTATTTTCAAGATGGATTACATGGATATCAAACCAAAATATGGTTATCTCATCTAAATAAAGGTCCTAACTTCATAAAAAACTTTGCATATTGATTTTATTTACTCATTAAATTCTAAATCAATTTTGATACAAAACAGAGTGTAAGTAATTAAAAATATTTCATGCAACAAAGTTTTATTGGGCAGCTATGTGCTGAATGCACTGTTAAGATCTGGAGATTTTTTAAAAAGATAAGACAAAAACCCTCTCCTTAAAGTTTTCATCCTTTTAACACACTTTTACTTTATGTAGTGGTTAACAGCTCTATCACTGACTGGCTTAGCCATCTTGGCCAATTAGTTAACATCTTTGTGCATGTTTCTCTGTGTGTGTGTGTGTGTGTGTGTGTGTGCACGCGTGTGTGTGTGTGTATTAGTTTACTGTGGAAAATTTCAAACATACACAAAAGAACAGAGAATTGTATAATGAAACCCCCATGCATCTATCAACCAGATTCAGCAATTTTCAACTCATGGACAATCAATGTTAAAAAGTTCCTGCTTATATCGTAGACATTTTCTTTTTAGATGATTTTTTTTTTTCAGATCAGGATTCAAAGTCCACACATTCCCTTTGATTGCTGTGTCTTTCAATGTGCAAGTTCACCTCCCACTCCCTCCTTCCTCTCGCCATTTATTGGTTGGAGAAACTAGATTGTTCTGTAACATTGCCATTGTGGATTTCGTTGATTGCTTCCTGTGGTATCATTTAAGAGGTCACTCTGTCCTTTGATATTTTTGTAAGTGGAGTGGAGCTCCCTCCTCCCCACCCCAAGAATATAGGTGGGAGGTGGTGCTTCCTTCCACACCCCTTCAGGCAGCATAGGATGTCTGCTGCTGTTTGTGTGATGTCACGATTGACTCATCCATTACAGAGTTCCTTATAAGCTTTTCACCTAATGGTGTCACGATTGACTCATCCATTACAGAGTTCCTTATAAGCTTTTCACCTAATGGTGTTAGTAATCCCTGATGCATTATTTCAATAGGCTTTGAAAGTGGCAAATTGTCTAATCCTAGCAGTCCTTCTACGTGTATTACCTGGAACTCTTCTGGGCGGAAAACTTTCCCTGATCTATCATGTGGTCACTCTGAGGTGCGGTTCAAGCAGTGCTGGCAAGAAAAATGGTTGATTGTTTTCCCTTGTGTTTATCAGAGTTTCACAGAGATAACCAGCAAGGGTTTCTTTTTCTGTATGATTGTTTTTAGTATTATTTTTTAGTATTCGTATGAGTATATTTTTAACACATTTGTTTTTTCATCCACTGTCTTTCTTTTTCTTTTTTTGAGGCTCAGTTCTTTTTATCTTTGGCCAAAGGGAGCTCCTTCAAATCACTCCTGAGTCCTTTTGATATCATTTCAAGAGTCTTTTATAGCTTTCTTAGTTTCTGACACAAGGTTTTCCTAACTCCTTCTGTGCTTTGCCCCAGACCTGGACTCTGCCATTTCTCCAATGAACCCTGGTTCTTGGCATCTAAAGAGCACAGTCTAGGTGCTGGGGTTACTTAATCATACCAGGCTGGTCTTTGTCTCTTGGCCTTTCAGTGGACGGAGACAGGGTATAATGCTTATTTCTTAACAAAAGGTAAACTATGAGTTTTTACTGCTATTACCCATTTAAATTTGTGGTTACAAGATTTTTACTTAATTTCTTTGATTTTATATTTGAATTACTTTTATGCTGCAAAATCCTGGTTTTTAATGATAGTAACATAATTACCTCTTTGCTTTAACTTTAATCATGTTTATAAAAGTGTGTGTATCGGAATAATAATATCGCTATTACTGTTTACACATACATATATTAATACCACTATTATTAAAACAGTTTTGCCCTCATAATGTATCCCACTAAGGATATACCATCAAATTACTGTGTTTAAAATCACTTAAAATAATTTCTGTCTGTTTGCTTAAGCCACCAATCAGTACTCACTAGTTTGCTTTGTTTTATTTTGCTTTCATTTTAGGGGTTGCTTTTTTTTTTTTTTTTTAAAGAATTTGTTTTTTTTGTTTTATAACCATGTAAAAGTTAAATCGATAAATCAAGAAATATCCAGAGAATTTTAGCTTTTATCTGTGCCCCCCGACCTATTTTCTCCTTTGCTTATGGATAATCTTTTATTTTTAACATTTCTGGTTTATCCTTCCATTGTTTATTTATAATATAAGCAAATGTATATATACATTAGTATAATGCTCATTTCTTAGATAAAATCTAGATATTATATGTACTGTTCTATACCTTGCTTTTTTTTGCTTAACGATATATTCTGGAAACTGTTCCACAGCACCATATTAATATTAAGATATTCCTTTATTTTTTTCAACTGTCGCATTGTACTCCATTGTGCAGACGTTCTATTGCTTGTTAAATCAGTTCTCTGCAGGTGGGCATTTGTGACCTTTCCAGTCTTCTGCTATTTCAAGTAGGGCTATAAGTAATAGTCCTGTACATATGGGGGTTTCATTTGTTGTTGCTTTTTTTGGCTTTATTTGGTTTTCGTTTTTGTTGATATATCTTTAGGATCCATCCCTTGAAGAGGAAGTACTAATAGATCAAAAAGTAGATGCATATGTAATTGTGCTCTGCGTTATTATTTTGTTTTCCTACCAGCAACGTATAAACATGCTTCTTTCCCCACAGCTACACAAACAGGCCATTTTTTGTCAACGTGATAGGTTAACGAAAGTGATGACCTCACAGCAAAATGTCACATCGTGAAAGCTGACTCAGCAAACCATAGATCTTCCCTAACACTGACCTCCACTGATAATTCACAATAAAATAAAGTGAGTAGAAGCAAAGACACAGCATGCTTCTCTGGAGGGACCCCAAACTATCAGATGCAGCTTCCAAATACTATTCCTCTCACCTCCATTGGAACCCCTGTCAGCGTCAAGAGTAAGATGAATAGCGACAGTGTGTGTGACACAAGTGAGCCCAGAGGAAGTTGTTTCTAGTTTGGGGCTTCTGGGTTTTTAGACTCAGTTATGCAGAGAGAGTCTGTGCGACTCAACTTCAACTTTCCAGCCTTCCTTGCTCCACACGTTAATACATTCCAGGAGTTTGTTTATGACAGGCAATCTGGATTGACCAGCTGCATCCTGGTAAAGGTGTTAGAATGTTTAAAAAGAAGTTCATTTGTGGTAAATCCAAGAAGAGGGGCAGGGAGCCCCAGGTCTGCTGTTTTCCTTCGCATTATCTTGGTGATATTGTCCTGAGTCAAGGCGGAGCACCTGGTCTTCTGTTTAAGGTCTATTTGCATTTTCTTCTGTGAACCACCTGTTCAGATTCATTGCTTATTTCTCTAGTTGAACTTTTTTTTTTTAGAAGCTCTTTAGGTCTTAGGGGTATCAATCCTTCGGTATAAGTTGAAAATGTTTTCTCCCTGTTTTGTAATTTATATTTTTACTTTGCTTGGGGTGCAAAAGTTTATATTTAAGTAGTCAAATTAATCAGTCTTTTTCTTTATGGCACCTGGATTTTGAATTATAATAGGGGAAGCTTTCTGCAAACTCAAGTTACAGAGAGATTCATCAACTTAAAAAAAAAATATTTGTGTTGTTTCTTTCTTTCTTTCTTTCTTTTAGACTGTGAGGATTATGCTCAATTTTCTCTTTTTCCTTTTGTAACAATCTAGTTATTTGAACTCCACTTATTAGAATGTCCATCTTTACCCAACTGAGTTGCAATTTTGAATTTATTGCATACTAAATTTTTGCCTATACAGTTGGGTCTATTTCTAGATGATTCTTCTGATTCATTGTTTTTTATGTCCATTCATGCACTGATATCACACCATTTTAAATTTAGAGGCTTTATATATGTTATTATCTGATTGGGCTAGCTATTCTCCACGTCACCATTGCTCTTCTTTTTTAGGGTTTTCCTGACTTTTTTTTTTTGGCTTTTTTTTCTGTCAAGGAATCTGTATAATAAACTTGTCTTGCTCAGAAAAGTGCTTTTGTAGTTTTACTGGGATAATGTTGAATTTATAAGTTAAGTTTGCAGAGAATTGACATTTTTATTAAGTCATATCTTCCTGTGATGCTGTCTTTCCCTTTGTGCATATTAATTTTTGTTTGCCTCAGGGCTATTTTATAGTTTTCTTCATAGTCCTTGAACATTTTTTGTTACATTTATTCCTCGGTATTTTATTCATATGTTCATTTTTATTTCCCTTCTCTTCCACTATACTTTCTACAGTTTATGGTCTTATATCTATGTAAAGGCTATTGGTTTTAGTGTGTTGATTTTACACCTGCTACTTTATTAGGTTATCTTATTATCTGCAGTATTTTCCTGCAGATTTGTTTAGCTTTGTTTTTACAGATAAATATGTCATGTCAAAATAGGGATATCTTTACCCTTTTTTCCCTAATTTTTTGTCCCTCTAATTACTTTTTTTGGTTGTGCCATGGTTGCTTAAATTGTAAGATGAAACAGAAATTGTATTCATCTCATAATTTTTTGTATGTATTAAATGATATAAAATATGTAAAATGATTTGAGCAGTGTCTGAGTTTAATAAAACCAGAATCAATATAATTGCTGTTGCACAATTACTTATTTAATTTGTGTGTGTGCGCATATATATATATATATGCACACACACATGTATATGTGTATATCTATATATATCTCCATGTGTTTGATGAAGCATTTCAGGGATAAGCAATTTTTTCTAATAGCAAACATTTGCACGTCTGCAATTTGGAATTATGTGAGTTACAGTCACTGTCTGAAAAGATCAGTATTTATAAAATTTTGATCATGTGTCACCATCATAATTTCTGCCATAATCTGTGTATCATACCACTTCTAGTTTTATTTCTTTACTATTTTTCTTTAAATGAAAAAAATTTCTCTTTTTTCCTTTAAATGTATATGTAAATATATATATATAAACATGCATATTCTACACGTAATGTATCTTTATATCTCTCTCTCTATGTTACACCTATTAAAATAAAGGCATTACGTTTTTTAAAAGCTTAACCCCTGAATGCATCTCATATCCCACCTTGTGGGAAACATTAATGAGTTTCTGCTTTAGATAGGAGCCCTCTTTTCACCATCTCGGGGAGCTGACGAGCTTATTTTTAAGGACTTTTTGAGTAGGTTTTATAATCACTCTTAATTACAGCAAGAATATAAATTCTAAAAAGGTGGGATCTTTGGTCTGCTTCACTGATCCATACACGTTCCAGAGTTCATTCATTCATTCATTCATTCAGCTGTTCCATCTCTTTCTTCATGTCCTGCTCTGGAGGTGAGATGGGACTTGTCATAGTGTGTTTTACAGCTATGCTTTATATTAGTGTGCATTCCATAGAAAAAATGGCAGAATTGGGAACTTTGTGTCCCTTCTAGAAAACTCATTAAAAAATAGAGTTGCTTTATTTGCCTCTACTGTGTTTTTAAGAGCTTGTACTCCAAGTGTTTCATTTTGAGACTAGGCCACATCCTTGTTCACATTTTCCACTCATTTCTGGAAGTTTCCCTATAGATTATTTTTGAGTCATGAGGTTTCAAACGTTTGCAGTGGGTAATGCTGATGCTATCACAATATAATTAGAAATATAGAAATGTGGGGTAAAATCCAGCTAGGGTATATTTGGCTTTCGTTAGATCTGCAACTTACATAACCAGCAATAACTCAGTCCCAAATGCTAAATGTTGCCTATAATTAGAAAGGCCCACTTTTATAATTGATGGTTAAAATGACTGTAACTGGTACTTAATGGGCTTCCTTTAGGTATTCTTATAATCAAGAACGTGTAGGCAGCCTGTTTATGCCTTTCAAAGATTCCCCCAAGTTGGTTTTCTTTAAGAAAATAAGGTCACTTTATAAAGCATGATTCTCTTTTGTTCTACTTTGTTAAGTGACATAGTTTGTAAGTTTTCAAAGTGCCATCTGCATTCTATAATTAGAGCAGTATATTTTTCTTCCAAACAGTTGTCAAATTAAGGATCCCAAGGTCTCAAGCATAACTTTTCACAGCATGTGCATAATACTGGAAGCTTCTGTGTGTACCAGTTTTAGACGAGGAGAGGCCATTAGTAGGAAAAACAAGATTAGAAGAGGAAAAAAAAAAGAGCTAGACTTGGGGTAAAAATATGTGAGTTCAAGTCACATGGCTCAACCATTTACTAGCTTGGGGATATCTCTGAATTTCTCTGGCCTTCTGGTTTCTCCTCTGAAAAATGGGAATAATCAGGAAGGTAAGAAAGCTGTCTTAAAGGGAGGAGGGTTCAGTTCAACAAATACTTTCCTGAGTCTCTATCACATGTCAGGACCTTCCTAAGTGTATGTGAGACAGAAAGTAGGGTGAAGGCCTGCCTTTAGGGGGTTTGCAGTCTGTTCTGCATGACTGGGAAACGGAGATAATTACGGTATAATCTAGAGAGAGAGTTGTCAGAATAAACGTGGGTGAGGGACCAAAAGATAAGCTGGTAATCGATTCCTCATTCATTCATTCACCAAATATTGCTTGACTGCTTCTGGTGTGCCAGGGATGGAAGATGCTGGAGATTCACCACTGAACAAAGACAAGGCACGCCATTTCATTTCGGGAGACGGGAATGAGGGCTTCGACGAATAAGAACAAAGTAGGGATAGAGAATGGAGAATGAGATCGGGGTAGGAGATCCAACCCTCTTTCAGATGAGCTGGTTGGAGAGGCCTCTGTAATAAGACGATGCTGGAGCCACGACCTGTGGGAGGTAGAGGATGGACCGTGTGGCAGCCCGGAGCCGGGGTGGGGGGTGTCCGGAGGGGGGGGTGTCCGGGGACAGTAGCAAAGAATGAGAATGCGGCACAGATCCTTTAGGGACCTTTCCAGATTTTACTCTGTGTGTACTGGGGACCACGAGGTGGTTTTAGGCAAAGTGCAACATGATCTGACTTACGTATTTTTAAAAGACCCCTCTGGCTGCTGTGTGGGCGAGGGGATAAGCAGGGGAGAAGGGGAGAAAGTTGGACAGACAGCAGATAACTCTGACTCCCAAAGGAGAGGGTGATTTTATGTCAGGGTGCAATGTAGTGGCCGTGGAGAGGCAACAGGGAGCTAGGAGACGGCTGAGGCAGCCCTCACCCTGTGGCAACGGGGGTGTGGAAGAGAAAGTAACTCCCCTGCGCTGGTCTCCGGAAACGCAGTGCTCTCCGAGGAGAGCGAGAGCTCAGTGACACCAAGGACTAGAGAGCGTGGAAGATGCGGAGGTGGGTTGAGGAACCAGGGGAATCAGGTAACCGTGTAACTGGTTTCCCCCAAAGCACAAGGGTTTGGAAGGGAGGAAAGTACAACGAGATAGAAAAACACAGAACAGTGTGTGGGTGGATGAGAAGCAATTGCCAGGAGGATAGCTGGCCAGAGGGGCTTCCATTTTTTAGTAGCAATAATATATAGCTTGGATGTCACGGCTAATAGATAGAAATTGGGAGTCATGTCTTCATATGACACTAAGGAAGGGAGTTGGCAAAGGCAGCCTCTTGGTAACTGCTAATTAAAAAGTACTTATTTAAAAATTTTCTTACCATGCATAAATCCTTCAATGTGACAATCTCACTTCTAGAAATATACTACCTCAAAGAGTTAAGGATACGTGTGGATATTAACTACAAAAATATATACAGTTTAGCATTATTAATAATATTTAATTCTTGGAGTCAAAGTATCCAGAATATACTGTTAGGTATATTGTGTAGTCACAATAGAATATTATATATTCACTCGCAAGGATGTTGAACAAGGATATTTAATAACGTGGGCAATACTCATGGTGCATTGTTAAGTGATCAAAGCAAGTTAAAAACAATAGTTCTGGGCTTCCCTGGTGGCGCAGTGGTTGAGAATCCGCCTGCCGATGCAGGAGACACGGGTTCGTGCCCTGGTCCGGGAAGATCCCACATGCCGCGGAGCAACTAAGCCCGTGAGCCATGGCCGCTGAGCCTGCGCGTCCGGAGCCTGTGCTCCGCAACGGGAGAGGCCACAACAGTGAGAGGCCCGCATACCACAAAAAAACAAACAAACAAACAAACAAAACCCAATAGTTCTGTAGTATACCATTTACATAATAGGGTCTTCATTATCCGAGATTTCTTTATCTGAACCTTGTGGTTCAGGAGAAAATAAAACGTATTGTGGTATAAAAGTATTGATTAATAAACTGCTTCAAAAAGTAGTCCTTGTATAATATCCCTCCCTGCTCAATACCAGTGTCCCTTGCAGTAGTGTCCTAGTCGGTACAAAGTTGGTTTTTGGATGTTATAAATATCTGAAAATGTCTGTGAATCTGTTTCTGTTTCCTAAATAGGTTTATCTGTGTCATATTTTAGATTCCACATAAAAGTGATATCATATGGTATTTGTGGAGGGCGGCGGGGGAGGGATAGACGGGGAGTTTGGGGTTAGCGGAAGCAAACTATTATATATAGGATGGATAAACAGCAAGGACCTACTATACAGCACAGGGAACTATATTAAATGTCCTGTGATAAACCATGATGGAAAAGAATATGAAAAAGAATATAATGTATAACTGAATCACTTTGCTGTACAGTAGAAATTAACACAACATTGTAAGTCAACAGTACTTCAATAAAAATAAATAAATATCTGAAAACGATCAGAAAAGGGATCACATCTATTGGTTATTATAAAATAACCGATAAAAGAAGATTCTACTACTCACCAATTTCAGTCCCAGAGCAAGATTCTCCATACATTGTGTCTTTCGTGATGTGTGTGGGTTTTTAAAAAAAAAATTATTTATTTATTTATTTATGGCTTTGTTGGGTCTTAAGCTGCCACAGTTCTGAGAATTGGCCTCAAAGAAATGGGAACAAACTGACCCTGGAACTGAAGACTAACAGTACTTGAAACAATCAAGATGACTCTGAACAGGCCACCTCATGACCAATTTCAAGATGACTGTCAGAGCTGACTGTATCGTTTCTGCATGTAGCCCCCTTCCTCTGTCCATAAAAGCTCTTGCCCACTGGTTGTAGGAGGTGGGGAGTCAGCCTTTGGACAGGTGTCTGCCCTCCCCACCGGTTGCCGGCATCCAAAAGAAAGCAAACTTTCCTTTCCACCAATCTTGCCTCCACCAATCTTACCTCTTTAATGGCTTTGGAGGGGCGAGCAGCTAGACCCCGCTTTTGCTTACAGTGGGACTTCCCGGGAAGCACCTAAAGAGCTCAACTCATAAGTACTTTTTTGCCCTTCCTCCTTCTTCCTGGCTGTAGACTTAATGGCTGGAAGAGCAGCAGCCATATTGCTATCATGAGGCAAACTTAAGAATGAAGCCACACACCAGGAACAGCAAAACCAAAAATAGAGGGAAACTAAGACCTTAGAGTCACCATAAAATCCCTAGACTGTTATAGGTTATACTAACATATTTTCTTTTTATAACAGAGTCTTTTCCTTATTCTTATAACCAACAAATTAATAAATTTGTGTTAAACACATACTACCTGCCAAGAACTGTGATAAACATCATGAGAAATGCAGTTTTTCAGATTGCTTGTAAACTGGTAAGATGTTTACAATCCAGTGTGTAGTTTCATTATTTTACTATGTCGGCAGCCAAAGCCTGAATATTGCCAAGAAGTTGTAAAGGACCTAGCCAGATTTCCCCTAGGAAGTTATGGCTATGTATTATTTGCACTTAATATTTGATAAGAATCAAGCCTAAAATACGCTTCTGCAGGACGTCATGGTTCTTAAAAGTCCTTCCTCCACCCCCAAAATACTATTTTCAAATGATAAGGAAAATACACTTTAGATGATTATCCCCGAACTAGTCATTTCCTGTGGAATACATTACTATAGATAGGAAATGTGATTTTGAACCATAAATGTCTTAGAAAAGCTCATATTCTCAAAAAAAGTCATTTATCCAAAAGTCAATGATGTAAACTGTGTTTTCCTACGTGTTTTGTGGGCATTTCTCAGCCTACCATGGTGCCCTTCAATCCCTATGATGTTTTAGCTTCCACAAGGGGCCTGAGTCCTCGTGGGCATAGTTGTCAAGGGAACGTTTGGAATTAAAAACAACCCATCTCCAGGAATTTCTCTGCAAAATTCACAAAGGTTACTTTTAAAGCTGAAAGAATCCCCTCCATACTGTATTTGCAAAAAAAGTTAAGATATAATATTGTTTACAAACTGCTGAATTTCCACAAATAAACATGGGTTTGAGAAAGGCTTGAGGCTTGTTATTTTTTTGTTGCACAGTTCTGCCTTGAGATATTAAATAACTATAGAGTTTTGCTTCTTTAATATCCTGATGATAAAGCATAACACTTATTCATTCACTCCACAAAATAGCTAGATTCCATGCACTCTTCTTGTTGCAAAAGTTATAGCAATTAACGAGATAGAACTCACATCCTAATGAAGAGAGAAAAAAACATTAAATTCCTAAGTAAATAAAGAATGGTAATTGCAGGAAGTTCTATGAAAACAAAAAAATAAAGGAAGAGAGTAATTGGTAGAGACAAATCTTGATAGAATGATAAGAGAGAGTCTTTCCGAAGGAGTGCATTTTAAAATTTATTTTATTTTAATTTATTTATTTTTTAAATTAATTTATTTTTGGCTGTGTTGGGTCTTTTTTTCTGTGCAAGGGCTTTCTCTAGTTGCGGCAAGCGTGGGCCACTCTTTGTCGCGGTGCGCGGGCCTCTCACTATCGCGGCCTCTTCTTGTTGCGGAGCACAGGCTCCAGACGCGCAGGCTCAGTAGTTGTGGCTCACGGGCCTAAGTTGCTCCGCGGCATGTGGGATCTTCGCAGACCAGGGCTCGAACCCGTGTCCCCTGCATTGGCAGGCAGATTCTCAACCACTGCGGCACCAGGGAACCCCAGGAGTGCATTTTATGATCGAATGATAAGCACTAGTGAGCTATGTAAAGATACACTAAGAGAGCATTGCTTGGAGCATTAATAACAGGTAAAAATGCCCAAACATTGGAATGAACTTGACTTGTTCAAGGAGCACAGTGAAAAATGGAGAAATTGATTAATTGGGCTAGAAAGGTACACAGAGATGGAAAGAGGTAGGGTCTTATCAGTCACAAGTAGGATTTGGTGTGTGAGTCTGTTCTGCTGAAGAGGCTGGGGGCAGGAATTTCTAAAATGATTTCTGATTTTGAAAATGCTATTCTGGCTGCTATGTAGAAAATGAATTGAAACAGGGCAAGAGTATAAGCAGGGAAACTGGTTAAGGGACTGTTGCTGTTACATAGGAAAGAGATTGTGGTGGTTTGGTCTGGGGGGGAAGCCGTGAAAATTGTTTGCTTACAGCATGTTAGACATTGCATTTATGCTTCAAGAATATTACAACTAAGAACATTTTGAAAAGGTACTATTACTATTCTTTTTAGGTGAGAAAATTGGAGCTCAGAGAGGTTAAAAAAGTTGCACGTAGTCATATAGTTGGTAAATGGCAGACTCTACAACGAGTAGGTCAAATTTCAAACACTATGCTCTTGAGTTCTGTAATATCAGGACTTCAAGAAAGTAGTTGCTGTAAATGTTCATGGGAGGGATGATGGGAGTGAAGGCCATAGTCTGAGGATGTGAGAGAATTTGACTCTCACCAAGAGGAACATTTTGCTCCACAGATCTGTTAATAAAAGTCAGGGAAATGCATAAGAAATCAGAGTATTGGTGCAAGAGTTTTGAATGCTTTTGGCTGCAAGTAAGGGAATATTCACTTTTCAGGATCTTTAAGGAGGTTTTCATTTTCTCACATAAAGTTCTGGCAAAAGGTGATTTGCTAGTGAGGATTCAGTGGCTCAGCAATATCAGGGCCCCAGATCGGTAACCCTGCAATTCTCTAAACTTTCCACTTAGTTATAAGATAGACCTGACTCATCTGAGCATGAGGTCCTTACCCAATTATTTCCAAAGCAAGGAGGAGGCATGCAGAGTATTTCTTTTCCAATGCCATACTCGTGGCAGGGGTGAAAACTCCCTGTTTCAGGGGCCCCCAGAGGGTTTCTGCTTAGCTCTCATTGGCCACACCCAGCTTACATGACCATCTGGTCACATGACCACCCCTATATTGGGGTCTGCTCCTTTCTTTCCTGATGGACCTCTGCCAGACATTTGAATGAAATTGAGGTTCTGTGACTGAGGAAAAAAGGAGTTTTTAGTCTTTGGGTTGGCACATTCGTACCCCAGTTAGTTTCTGGCATTTAGACAGGGGCTCCTGGCAAGAAGGATGAACTGGAAATCCCATAATCACTAAAGCAAGTCGTGGCTTTGTAGGTGGTTTCCCAGGGGTAAAAATGAGGAGGGATTCTGTCGTTTACGCCAGCCTGGTTTGGCGATAGATACAGAGCCTGCCAATTAATTTGGCAAAGAAACTCCCCTTCAGTGAACTTTAAATAAAGAGCACAAAAGGGGACAAATGGGAATTATTTTGTAATCTGGCTCAAGCCTTGCGTGATCCTGAGTCACTGAATAGAGCGAGGAGAAAGTCTTCTTGGCATATGCTATCAAGGGCCAGAAGCAGAAGGGAGCGGAGAGAAAGCTGTTTGTACTCCTGGAACCTGTCACGAAAATCCCAAACAAGCAAAATGAATGCTGCATTTCTCAGTGGGTAACACGGCCCAGGATTCAGCACAGTCTGTTTGCTCGCGGGTTGAGTCAGTGTTATTTTCCTCCATTTTAATAATATTTACCATATTGACAGTAATTTGCAGGTTTTTAAGTTCTGCATATGTTCCCACGGAAATAATCCTCCTTCTTTGCTTCCCCGAGACCTTGTTCAGAAAACACCTGAGCCAAGCAAAAATAATAAATAAATAAAAATGTTAAAATTGTGCATCAATCAGAAAACGCCCTCGGGAATTTCTCCAGGCCTTTGCACATAACGTACCGCGCCCACTGAAGTGGCAGTGAGAACATTAGGAGATTTATTGCTATGATTTGGAATCATAATCACGGAATATTTTTCACTGAGAATTATTTTACACTGTTAGGTCTGTAATGTAATTTTAAATGTTTAAAAAATAACTTGGTTTTTTTTTTACAAGAAAACAGCACATTTATCACACAAAGAGTTTATTATTGTTATTTATTAGAGGTCCTAAGTGTGCTGCAACTGTGAATGTGTTTTTTTTTTTTTTTTTTTTTTTTTGCGGTACGCGGGCCTCTCACTGCTGTGGCCTCTCCGGTTGCGGGGCACAGGCTCCGGAAGCGCAGGCGCAGCGGCCATGGCTCACGGGCCCAGCTGCTCCGCGGCACGTGGGATCCTCCCGGACCGGGGCACGAACCCGCGTCCCCTGCATCGGCAGGCGGACTCCTAACCACTGCGCCACCAGGGAAGCCCGTGAATGTGTTTTTATATGGACAGCTCTGTGTGTGTGTGTGTGTGTGCTTTTGTGTGTGTGTGTGTGCTTTTGTGTGTGTGTGTGTGTGTGTGTGTGTGTGTGTGTGTGTTGGTATATAGGAAATCTTAAAGTGACATCAGGGAGAAATCATATAAACAACTGATTCAAATATTGACCCAAATAATAATACATTTTCAACCAGATAATTATCATTGTAGATCTGGGGAGCCTGGTGGTTCTGAAGTCAGACTCTGGAGTTCCAATTCTCACCCTGTCATTTGACCTTGGGAAAGTTATTTAGTTTCTCTGAGCCTCAGTTTCTTCATCTATCAGTTGAATTAATAATAGCAAATAAGAGTATTAAATTATGGCAATAATAATGGTAATGATAATGATGGTGATGATACTAGCTAATCGGTATTGAGTGAGAGGCACTGTTCTAAGCACCTCTCATGTATTCACCCATTTGCTATTATTAATGTTAATAATTATAGAGGCTTGTGAGGATAAGATGCAATGTTATGTGCCTAACACACTACTTCATATGTTGTAAATATTTTAAAACAGGTATTAGCCAAAATAATGTTGTGAATGAATGAACTGGTCAAGTAAGTCAAAATGGAACAGGCCAATTAGGTATCTAGACCCAGACAAAGAGCTCCAGGCTGTATTAGTTACTTAAGTTTAGAGGCAATGCCAAGGTGTTCTGGGCAAAGGATTTTCAAAGTACATCCTACCCTGCCAGAATTCACAAAACACACATAACAGCAAAGGATCCCTTGTCTAGATTCTTTTGAACCAGAGCCTGAACGATTTCCACATGTTTGCATGTAGATCTGGTTATTTCTGGTTTGAACCTCAAAAGTTTAAATGTTTGCACAACAGACTTCTTCAAGAACGTTTGGGGAGGACAGTTATACCACCTGCTGCGATTCCAGATCGGCTTATCATCACCCAGTTGGTGTTTTCCTTTTTCTGGGTCTGGCACACAGCAGCTCTGAGCAACGTCCAAGGACACCCAGCACTCACTACAGGAAGGGTTCCGGTGGGCTTTCCAGCCTCCTGCTTTCAGCAGATTTGTTAAGTCCTCCCCTGTTGACTTTGTAATAATGAACACAGAAACCTGGCTATCACCATTCATTCGTTGGTTCATTCATTCATTCATTCATTCCATTCTCCGAAGAGCACACAGAGACACCTATCAGAGAGTGAATCCGATCACAAACATTCTGAAAGGTTTTAAAAGCCTCAGCAGTTTCTCATGCATCTGCAAGAAAAGCTTGTCCTCTTACCTTAGCCCATGAGACCCGGCCTGATCCGCACCTGGCCTGGCTCTGTCTCCTTTTGCGTCACCGGCCGTGTCTCTCGGCTTCAGCCCTCCTGTTTTACTGCCTTTCGTTGAAGGAGCTAAACTGAGACAGCGTCAAGGACTTTACTCTGCCCAGCATGCCCTTCTCTACCTTTTCCGTGACTGGCTCAGTTCAAATACTTCCATCCCACGGAGGCTTTTCTTAGCAGCTCGACCTAAAGTAATTCTCCCTTCTCCAGTGCCTGGAACAGGGCCAAACACGTAATAGGTGCTAGTACTTAATTAATTTAAATCACATGAAGGATGCTTCTACGATGTGCGAATTGCTGTCTTTTTTTTTTTTTTTTTTTTGCGGTACGCGGGCCTCTCACTGTTGTGGCCTCTCCCGTTGCGGAGCACAGGCTCCGGACGCGCAGGCTCAGCGGCCATGGCTCACGGGCCCAGCTGCTCCGCGGCATGTGGGATCTTCCCGGACCAGGGCACGAACCCGTGTCTCCTACATCGGCAGGCGGATTCTCAACCACTGCGCCACCAGGGAAGCCCCGAATTGCTGTCTTTTAAAGAAAATATTTAGGTGTATAAGTAAACTCAAGGAGGACTCGTGGGATTTTAGGTTCTCTTGGAAGGAAGAACGATAGAATGACTGATATTTAGAATGGTGCATTCCAGCTTCAGTGGCTGCAGGAGCTGGGCAGGCAAACAGTGTGAAGTCAACCTAATTTTAAAGAAAAGAGAAACAGTGAGAGCTGTGCCCCAACTCGAGAGTTAGGCCTCACCTAAGATAATTCAAATTCAATAAAAAAAAATAAAAACAAATAAAAACTGTAGCCTTGGCCACTGTTTCAGCCGGCCGGTTTCTAATCCTGATGCACCGCGGACTCTGCTAAATGCTTTCCTACACACGCTACGTATATTCTTTCATTGACTGTCACTGTACCCCGTGAAGGAGGTCCTGTGATTGACATCATTTATACAGTCGGCCCTCAGTATCTGCGGGTTCTGCAGCTGCAGATTCAACCAATGGGACTGAAAATATTCAGAAGAAAAAAAAAAAAAACGGAAAGCTCCAAAGAGCCAAACTTGAATTTGCCGTAAACCGAAAACTATTTGTGTAACGTTTACATTGTATTAGGTATTATAAGGAATCTAGAGATGATGTAAAGTATACCTAGTACATGCAAGTGCTATGCCATTTATATAAAGGACTTGAACATCCCTCGATTTTGGTATCCATGGGGGTCCTGGAACCAATCCCCCGAAGATACTGAGGGACTGCTAGAAATGCGGTGCTTGAGGTTTACAGAGCAGGGCAGACTTTTTCTGTAAAACGCCTGATAGTAAATATATATATATATTTTTTTGTGGTACGCGGGCGTCTCACTGTTGTGACCTCTCCCGTTGCGGAGCACAGGCTCCGGACGCGCAGGCTCAGCGGCCACGGCTCACGGGCCCAGCCTCTCCTCGGCACGTGGGATCCTCCCGGACCGGGGCACGAGCCCGTGTCCCCTGCATCGGCAGGCGGACTCTCAACCACTGCGCCACCAGGGAAGCCCTGATAGTAAATATTTTAAGGCTTGGTGAGCTACACGGTCTCTGTTGTAACTACTCAGCTCTGTTGTTGGAGCTCACAGGCAGCCACAGCCATTAAATACACACATGGGTGTGGCAGCGTTCCAATAAGACTTTGTTTAGAAAAGCAAGCAGCGGGCTGGATTTAGCTGGCTGTAGTTTGCCAACCTCTCTGATAGAGGGTAGGTAATTTGCTTGTATTTAAATAGCTAAGTGGCAGCTAGCTTTTGAACTCAGTTGTCCTGATTCCCAAATGCTCAGTTTTGAAGACTACATTTACTGCCCTTGCTTCCTGTTGGTCTATCCAATAGGTCAGGGCCACCACAGTTTTTAATAACTATAATGCACATTTATTGACTGCTTACTACACACCAGGCACTGCCTAAGGGATCTGTGTATATATTCAGTGATTTCATCCTTATGATGTTGATGGAAGAAGCCACATTCAAGATCTGAAATAAAAAGCTTAATTTCTTGCTTGCTAAGAAGGCAGAACTATCCAAACTGTTCTGGTTGAGTCTTTCTTTGAATAAGCAGCGAAAAAGTGGACCTCTTTACGGTTTGGGGAGGTGTGGACCTCAAGGATTGGCGGGCTTTCAGAGGCAGAGCTGAGGATGCCTTGCCTCGAGTTCTCCAGGTCTGGTTAGTTGCCTGAGGCTGCTGAGGATGCCCTGTGGAAGGGGTGGGGGGCGCTGGGTGAGTTGTCGTGGATGGATTGGGATGGACTAGGTATAGACCAGGGTCAAAGTACCATCAGCCTTTGTGTCCCTTGCATTTGCATAGTAAGAACTTTTGACGCTCACAACAATGCTATGAGGAGATACTCTTTTTATCCCAAACTTGAACTTGATGTTTGAGGAGATGGAGGCAGATCACGTGCCTTGCCCAGGATATCATGGCTGGTAAATGGTAGAGCCAGGATTTTAAAACTGAAAGATTGGACCCATACTGGGTGCTCTTAAAAATGACCCCCTTCTGAGGCTTCCCTGGTGGTGCAGTGGTTAAGAATCCACCTGCCAATGCAGGGGACACGGGTTCGAGCCCTGGGCCAGGACGATCCCACATGCCACAGAGCAACTAAGCCCGTACACCACAACTACTGAGCCTGTGAACCACAACTACTGAAGCCTGCAAGCCACAACTACTGAGCCTGTGTGATACAACTACTGAAGCCCGCGTGCCTAGAGCCCGTGCTCTGCAACAAGAGAAGCCTCCTCAATGAGAAACCCGCGCACTGCAACGAAGAGCAGCCCCCGCTCGCCGCAACTAGAGAAAGCCCACGTGCAGCAACGAAGATCCAAAGCAGCCAAAAATAAATAAATTAAAAAAAAAAAAGGCACCCTTCTGCCTCTCATGTCACGTGTTTGCTTTCAGTGAGACTCACAAGTTGATCACTTACAGGCACTTAAATTAATTCCTGGCTTGAATCTATATACATTTTATTCATTTTGTCTCATCCTTTGTTCTCATCCCTTTTTCCTCTTTAGGTAACAAATGGCTACTTAAAAAAAGGGCATCCACAAGGCCAAATTCCTTGGTGTGAAATGCAGTGCCATTTAAGGTAATTGTTACTAACATTTTAGCTTCTAACCCCAAAGTCTGGCTTGCTTTGGCTGAAAGGTTAATAGGCAGAAATCTTGACTTCACAGCACATCAGGACAGATAAATGACTACATGAACGATAATGCAGAATTATAGTCTAGTTTAACCCCACTGGGTTTGTTCTTGACTCTTAGACCAACCTTGCAAAAGGTTAAATGGAAAATTAAGGGAAAGACAAGTTTATCTTTCTGCAAATTCATGTTTCACCTTCTAGAACTTGCAGGACTCAATAGTCATGGCCAACATTTATGGCAGAACCAGGAGAATTATAACTAGAGAGTTACAATTGTTTGCCATTTGACCATAGACTGACTCGGGGGACAGAAGACTTGGACTTAGTCCTATTTTCATCTAAATTAGGTGCAAAATCCTGGGAAATGGGTTGAGTCTCTCCACGTGTATTTGTTTCCTAGGGCTGCTGTGGCAAAGTACCACAAACCGGGTGGCTTAACATAACAGAAGTACATTGTCTCATAGTTTTGGAGACCGGAAGTCTGAAATCAAGCTACTGAAGACACTAGGGGTGAATCTCCCTTTGCTTCTTTCAGCTCCTAGTGTTTGCCAGTGATCTTCACCATTGCTTGGCTTATAGATGAATCCCTCTAATCTCTGCTTCTGTTGCCTCTTAGCTTTGCCCCTTGTGTCTCTGTCTCTGAGTGTCTCCTCCTTTTCTTACAAAGCCACCAGTCCTATTGGGTTAAGAGCCCGCCCTACGTTACATGGACTCATCTTCACTAATTACATCTCAGGGACCTGATTTCCAAATAAGGTCATGTTCTGAGGTACTGGGGGTTAGAACTTCGACATATCTTTTGAGAGGACATAGCTCAGCACATAACACCAGGTTTCCATGTTCTCATCTGTTTTATGATGTTAAGATTACCTTCTCCAAAGGAGTGCTAAAGGGAGGGTAAAAAAATCCAAGTCCTTTGAGGAAAAAGTACTCTGTAATTATTAAACATATCACTGCCAGGTTTATCTGAAAGATGAGGACATATTCATGGGACAGACTGTATGAAATCTAGAATTTTTTGGTTACGCACTCAACCAAGTTCCTTTTTACAGGAGCTAAGCTCCCCATGGTGTATTTTTACCAGAATAATACATAACTCCAAAATAAGTGAGATATACACCAAAGGATGATAATTTCTGACCTAGATATGATTCTGCAGCAAGTTCCAGAAATTGCTTTCTTTATTCATAAACTGGACATTTCTTAAGAGAAAACCAGTTTCTGCCCAGAGATACAAAGAAGTGTTTCTTCTGTTTGTTCTGGAAGAAAAGGAAGTTTTCATCAACACAGATCATCCATATTTGGCTTTTTCACTGAACTTGTAGAAAAGAATGTCAGTTCAGACGACAGAGGATGTAGGAAGTACTTTCGGGCTTCTCAAGAAGTGAAGTTCACATGAAATGGGAAAAAAAAAACTCCCATAATCTTTTTTTGGGTTGTGTTGTTCATTCACTCATTTATTCAACAAAGGTAGAGCCCACTTGATTCAGGCAGAGACACTGGAGGTGCAAAGATGTATCAGATGTGGTCCCTGAACTCAGAGAACCCACAGGTGAGTGGAGAAAAATGTAAAGAAATAGCCAAAATATGATAAGTTCCACTGAAGAGGGATTTCTGAAATGCTGTGGATACAACTGATACCATTAAAAGAAGTCAGGGAAGGTTTTCTGGAGGCAGAAACAACAAAAGCAGGGAATGCAATTGTGCAAAGGGTGAGGGGTATAGAGTCCATATTCTCTGTGTGGCTGGCGTGTAGGGTGTGAGGTGTGTGTGGAGTGTGGGATGAGGGAGGTGAGGTCAGAGAGGCAGGCTGGAGCCATGTTGTACGTATTTGCTTTATGTGTCAACTGAAGAATTTAAACTCTACCATCATAGAGTATTAATTTTTTTCATTTCCTTAATACTATTTTTTCTTTATTTAAATTCATCTCAGCATGTTATATAAAACTTAAAGTGTAAAAAAGTATAAATGTGAACATTATAATCACCCTTAATCTCAACATCCAGAGATAAAGGATTTTGTGGGGTTTTTTTTTGTGTGTGTGTGTGGTACGCGGGCCTCTCGCTGTTGTGGCCTCTTCCGTTGCGGAGCACAGGCTCTGGACGCGCAGGCTCAGCGGCCATGGCTCACGGGCCCAGCCGCTCCGCGGCATGTGGGATCTTCCCGGACCGGGGCGCGAACCCGCGTCCCCTGCATCGGCAGGCGGATTCTCAACCACTGCGCCACCAGGGAAGCCCCATGGCTTTTGTGTTTTACGTGTATCTTTCAGTCTTTTAAAAATAATTAAATAAATTCATTATAACGTATTTATTTTAACTTTATTTTATTATAATGTTAAGATAGATATGATTTTTGTCTCTCTCTCTTTCTCTTTTTTCACTTAACATGATATTGTGGACTTTGTCCTGAAAGAATTTTTTCTAGATAGTATTATGATATACCTACATTTTTAAAACAAGCTTAACTCTGGTGGCAAGGAGAGGTTTTACATTCTAGGATGACATCAAGGCAGTGTGAGTAAAAACTTGAACTCCTACTCTTCCAGCTGTAGAACTGATTCAGTCTTAACGTATTTCAACTTGTCCTGTGATTCACAGAAATAAAGCAAATGGTTCATTTTTTATGAAGGGGACTTTTTATACATTTATTAAAAATTATTAAAATTTTCATTTTTTATAAAGGGGAAGTGAAAAATGAAACAAAATCTTGAAAAAGAAAATACAGATGCAGAAAAATGGCAGGTTTTAAGCAGCACATTTATTTTCTAAAAATAATCATTCCTCTTTATTTAAACTGACAGTCTGAGCATGCGAAATATGTGATACTTTAAGCCTAAGACCTTCCATAAACTGCATCATTACAAGACACATAAGCAGCATAAGCAACATAAGACAATATTGCAGCAGTCTCAAATAACCCGTCTGCAGAACAACTCTTAGTTCAAAATAACATCATGGTACACATGATTTTTTAAACTTATCCTTGGAATTTAAGATAATAATACCATTAGAAGGGATCAAAATAGGCTCAATGGGCATGAAATTTAAAAACTGCACAGGAATGTAGACTTACACAATGTCTCCTGGGCTGTGTCTAACTCTAAAATAGTTTAATGCTTTAATGTGAAAAATCAGTAGTTTGTAGCATTTCAACAATATTCAATAACATCCACAAATCCCACTAAACCAGAGAGTTCACAAATACTTAAGATAATCAGAATGATTTTTTAAAAATTGTGTTTTGACTTAAGTTGGAGGTTGTCAACTATATTTTTTATTTTTATTTTTTTTAAATTTTTATTTTGTGGTACGCGGGCCTCTCTCACTGTTGTGGCCTCTCCCGTTGCGGAGCACAGGCTCCGGACGCGCAGGCTCAGCGGCCATGGCTCACGGGCCCAGCCGCTCCGCTGCATGTGGGATCTTCCCGGACCGGGGCACGAACCCGCGTCCCCTGCATCGGCAGGCGTATTCTCAACCACTGCGCCACCAGGGAAGCCCGTCAACTATATTTTTTAATGCACCATGTCAAAACAAACTAATAACATTCACCTATAATGACACTTTATATCTTCAAGTCTAAAGAAAACTAGCTTAAGATCTAGAGGGAAAAATCAAGTTATCTATACAGAGACAAAAATCAGGCCAAATTCGACTTTCTCTTCTGGGATAGAGGGAATTAGATAGACCTGACCATTATTGAAAGATAATTTTGGGGAAGAGATAAAATCATAACTTACATACAGATATCAACATGAACATGTGTATTAAAGATTTTATTTTACTCATATGAGGGGCCCAGGCTGGTGTTATAACTTGTTCGAAGAGAAAGACAAAACACAGCACAAACAGCACAAATTTATCTGGAGTAAAGGAATGTTGAGATGAATTGCAAGCAAGGACAAAAACCAGGGTAGGAGTGAAGACAGTCTGAACCTCTACCAGATAAGACATACTTTGCATATCTATCAGTTACCCACAAGTTACAGAGTTGTAACATAGCTCAAAGTCAAGGAACAGAACTAGATTCTGATAACTCAGAGGGTGTGCTATAGACATGGGCTGTCTTCCACTGGAGCACTTTCTTTTTTTTAATGTCATAATGCCAGTCTACCTCTCATTGCCCTGTTGTCTTCTGTTTCCCTTTATACCAGTCTTCTACAATATTAAACCCCAGAATTACATGAAATGATGTCTGCAGATTTAGGAGTAAAAAAAGATTTTTTTTTTTTTTTTTTTTTTTTTTTTTTTGCGGTATGCGGGCCTCTCACTGTTGTGGCCTCTCCCGTTGCGGAGCACAGGCTCCGGACGCACAGGCTCAGCGGCCATGGCTCACGGGCTTAGCTGCTCCGCAGCATGTGGGATCTTCCCGGACCAGGGCACGAACCCGTGTCTCCTGCATCGGCAGGCGGATTCTCAACCACTGCGCCACCAGGGAAGCCCAAAAAAGATTTTAAGAAAGCAAAACTCTCAGCCAAACCATCACTATTACTGTTAAAGGGCAATGATGGACACTTTCCCACTGCAATCTAAGTTCCATTAAGCCAGTAACTTCAGCTGTTTGGTCCACTAGTAGTGATAAATCCTGGTTTTTGAGGTCTGAAGCTTTTATAGTGATTACAGCCTTCTTGAAGAAGAAAAATGTATATAAAATTATGAAAAAAGAATTAGGCACAGGGCTGATACTTAATTAGAATGAGAAAATAAATCATGAAATGAATAATCATTAAAAATCATAAATCACAAATGATATCAAAGCCTATTTTAAAAAAACCGCACACACATCACAAAGTCGAGAAAAATAGTATTAAAAAAATTTTATTTATTTATTTTTGGCTGCGTTGGGTCTTCATTGCTGTGCACGGGCTTTCTCTAGTTGTGGCGAGTGGGGGCCACTCTTCGTTGCGGTGCGCGGGCTTCTCATTGCAGTGGCTCCTCTTCTTGTGGAGCATGGGCTCTAGGTGCGTGGGCTTCAGTAGTTGTGGCATATGGACTCAGTAGTTGTGGCTCGCAGGCTCTGGAGCACAGGCTCAGTAGTTGCGGCGCACTGGCTTAGTTGCCCCGCAGCATGTAGGATCTTCCCAGACCAGGGATCGAACCCCTGTCTCCTGCATTGGCAGACAGATTCTTAACCACTGTGCCACCAGGGAATCCCTATTTTTTTTTTTTTTTTTTAATTAACTGAGTCACACCTCTATAGTACTCTTCTCCCTGCATTTTTTGTGGGCATATCTTTTGATATCACTGATATCATTCTTTCTTTCATGTGACAGTGATTTCACAATATTATTTCCTAGCGGGAGAATTGAAGGATAATTCAGTCGTTCTTCCACTATGGTTGATTGTTTCTGTTTTGTGAGCAGTTTTGTGTGCTCTTTTGTCTGGATTCATAAGATGTCATCAGGACAAGATGTGTCAAAGGAGCTGAGTTGTGATGTAATATGCTGCTACTCAATTTGTCCAATGTGAAATCACGAATTCTGCAGTTCTCATAATTCCCATCAAAAGAGGAATGAAAATGTATGGTGCATTTATTGTTACGTATGCTGTATTATCAAGTAGCTTCTCAATGATAGAGACCTTTGCTGTCAGAATTTTCCATAGACTGTCATCTGACTCTGGGTATTACAGGCCTTGCTTCTCCTCCATGACCCACATACTTGTGAGGTCAGGGGCGTGGCTCCACTGTGATCCTGCTGTCCTTGTGTCTTTGTGTCATGACGCCAGGACAGTTAACCCTGTAGGCACTGAGAATTTTCCAGGAAGCAGTTCACCAGAATAGTTAGCATAAACTTAATTGAACACGTCAGTGACTGTGAATCACATACATATATCCCACTAAAACCAAGATCAGTGTATCCTAAATTCATCTTTCCCTTAGCTAGATACCAAAAATATTCACCACCACTCTAATACCACTGATAAAAGGGAGGTGTAACAGGCAGGGATTTGGTGGGAAAGGAAGCAGCAGTCTATAACTTCGTTATGCTTAGACATCTTACTCTTACAAAATTTACAGGAGCTCAAAAATATGTGTCTGTGTGAACATATCACCCTTCCTCATTTCTCAGTGTATCACCAGTATTTTGCCCATTACATCGATTGTAATAAGCATTTAATAGATCTGTGTTTAATGATGAAATAAATGCTTGATGAGCAACATGAAAGGAAGAGGATATATTTACGTAAGGATTCTTCAGTGCCCCCAAAGGATGCTTGTACATATAGAAAAATACTACTCAGAAGTATTTTATTTTTTAAAAAAATAACTATTCAATTTATTACCAGCAGATATTATTAGCAATCACTTTTTTTTTTTTTTTTTTTTTGGTGGTACGCGGGCCTCTCACTGTTGCGGCCTCTCCCATTGCGGGGCACAGGCTCCGGATGCGCAGGCTCAGCGGCCATGGCTCACGGGCCCAGCCGCTCTGTGGCATGTGGGATCTTCCTGGACCGAGGCACGAACCCGTGTCCCCTGCATCGGCAGGCGGATTCTCAACCACTGCGCCACCAGGGAAGCCCAGCAATCACTTTTAAGAGATCTTTGACAGACATTTGGTTCCCTTTCCAAGCTTGAACACCTCAAATATTTTAGACAGCTTTTAGAAATTTAATATATTTGCTTTCTCTAAGTACCCCCAAGAGACTGAATTAATAAAAACAACCTTCTAGAATATTTATCAAGTCTTTTTCATTTACTAATGTTTAAACTTACAAAAATTTAAAGTTTTTATTTTCTTAAATTTTTTCAAAGGCATATTTATAAAGTGTGTACAGATTCAGTATTTACAGAAAAAATGTTAATACTATGATTTTGTTACTCTCAAATTTTTTATACTTAATTATAAAGTGTAAGTATTGTGTTCATATTTAAGGAATATAGTTATACTTTTAATTAACTGGATTTATTCATGACCAGAGACTGCCTGGATTTTTAGTGGCTGCCCTGCTGGGACTCATCGAGATCTATTTTATAGTTTCCTTGTTATGTCTCCATATCTCCAAGGTGTGATCAATTTACCTATTTCCTCAAAGTCAAGTCATACGTATTTTCTAATTCACCTGTCTATTTACAGATTCCGTAACTTTTACCCCAATCACTGATTTGATTTGACTTTTGCTTCTTTTCCCCCCATCTTGAAGTACATTACGTTGATCCTTGCTAACTCGGACTTACAAATTTGGTGGAATTTTAAAGATGTATAAATATAATTTCTACCCCAGGATAAAGACTTGTCAGTTCAGTGAGCTCATTTTTAAAATATATATTCTCAAACTCATATAACTGAGGAGACGTTAAGAATGATATCCAGTAGAATTTTGTATACCTCACATGGCCTTTGTCTGATTTGCATTTAAACTCATGAGGTCATTCTGCTGGCAGGAAAATGTAGGCCCTCTTCCTAAAAATAAAATCGAAGGCACCCTCCTGCTATTCAAAAGAATGGATCAAAGAATTTCAGAGAAGGAAAATGACAGTTTTTTAAAGAATTTCAGAGAAGGAAGATGACAGTTTTCTAAAAACTGTCAGTGATCAAGAGAGATGCAATTTAATAATAGGGTTTAGAAGTGGTAGTAATACTAAATTTCAAAAATAATTCTTGAATGAGAAGGTGCAGAAAAAATGAATAATAGATCTATGGATTGAAAATCTTACATTATATAGATACTATATAGTAGATGCTAGAAGAGGTAGAATGGAGCTGATATAAAACAAAATGTGCTAAAATTTTCATCATGGATGTTTATGTATTTATAAAATCAAATACAAATGTCAAAAATAATTATTGAAAGAGCATGTATAATGTAAAATTGTCAGCTTTGTCATTATAATTCCATATTATATCATATGAACAAAAGCTAGGAAAAGGGGTCAGGTCTAGGTGAAATAAAAACTGTGCATTTTCATCTTCTACAAAAAGTTAGACTTCAAAAATTTTTGACATAGACATGAAAAATACATGCATAAAATTATAAAATTAACTGCTGAGGGAATAAAAATAAGATGGTGTTGACAGCTGACTCCCCAAAGAGATCATTAAAATAACCTGCAGATCAAGCAAAGCCAAGTTTATTGTTTACTGCAGTGATGGATGGCAGAGTCTTAGTAGCATCTCTAAAGGGAAAAGTCCAAAGTGGGAGATCTGTGAGGTTTTTGTGATCTGATTTAAGGTAGATCTTTCGATGCAGGGACTTGATTGGGAGTTGGCAAAGTTTGTGGTATAATAGTTGAGGATTGATGGATGCAGAGAGGTGAGATTTTTGAAGTGAGTCTTTAATGAATAAACAATAATTTGATGAATCCACTTGGGCAAGCTGTCGTTTAACAGGAAGAAAGGACTTCTGTTCCTTATACTGAAGAGAACACGGTGAATAGTCTATTGTTCAGATAAGTGGATTTTCAGCAAGTTCCTGAAAGAAACAATTAAGTTATTGCAACTTCATTTTTCTGGGCAAGAATTTCTTGGCATAATAGAGTCATGTTAATGTAGACGGTAAGTTGTGTTGATGTAATCACTTGTCAACAACATTTTTTTTAAACTTCAGCCTTACTAAAAATTAAAAAGAAAACATAGCTTATATAAACCAAAGGAGGAAAGATGAATAATAAAATGAGCATAAAATCAGAAAACAGAAATTAAGGAGAAGACCAAACACACCAATAAATGTTAAAAATGAAAGTGGATTAAACTATCTTGGGAAAAGATGCGTTCCATTATATACTAATTGAAGACTAACATACTTTAAAATGATACCTAAAGATTAGAAATAAAGCATGGGCAATGATGTCTCAGACCATCACAAAAACATCAAGAGAGAGTACATTAGTGCATGAATTTAGAATTCAGAGTAAAAATTATTAATGGTGTAAAAGAAATTAGTTTTATTTTGGTGTTGCCCAACTCTGAAAAAATACGGTCATGTATCTTTATGTATAAAAGAGCATCAAAATACATAATCAAAAATTGCTGGGCTTTCCTGGTGGCGCAGTGGTTGAGAGTCCACCTGCCGATGCAGGGGACACGGGTTCGTGCCCCGGTCTGGGAGGATCCCACGTGCCGCGGAGCGGCTGGGCCCGTGAGCCATGGTCGCTGGGCCTGCGCGTCCGGAGCCTGTGCTCCGCAACGGGAGAGGCCACAACAGTGAGAGGCCCGCGTACTGCAAAAAAAAAAAACAAACAAAAAACTGCTGAGGTGAGAGAATGTAGGAGGAAGAAGAATTAAGGATGCATGAGTGTGTGGTTTGGGGTTAGGACTCTAAGAGATGCCAGTTACTGAGGCAGTGAGCTGAGGTATGCGGTGGGTGTTGTCCAGTATACAGAAACTGACCCATGTAGGGAAATTAGATCCATGACAGATGAGACGTTGTAGGCTGATGTGGAAAGGGGGCTACTACAGTGGTTGCCACATAGAAAGGAAGGAATTAGATCTCAGTCTTCCACGGCACCACTCTCTCCCAATAAAATCATCGTTCACACTGAATTCAAGACTTAAATGTGACAAGCAAAACTTTAAAACTTGTGGAAGAAAATATGGATTATGTATGACATTAAGATACTGAAAGAAATAACAGCAAGATCCTTTTTGACCCACCTCCTAGAGTAATGGAAATAAAATAAAAAATAAACAGATGAGACCTAATGAAACTTAAAAGCTTTCGTACAGCAAAGGAAACCATAAACAAGACGAAAAGACAGTCCTCAGAATGGGAGAAAATATTTGCAAACGAAGCAACTGACAAAGGATTAATCTCTAGAATATACAAGCAGCCCGGGCAGCTCAATATCAAAAAAACAAACAACCCAATCCCAAAATGGGTGAAGACCTAAATAGACATTTCTCCAAAGTAGACATACAGATTGCCAACAAACACATGAAAAGATGATCAACATCACTAATCATTAGAGAAATGCAAATCAAAACCACGATGAGGGGGGATTTCCCTGGTGGCTCAGTGGTGAGGAATCCGCCTGCCAGTGCAGGGGACACGGGTTTGAGCCCTGGTCTGGGAAGATGCCACATGCCGCGGAGCAACTAAGCCCGTGCGCCACAACTACCGAGCCTGTGCTCTAGAGCACGTGAGCCACAATTTCTGAGCCCGCGTGCCACAACTACTGTAGCCCGCGTGCCTAGAGCCTGTGCTCTGCAACAAGAGAAGCCACCGCAATGAGAAGCCCATGCACTGCAATGAAGCGTAGCCCCTGCATGCTGGAGAGGGTGTGGAGAAAAGGAAACCCTTTTGCACTGTCGGTGGGAATGTAAATTGATACAGCCACTATGGAGAACAGTATGGAGGTTCCTTAAAAAACTAAAAATAGAACTACCATACGACCCCGCAATCCTACTACTGGGCATATACCCTGAGAAAACCATAATTCAAAGAGAGTCATGTACCACAATGTTCATTGCAGCACTGTTTACAATAGCCAGGACATGGAAGCAACCTAAACGTCCATCGACAGATGAATGGATAAAGAAGATGTGGCACATATATACAATGCAATATTACTCAGCCATAAAAAAGAAATGAAACTGAGTTATTTGTAGTGAGGTGGATGGACCTGGAGTCTGTCATACAGAGTGAAGTAAGTCAGAAAGAGAAAAACAAATACTGGATGCAAACGCATGTATATGGAATCTAAAAAGACTGTACTGATGAATCTAGAGGCAGGGCAGGAATATAGATGCGGAAGTAGAGAATGGACTTGAGGTCACAGGGAGGGAAGGGTAAGCTGGGACGAAGTGAGAGAGTAGCATTGATATATACACACTACCAAATGTAAAACAGATAGCTAGTTGGAAGCTGCTGCATAGCACAGGGAGATCAGCTCGATGCTTTGTGGCCACCTAGAGGGGTGGGATAGGGAGGGTGGGAGGGAGGCTCAAGTGGGAGGGGATATGAGGATATATGTATACATATAGCTGATTCACTTTGTCGTACAGCAGAAAATAACACAACATTGTAAAACAATTATATTCCAATAAAGATATAAACAAAAGATACTGAAGGATTTCTTAAGACACAAAAATGACTAACCTTGAAAAAAAATGACCCATAATTTGACTAAAATGAAAATTAAAACTTCTGTTTATTAAAAAACACCACAAAGAAAAAGAAAAGATAACCCCAAGCCAGAAGACTTTTGTAACACAACTGACAAAAAATCGTTATCTGGAACACATTAACAAAAAAGTCCTACAACAAAAATATGGGCAAATGACATGAACAAACATTGCACAGAATATAAAACATGGGCAGGAAGTAAACATATGACAATGCTCAACCCCATCATAATGAGAAAAATGACCATTAAGATCTCATGTTGATATCCAGGGAGGAAAACATTCTAGCCAGAGGAAGTGCAAAGGCCCTGAGGCAGGATCCTGCTTGGCTTGTCAAGAAATAGCAAGAAGCCCAGTGTGTTGCCTCTAGTGAGCCAGAGAGAGGAAGGAGGAAGATGATGACAAAGACAGGTAAGGGTCCAGATCATTAATTTCGGTGTAATATAATTCAATCCTTGACTGAAGAGGCTAGCAAGATAATAAGAAAAATAAAAAGAAACTTTAACATATAGGGGACAGCACTGATTGGGGTGGTCAAACTAATCTTGAGAGAGAGGGACAAAATGAGAGCAAAATATAAGATGTTTTAGATTATTCAATATTGAATTTAATTTACATAATTCAGACCACATTTATTAAGGCATCTGCCAGACCCTCTATTAGGAACTGAGGATTCAAAGATAAAGAAGGAGAAACCCTGCCATAGAAGGAGCCACATGCCTTAATAAATAAGTAATAAACAGAAACAAGTACTAAGTATAATATGTGATGTTCATAATAAAAACAGTGCGTATTTGTAGATTATGCTCAAGACCCAGTTCTTGGTGCCTTAAACCCATTTTTTGCCACTAATCCTACACGGTTGATATTGTTTGTTGCCAATTTACATCTGAGAAAACTGAGTACAGGAGAGATTTAGTAATTTGTTTAGAGCTGGGTTTCCCAGTCTCCATGCTATTGGCCTTTGGGGCTGGATGATTCTTCGCTGAGAGGCTGCCCTGTGCATCGTAGGATTTTCTGTAGCACCCCTGGTCTCCCTCTACTAAAAGCAAGAGCCCCCCACCCGCCAACCGTTGCGAGAACCAAGACGTCTCCAGACAAATATCTCCTGGGTGACAGACTTGCCCCCCTGGAGTGCCACTGGTTCAGAGACAGAGTGAGAGGCGGGACAGGAATTCACATCTTTTCGACGCCAGAGCCCATAGTTGTCGGTTGTTTTTACTTGTTTGTCCAGATTTCTTACCTTAATGTGCAGCACCTTTCTGAACAGGTCTCTCTTGAGCACCTTCCATTCATGTTTAACCGCATTTGTTTAAAACAATGCCGTAAGAAAGGATCTTTACCTACAAATGGCTCACCCTGGAGGAAGATACACATGAGATGGTGATGCAGACATTATTTTAGTTTTCTGTTATTTGTTGAACATCTCAGGACACGTGTAATATCAAATAACAGCCTGCGTTTCATTCATTCACTCGCTCATTCATTCATTCATTCATTCAGCAATGCTGGGCATTGTACCAGGCACTGAGGCTCACAGGGCACAAGTCCGAAAGGTCTCAACTCGTGGTCAGTCTAATGGGGGATGGAGAACAGAGAGGAGACATGTTGGCACATCATGAAACAAGATAGTTTCAATTTGTGCTAAGTGTTTTGAAAAAATGTTTATGAGGGCAAGTGACTTGGCTGGAAGAAGGAAGCTAATTCGGGCTCAGGTATCAGGGACGGCTTCTCAGAGGAAGGGACACAAGCTGAGAACTTAGTGCCAGGAAGGAGTCAGCCATGCGAAAATCTGAGGGAAGGGTGTGTGGAAGAGAGGAGCAGGCAAATGCTAAGATGCTGAGCAGGGAGTGAGTTCGGTGTGTTTGGGGAACAGGAGGAAGGTCTTTGTGGATGGTGGGGGTGAGCAGAACCAGGAGGTAGGAGGACCCGGGGGCGTGTCTGACCTTGTGGGCCGATGGATTTTATTCTGTATGCAAGTGCAGCATGATTTTGTTGAAGCCACTTCCAGAGGAAGACCAAATGTCATCTGTCTTCGAGCTAAAATACCAGTGCAGCGTCCCACACGGCCCTGCTTCCATCATTCACAGGTACACGTTTGCTGTTCTTTAAATGGACTGATGTGAGACTTACCATTTGAAGCTTACAAGGGAAATCAAAGAAATATTTAACATATATTAGTTTAGTTTTTATTCTCGCTGCAGAGCTTCTGCAAGACAGGCTTTTTTTTTTTTTTTTTATTGCACTGGCTCCTTAGAAGGTCTACTGAGTATTTGATTTCATTAAAAAGAGCCCACAAGCATCTGTATTCTTTAAGAATTCTGATATTGAGTGTCAATAGCTGTCAGTGATTTTAGGGTTTTTTTTTAGAAAGATATTACTGTGATGATCGTATTTCATATTTTAGGCCTAACAATTTAATGTCTGTTGCTTGTGATGGGATAAAATAGAAATAATTTAAATGTCTGTCAATGGAGAAAGGAGAAGTAAACTGTGTTATCATATGATGAAGTATGATTCAGTAGTTTAATGACTAGATCTAAGTGTATCAGACTGTACCAGTCTCCACAGAATGAGAAGGAAAAAGTAGGCTGTAGTAAAATAGGTGTAGAAAAATCCATTTTCCCCCAGATTTATTGAGATATAATTGACACCTAACATTGTGTAAGTTTAAGGTACACAGATGTTGCTTTGGTACATTTATATATGGCAAACTGATGTACACTGTAGCATGGTGGCATGAGATAGCAGGGGCACAAGAGAACTTCTGGGGGTGTGGGTATATCCACTGTCTTGATTGTGGTGATGATTTTAAAGCAGGTGTACACATTTGTCAGAGCTTATGAAATTTTACGCCTTATATATGTGCAGCTCATTGAATATCAATTACACCTCAGTAAAGCTATGAAAAATTATTATGGTTGGTCATTGGCACGAGAAGTTAAGTTGGTAGTAATTTTTCTTCCTTACTAGGGCATAAAGTGGTAGCATACCTTAAAATTAGTAGCATCTTAAATGCCTTTGATCTGAGATTCTGGTGGTTGAGCTTTATGCTATTTTCAGGTAAAAAGATGCTAACTGATATGATTTAGAAATACTGGGGGGGGGGTGTAATGTTGGGAAGGCCGTGAATTTGGTTTTAGCTGTGTTAAGATTGGGGTGTTAGGATGACTAGTTGTCCCCGGTAGCTTCCTAACCGGTCACTCCATCCCCTCAGGTTGTCTCTGGTCCAGTCCCCAACCAAGCAGCCCTTCTGCCTTTGCCATGGACTCCCACCCTTAGCCTGGCTCATGGCTGCCTTGAGTGAAACCTACATTTCCCCACTTTCCCTTCTCTTTGTGAGGCCAGGGTCACGTGGCTAAGCTCTGGCCAATGAGATCAAAGTGGAATTGATGCGAGCAGCTAATCACAGTCAGCAAGTCTAAGAAAGGAGCTCCTAAAATTGCACATGGCTCTGTCTGCCATATTTTATTGTAAATGCATCTGGGGTTTTGCTGCCTTATAATTCATCGACACAGAAACTCTGTTTTCAAAATAAAAGCATTCCACGCAATTTAGCTGTATCTTATGAGTGATGTTAAAATGCCACTTCTTTGGATGCCAACGCTGTCGAGGGCTAATTCCTGTTCTCCGGCAGGCTCCTTCCGTGTCCCTGGACAAGTCATCTATTCTTTCTGCTTCAGGTCCTTCAGCCGCGAATTGTGGATAACATTACAGGGCTCGGGGGTGCTGCGCGGATTAATTAGCATTGGCAGAACACTCCGAACATAAGATTCGGCCCTCTTTGCACATTTTATCCAGGGACTTCAGCACACACTGTACTAATAAGGCCAGCCCCATTTATCTCTGTTTTCCAGATCAGGTTATAAGGCAGGAGACATTAAAGGCTTTCCCAAAGTCACTCAGTGAACTGGGGAGCGCCGTGAGGAGACCTTCGGAATATTGACTTCTCATCTTGCAGCAACCAATGAACACACGCTTCAGTTTGAAAAGGGGCTCTGTTAATGCCAGATGCCTTTGTCATCTAGGTACTTCTCTCTGGTCTCTTTTTCATGTGTTGGCTTAGATTTTCCTGGGTTGGCTTTGCATTGACCTGCAGAGAGGAGGCCTCTCCTCATCAGAAAAGAGACTTGAATATCTGGGAGAAGCCCAAGGATCACAAGACTCCAAAATTTGAATCCCGGTCAAGTTCGCTAGAGGTTTATGTTTGCTTTGGTGTCCTTGGTTATAAAACTTAAGATGTGAGGTCCTGTGCAGAAAGAAAGAGTCATTCTCTCTCTTTTTTAAAAATTGCATTTGGAATTTATATTTTAAAAAACACACAGGAAAGAATTAACCCCTTCAATACTTCACTTCTGCCCAGAGATAACCACTGCTAATATTTTAGTGTAGATATAGTCTACCCAGGGTGTGCATGTGTGTGTATAATTTTTTTTTATCAAAACAGGACCATACTGCATAGATCATTTATAATCAGTGTATGAGAAGCCCTTTTATCCCCTCTGGCTTCGTCACTCACTACCCTCGTCTCACTCTCTCCAAGTTCCAGTCACCTTGACCTTCCTTCTGCGCTAAATGTACCACATGCTCTGGGACATTTGCTCATGGCCTTCTTTCCCCCTTCCCACGCTCCCTCCCTCACCTGGGTAATATCACCTTCTCCTTCCCATCTCAGCTCCCTAATTTCTCCATCCCCCATCTTCCAAAGGGGTCAGGTCCTCTCTCCTTATCCTAACATCATGTAAAATTATTGGTGCATAATTTTACACTTATTGGAATATTTTATTAATGTCTTGCACTCCCACTGGACTGTCAACTCCACAAGGGCAGAGCCTGGTCTCTTTCCATCTGCTCCACCAACTCCTCAGAGCCTAGCAAGCCTGACTCATATAATATCTGTTGAACGAACAAATAAGAAGGGACCTCTTTCACATCCATTTTAATGGTTGTGATATGGGTTTGTCGCAGAATGGTAAAATTACTATCGAGTCACTTGCAGAGGAAGCCTCACAAGCCCAGGGGAAGGGTGTGGGACACATTTAGAAAACATTCCAAAGCAAGGTGTTGGGCTGTCTGTGCAGAAATTCCAAAAAAAAAGTAGTTCGAAACCATTTTGTTGGCGTTAGTCCATCACGCACCTCCGGCCTAAATGGGACATTGTGGATAAAGAGATTAAAGAAGGAAGGGTCCCTGGCAGAGGGCTCTTCTTCTATGGATACATTTCCAGAACTGGAATTGTTGAGGACCTAGGGTAAGCAATTATCAAAGTTAAAAATTTTTAAGATAGCATCACTCATGCTCCAAAACAGTTATATCAATCGATATAAATTTACATTCTCATCGGAAGCTTTATTTCTCTTTTCCTAAAGATTTTTTGGCAAAGGTCCTTAGAACTAGATATTCATATGGTCTCATGGTTTCCAGTCCAGTCCCTTCTTATCCATTTTTTACTCAACAAGGCAGAATAATATTTTAAAAATATAAATCAGCTGTTCCTTCATGTTTTCTCCTTTTGAGTAGGATGTGGTTTTGTTGCTGCGGCCGCTAGGCCGGGGGTTGGGCTCTCCCGTCCTTTCCCTGGGACTATTTTCCCCATCAATCCCTCCTCCTCTGGGTTGAGACACACTCTCCTTCCCTTAGCTCCTTGAACTTGCCAGGCCCTTTCCTTCATCCTGGCTCTTTCGAGGTCTCTTCCCTCTGGCTGGAACGTCCTGCCCCTGACGTTTCACACAGCTTCTTCTTCCTTTTCCTGTCCGGGCTTCAGTGCCACATCCTCAGAGAAGACTTCCCCGACTCTCTGACTTCGAGGAGGCCGCTGGTTAGCCGCTACGTAGTACTCCACTCACTTCCCTATCACCATCTGCAGCTGTTTACATTGTTTATTTACTTGTTTATTTGTTATCTCTCCTGGGTTATAAGCTCCCTGAGGACATGGACTTTGTTCATCTATGTGGTGTGTGTGTGTGTGTGTGTGTGTGTGTGTGTGTGTGTTAAAGCTTAATGTGGACACTGTCCACTCATAGCGGGTGCGCAGGCAGTATCTGTCTAGTGCAGGAAGGAGGAAGGGAAGCAGTGAGTAAGTGAAGCAGACCTGCTCCCAGGCTTTCTCCCACCTGATTTCGGTGCATCATTCACCCAAGTCATCCTTCTTTAGCTGATTAAGGGCTGGGGAAGGGAGCCGGTGGTGGCGCACCCAACCTCTCTCCTCAGCCCCAGCCCGATCCTTCTCATTAGCGCTGTGTCACCTTGCCAGAGGAAAGGCTGCTTATGTTTCTGTGACACTCCCACTGAGAGCAGCAGGCGACGGGGCCAAAGCTCAAGTTATTTTTGGTAAAAATTTTGGACAAGGGCCATTTCAGCCTCTGCCCTGGTACTTTGTGGTACTTGGTGAAAGTACAACATCCTTTGATGAAGCTTGGGCACCTGCTCTGGGAAAGTGCAGTTGCCTCTGCATTTTCTGTTCTGAAGAACTAAAGAATAATAATAATAGGCTAAATGGAGTGCAGAGAGCAAGGCATGAATCGTTCACGTTTCAAGCTAGAGTGGATTTCTGCTCTGAATGTATTGGACTGAGCAACCTTTGGGCTAATTCCTGCCTTTGTGATGCTGTGGTTATAAAGTTCTATTTCAGTGCATGACATAGTTTTGTTTCATAACAAGAAGATGTCCAAGTAGGAGAACAGTACTGTTATATGTATTCCATTTCGAACTGACAGTCCTTTCATTTTAATTAATATGCTTTGAATAAGGATAGCGTTGTGGACTGAATGTGTCCGCCCCAAAATTTATACATTGAGACCCTACCCCCCAATGTGATGTTATTTGGAGGTGGGCCCTTTGGGAGTTGATTAAATTTAGATGAGGTGGGCTTCCCTGGTGGCGCAGTGGTTGAGAATCCGCCTGCCAATGCAGGGGATGCGGGTTCGTGCCCCGGTCCGGGAAGATCCCACATGCCGTGGAGCGGCTGGGCCCGTGAGCCATGACCGCTGAGCCTGCGCGTCCGGAGCCTGTGCTCCGCAACGGGAGAGGCCACAACAGTGAGAGGCCCGCGTACCGCCAAAAAAAAAAAAAAAAAAAAAAAAAAATTTAGATGAGGTCATGAGGGTGGGGCCCTCATGAATAGGATTAGTGCTCTTATAAGGAGAGAAATAGAGACCAGAGTGCTCTCTTTCTATCTGGCATGTGAGCTCATAGCAAGAAGGCAGCTGTCTGCAACCCAGGAAGAAGAATCTGCATGCACTTGATCTTGGACTTACCAGCTTCTCAAACTGTGAGAAATAAACCTCTGTTGTTTAAGCCACCCAGTCTGTATATTTTGTTATAGCAGCCTGAGCTGACTAAGAAAGGCGGTAGGATCAGGGTTAGGACTGGAGGAAGCAAGAAGCTCCTAGAAGGGATGATCTAAGGAAGCATTTGCAAGACCTCAGGGTCTTGCAAATGGAGGCTCAGCACTCTCGCAGCCTTGAGAGTGAGTGTCACCTTAAATTTTGCACTGTAAGTGCCCCACTTGCCTCACCCTAGTCCCAGCCCTGGGGAGCATGCTCTTCATAACCCAATTCAAATGGGCTCAAATAAACAAGGCAAAACAAAAAAAGTAGATCGTGTCATTGAGAAGTGGAAGAGGTAGTTCTGGCCTCAGGAATGGTTGTATCTCCAGCTCTGTCTCTCATCCCACTTTCTCCTTTCTTGGCTTTATTCTCAACTAGGCTCACATTTTGGAAATAATATGGCCATGCAGATGTGTATCTCAGTGTGTTCATCTGTTCACCTCAGGGAAGATTTTGATTGGATCTTCTAGGTCACGTGCCCAGTTCTGCACCAATCTTCATGTCCAAGAATGGTGTGTGCTGACTGGCCAGACTTGATCAGGTGTCCAGCCCTGTGGTGAATGAGATAGTCACTGTCTCGACCCACTCCCCCAGAATCACTCATAGTTGAGAGAGTGGTGCTTCCCAATGACGGAGGAGGTCAGACCAGTTTGGAGCTGAGGTCACTTTCACCTTTGTCTGTAGCTTTATGGGAAAATGCCACAAAAAGTTTTGGAATTTTCTCAAGTAATCTGGGCCTTATAGGTGTGCCTGTATACAGTTTAGTTGAGATTCTTGTTCAAATGGTACCATGGTCCCTTAAACAGGACTCCTTTGATTGCAAATGACAGAATACCTCCGTCTGAGCTGGTTTAAGAAAAAAGGGGAATTTTTTACCTTGTGCAGTTGAACAGTCCAAGAGTGGCTCCACTGAGATAGAAAATGCCAACTGACCCATGCAATACCAGTTCAATTATGTTCTTCCAGAAATAGAGCTGTGTTGGAATGGAGACTATATTCCGCATTCTCCCTTGGGGACAGCTGTGGCCACGTGACAATATATTTGGTCAGTGGGATGCAAGAGAAAGAGGGGTTTGAAATATCTGGATGAATTTTTTATTTGGAGGCTGTTTTCCCTCCACGCTCTCTTCTCCCTTCCTGGGAAGTGGCAGTTAACTAGACCCAAGGATGGACACCATGTCCACAGCTGACCCACCAGCTTGAGTCCCTGGATGACCCTTTGAGACTGAGCTTCCTATCTGCCCATCTGGATTGTTCCATGAGAGATAAATAACCTTTTACCCAGTCGAAGTCATTGCATTTTGGGGTCTAATTGTTACACCAGCTTCTCGAGTATTTATAATGTAATAGGTTCCTGGGGTACTGGATAGGGGCGTCCAAACGGTACTATCAGCATTGGGTTTGCCTCTCCTTATCTCTTGGCTTTGCTTCTTCTGTGTAGCCTCCACTCCCGACGCTCCTGGGCTCCATGCATCCAGACTCTATTTCAGCCAAACACAGTATGAACCTTTGGCTCAGTATTCAGCAAAAATAATGTAATTAACTCTTTGAAAAAATTATTTATTTATTTATTTATTTGCAGTACGCGGGCCTCTCACTGCTGTGGCCTCTCCTGTTGCGGAGCACAGGCTCCGGACGCACAGGCTCAGCGGCCCAGCTGCTCTGCGGCACGTGGGATCTTCCCGGACCGGTGCACGAACCTGTGTCCCCTGCATCGGCAGGCGGACTCTCAACCACTGCGCCACCAGGGGAGCCCAAGATTTGCTTTTTGATTGTCCCAATTTAGTCTCAGTTCCCCTATGACACATTCTTGGGTGATTCTCTTGTTTAACTGACACCCATCAAACCAAGATGACTAAAAGCTAGTGTTCCCAGTGAGAAAGGAAAGATTCATATAATCTTAGAGTTGAAAAGCCTTTGAATGTCATCAGGTCAAAGAATCCACTAAATGAATGAATCCTCTCCTCAATAGCTCTGACCAGAGGTCACCCAGCCTTGGTTTGGTCACCTCCAGTGAACAAGAATTGCCAAATTTCTGATGCCATCTTTGCCGTTGTGGACAGTGCAAGTGATTAGACAGATCTGCCTTGGAAACCACCTAGTAACCCCCCCTTCCCCCATGACAACACTGTATAGGACAGGGTTTACCGCCCAGTGTTTACCAGAGCTGGTGTCACACACACCTTTCCCGTGAGACCTGGGGCAAATCTCTTAATTCCTCTGAGCTTCAGTTTCTATAAAATGTGGGTCATAGTACCTATCTCATTACTCCTTTAACAGGATTAGCACAATGCCTAATGCCTGGTGCCAATAAATGATAGCCCTTATCAACTCAAACATGTTTCAGGAAGGTGGTGCAGCCAGGCGCAGGTGAATGTGAAATCCGGTCTCCCTTTTATCGGATTTTATAGGCAGCATCCTGCAATGGCTATGAACATGAGTTCTATTGCCAGGCTAGGGAGGCATAAATGTGGTCCCGGTATTCACATAAGGGGGGTGGGTACCTCATAAAGTACAGGGGAGTTTAAATGAGTCCAAGCTAAGGGCTTAGAGGGTGCCTGACACTAAGGATTTATTTGGCACCTGCTCTGGGCCAGGCTTTGTTGGTACACGTACTAATGAGGCCAAGGGTGAGCCCCTGGGAAACTCACAATCCGGCGGGAAAGACAAGCTCAAACAAGGAAAATGATATCAAGGCAAGGGCTGGGTCCAGGATGCCAAGGAAACCCGAGGAAGCATGCAGCTTAAGCCAGGGCAGTATCCCTCCCCTCATATGCCAAGGTCAAGGCAAACCATGGCAACACCGCTCCTCAGACACATGCACAACAGAGGCAAAAGCCAGCCCTTCTCAGGGCAAAGATGAGGCTGAAGGGAGAGGCGGGGTAGGCGGCGTCTGGGAAAAAAGTGAAATTCCCTCTCCGTCTAAAATAAGCCCAGAGCCAGAAGAGACCGAGCGTTATCTTGGCGGGTGTGGGCGAGGTGCGGGGCAGGCAGGGGCAAGCTCTGGGTCCCGGAGGAGGGTCGGGCGAGGTGGGCGGGAGAGGAGGGGAGGAGGAGGGTGAGCGCGTCCAAGTGTGTCCGCCTGCGGGTGGCCTCCGCCGGGCGCCGGCCCCGTGCGGCTCCTCCTCCTCGCCCTCCGCCATCCCCCCCACCCCCTCCTTCTCTTCTTCCTCCTCCTCCTCCTTCTCCTCCTGGGCCCCGGGAATCGGCTGGGCTGGATCCCTGAGCAGCCGCCGCTCCTCCTCCTGGCAGGCTGGCTGATGAGTCAGCTGACGCCGGCGCTCCAGCCTCGCCTCTCGGCGCTGCGCTCTCCGCGCTCCCCCAAAGTGGCTGCAAACCGGCCGCCCACTTTCAGGTTTTGGGGGGACAGAAAGTGATGTGCGCCTTGTGAAGCCACGCCGGGCCGCAGCCGTAGCCGCTTCACCTTGTCAACTTTCTTCTCCCCCACCCCAAAGCCTTCTCTTGACCCTGGCCTCAGCCCTCCCCAAAGCCACTTAGGGTGCGTGCGCTTGGGTGAGGAGGGGGGTTGTCACTGGCCGTCCGGGATGGCTTCCAATTTTAACGACATAGTGAAGCAAGGGTACGTGAGGATCCGGAGCAGACGCCTAGGGGTAAGGATCGATCCTTTTTTCTTTTTTTTCCCCCGCCTCCCGTTCACCGGCTCAATTGTCTTTATCCTTAGCCAGCATCCCTGGAGGGTGGAAGGAGATTCCCGGCAGCGCGCCGGAGAATTGCGCTGTGGTTTCTCAGCCTAAACCCACATCTCCTGGGGCTGCCACTGTAAGGCCGGGTCTAGGTATGTAATGGATCTATCTTTATCTCTCGGATGACTTGGCCTTCTGCTGGTGGCCCCGTGGTCGGCTTCAGTAGCCACTGGAGCCCGTCTACTGGAAATAAATATTTCTCGGTAGCCATGGGAGTTAGAGCTCAGCAACCCGGGGGCGGGGTTGCTGAGCCCGCCGGATGCCCCCGGTGGCCCTCTTTCCACTCGCCGCCAACTTAACTTTTCCGGGGCATGGATGGACTGATTGAGGAGGGGCAGACGCTCCGAGTGTGAACAAGGTCAGGGACCCTCTGACCCCAGGGAGAAGTCTTTTCAGACTCCGGGTCCTGGGCAGTGACCCACCCCTGGCCCAGGTGCTGGCCAAGGCGGTGTGGGTAGGTTCCGTCGTCCTGAGCCTGGGTAGGGAATTCATTGCTGGAATACACACCGGATGCCCGCTGGAGGACTATTTAGGGCGGAACATAATACCTGGCACAGAGCAAGTGCTCCCTCCCTAAATATGTACTAAAAGGAAGAATGAATGAACCCGAGGCTACTTGTCGGGGACCGGGGACCGGATGTTGGCCCAGGGATGGTTCCTCTCTTGAAACCCCCTCTCTTTTGCCCTTTTCCCCTTTGCTCTTCATTGATGGACTTAAGAGAACTCATTCTTCTTCTCTTTGGGCTTGAGGGATGGCAAAGGAATTCTTGAGAGGGGTGGAGGATACTGGAATGATTTTTTTTTTTTTTTTTTAATTTCAGACGACCTCATGTCTCTTTGCCTTGTGTCAAGTGCTGTTGCTGTTTTTGTTTATTGTGTGCTTTGGGGCGAGGGAGTTTGGGGAGAAAAGTTTACTTTCCTAATGTCTGAAAAAATAATGTCAGTAATGATGAAGAATGGCCACAGTGGGGCTAGAGTTAATAGTAATAAATTGAACATCTTTCTCCACAAATATATGTCATTGGCACCTTTCTCTTATTTGGTCTTTGGACTTTTTTATGTACCAGATAATTTTACTGAAAACTGAAAGGCAATTTCACAGAGCTAAACAGTTAGGGAGGAAAACCTGCTGATGGGAAACATCTGTAATTATTAAAAACTCTCACCTGATTTGTTTTGGTCCTTTTCTTCCTCCCTCCCTCCCTTTCTTTCTCTCTCTCTCTTTCTTTTTTTCTTTCCCTGCTGGTTACCATGTTTTAGCAACTAGGCCCCATGTTATAGTGAATATAGAAATATATAATTAGGGAGAAATGTGACAGAACTAACCAATCCCTATCAACCCTTAGTTTCCTTGGTTTTCTTTTTTGCTGTGCAAATATTCTCATCAAGGGGACCAACTATTGTTAGGGTACATAACATAGTGACTTTCATGCAAAGGGCAAGAAATAAGAGGAACTTTATATTTTTTATAACCTTATGGGCCAGCCGAGTGTTACAGTGTTAAAAGGAGCATTAGAAAACACCATTCTAATTTTAGATTTACTCCATCATGTCAACTGAGGAAATTGATAAGAGACATCCATTCTGTGCTGGAGAGCATTCCAATAGAACGAGGACATGAATTATTAATGCACAAAATGTGAATTATTCATAAGGAGCAGAGTTTATGCCAAATTGTGACACATGGTGATTTATTTGAAAGACTAGTTACCATAACTTTCTAGTTTATAGTAATTGAGACTTTCTTCTGTAATATTACTGACACTATATAGTCCCATGTGTGCCAATGTTTACGGACAGATATTTGAAGCAGAAGGAAAGGAAATATAGTTTACTTTGCATCCCTTTATATTTTACAGGATCTTGGATGCCGACCAGAAGTGTACTTTCTCAGGATTTATTCATTGTGCCTGTGTTAACACTCACATAGATTTTAGAATATTTATTGAATGATGGTTATTGCTCAGGGAGAGAAAAGGTCAAAAATATAATCAACAAAATCTGGTTTTATTTGTTCAGTTTGATTTTATCACCCATTAATTTTCACAAAGTGTCCTAATGATATAATTTATATATATAAACTGAAGAGGCTGATTACATAATTGTCAGAAAGCACTGCAAACTAAAGTTTTATAATGGAGGCGTCAAGAGGAATGCTTCAGGAAAATGGCACAGCAACCCTCCGTCCAAAGTAAGAAATGTTAATGGTATTAATCTAGGCTCAGATAGCCTAGAACGGCAAGCAGCGTCTGGAGGTCTCACAGAGTCGGAGGGCTTTGCATTAGGTACACAGTAGGCGCTCAGTTAGTGCACATTGAACATGGATTGAACTACAGAGTGAAGGCCTGACTTTGCAATTCGTAAGCCCCTTGAGGAACTAACATGACGTGGTGGTTTTATTAATGGAATTCAGACAAGTGTCTGTGGATTAGAACCATGTTTGGGAGGGTTTATAATTAAACAAGAAAACAACATTTCATCGTAAGCAGCTGGTGTGCCAGGGAATGACCCCTCCGATTTGATAAGAGAAGAAAAGAGAACAGATCTTCTTTCTATTACTCATTAGCTCTCTGACCCTTGACCTCTCTTGGCCTCAGTTTTCTTATCTGTACAATGAACACTATTTAATGATGCTGTGAGCATTGGATAAGATAATATTTGTGAAAATGCAGTGAAAGCATACAGCATTGATTCTGATTTCATTATTTCTTTGGTGTAATCAGAGATGAGTTAGGATTGGTGGAAGGATATAAGAATGATTGATTTTTAAAAATCTTTCTATCTAGATGAGTCCAAAGGCATAAATGTTTGTGCAGCTCTTGAACATTTTCATTGGATGCAGTTTTTTACAAATTATATACATGTAAGTGATTTTTCAGTGGGGCATGAAATAGTCTAAGACCATCCCCATTCAGATGGGCTGCAAATAAGTGGTCACCTTTAGTGGAGATACTAAGCAGCTTAAGTGATTAAACAATCAAATATTTGTAGACTTGCTTTTTTCTATAAACATCAAAAAGCTTAAAGAAATTCAATTCATTTAACTCAAAAGTCTCAGTATCTTCACATCTTTATTCTCCGGCTTTGTCATCCATTGGTTCATGGAGGTGTCAAGCTGGGCCCTGGGTGCCATACTTTTTCAGGATAATGTCGATGTTGTTGTTTTGAGGGCTGGGGAGGGGTGTGTCTACAATTATCTGTCAAATCCACAAGAGGCACTAAAAAATGTATTCTTAGAGGAACGGTGAACTAGGCAATTTGCACATCATTAACCTACCACGTGGCTTAGATGGCATCATATAACTGCCCTCACTTGGTTTCTTCCTTTGCAACGGAGAGGATTTCCCAATCAGTAATTGCCATGGCCTGTCAACCCTGCAAGTCTCAGAGTTTAAACTCACACCTGTTCACTTTATCTCCATGCAGTCCCCCTCGATTACCCGACTTTCAATAGCATCTCTATGCTCTTATGTACCAAGGACCTCTTCTCTCGTCTAGCCTACATCCTCATCTGGACGTCTCCTGGTCTCAACATGTCCAGCCACCCCTGATTTTTTTCATCCACACCTGCTTCTCCTGGAGTCTGCATCTCAGCCACTAGAGGTCGCAGTATTTCAGTTGCCCTGGTAAAAATCAGTCAAGCAAGCAAGCAGCAAACAATAAAAACTCAGCCCCCCTTCTCACTCCCTCCTTGTCACAACCCCACAACCAGTCCATCGGGAGGTCTTGTAAGCTCTGTTTGGGAAACATGTCTATAATCCGACTACCTCTCATATCATCTGCCACTGCCGCCCTGGCCCAAGCCCCCCAATATTGTAGAATAATAGCCTCCTAATTTATCTCCCTCACTGCTCAGACCACCAAGAGTTATAGCCTTACAGCGGCCTCCGAGGCCCTGTGCTGACTCAGAATCTTTTATTTATTGATTTATCTTTGGCTGCATCGGGTCTTCGTTGCTGCGCGCGGGCTCTCTCTAGTTGCGGCGAGCGGGGGCCATGCCTCTCTGCGGTGCGTGGGCCTCTCATTGCGGTGGCTTCTCTTGTTGCGGAGCACAGGCTCTAGGCACGCGGGCTTCAGTAGTTGTGGCTCGTGGGTTCAGTAGTTGTGGCACGCGGGCTCAGTAGTTGTGGCGCAGGGGCTTAGTTGCTCTGCGGCATGTGGGAATCTTCCCGGACCAGGGATCGAACCTGTGTCCCCTGCATTGGCAGGCAGATTCTTAACCACTGCGCCACCAGGGAAGTCCCCTGACTCAGAATCTTTTCTCTTGCTGTTCCCTCTGCTTGGAATGCTGTTTCCCCACGTCATCTCTTCCTGGATGGCTCCTCACCTTCTTCAGCCTTTCCGCAAATGCCACCTCCTCCTTGAGGCCTTCCAGCCACCCTATTTTATCTCTTCCCTCCTTCTCCCTCTATATCCCTTTGTTTTTTCTCTCTCTACACTTATCACCCCCTCACTTACCAGTTTGTATGTTTTTAGTATATGTGCTGCCGAAGCGAGCACCCAGTTTGTATGTTTTACTTGTCGATTGCCTGTATCTCCCAAATGGTATGTGAAACTCCATGAGGGCTGAACCCCAGTGCCTGGAACAGTTTCCAGCATGGAGAAGCACTCGATGAAGATTTACTGAATGAATGAATCCATCACTACCTACTGGTTTAAGAGCATACGCTCTGGGGCTTCCCTGGTGGCGCAGTGGTTGAGAGTCCGCCTGCCAATGCAGGGGACACAGGTTCGTGCCCCGGTCTGGGAGGATCCCACGTGCTGCGGAGCGGCTGGGCCCGTGAGCCATGGCCACTGAGCCTGCGCGTCCGGAGCCTGCGCTCCGCAAAGGGAGAGGCCACAACAGTGAGAGGCCCGTGTACCACAAAAAAAAAAAAAAAAAAAAAAAAAAAAAAAAAAAAAAACAAAAGAAACAAAAAAAAAGAGCATACGCTCTGACACGAGACTGTTAAAATCCCAATTCAGCAACTGGTTATGTGACTTTTGGTGAGTCATTTAGCATTTATAAGCCTCAGTCTTCTGTAGTAATAGGGAGACTCATAATACCCACCTAATAGAGGATTCTCATAAAAGGCTTAACACAATGCTTGACACAGTGGAAACCCAATGAATGTTTCTGACTGCTCTCTCTGCTACTAGTGCTGTTAGAGGATGATGGTGCCTACATGGCTGTTATTTTCATCTCTTTCACTGCAATAGCGCTCATCCTCAAATTTTAGGCAGAAATATTTTCTCACTCCTTTGTTTCTCTGTCTCACTTGACCCAGAATGCCAAAGAGGTTTCATATTTCCTTTAGGGTTTTGGATTTATAGATGATCAGGGATCTGTTCATTTTTAATGATATTGTGGCAAAGTTATATTCATAACATCAAAATCATAGGAATTGAATAAATTCATCATATATCATCAGTACATGAGTGTATGTACACACACATGCACACAAACACATACAACCATTCAGTAAGATTCATGAAGCATCCTTTTCCTTCCTCAAGGAAAAGAGAGTCTGAGGCTAACTTCCAGTAGTAAAATTTATGGTCAGTTAGACTGAATACACTTGCTAAGTATTGCCTGAGAGTACTCAGTATTTTAGCTACATTTGAATCAGCTTCCCTGGTTTCCATGTTGGAAGTGCTTTCCAGCTGGTATTTTAGTCATCTTTATTCAGTGATCCTTGTGGATGGTATGATTGATTATGTATAAAGTCAGCCTTTAATCATCCCCCAAACTGATTTAAGCAAAGAATGGCCAGTTTAGTGATTTTGTGTGTAGGCATAAACCAAATTACTTTTGTGATGATTTTCCCCACATCTGCCAATGTATTTTTTTATGATATTCATTAGATGGCTAGAAATATTTATTTTTTAAGCAGCGTTGTAATTTTTGTGGATCATTATCTTTGGTATTTTAAGAATTTAGTTTTCCTTTGGGATATATTTGATTTCATTTATTTTATCATGCATCAAATGTTTATTGAGTGAATACTCGTTTTCAGAAGCTTAGGGAAAGCCACCTTAAATAAGACAGATACAGTCAACATCCTCAAGGAATTGACAGTCTATTTTTGGAATGGTATTGTTAACATGAGATTAATATATCCACTCTAGTTAAGGATGAATTAGTATGAGTAATGGGTCGAATATTGAAGCGAAAAGACATCCGCGGGTATCTCCAGTTTCATTTTCATGAAACAAGGAAGGGGAAATTTGATTTTCCTCTCCCTCTAGGAATTTGATCCCAGTTGGGTAGAAATAAAATTTTGGGGGATTCCAAGCCAGGAAGAGATTAGGATGCCTCCCTCCTGCAAACCCCTGTTTCTGTGAAATTCAAAATGAAATTGGGAGTTTAGAAATGCCACAGATATATGTGAATGTTGAAGTTAAAATAGCTTCTTTCTGGAATGCAGATGCCTACATTTTGGATGAGTATCTGGCAGCTGATTTTTTTCGGAGCAGTTGGGGGGCTATATTTATTTTATTAGTGTTCTAAGCCTCTGTTGATGCCCTGGGTCTCAGAGAACATAAATGTTAGCTGTGTGTACTGTGTTATGGATAAGATGCATATGATTGTTCTCAGGTGACTTCATAGCTTTTCTGAGATTCTTAGAGAGATCAGGACTTCTGTGTCCCAAACCCTGTCAGCTCCCGCCCTCCACAATTTCCAAAAAAGGTTAAGAACCACTGTCTCATTTTTTTAAATTAAATTTTTAGATTTTAGGTAATAGTAGGTTTACATGAGGTGTAAGAAATAATACAGAGAGATTTCTCATGCCCTTTACCCAGTTTCTCCCAATAGTAGCATCCTTCAAATCCCTAGTATCACAACCAGGATACTGATGTTGGTACCATCAAGATACAAAGCATTCCCTCGTGACAGGGTCCTTCGTGTTGTTCTTTTATAGCTGCCTCTTCTTCTCCGCCTTCCCACAACCCTAAAGCCCCGACAACCGCAAATCTGTTTTCCATTTTTATAGTTTTATCATTTCAAAAATATTATATAAATGGAACCATACAGTGTGTAATGTTTTGGGATTTTTTTTTTTTTTTAACTCAGCATAATTCTCTGGAATTGTCGTGGTTGCCTTCGGCATTGTGGGTATCAAAGTTTCATTCCTTTTTATTGCTAAGTTGTATTCTGTGATACGGATGTGCCATAGTTTGTTTAGCCATTTGTCCATTGAAGGACGTTTGGGGGTGGTTTCCAGTTTTAGGCTGTTATGTATAGGCTGATATAAACATTTGGGTCTGGGTTTCTGTGCAAAGGTAAGTTTTCATACCTCTAGGAAAATGCCCAGGAGTACAATTGCTGTGTTGTATTGGTAGGTGCATGTTTAGTTTTTCAGGAAACCGCCAGGCTGTTTTTCACAGTGGTTGTACTATTTTACATTCACACCAGCAACGCATGAGTGATCTAGTTTCTCTGCATCCTTGCCAGCATTTGGTGTTGCCCCCCAGCTTTTGGTGTCAGTTTTGGTTTAGATGTTCTGATGTGTGTATATTGATATCTTCTTGTGATGATGAGATGATGATTGACATCTCCTTGTGATGCTGAACATGTTTTCGTGTTCTGATTGGCCATCTGTACATACATTTTGGTAAAATGCCTAGTCATGTCTTTTGCCCATTTTCTAATTGGGTTGTTTGCTTTTAACTGTTGAGTTTTGAGAGTTCTTTGTGTGTTCTAGATAGTAATCCTTTTCAGACATGCGGTTTGCAAACATTTTCTCTCAGTATGTAGCTTATTATTTTAATCCTTTTAACAAGGTCTATCACAGGGCAGAAATTTTTAAGTTTGATGGAGTCCAGTTTATCAGGTTTTTTTCCCTTTTGGTACTAATGCTTTGTCCAGCCCAAGATCCCAACTATTTTTTCCTACTTTTTTTCTTTCCTACTAGAAATATTTTATAGTTTTACCTTTTACATTTATGTCCATGATCCATTTTGAGTCAGTTTTTATATACAGTGTGCATTTTAGGTGTAGGTTCATTTTCCGCCTGTGGAGGTCCAACTGCTCCAGGACCATTTGTTGAAAAGCCCGTCTTTTCTCCATTGAGCATATTTGTGTGTATCTATTCCCAGGTCCTCTACTCTCTTCCATTGCTTTGTGTGCCTCCATTGTATAGTGATGTGTCTATATATGTCGACATGTGTAGCTGTACAGTGTCTTGAAATAGGTAAACTGGTTCCTCCCACTTTATTTTTCTTTTTCAAAATTGTTTTAGGTATTTTAGGTCCTTTGCTTTCAATATGAATTTTCAAATAGTCTTGACTATAACTACTACAAGTCTAGCTGGGACCCTCCCTCCCTCCCTCCTTCCCTATCTCCCTCCTTCCCTCCCTCCCTCCCTCCTTCCCTCCCTCCCTCCTTCCCTTCCTTCCTTCCTTCCTTCCTTCGTTGAATTGGTGCATTTTTAGAATAGTCTTGACAATAACTACTACACATCTTGCTGGGATACTTTCTCTCTCTCTCTTTCTTTCTTTCCTTCCTTCCTCTTCCCTCCCTCCCTTCCTTCTTTCATTCATAATTGAATTGGTGCATTATTTTTTTTCCTTGGTGGACGTAGCGTACATTTGGGACTCACACTTCAGTTTGGATCTCAACTTGGCCACTTACTGACTTTGTGGCCTTGGGGAAATCGCTTACTCTTTCCGAAATGTAGCTTCCTCGTGTACCAAAATGAGGATAATAATATGCTTCTCATAAAAGATATCAAACTCTTAATCCTGTGCTGACTCACAGTAGAAACTTCATGAAGGTCTGTAATGTTGATTTTTATTTTTTATTGTTAAGAGATTGAGGTGATATTTGTTGTCTGTTGTCTGTAAGAACCATAAACTGGTAGAAATTAATTCACTCGTATCTCAGCAGAAGAGTCACGGCTTTGGTAATGAACGGCAGGTAGCATCGTGCTTTCCTCTTGCCGTTAACTTTAGCGATTCATTTTTATAACATCGGGTTTATTTAGGAGCCACTGATGAAACACTGTATTAGAAAATACATAGTTGGATATGTTAGACAAAAATGGCAGACCTTTGATTAAAGATTGACCATCATATTTTTGCTTCTTAACTCTAGATGTCTTCCCCAAATGTGAGAATCATGTCTTGAGAGACCATCTTAGGGCAGTAAACAACACTGAATCATAAAATGAGAAAAAATGCTACTTCTTATTTAACTCAGCTCAAGGCTAGGAGGCCTTTTCCTAGAAAACCATACTTAGGTGCAGAGTCTTCAAAACTATCATATTTTATTGTATTCGTTAACATTATATTGTATTACATTTTACCTTCAAGTGATACTAGTTTTCCATTTAAGATAAGAATATATAGTTTCCTCTTTAAATAAATTTATTTAATTTAAAAAGCGAAGTTTTAAAATAGATAATTAACACATAGTGCAAGTGATACAAAGAAGCAGCAAAACCTGTTGGGGTAGGTGGTGGACCTCAGATACAGCACAAATCCAAATGGTGGGCTGTGCGTGACTGAAGTTTGGGAAACGCAGGGTGATTGCACTTATCTGTTTAAGTGGGTTTCGTGAAAAATGCTTTACTTGTAGCTGCCGTATGGCTTGGTTTCATACAAATATATTAAAAATTGGGTTCTAAGAAAAGATACCCCATGTACTCAATACCGTCCTCTAAGGAACTTCTGTCTGATAGGACTATGGGTGTGTGTGTCCCTTCCCACCCCCAACTCCCCCAAACCCACAAACTTGTCTCAATTTGCCTAAGTTTTTATTTTATCTTCCCTTAATTCATTTATACAATGAATACTTTAGTGGTTAATAGAAAGAGAAGTTAGCCTATCTTATGAATGAACTACTAACTCAAATGGATTTAAAACACTAGCTTGAGTTCAAGGCTTTTACTGACTACAAGTTACACTATTCAGGAAAGCGCTATAGTCTTAAAATGCATTTTATTATCTTAATACCACACATTAACTTAATAAAAGAAAATTATTTCTAAAAAAACTTTAAGAAATCATACCTCTTTGAATCCCCTAGTGAAAGAGTTCATTGACTTTTCATATGAACAATTTCTTCAGATTGCCAGCTTTCCATTTACCAATAGCAGGTATTTTAGCTCATTTGCCAAAGAACCACTTTTTGAGCCTGGGTTGTATTTCACCAACAGTGACCCCAAACCTAGATGTTGTGAAACTAGTCAGGTCTTCAACATCCATTAATTCAGGTGGGAAATGTTGTTTGAAGTGTGGTTTGAAAGGAACAAGGCCCCAGGAGACGTCTTAGTCCATTTGATCCATCTTCTTCACTGATGGATGATTTTTCTCTGATTTTCTTCTGGCCGCCTCTTGGTATCCAGATGTTAGCTTTATATTTCCTGCCTGAGGCCAGCCTATATGGATCATCACATCCAAAGTTTTCCCCTCGCATCCCTCTAGAACATTGTTCTTATTTTTGTGCCAGATACATTTTTTTCTTAATTTATTTCTTTGTAGGGTATGTCTTCTCCCACTAGGCTGTAAGTTCTGTGAGACCAAAGACCTTGGCTATCTTTTTTTTTTTTTGGTGTTTTTTTTTTTTTTTTTTTGGCAGTACAGGGGCCTCTCACCGTTGTGGCCTCTCCCGTTGAGGAGCACCGGCTCCCGACGCACAGGCTCAGTGGCCACGGCTCAGCGGCCTAAGTTGCTCCGCGGCATGTGGGATCTTCCCGGACCGGGGCACGAACCCGCGTCCCCTGCATCGGCAGGCGGACTCTCAACCACTGTGCCACCAGGGAAGCCCGACCTTGGCTATCTTATTCACTGCTGTATCCCCAGCTCTTGGCCTGCGGTAAATGCTCAATATTGGCTGATTGAGTGAATAAATGATTTTACTGCAGGTCAGAGTAATGGAACGAGACATTCACATGTAAGAAAACAGGGAGAAGACTGTGCCTATGTCCCACCTGATTTTGTTGTATAGTCTATTTTTGAGTGGTGGGATGTTCTAAGATGTCTCATAATTGCTACTGGTATGTAATCTGCAAATTCATTACCAGGGAATGCAGCAATTAACCCTCGAGGTTTGAGTTGGCCCCCTTAAAATTAAGTTTTATTTGATGTTTTTTGGAATAGGTATAATGTGTATACTTGGTACAAAATTCAAAGGTACAAAGTTTCTACATTGAACAGTAAGATTCTTTTCATCCTTGTCCCTAGGAATTGTCTAGTTTCCTTCCCCAGAAGCAACCACTGTGAATAGTTTATTCCAGAAGAGTCTATGTATAAAAAGTTTTTTGTGTGTGTGCATGAATGTATGTGTGTACATGATATATATAATTACATACTCATCTGAGCCGTGCTTTTCTTATTTAGCAACATGTCATTGTTTTCAATAATCAGATAGAATTCCAGTGTACGGGTATATTTGCTGTATTTGCTTGCTTATTTATCCATTCTTCCTTCTTTCCTTTCTTCCTTTTACTTACTATTAAATATGTTCAGGAAGTAGGAGTTTTTATGTCCATTTTACAGATCAAAAGACTGAGTTAACTGTAATGTTAAATTTTTGTGCAAGTCACACGTGGCAGCGCCTAAGTTTGAGTTTAGGCTGCTTCTGTCTTGTGGAGCGTCTGAGTAATTCCTTTTTCCCTGTTACAGACAGTGCTGCAAACCCCCCCTCATCTCATCCCACGATGAGCATATTGGTGAATAGATTCCTAGAAGTTGACGTATTGTCCAAAGCATATTCACATGTAAAATTTTATCAAAGTTGCCTTGGAGGATGTTCCCAGAAATCTACAAACCCACCGCTTTCCTCCCATTTTGCAAAAGTGTGCTTTGAGAGCTGTTTCAAGATTCTGCTAATCCAGTAGGTGAAAAGTGAATCTGTTTTGCACATAGATTTTCTCAAGCATAATGCTGAGTTCTTGGCAATTTTATAATTAGAATCTTTTCAGTTTTGCAGTCTTTTTTCTTTTAGGAATGACATTTACACAATTTAAAAAGTAGTTATTAAGTAAGGATTTAGAAACACATAAAGGATGATTTGTTTTCTTAGAACAGCACCTTCCTGGGAAATGCTGTGTCAAAATCTTTGACCTAGAAGATATGATAAATCATATGTTAACTGTGGCTGTTTTTGTTATTTTTATTCTGAAGTTAAAATGATAAAACTGAAAATTTGCTCAACATGTATTGGGTAAAGAAATATGTTTATTGAATCAAATAAATGCATAGTAACTAATGTTGCCCAATCAATATATTTATTAACTCACTCAATCTTGTAAGATGCTTCAGGTGGGTCCAACTTGGAGGAGGGATGATAGACTACCGTCTCTGCACATAGTAAATGCTCAATAAACATTTAAGTAAAGGATTAAACTCCTGAAATAACATTTTGCATATTCAGTTATGAAACAGACAGTAGCCCTAGCATCTCACAAGTACATATATTCATAAATCCCAAGAAATTCCAGGAGTTTTGAGGAATTCTATTGGGTGATGTTTGTTGGTAGCCCTTTTGCAGTCTCCAAACTGCACTCCTTGGCACGGGACACACATGTGGAGACGAGAAACCTGGCTGGAATAAGAGTGGCCTGATTTTTTCCCCTGTCCTGCTGCTGGCTCTCTGCTGTGACCAAAGCGTGTCACTGAACTTCTCACACCTCAGCTTCCACTGTGGCAAGATGGAGATAAAAATGTCTGACCTCCCTCTCTTCCCACCTGTCTCCCTCTGAGCCAGAAGCGTGATTGTGGATGTGAAGAGCATGCCCAAACACACACAATATCCCATTTAGTCCCCAGTTGGTCTCTGCAGTGCCCTGCTATAGGCCACCTGAGTGGAAAATAGCAGAGAAGACTTTGGATGCCACTGTGCTGCTATGACTTGTGTCAGACCACAAAACAAGAACAGATAACTTGAAAAAAAATTATTTTTTATGATTTACTTTGGATTTCAAAAGGCAGTGTTGAATTTCTGACAAGAAAGAAAGGAAGGAAGGAAGAAAGAGGAAGGAAGGAGAAACAGGCCCACACTACCTACAGTGAAAGATGGCTTTTGCATATATGAAGTCTTTTTAATTTACTAGTGTTTTACATTACGTATACATGGTAAAGGAAACAAGGCAAAAAAAGATAGAATGAAGAGGGAAGTTCCCTCCTACGCCAGACTTGTCTCCATTTCCAGGCGATTCTAGGCAGATTCTTGTATATTTGTATGGAGATATGTATATGCCTATATATATGTATAGGCATATATTAAAATGCATGTGTTTTTGTGTGTGTATAATTTACTTTGCAAATCATATTATTAAGTACTGTCATATACTCTGTCCCTGTTCTTTTTAACTTATGTTGTAGCACTTTTCAGAAAATTTTATAGATACCCAATATTCACTTATTTGGCTGTTCCATGATTTCTGTAATTCGCTCACGCTAATAATGGACATGTTAATATAGTTTCTAATTTTTGCTAATTAAACAATGAAGCAGTAAACATCCTTGTGCATGCACTTATGCATACATGATACTATACTCTTCTAAGATAAATTCTAAAAAGGAAGTTGCTCTTACAAATTTGTGTATATTTAGGATTTTGATAAATAGATCTAGTTTTCCTTCAAAGAGGTTGTACATTCCCCCGAGAATGTCCAGAAATATTTGTTTCTGCCAATCCTCACTTGGGGTGTGTTTCAGCTCTGAGAGTGTGTGTGTGTGTGTGTCTAACTTTGGAAGGATATTCTCCTGCAAGGATGTTCCTTGGCTCAGTCCTCCACTCCCCAAGTTTATCCTGCTTACAGCAAACTGATTACCTAGTAATCCAATCCAATCCTAGCCTACCTCTACTTTAAAACTCTCTAGGGGGCTTCCCCGGTGGCGCAGTGGTTGAGATCCTGCCTGCCAATGCAGGGGACACAGGTTCGAGCCCTGGTCTGGGAAGATCCCACATGCCGCGGAGCAACTAGGCCCGTGAGCCACAACTACTGAGCTTGCACGTCTGGAGCCTGTGCTCCGCAACAAGAGAGGCCACGATAGTGAGAGGCCCGCGCACCGTGATGAAGAGTGGCTCCCGCTTGCCACAACTAGAGAAAGCCCTCGCACAGAAATGAAGACCCAACACAGCCAAAAATAAATAAATAAATAAATAAATAAGCCAAGCGTTTAAAACAAACAAAAAAAAAGCTTTCTGACATGTAATAAAGAAGGCTGAATTTAAAAAACAAAACAAAACAAAACAAAAAAACCTCTAATGCCGTCTCCTTACACATAAATATTCTGCAATGTACTGAAGACACTCTGCGTGATCTAGACCCTGCCGTATCCCTTCCCACCCAAATCAGTTCTCAGATCATTGAGCCCCAAGTCAGTACTCAAGCCAAACTTACCTACTTTAGTTCCTCCAGTGGCCAAGCTCTCTTTCCTCTGTTACTGCCATTACACATGTATTTTCACTGATCAGAAAATTCTTCCTCTTACTTGCTCTACTTCTTTCTCATCCTGAAAAGCTCAGCTGGGATGTTATTGATGGTGCTTTTCCCAGCCCCATCCCACACCTAAATGCTGGGAAAAGCCAGTCGCCACATGTGGATCTTTAAATTTAAATTAATTGAAATCAGATAAAATTTAAAAACTTCAGTTCCTTAATGACACTCGCCAGTTTCAAGTGCTCACTGGTGACATTTTGTTAGTGGCTACCGTGTCGGGCAGCACAGATACAGAATATTTCCGTCATTTTTGAGAATTCTGTCGGACAGTGCTGCCTTAATTTCTTCTTAACACTCATGGCTGTTTTAAAGTATGTGACTGAACAGGTTGTTTTGATGGCTTTACCCTCATTAGTCTGTGAGCCCCACAAGGGTACAGCTTGTTCTTGTCTTGCTTCTTGCTTTTTCTTACAGTAAGGGTTCAATAAGTATTTGTTGAATGAATGACTGAGTGAATTAAAGAATTTCTCCCAGCTCTTAACTTTATTGTTGTGCCTTATTGATCAGCAGGCCTTCTGGGAAGGGGCTGGATGTCCCATGCTTTTATCCAAGTCTCCTTCAACATTCCAGTTAGATACCTTAGCAGGACCCTAGTTCTTTCACCAGCAACATCATGGAGATTTTTTTCTCACTGGGCTTGCCGTTTCAGCATCCATTGCCTAACTGTGGAAAGGTTGGCTGGGATTGGGCCAGACCAGTGTAGTGGCATTGTCGTGTGCTCCCAGATCTCCACCCGTCTCTTCCGGGACTGAAGGCTCCCATCGCCCGACTGGGAGTGCTGAGTGTTGTAGACAGACAGCCTGAAGCCATGCCCCGTGCTGATGCTGAAGAGAGCTACCTGACCAAAGCCAAGCCCCTTTCCTGGGGCACAGCCTACGCTCACTGACTGCCCCAGTGTGGGGCAACTCGGCAGGCTCCCAGTTTCCTGGGTGGAGACGGGTGCATTGCTGAGAGTGCATCACAGCTGACCTGCATCCTTGACGACCTCCTAGGTGTTGCTTCCACAGCCCTTCCCATTAAACGTTCTGAATGCAAATTTCCTTCTTAGAATCTGCTTTCTGCTAAACCCAATTGCAGCAGCTTGATTTGTAACTGCAAACCTGCAGCCTTAGCTCGGCCTTCCCGAGAGGGAGCCAAGACCTTTTGCAAGAATGTGTTTTGCTTGATTTGCGGGCTCATGGTTTCTCCCTGTATTTTACCCAGTGTTCTCAAAACCAAAATGGTGGGCTTCCCTGGGGGCGCAGTGGTTGAGAATCCGCCTGCCAATGCAGGTGACATGGGTTCGAGCCCTGGTCCGGGAGGACCCCGCATGCTGCAGAGCAGCTAGGCCCGTGAGCTACAACTACTGAGCCTGTGCGTCTGGACCCTGTGCTCCGCTACAAGAGAGGCCGTGATAGTGAGAGGCCCGCGCACCGCGATGAAGAGCGGCCCCCGCTCGCCACAACTAGAGAAAGCCCTCGCACGAAACGAAGACCCAGCACAGCAAAAATAAATAAATACAAAAAAACAACACCAAAATGTTTCTTTAGTTTACTTTTCAAAAAATGAAAGTTCGAGGGCTCATTTCATTTCTTTAAAAAAAAATAATTAATTAATTAATTTTTGGCTGCATTGGGTCTTCGTTGCTGCGCGCGGGCTTTCTCTAGTTGCGGCGAGCGGGGGCTACTCTTTGTTGCGGTGCACAGGCTTCTCATTGCGGTGGCTTCTCTTGTTGCGGAGCACGGGCTCTAGGCACGTGGGCTTCAGTAGTTGCAGCACTTGGGCTCAGTAGTTGTGGCTTGCGGGCTCTAGAGTGCAGGCTCAGTAGTTGTGGCGCACGGGCTTAGTTGCTCCGCGGCATGTGGGATCTTCCCGGACCAGGGCTTGCACCCGTGTCCCCTGCGGTGGCAGGCGGATTCTTAACCACTATGCCACCAGGGAAGTCCCATTTCAATTCTTATGTTGTTAAAATGCACCGGTCTCTTCAACAGACTCATCTAATGAATGAATTAGGAAAATACCTCCACTGGTTCATTACATTGAATTTGGACTTGGTAAATTATTAATATCAAGCGTGGTTTTCTCTGGGAGGAAGAAACTCCAAATAAACAGTAGACAAGATTTATATGCATATTACTTTAGCTTTTCTTCCTCGAAAGGCCTGATGGCAGTTCTTTTTCCTGAGTACTTGTTTACACTGTCATAAAAGGAGAATTCTGATTATAGCTTCTTGTAGCCAGAGGGAAGGAATAGGCTTTTGTCTGCGGATTTGAGTCTACTTTAATCCTGAAAGGGACGTAGCCCACTCATGGAGAGGAGACAATCTGATTTTTCTTTAAAACTGTCCATTTCATTGGGCAACTGTGAATTTCTGGAGAACATTTGTAACATAAATGGAGTTCCAGAAGACATGCTGACTGGCAGATGTTTCAAGATTGATTAAAGATTTAGAAAGAAGTACATTTCCCCAGGCTGCCGGACTACCTTTTAATGAGATTGACAGTTTTACACATGGGATTAAAAAAGTTCTGTATCATACAGAAATAAATTTCTTAAGTTAAATCTGTTTGAGAGAGATGGATACAGGATAAAGTGTGAGTGAAGCAGATTGGACATTTTACTGGTGTTTAACTTTGAAGCTTATTATTCAGAGATAGATGAAGTTGGATCTTTCAAAGATGAAAAAATCATTTTGTTAGACTAATTTCTCTCATATTAAAGAAGGGGTCAGCTCCCCACCAGTTATGGTCATGCATTCTAGGGAATTTGTAATCGTGATTTTTAGATGGGCATTTAGGCATGTGGAGTTAGAAATGAGCAGATTTTCATTTTATCTTGTAAAGGTTCAAGCGGAGAAAGGCATTGGCATGTTAGTTGGAGAAACGACCAACAAGGAGAATATCAGGGTAATTAAAAGAATATTTCTCACTATTCTGTGATCTAGGCATGCAAGTGAAGATTATATTAAATTTAAGGGGTAACATATAAAAAGAATAATATCAATTCAAGTTTTGAAACCAGAGGGGAGAGAAAAGGACCAGAATGATTAGACATTCATGGTGCCAAGAGATTTGATATGAACTCGTTTGATCCCTGTATTTTGCTGATGGGGAAACTAAAGCCAGGAGCAATGTCATGACTTCTCCGAGGCTCTGGCCCCTCAGAAATCATATTTTTAAGCTGCAGTGTGGAATCTACAATGTGGAATTATCCTGATATTTTGTGAAGTGTGCAAAAAAGCAAGTGGCAGAAAAAAAGAGGGATTTTGGCACAGATGTGTGCACATGAGTATTTCTGCATGGGAGTAGATGAAGGATGGAATAGTTCTGGTCATAACTCTTGGAAAGTAACTGTGCTTTCCTCTAAGAAGTGCAACACTGGACGTAAAGTGAGGTGGGTGGTCATTTGCTTCTTAAATTTTATGCTTTTAAATTTATTTATCTATCCATTTGTTTGTTTATGCACATTCATACCTTTTGTAGTGCAATAAAAATCATATGACGACCCAAATTGGGCAGAGATGGAGGACAGCAGTTGGAAGATAAGACTTTTTTTTTAGTGAACTCATTTTACTTTAAATATATTGAAATTCATTCTCTGCATGACAAGGGCATATCCTCATGTATTGTCTCATCCTGAAAGACATGGTCCAGTAACATCGCTGACCTTTTCTTTCCCGTATCTCTTGGAACTTGGGAGAGCGACAGATTATGTTCATTCGTATGTAAAGTCATCACATATGACTTTCACTGTATATTTTCTTTTGCAGGAGAGGAAGCTAGGCCACGTGACTTTCTGCACCTTAACATAATCATTATGGCTTTGCCAAAAACGCTGTAAGACATCCTCACAATTCTAATGAAATATATTTTCCTTTAGTGATCACTATTAATGTTTTAATTAGGAGCATTGAGAGCTCAGGTTTTCAGCAACATCTCATGGTCATAAATTGGAGGATTAAGTGGCCTTTTTACATATCATATTAAGTTTATCAAGGGAACAACAGCTCTAGTTTGTCAAGAGAGAAAGATGGTATTTGGATTCTATGCTTAAATACGTAAGCATGGCAGCTCCGTCAGTGAGAGACTGTGGTTGGACTGGACAAAGGGGAGAAGAAAGTTGGGTCAGATTTTCAGAACAAATGAAACTGATTTGGAATTTCAGTATATCCTGATAATTTGTTCACTTCCAATTTTCTGTGCCATTTTACAAGTGTTGATGTTCATTCTTACGTAGCAAAATTACATCCAATATTTCAGACCCAAGGTCTTGGTGAACCATTTAATTTGTATCACCCAAGTCCTTTGTTTAGGACAATAATAGAATGCAGGGAAGGAGAGAGAGAATCTTGTCTCTTTGAGCTGGTTTTGTAAAGGTTTGTTTCCAAAAGCTATTGAACAGTATTTTTGTAGGTTTTGGCCCTACAGCCAAATAAAGTTTTTTCTGTGGAAGCATAATGCCGTCTAATTACCATGTCAGTGTGTTGGGTTGTAATTTGGACGTAGAAGTGTAGAAATATTGATAGAAATTATTGTGAGCTCTATGAATCAATATACTGAATTTGGACCTAACAGTAGTAGGACACTTAATAATAGCTAGTGCCATTAGGATTTAATAATAGTAGGACACTTAATAATAGTTGCCACTAGGCAAAACATTATATACGTGTACAGGGGAATTAGTTACTACTTGTGACGCCATTTTACAGATGAACAGAGTAAGGGTCAGAACAGTGACATGGCTTGTTCAAGGTCATATGGCCGAGCAAGATGAACCTGGAATTGAGCTTGGCATTTTCTTAACTCTTAATTTAACTCTTGGAATAACATTTAATCGTTGGTATTACTCTCTTTGAAGGGAGAGTGAAGATTCTGAAGTGCCATGCTAGATTTTCTGCATTCATCATCTTTCTGGGTCTCTCTAAGGCACATGTTGTTAGCTTCATTTAAAGTTTCAGGAGACTCAAGATCAAAGAAGTCAGAAGTTGTCCAGAATCACAGAAATGGTCAACCACCAAGCAGAATCTGAACTCCTGGCTGTGGTCCCAACGTCCATGCTATGGTCCTGTTACTAATACCAACACGGGTGCAGTGAACCCAGAATGCTGGTCCCTTTCATCAGGATGTTGTATGGAAGAGAAAGTGTGTTGAATCACGCATCACCCGCAGAGACTGCTTCTGGGATGTTCTGCCCCCGCTACAGTTACTATAGTACCGTTGAGTCAATATTAGTGGAATGATTGTTAAGTGAGAGGAGTCACCACTTCCATTGTCTCTGGCCAGTTTGAAAGGGCCTCTCTAGCATTGGTAAAATTAAGGCACAGAGAGATGAAATAATTTACCAAGGTCACACAGACGAGACACCCACATCTGTTTCTATGATTAACCACACTACTTGACTAAATATATAGCATAATGGTCAAATCTGGGTTTGAATTCAGTCTCAAACCTTTAAGATGTACCGTCATTGTCCTCATTTTACAGGTGAAGGATTTAGGCTTACAGGGAATGTGTAATCTACTCAAGGTTGCCCTGCTAGTACCAGGAAAAGCAAGAGGTTCAGACCTATGCCTTTCTCTGCTTAATCTTTACGATGCTAATGCAGGTCTCTAGATCCAGTCCTCGTAATTTTAATATTAGTAACAGGACTAGCTAAATGCTTTGAGTTACTACTGCAAGACTGCTTCTTTTAGATATTTTCTTGAACTACTCTTTACCCGATGCTCTGAAAATAAGAAACATGGAAGTTGCTAGTAAGGAAAAGACTAAGAAATGGATGTGAAGGAAACCAAAGTGAATGTCATGCAACTGACTTGAAAACCAATGGCAGGAGATTGCAGCTAGGTGTCTGAGCACTCTTTATGAGTTTATTCATTCCTTTAGAAAAGTAAACGAATAGTCTAAAGCTAGGTTCCATATATGGAATCTTTAGAAGAATTTTAATAACCAAGATCATCTCATTCAATATAGTAAACTAAATTTGAACACTGGACACAAAAAGAATAGGAGGGCTTCCCTGGTGGCGCAGTGGTTGAGAGTCCGCCTGCCGATGCAGGAGACGCGGGTTCATGCCCCGGTCCGGGAAGATCCCACGTGCCGCGGAGCGGCTGGGCCCGTGAGCCGTGGCCGCTGAGCCTGCGCGTCCGGAGCCTGTGCTCCGCAACGGGAGAGGCCACAACAGTGAGAGGCCCGCATACCGCACAAAAAAAAAAAAAAAAAAAGAATAGGAAAGAGCACATTGATGTCAATGAATGTTTTTCCTCTTTTTATTGTTATAGTTTTGCAAGGTTTTCCAATATCTTTCCCAGTAATAAAATGATATAGCCCTTTCGGCCAGAACCGCCATCTTCCAGTAATTTGCCAAAATGACCAACACAAAAGGAAAGAGGAGGGGCACCCGTTATATGTTCTCTAGGCCTTTTATTTTATTTTTTATTTTTTATTTTTTATTTTTATTTTTTTTTGCGGTACGCGGGCCTCTCTCACGGTCGTGGCCTCTCCCAGTGCGGAGCACAGGCTCCGACGCGCAGGCTCAGCGGCCATGGCTCACGGGCCCAGCCGCTCCGCGGCACGTGGGATCTTCCCGGCACGAACCCGCGTCCCCTGCATCGGCAGAAGGATTCTCAACCACTGCGCCACCAGGGAAGCCCCTCTAGGTCTTTTAGAAAACATGGAGTTGTTCCTTTGGCCACATACATGTGAATCTACAAGAAAGGTGAGATTGTCGATATCAAGGGAATGGGCACTGTTCAAAAAGGAATGCCCCAGAAATGTTACCATGGCAAAACTGGAAGAGTCCACAGTATTACCCATCGTGCTGTTGGTATCGTTGCAAACCAACAAGGGCAAGATTCTTGCCAAGAGAATTAATGTGCGTATCGATCATATTAAGCACCGTAAGAGCCGAGAGCGCTTCCCGAAACGGGTGAAGGAAAATGGTCAGGAAAAGAAGGAAGCCAAAGAGAAAGGTACTTGGGTTCAGCTGAAGCGCCAGCCTGCTCCAGCCACAGAAGCACACTTCGTGAGAACCAGTGGAAAGGAGCCTGAACTGTTGGAGCCCATTTCCTATGAATTCATGGCATGATGGGTGTAAAGAAAAGACCTGGACGATACAGATGTCTCTCTTGAGTAGAAGTGTTGTGTCCTCTCCCCCAAAGAACTATTTAAAGCACATTTTAATTGTGTCCGAATTCAGTGGGTGATGTCTTTACTTTTCAAATTTAGTGGATTTTCTTCCTGAAGGATGTGAGGTAGTTTGTCGTGCAATAAACTCCATTGGTTAATAAACTGCTAGATATTATTTATTAAAAAAATTACATAAACCTAATGCCCCAATACAAAGTTGTTATTTTAGTATATCTCGTTCCATTTTCCCCCCATGCTTCTAAAATTTCACATGGTTGCTGTGATTATATATTTACAATGTCATGTCCTGTGTATGTTTTAGAATGTATTGCATTATACACATTTTCTCAAATAATTACATAATCTTTCAAACCATAATTTTAAAGTCTGTGATACTCTGTTGAGTAGGTACATGATTACTTGATAGTTAAAACAGTTAAACTGTTTCAAATTCAAATAATGCCCAGGCCTATAACTTGGACCATCCATGTAAAGGACTGTTCCCTAATAATCAATGTGATTATAAGGCTAGAGAGTTTGAATATTTTTATGACCCTTGATATGCATCGCGAATTAACTTGCCCAAGATCCACAGCAATTGCTGTCAGCAATGTGTGAAGGGACAAAGTCCAGTTTTTAAGACGAGAAATCTAGCAGCCTGCCACCGACGACGCTGACGTTCTATTTGTTTTGCAGTCTTCCCTTCCCTGGTCACAGAACTTGGCTCGGGATCCCGAACTGAGTAATAAAGTCATACCTACAGTCCTCAGTGTAAGTTTCCACCCTTAGCATGAAGATATATACAGTATTTAGACTAATGACTTCCATCATTTAGACAGTCTGGAAATTCTTTAGCTCAGTTAGGAATTTCATTATAACCAGAGGAAAATTAAATATGCTGTTTGCAACGGTGAGCCGTGCTGTCTCCAGACCATTGAGAAACTACTGCCAAATGGGTCCAGTGACCATTTTGATTTTATTTGTTCCAAAACTGGAAAGAGGACCCATGATATCTGTTTCTGAATTTTGAGCAAATTTTAGTTCCTCAGCTGATACTCTGAATGCAATTTACTTGTTATACTTGCTGACAGCAGAGGGCATTGGATTTGGTTTTGTGGCTTATGCCCTTCATTAATTATATTCCATCGAGAAAGCGGTTTACATCTCCTATGAAGCTGGGAAAGTTAATAAAGAAAGAGTGTGTTCTTTCTAGTGAGTTCTGTCGTGAGTGAAAGTGCACCTCTGGTAACTCGTGGTATATGCGCGGCTCTATCAGAAACCACATCAGCAATTGAGACCTATTACATCAGTGACCTAATCATTCTTCTATTTTAAAATATTTGACGAACATACATTCATTGGCGGCTCCATGAATTCCACACATGCATTCACTTATTTAACACCTTTTTATTTAGTGCCTACTATGTGTAAGGCTCAGTTCTCGGTACTAACAGATAAATGGTGGATCAAAGGAAACTGGAAAATATATTAATGATAAATGTACTCATTTAACCCATAATTAATATTACTATAATAATTTTATATATGATATTAAAAATATAGTAATATTTTTAATGTTAAATTATATGCTATTTAAAAATCTTATAGGTATTCACAAGGCTCAAAATTCCAGAATTAAAACTAAAAAAAAATACACCTCAAAAATTCTCTCGTCCCTTTCCCCAAATTTATCCAAATAGGCAATTAATGTTATAGTTTCTTATGGTTTTTATTTTTTCAACTGTATTTCAGGCATATATCAACATATACATATATGCATATGTAGATAAGCTTATATATATGTTATTTTGTATACTCCTTTTCCCCCGCATATATGGTGTACATACTATATATATTATTCTGCACCTACCTTGTGTTATTTAATAAATTTGGAAATCTCTCCTCATCATTACTTAAAGATCAGTCTCATTTCTTTTTTTCTGGTGCATAGTATTCCATTGTGTTAAATATTCTATTAATTTGGAATTCTTAAGTTTATTATCTCCTTTTTATTATTATAAATAGTACTGCAAATAAAATTTTTGTACATAAGTTTTATTCCTTTAGATCTTTTTTCTTGATGAGTGAAATTGCACATTAAAAGTGTGACAATTTTTCTGGCTATCGAAAAGTGTTTTTCAAATTATAACCTGGAAGTATTGATCCACAGTATGTATGGAATACTATATTTTGTGTAAAAAAGGAGGGGGATAAGGCTGTATATTTACATTTGTGTGTATATGCTAGCATTTGCATAAGAAACTAATGAATGTAGTTGCAAATAGGTGAAAGGGACTGGTTCAGGGCATATAAAACAGATAGGGAGGCTAATCAATATATACAACTGAAATCATTTTGAATTTTGAACCATGTGAATGTTCACTTTTAAAAATAATAAAATTTCAATTCTAATTAAAAATAATAAAATTTCAATTTTAACTATAAAATTAAAAAGTGAAGTGTAATTCTCTGTTATATTGCCATTTTCAATCTGTGAATATGAATGGCTTTTTTTTTTAATACTGGGGTATCCAAAAACAGTACCATTAAGTGAAATTTATCACAAAGTAAACTTGGTCATGGAACTTGTTCACTGATAGGATCTAATTCAGAGGTTTGCTGCTTTTATCCCTAACTCTTTTTTAAAAAATATTTTATTAGATTATAGTTGATTTACAATATTGTGTTACTTTCTGCTGTACAACAAAGTGAATCAGTTATACATACACATATATCCACTCTTTTTAGATTCTTTTGCCATATAGGTCATTACAGAGTACTGAGTAGAGTTCCCTGTGCTCTACAGTAGGTCCTTATCAGTTATCTATTTTATATATAGTAGTGTGTATATGTCAATTCAATCTCCCAATTTATCCCTGCCTCTCTCCCTCCTGGTTTAACTCTCAAAAAGAAGGGAAAAATAATAGGGTGTTTCCAAATCATCAGTCATTCACACACCCCTTCCACAATCTTTGTCATAGCTATGGACCACTTACTAGTTTTTCTTTAAAATGAGTTATTTTCTTTATGTGGAAATTTTATAGAACTGCCATTCATGAAGAAAACCAATATCATTTTCCATAAGAGAAGCTATATTAGCGGAGGCTTTATCAGAGAAGCAGAACCACCAGGAGATATTTCATCAGGAATTTATTTTCAGGATTAGTTCTTACAGAATTGTGGGAGCTGGTTTACAGAGCAGGTGTGCCTGATGCTGGAGCCTGACATCAGCAGCGAAGACGGACGTGACGTCGGGGAAACAGAGACCAACTGGAAGCCATGTGGCTGGGATGGAAGCCTCTGATTGGCTAAGTCTCCAGTCCACCATCTTCAGCAACGAGGGCGTCCTGCAAGGCGGAAATGGGAAGGTGGCGCCCATCATCACGGAGCTAGACAGACACTTGGCCCAGGTTACTGAGGGGCTTAAGGAGGATCTGGCAGGAGCTGAAGAAGCTGCAGTGCAGCTGTTTCCTCACGCCCACCAGGTGAACCCTCAGATCTCAGACTGTACATGAGCAACGCCCTGTGCTGAGCCTCCAAAGTGTAGAAATAATATGCTGCGGGCTTCCCTGGTGGCGCCGTGGTTGAGAGTCCGCCTGCCGATGCAGGGGACACGGGGTCGTGCCCCGGTCCGCGAGGATCCCACGTGCCGCGGAGCGTCTGGGCCCGTGAGCCGTGGCCGCTGAGCCTGCGCGTCCGGAGCCTGTGCTCCGCAACGGGAGAGGCCACAGAGGTGAGAGGCCCGTGTACCGCAAAAAAAAAGAAATAATATGGTGCGGCTTCACTTCCTCCTTCCAGATCTTGTGGTCCACACTAACTCGGACCTGTGGAGGAAAGGCAATTCTTTGAAAAGTTATTTCTCGCTTAACTGGGTTGGCATAATATGAATCCACCACAAAAGTAAATACAATAAAAGTAAGTGGGGAAGGGGAGGGTGGGACAAATTGGGAGATTACGTTTGACATAAATACACTACCATGTGTAAAATAGATAGCTAGTAGGAACCTGCTATATACAGGGAGCTCAGCTCGGTGCCCTGTGACCACCTAGAGGGGTGGGGTGGGAGGGAGGTCCAAGAGGGAGGGGATATAAGTATACATATAGCTGATTCACTTCATTGTACAGCAGAAACTAACACAACATTGTAAAGCAATTATCCTCCAATAAAAAAAGTAAATGCAATAAAAACCAAACAATATTATTGAATTCTAACTAGACACATCACTCCATGAAGGCACTGATCCTGAGGCTTTCTCTTTGTTGCAAAGGAAGATGAGCAAGTTTTAGAGACCTTTTAGAGTCATTACTACCGACTGACTGGAATGTTCTCCATGACTCATTCAGAAGGACTGGAAAGGCAACATGAGTATCTTTCTCACTGTGAGGTTCCATGTTGTTTAGTTCCTTTCCCAATATAATTTCTCCCAATCCTCTCATGATTTAAGGAATACATGGTGGTGAATGGAGATGGGGTCATGCTTTGCATGCTCTTCTCTACATTTCTACTTCTTAAGTGAAGGTAATGGCAACGGCGAGGACAATATGGTAGACAGGAGGGAAAAGAGCAAGGCCAGATGTGATTTTATCATCTGTGGACCCAGTTCATTGAAGCCCTGTCACACATCAAGGGCAAGGATTACCTGCATCAAAGCCTTGTTGGCTTTTGAGGTGGTGGGCGAGAAACAAGCACAGTCTGGCTCTGATCTCAGAGGGTTTGGTGGTCTTCCTGGTACACACTGGGGAATGTGGGGAGGCTGAGAGGCTGAAGAAGCCTCACGACTTTGAGTCTCTGAGGCACCTCCTTTGTCAGTGTGGATGGAAGCAGCCAGGGGCTGGCTTCTCACTGAGATGCTTCCACTTCTTATTTGTCCCCTTGGTGTCTCTCAGGTCTCTCTTGGTTTCCCAGCATCCTTGAATACCCCTCTCCCGACTGCACAGGTTCTAATCGGTTCTGCAGTTGACCAGCTAAGTGGTCTTGGGCAAGCCACTTAAAGGTCCTGATAAATTAGGGATATTATACTTTCCAAATCATTGGGCAGTTGTGAGATTTAAATCAGGGGTTGGTAAACAGCGAATCCACGGGGCAAATATGCCCTTTCCTCTTCCCTAGTTTTGCAAATACACTTTTATTGGAGCACTGCCATGCCTGTTGGTTTATGTATCGTCTGTGGCTTCTTTCACCGAACACAGCAGAGTTGAGTAATTGTGACAGAGAGAGACCTTATGGCCCACAGAGCCTAAGATATTTACTGAGGAAGAGCACCGACCACTCGATTAAATAAGTTTGTACATATAAGTTCAATTCAAATGCTTATTGGCTACTATGTTTAGGTATTGGACGTACAAGAGGGAAGATACACAGACAAAGACGTCTACACTCACGGAGCTTACACTCTAGTGAAGGTGTCAGACTAAGCATTAAAAAAAGGTGAACTATATGTCAAGTGGTGATCAGTTCTATGGAGAAAAAAATCAGGAAAGGGAGAGAAAGAGTGTGTGTGTGTGTGTGTGTGTGCGCGTGTGTGTGTGTATACGGCGTAAGTTGCAATTTTAACTGGGGTGATCAGGAAAGAAAGTATCGTTTATGCAGCGACTGGAAGGAGGTGGGGAATGGAGCTGTATGGACACGTGAGGAGGAATGTTCCAGGTAGAAGGGACAGCAGGGCAAAAGGACAAAAGCTCTGAGGTAGGAGTGTGTTGGGAGTGTTCAAAGACAAGCAGGGAGGCCAGTGTACCTGAAGCAGAGTGAGTAGCAAGAGAGGGGTAGAAGATAAGGTCAGTGAGGTTGGACTTCGTTGGCCAACGCAAGGATGTTGCATTTTGTACTGAGCATGAGAGAGGGAAGACGCTAGATGGTGGCGAGCTGGAGAATGGTGTGCATCGGGTTACATTTTATTTTATTTTTATTTACTTTTAAATTTTTGGGCCACACCACTCGGCATGTGGGATCCTAGTTCCCTGACTAGGGATCGAACCTGCGTCCCCTGCCTTGGAAGCACAGAGTCTTTGTTGGCCGCTGGACCACCAGGGAAGTGCCTGGGTTACATTTTAAAAGCATCGCTCTGGCTGTCTGCAGAGGATGCCAGCAGGAGCCAGGAGTTCATATGGCAGCTGTTGCAGTGCTCTGGGCGCTTGGACCAATTTTATAGCTGTGGAGGTGGTGAGAAGCAGTCAGGTTCTGGACCTGTTGTAAAAATAACCATAGGAGGATTTCCTAGCAGACTAGAAATGCACAGGGGGAAAAGAAGTCAGGGATGACTTCAATACTTTGATTTGGTCAACTGGAAGAATGAGATTATCATTAACTGAAATGTGGGAAAATAGGGGATAGGGCAAGTTTTGAAGCAAAGATTAAGAATCAGAATTGAACATGTTAATTTTGAGATGTCTATTAAAGACCCAGGTGGGACTATAAATGCTTAGAATAACGCCTGCCACATAGTAATAACTGATAAATGTTAACTGTTGTGTATGATATATATAAACTTAATATAAAATTATATATGTATAGAAATACCTACTATGTGTCAGCATTAGAGAAACAACAATGATTGTGTTCCCATCCCTGTCCTCATGGTGCTGGGTGGGGTGACAGATAAATCCTCGGAGAAAATATGTGAGATCACTGGTCTGGGGCATTGCAGCTTTGCGGGAATCACACAGACTCTGCCTGGGCCCAAATCATGATTTCTATGAAATTAGTCACTTGCAGTTTACTTAATCTCTCCATATCCCCGTCCTCATCTATAAAATAGAGATATCAACTTTATTTTTTATAATGCATCTAAGTGCTCCGTAAACACTATCTTAGGACAAAAGGTGCTGTAAAATTATTCATTCGTTTCACAAATACTTGTTGAGTATTCACCATGTGCCAGGAGCTTGCATGGCATTGATGGTATAATGTGAATAAGACAGATGAAGACCCCACCTTTAAGGAGATCCTAGGGAAGCTGAGGTGGGGAACAGATGGCAAATAAATGAAAATGGTAGGTCAAGCTAAAAATTACACGGAAAATTTTTAAAAATGTATGTTCTAGAGCTACACTGTCCAGTAGAAATATGAAGCAAGCCATACATGTGAGCCACATGTGCAATTTTAAATTTTCTAGAAGGCATGTTGAAAAAGTGCAGTGAAACAGGTGCAGTTAACTTTAATAATTTGTTTAATCCAATATATGGAAAATGTTATTTTAACATATAATAAATATAAAAAAATTAGTAAGACATTTTACATTCTTTTTTCTACTGAGCCTTCAAAATCTGGCATTTGATTTATTAGAGCATATTTCCATTTGGTCTAGTCACATTTCAAGTGCTTGAAAGCTACTTGAGGCCAATGGCTGCTATGTCGGACAGCATAGGTCTTTAGAGTGACTGGGTGTCTGCTTTAGATTGAGTGGTCAGGGAAAGCTGAGACCTGTGACAAGAAGGATCAGCCATGCAGAGATTTGGGGGAAGCCCTTCAGTGTAGAAGACAGAACCAGGCAAAGAGCCTAGGTCGAGAATGGGCTTCCTGTGGTAATTGAGAACAGATCAATGAAGTCAGTGGGGCCAGAGCCCAGAGGACAAAGGGGGAGATAGACATATGAGGTTGGAGAGCTACATGGGGCCAGATCTTCTAGGAATTCAGAGTCCGTAGTGAGGAGTGTGGATGAATTCTAAGTGTGTTGAGAATCATTGAAAAGGTTTAAGTAAGAAATGATATGATCAAGCTATTGCTGGCTGCCATGGTGAGAGATGAAAGTGGAATAGTAAGAGGCAAGAGTGGAAGTAGAATAGAATGCTCCTGTTGGAGAATGGAAGTCGTTGGAGATGTATCTAGTCCAGCTTTGGAAGGTCCAGGGTGACTTGGAGGAAGTATGTCATACAGAGGACTTGTCCAGGCCAAGTTGGGGATTGTAAGACACAGAGAGTGTTTTAGACCCATAGTCTTTGAACTTTTTTGATTACATAATTCATTCAATTAAAAAAAGCAAATCCGAATATTTTAATATTTATTCCTCTACATGTGTTCTATTTTCAATCCATATACTATGGTATTATATTTTAGAAAAACTTTTCTTATTTATTCCAGACATACATAAGTAAATACAAGTTGTAAAATGTTTTCCTTCACTTCGCTGCACTCTGTTTTGGAAACGACTGTTCTAGACAAAGGGAATTGCACAGGCAAAGGCCTGAAGATAGAACAAAGCACGACCCAGGTGGGGAATGGCAGTAGCTCAGCACATCTGGAGGGAACAGTGTAAGTAGGGAGGTGGGTGCAGTGACGGTGAGGGAAGTGTTCAGAGCTGTTTCTGGAGAGCTGCGTAAGGGCTAGGTCATGAAGAGCTTATACGCTGTGGGAAGGATTTTGATAGATAATCTAAACACCTATATGACTGGAGGCCATTGGTGGGTTTCAAGCCCAAGAGGGTACCTAGCATTTTGGTAAGCACTTTACCTTCATTTTCTCATTTCATTTGTCTCTAACAGGTGCAATGCAAGAACAAGTGGAAGGGTTTAAAGCAAGGTGATGACAAGAACATTGATTATTAATTAGAATATTCTCCTTTCTCTCCCCTCCACTTTCTCTAATTAAATTCTGTAAGTTGAACTCATGCTGGTAAAGACCACAGCCTGGAGCACAGAGAGAGTTTTCATTCCAGGGCAGACTGCACGCCAGCTCACCCTGACCCCTACCTCCAAGGCTCCAGAAGAAAAACACTGCCTGGGGGCTAATCCAGTAAAAACTGTCCAGTTCTACCAAGACGTAGAAACGTCCATTGGAAGCTTTCGGACAAGAGTTTGGACGTTTTTTAAAAAATACTGATTTACATTTCCTTTTATTTACGTTCTTTGCTTACACAAAATTTCCTGGAAATGATTTTACTCTAAGAAGCAGAACTATTCCTTTTCCTTTGCCGGCAGGTTCTCTTTTTTGCCTTCCTTGATGAGGCAGGCTGGTGTGAAAGGGGCTGTTTCTCTATCCACAAATGCTCAGTAATTAACAGTCACACATTATGCCTAATCCTAAAATATATGTACATGAAATAACATAACATTTTAAAAAAGCCTATTTTAAACTTTGTACTTGTACAATTTTTAGCTTCTGATTAGAATTAAAGGGAGAATTAGCCCTTTCGTGTTAAGTTTCTAGTCATGGTGAACAGAGGTGTTTTATTGCTAATCTATTTAAACCACAGCCAGAGATGTATACTCAGAAAATCACTTTATCATAATGACTAATTGGAAAATGGACAATGCTGTTGGAACATTGAGAGAAATAGCATTCGGGCTTTCAAAGTGGGTACAACATAGGACCCCGTGGCCTGGTTTAAGAGAGGACATTTCTCCTTCCTGATCTGCAGGAATCCAGTTAGCCCGTTCCCCCGTCTGCTTTGCTCTAGTTCATTTACATTGCCCCAGGTTGTGCTGGATCGAAAGGCTGCCTGGCTTTGTGCGATCCCTGGGCCAGAATTAACTCTCCCTGCTTGGCCACTGGGAGCACAGTGCTCCTCCCCCCACCCCCCAAATTCATCCAGTTGATTTCACTTCTGGGATTCTGGAGTTGAAAGAGCAGCCCGTTGCAATGGGAATGAGCCAGAGGGCAAGGCTGGCTTGATCACCACTGTCTGGCCATGGTGTTCAATGTGACAACACAGAATAACAGCATTTGTGTCTGAGGATGGTCAGAGCCACCGGACTCCAACAACAACAGCAATGATAATAGCTACCATTTAATGGGTATTTTCTTTTTCTTTTTTTAAATTGAAGTATAGTTGATTTACAATATTGTATCATCAATAGTTTGGGGTGTACAGCAAAGTGATTCAGTATATATACATATATATTTTTCAGATTATTTTCCATTATAGGTTATTACCAGATATTAAATATAGTTCCCTGTGCTATATAGTAAACCCTTGTTGCTTATCTGTTTTTTTTTTTTTTTTTTTTGTATGCGGGCCTCTCACTGTTATGGCCTCTTCTGTTGCGGAGCACAGGCTCTGGACGCACAGGCTCAGCGGTCATGGCTCACGGGCTCAGCCGCTCCGCGGCATGTGAGCTCCTCCCGGACCGGGGCACGAACCCGTGTCCCCTGCATCGGCAGGTGGACTCTCAACCACTGCGCCACCAGGGAAGCCCACTTATCTGTTTTATATCTAGTAGTTTGTATCTGTTCCACCCATACTCCTAATTTATCCCTCCCCCCACCTTTCCTCTTTAGTAGTATTCTTTCATATTGAAATCTTCACTTGGCTTTACTATTTCAAAAATGCATAGTTTTTAAAAAATAGAAATGCTATGAAGGGTAAACTCTGTCAGTGATATAGACTTGATTTTGGCCTCAGTCTTTGTGTAGTTACTGTACCATGGTTCTGGAGAAGTCGATCATAAGAGGATCAGCAGCTGGAGGTGGAAGAACAGGATATAAAGTGATAAAGGAGAGAGGAGCAAGAGCAAGCTTTTGTGCAGTGCTGAGCATGTTTCAGAAATTTTGCATCAATTATTTGTTCCTCATAACAAGCCTGTGATGTAGGTTTGTTTCCTAGATGCTGCTGGACATCTAATTGATACTCTCTTCTCCCTCTTATTTACCAACATATCCCAGGTTGTTTGGGGTCATGGTATACCCAGCTAAAGTAACCAGCTTCTTGGCTGGGGCTCAGTCACTGGATGGGGCTAATGGTAAAATGCTTTAATAAGGGGCAGAGTCAGCCGGCAACTTCTCTTACCCTTTTTTCAGGGTGTTAACATGGAGATGTTACTGGAGGTTGAGCAGCCACTTTGGGACTATGAGCTGATATACTTGGTTTTCTGTTACATTCAGCTGAATGCAACTCCCAGTAAGTAGAATAATAGTAATAGGAGTTTCTTGAGCTTCAGCGGAGTGTGTGCTGTCTGCCAGGCAGTGTGCCAAATGGTTTATATTCATGATTTCATTTACCTTACTTAATGATCCTCACTACAGCCATATAGCTAATGATACTTACAGTGATACCCCTATTTTACAAATGAGGAAACTGAAGCTTAGAGATTATAAGTTACTTGTCCTTGAGTGATTAAGTGTGAACATAGGTCTGTTCCACAGCAAAGCTTCTGCTCTTAAGAAGATAGGTTGACCTTTTATAATGAGCTTGTGTTACGTTGGCAGGTAAAAGTGAATGAAATAATAAGCTAAAAAAAAAATATAAGCAAAAACTCTGCCTCCTGGGGCATGCTCATAGCTATATGCGATTTCAGGAGAAACATGGGTATCATATATTCCATTTGACAAAGTAAAGAGCAGAGAAGTTAGTTAAATTCTTTTGTCCCAAATCTTAAAACTGGTCAGAATTTGCCTGAAGTCAAGAATGGCTTCTAGAATTTGGGAAATCTAATCCCAGTTCTTAATACCGCTTAACTGGTTGTGGGCTAATAAACTAGCAGTGGGAATTAGCTGCTCCTTTCCATTGTTCATCATTACCTCTCTATCACTGATGACCTTGTGAGTCTGTCCTTTTCACCTCCATATCAGTGGTAAGCACTTTACTCCTGGTGAGAGGGATGGCTCAGGGTAGAGGAAATACATGCTTTGGTTTCAGAAACATATGTTCAAATCGCGTCTCTGCCACTTCACTTTGTAATCAAGTTACCTAACCTCAGAAACTCAGTTCTATAAAGCGGGAATAGCCATGAGACCTAGCCAGTAGGGCTGTTGTGAGAATTATGGGAATTAATGGGTAATTGACAGATAGTAGATGATCAGTAAATATTAATTCTAGATGACTGACACCTGGTAAGTACTCAAAAATGAGCTGTGATTGTCGAAGACATTATTCTAAAAAGTCAAAAACTCAGAAGCCCGTGGGGCAAATTGCCACATAAATAAGTGAAGAAGGCTGGGTAGGGATTTGGTAAAATTGCATCTACCCTCTCTCAGGAGGCAGACACTTCTCATATCCAGCCCAGGGATCTGGCTTTGTCATTTCTTTCAATTTTTAAAGCAAAATCTGAAGTCCAATTCTGTGTGAAACTTGATTATAAAATATTAGTTTGTTTACATATGTTTAAATGTTCTGTGAGCAAAACAAACAAACAAACAAATCTCCATATGCCTTTGCAGGCTGCCATTTTGCCACCACTGATCATTCATTTATTTCATTGATCCATTCAACAAGCTGTGGAGAGGCTTCCGGTAATTCAGAAGTGAGTCACAAAAATGGCCAGAGAATAAGACTTTCAAAGGAAGATAAAAGACATTGAGATTATTAATGTTGGAGAAGAGTGGGCTGTGGGTTGACTAATTAATAGTTTTTAAATACATGAAGGGATTTTAAACAGTTGATGTCGACTAATTATCCTCTGTCTTTTAGAGAGTAGTACAAAAAGAAAATGGATTCATTTCAAGGAGAATCATTATGAATGAATGTGAAAAAAATTCTGGTTACTGGGAGTTACTAAGTTTTCGACAGAACAGGAGAAAAGGCTGTGGACCCTTATTTTGTAAAGACCTTAAAGAAATAGGACAGGTTATTGGAGGGATTTGTTTGTACAGTTTGGATGATGTTGGAATGACCCCTCTCCCGCATTTGGAATGCTGAGGCTTCGATTACTTATTCTGAAGGGATTCAATAGCTGCAACCAACCTTTTGCACTCAGTGCAAGGTTCAATTCAAGAGAAGTCCTTAGGGATTTTGGATTCTGATTACTTGAGAGTCTTCTGTCCCTCATATGCCATAACTGCTCCAGTTACTGGACACGTGCTTTGAATAGAGGGCTCCTTTCGGAGATACAGAAATGAAGTTTCCCCTGGGGAAGTCACATCTCCCAGCTTGACGAATGCCAACTTGACGCTTTCCTCCTCTTTCATTATTCTGAATAATTCTGCAAAGCCCTCCTCCATTCCATGCTGTACTGAGCATGAGAATTTGCCTTTTCCACTTGTCAAAAGATGTCAAGAGTTTCTAGGAGTCCACGGTCGTACTTCAGTTTTCAGACAGAAGAGGAATTCCAACAGTTCGAGAAATGGCAGTAGATCTCTTCTTGTACTAACTTTGGTTCAGGTGTGCTTTAAAAATTTGAAGCTTAACAGTGTTAAATATTCTCTTTCCTTTTGCTGAAGAACTGCAAGTTATTTTAAAATATATGGAGGGTTGCCTAGTAACTACAGCTTCACTGGCTGTGTAAGACAGGTTTTTTTTTTTTTTTTCTCTCTCTATTTTTGCTACAGAAGGGCTGTCAGGGAAGAGTAATGGGAGATGGGGTTCATCGAGAAATGAATGAAAAATAAAGTGACTTTTGGGAGTTTGGGGTCACATAAAACTGATGTTAGAGGGCACATGTAACACTAGGTTTGTGTCTGAGGCAATGAACAAGTTCAAGGAAATCATCTTCTACTTTATCTTTGCTTATGCTGAATAGTTTGAGTGAAGTGTATCATAGGGAATTATGAAAATATCCTCTTTCTTCTTCTTTCTCTCTGTCTCTCCCTTCTTCTCTTCTTTCTCCTTCTCATTCTTCTTTATTTCAGTGTAATTGTCTTCTTGGGCTGCCGTAAAGAATACTGCAGACTGGGCAACTTAAACAGCAGAAATTTATATTCTCACGGTTTTGGAGGCTAAGTTCAAGATCAAAGTGCCAGCAGGGTTGCTATCTGGTGTGAGGACTCTCCTTCTTGCTTGTAGGTGGCTGCCTTCTGCTGTATCCTCACATGGTCTTTCTTCTGTGTTGGCAGGGAGAGAAGGATGTTTGGTGTTTCTTCCTCTTCTTATAAGGACACCCATCCAAGTGGATCAGGGCCCCACCCATACGATCCCATTTAACACAAATCACCTCCTTAAAGGCTGTCTCCAAATACAGTCACATTGGGAGTTGGGGCTTCAACATGTGAGTCTGGGGAGGACACAGTTCATTCCACAGACAATAGTGTAGGTAATCTTAGTGTTCTGTGGACCTGACTTCAGGCTTTGAGATACGAGTTAGAAGTAATTGTTTTCATAACTGAGTTTATGTCTCTTCCTAATTCTTCTTTTAGTCTAGTGGGAAACAATTAACCACTGATTAAGGTGAAAAGCCACTGATCAAGATGTTATTACTGAGTTAAACCAGGTTTGGAACTAACTTACTGAGCTGAATGTTGAACTTTGCAGAGTTCTGTGGGGATTATGGGAGTTTTATTAACTTACAGTAGTACTTGGTGCATCTTTCTATACCCAAGGATCATTTGTGTTTCTCTGTTTGTTTCCTTTCCTTCCATTTTTACTTCTTCCTCTTTTTTTTTTTGACACAGAAAGAAGAAAACTGAGGGAAAATGCAATTTAAGTTAATAGAACTATTAGTACTGTGTGATACAGGAAACCTAGACTTCATTTATTTAACAAATATTTATTAGGTACCATCTCTGAGCCAGACACATGTATTCAGTGTATTATGATGAACAAGACAAGCAAGGTACCTGCCCCTAGAACGTTCCTCCCCAGTGTATGAAATCTCAGTCTTCTAAAACTATAAGCGTGCTAGACTTTGAAACAAGTGTTTTTTCTTTTTTTTTTTTAGTTAAAAATTATAGGTTTATTTTTTTATTTTGAAAAAGACATAAAAGTCAAAAAAGCAAAAATAAAAACCCAAACAACCAGGTATATCAATAATTGTGACATATGTGATTAAATATATATATATATATACACACATATTTATGTATATATACATATATGTGCATATATATATATATATATATGAAATTACATGAAGAAAAAGCTTAGTAAGATGTTTGAAACCAAGGCTGGGCTTGAACAGATTTCTAGTGGAATACAACTAAAAGTTTTGCTTTAAGTGTCTAGGCAATATTTGGCAATGTTTAAGAAATTATGACCACTCTTCTATATCCCATTTGCAAAGGTCAGCAAAATAGACTTCAAGACATGTTTTTTCAGCAGGGTAGTTTGGGTAATGATCCTGTTTCCTTACAAACAACTACTTACCTCATCCACTATGTTGATGTCTTCCTGTCTTTAAGAGTGTGATGAATACAAGGGTGAGTGAACTATGGTAATACAGAGAATACGACAGTATACAAATATTGAAGCATCCATTTAAAGCAGAAGAGGGGACTTCCCTGATAGTCCAGTGGTAAAGAATCCACCTTCCAATGCAGGGGCGCGGGTTTGATCCCTGGTCGGGGAACTAAGATCCCACATGGCGCATGGCAGCTGAGCCTGTGCGCCACAACTACTGAGCCCTCGTGCCTCAACTAGAGAGCCCATGTGCCGCAAACTACAGAGCCCATGTGCTCTGGAGCCTGCGCGCCACAACCAGAGAGAGAAAACCCGCAATAGAGAAAAGCCTGGTGGCCGCAACAAAGAGCCCAGGTGACGCAGCGAAGATCCCACATGCCACAGCTAAGACCCAACGCAGTCAAAAATTAAAAAAAATTTAAAATAAAATAAAATTTAAAAAATTTAAAAAAAAAGCGAAAGAGAATTCCAAGTCTGAAAATCAGCCAAGGGTAGTTGTACTACTGATACTAGTGAAAACATCCTGAGACTTAGTAAATGTTAGTATACCACTCCTTTTTATATGCATAATAATCTCAGGTAAAATATCTGAGTAATTTGTAACGTAAAACCTCTATAAGTTTTACCATAATGTGCCTTTTTCTTTTCTTTGCTCTACTTTTCTTCTTTGCCTATTTCTAAGGCTGCCAGTGAACACCCTCTGGAATTGCTTAGGAAACAAGGGTTTTTTAGGGAAGGTAAAATGCATTAATAGTTTTAACAGAGGTCTGGGCTGGTTCACGATGGTTTTAGGTATGATGTAGGCGCTGTATGTTTTAGAGAAAGCCAGCTGCCATCTAACCTTTTGGAGAGACCATGACCTTGTTCTTTCTACTAACTGTTCTTCAGAGTTCGTGTTAGGAACACAGCCTTGGAAGGGATGCACAAGTTTTCTGGGTTCCTTTGAAGCCCCATGCCATGATCACAACTTCCTTCTCTTTTCTGTGCATGGCTGACTCCGTTTCTCAATTTCCACCCAGTTGATTACTCCTCACTCTGATTTGGGAACATATGCTGCGGTAATACTTTATTATTAACTTTAATTGTGTGAATAGTGCATAGTACATTCTCGTAGGAAGTTAAAATATTACAAATACCTGTCAAGGCTAGTGTCCCTTGGCAGTATCATCCTGCCTTTAACTCCCTACCAAGGGGTGGCCATTGTTATCAGCTATTACCTATGGTTTCTAGGTATTTGCATAAATATGTGTATCCCTAGAAATACAGTTCTTTGGGACATGTGTTCTTTCATTTAAACGATATCCTATATGGAGTGTACTGCAAGGTATTTTATTTACTTACCTAGGGAGAAACACGTGTATAAGCAGAGATATAGTGGGATGACTATTGCATCATGGCTTGTAGTGGTATAAATTAAAAACAGCAGGGCTTCCCTGGTGGCGCAGTGGTTGAGAGTCCGCCTGCCGACGCGGGGGACGCGGGTTCGTGCCCCGGTCCGGGAGGATCCCACATGCCGTGGAGCGGCTGGGCCCGTGAGCCACGGCCGCTGAGCCTGCGCGTCCGGAGCCTGTGCTCCGCAACGGGGGAGGCCACAGCAGTGAGAGGCCCGCGTACCGCAAAAAAGACAAAAAAACCAGCATATAAGTCCATTAATAGAGGAGTGGCCAAATAACTATTAATTGTGTGTACTGTGGGATTCTATACAGTTTTAAAAAGAACGAAAGAGATACAGAACGAAATACACACGTACATATACTGACCTGGAAAAGTCTTCTTTGTACTCTTTGCATCATATCCATGTTTCCTTTAAATCATTTATGGCACAACACTGAAAATGTTGACACGTGTTCCGCCTATATTAGATTGCAAGCATCTGGAGGGTAGGACTTGAAATTTTCATTTTTGTCTTCCTAACTGACCTTGGCTCAGAGTGGGCTTTCAATAAGGGCTGTTGAACAAGTGAAAAAAATATTAAATGAATGACTGAATGTGTGATACCAAACAAATAAATGAGGAACTAATACATAAGTACGTTTTTAAGAACTGAAGAGGATGATTTAAAGTTGCTGTAATTCTCATATATAATACGTTACATGTGGATTCAATTTTCAGAAGTGGAAATTAATTCCAGATACATTTGTCTGAAATTGTACCTTTAAAAAAATTTAATGATACGTGTGTTACTTTCCTATTGCTTTGGTAACAAATTATCACAAGTTAGTGGTTTAAAAGAACACAAATTTATTTCCTTACAATTCTGGATGTCTGAAGTCTGAATTGCGCCTTATGGGGCTAAAATCAAGGTGTCAGCAGGGCTGTGTTTCTTCTGGAGGCCGTAGGAAAATCGTTTTCTTGCCTTTTCCAGCTTCTAGAGGCTCCAACACCTGTTTCTATCGTCACATCTCCTTTTCCTGACTTTGCCTTCTTGCCTGTCTCTTACAAGGACACGTATGATTACATTGTACCCACCTGGATACTCCAGGGTAATTTCCCCATATCAAAATCCTTAGCTTAATCACATCTGCAGAGTATCTTTTGCCATCTAAGACAACATCTTCCCAGGTCCTGGGCATTGGGATGTGGACATCTTTAGGGGGACATTTTGTTTTCTATTTATTTATTTATTGGCTGTGTTGTGTGGTATATGGGATCTAAGTTCCCCGACCAGGGATGGAACTTGCTCCTCCTCCACTGGAAGCGCAGTCTTAACCACTGGACCGCCAGGGAAGTCCTAGGGGGGACATTTAGATATACCCTAGTAGATCTTGTTGCTATTAACTACTAGTTCTTATCTTGAGATCTTATAATGGAGGACATCCTACCAATGTCACTTCAGATGCAAATTTGTAGAGTTTTGAGCTTGTGTTCTCTTTTGCTTAATCCGTTTCAGAACATAAATTTATTTACCAAGCAGACAAATCATTTCTTAATGTTGCCCATGAAAAGAGGCATGGCTCAACCGAAGACAGCATTCCAAGATGGGTTCCATACCTCCTGGGGAGATGCTAGGTACCCAGAAATGTATGCTAGCAATACAGAGAAGTCAGATTGCTGGCCATCAGCCAGTTTTGTCAGGTGATGGCATAAGTGTCTAGAGTATGCTTTTATACAGTTCCGTGATGCTGAAGTAATTGGGTGATGCATTAGCTGACCACGATCCCTGACACCATCCATCTCTTTCTAGCTCTAGTTACTTCTGACTCTTAAAGTGGACGGGGAAAGCGAAAAGAAAGGTGTGTATGATAGTAAAATGTTAACTTGCAGTGCGTCGTGCACCCTTAGGCTAAAGATAGACAGCATCTCAGAATCCAGCTCCCATATTCTGATTTCCCTGTATGTAATTCCTTAAGTGGGCAGAAGTGTGTCTTGTTATATAACCCTGTTATAGTGGGAAAAGGAGCTATATTTAAATATGCATGTGGAGAACCCATTGTCAGCTACAGATACATATTTAATTACTGTAAGGAAAAAAACCTGGGAATTTAAATATGATGTGGGAGTTGATTTTATTCAAATTAGGGTTTTAATTCAGTCTAAAAAGAACTGAGCAGTGTTGTTTAAATGATAGCCTTTCTGGAGACAGCATGTGTACATGTATCTATAGCCCTGCTTTATTTAAATAAAGAGGCTTTTGCAACAGATGGAAAGACATAAGTGAGAGAAGAAAATCACTTAAATTTAACCCTTTGGAGATACTCTAGCTCTGGGGACACTTGACTGTCTTCTTTGGGTCTGGTGGAGTATGCTGTCATGTCTGAGCTGTATTTTCCCCTTTTAACATACTTGGCTAAGAGCTTTATCCTTACAAAAACTCAGGTCCCTCCAGGTGATAGAGATGGGACTGCAGCTCAGATGGTTTGGCTCCAGATGTGTGCTCTACACTCAACCTAGGATCTAGCCTAACAATAAATAATGAAAAAATTAACATAGATATTTTCTCATTCATTCATTCAATTACTAAATAGGTACTTATTACTAACTCTGATCATTTTCTGCTCAAAGAACCCTTCTGACACCAAAAGTTCATGGGGTTTCCCCACACCAACTAATTTTCCCAACTCTCCAGACACCAACCAGGTGTCCTATAATTCAATTGAATTCTGACACTGACTACCAAGAATTAGCGTATACCCCACAGGTTAAGGACTCACCCACAAGACTGCTCCCCACTTCAGATGCCAGTTGTAAGTATTGGGTTGCCAAGGTTATCCACACTTCTGTCTGACTTGGCTATAAATTGGGGGACCCCATGACCCCCTATTCTTTTTTTGATAATTTGCCAAAACAGCTCACAGAACTGAGGGAAATGCTACTTACTACTACTACTGGTTTGTTATAAAGGATATTGTAAAGGATATAAGTAAGCCAGATAAAGAGGTGCACAGGCTGAGGTCCAGAAGGGTCCCGAGTGCAGGAGCTCCTATCTCCATGGAGCTGGGTGTGCCATCCTCCTGGCACGTGGATGCATTCACAAACCCGGAAGCGTTCTGAACCCCATTGTTTAGAGTTTTTGTGGCGATTCCATCACGTAGGCACGATGGATTCACCCCTTGGTCACTGGTGATTAACTCAATCTCCAGCCCCTCTCCCCTCCCTTGAGGTTGGGGGAAGGGCTGAAAGTTCCCACCCGATAATTATACGGTTGGTCATTCAGCTCCTCTTCCTGAAGTTCTCTAGGGCCTCACCAGGAGCTGCCTCCTTAGCATAAACTCAGGTGAAACTGAAAAGGCTTATTGTGAACGACAGAGGAAGCTCCTCTCACCTCTGTCACTCAGGAATTTTAAGGGTTTTAGGAGCTCTGTACAGCAAGCAGGGACAAAGACCAAATACCTATTTATTATTATATCACAATATTAAAGACAGATTTTTTCCTAGACTGGGAAATATAGAAGTGAGATTTAGTTTCTGCCCTCAAAGAATTTACAGGGTAAGGGGGAACCCACTTCTAAGCCATCTTTGCTTTTATTCAGAAACACTGACTTTAAAACCGGTTTTTCTCAGAAGCAATTCCGTTTTTACAAACTGTCACCTGAGCTCAAAATTCCTCATATCATCACGTTTCTTGAGAGCCATGCATTTGTTTTTAAATACAACATGTACAAGGATTCATGTTTTTTGCTCTATAATAATCTTTCAATTTTTTTAGTAATCTTTATTTATTTATATATTTATTTTTGACTGTGTTGGGTCTTCGTTTCTGTGCGAGGGCTTTCTCTAGTTGCAGCAAGTGGGGGCCACTCTTCATCGCGGTGCGCGGGCCTCTTCACTATCGCGGCCCCTCTTGTGGAGCACAGGCTCCAGACGCGCAGGCTCAGTAGTTGTGGCTCACGGGCCTAGTTGCTCCGCAGCATGTGGGATCTTCCCAGACCAGGGCTCAAACCCGTGTCCCCTGCATCAGCAGGCAGATTCTCAACCACTGCACCATCAGGGAAGCCCCAATTTCTTTTATTTATTTGAGAATCTGAAAAATATATGTTGCCTTGTACAAAATCCCTAAAGAATTAGCAGGGCTTGTTTGATTCCATATAACTTCTCACCTGATATGCAGAGTTAAACCGCTGAGTTCAATAGATGTGAATTCTCATCCCTTCTGTGTCTTACATCAAGTTTTTATTAGCATTTGGTTGATTCAGTTGAGCTAACTTGGCCTCAGTTTCTTCACCTGAATAATGGGCATAGATGTGGATTCTTACAAGGATCAAATGCTACTGTATAGGAGTTCCATGAAACAGATAATGCCACCACAGGTTTAAATTCTGAAATAAATTGGAAGCATTATGACTTAGGCAACATGGGACACTAAAATAGACTGACCTGTATGTTGAAGTCACACAACTTGAATATGAATTATATAGTCTTTGAAGTACATGCCTACTGTAAATGCTGGCTTTGACTTTCATAAGCTGTGTGGCTTTGGGTAACTTATTTAACCTCTCTGAGCTTTAGTTTCCTTGTCAGGAAAAATAGGCATAATAAATAGGAATTTATTATTAATAATAAATTAATAATATTTTATAAATAAATAAATTAAATATTTTATTAATAAAATAGGAACAATAATAGGTTTCCTTTTATAGGATTGATGATAGCGAAGGTGCTGGTGGGGATGATAAAGTGCCGATGATGGTGATGACGTTGATGATGTTGATGAAAATGCCTCACAGTTATTAAGCCCTTACTTTTTTGCCAGGTACCGTGCTGAATACTCCATATGCATCACCTCATAGTATTCTCACTAGCCCTCTGGGCTAGCTACTGTTATAATCTCATTATTTTAAATGAGAAGGTTGAGATTTAATGGCGTTAACATGTCCAGGTTCATCTAGGTAGGAATTAGCTCATCTAGGGCTCCAGTGTAGATGTGATTGACTTTTAATGTGTACTGTATTTCATTTAATGTTTTTATTGTGCTCTAGTGATTTGAACTGCATTTTTCTTTTTGTATCAAGAGGTCAGGTGTTATGAAGATTAAAAGAGATATGATATATGTTAAATGTTTAGCATCTGTCCCATAGTAAATGCTACATAAATATGAGGTATTTAATTAATATTAGATCTATTTCTTTTTACTTATGAATTATAATCTTTATTCATTCCATTTCTATTATTGCCTTTAACATTTAAAACCATCTTGAAATGATTAAATTATTTATTCTCCTCTATAGAGATCCAGAAGTTATCAGTGCCCATACAGTTGAAGATGAGAGAATGACAGGATTTCTATAATATCTACAGAAAGTCAGAAACAAATTCTTTATTTCCGTCAAAGTTACAAGTTTGAATATGATGCACTCATTTTTTCAAATAGCTAGCTTGTATCTTAAGCAAATATCACTAAGTCTATGACACCATCATCTTGTGATTCAGTTAAGAGAAATGGGTTGTTTAAACATGATGGTTTACTACTTCATTTCAGAGTGAATGATGCACTCAGCTGTATTTGTCAATTTGGCTCTATGCTATGAAGTAAGCAATTTATCCGATTTTTATCTTTGAACTATTACTTGTTTTGGCTTCAAGGAAATGTGGTGCAGTAGACACTACAGATTGTAGCAAATCTTACTTGTAGGCTTTTAGTAACGCTCCATTTCCAATTCTCAAGAGAGAATCCTGTCGTCTTAGCATGTCGGTCTTTGAAAATCAAGTGTGTTTTAAATACTGTAGTGCACATACCTGCCTGTGAAAGCTCTTTGACCTACAGCCTTTGCTCAACACTTGGACTCTTACCCAGTGCGCATGTTACTGGGCTTCTCCTCTTTCAGTTGACTGGACCAAAGACATCTCAATAGAACTCCTAATGCAGCTCCATCCTTCCAGTTGGTAGGGCTGTCAACCTTCCGTCGTCCTTGGCTCTTCTCTTTCTCTCACATTTTATTTGATAATCCCTTAGCAAATTCTATTAGCTCTCTGTTCAAAGTGCATCTAGGATTTAGTTTTTAGTACCCCTACTGTTATCGCTCTGGACCAGAACTCCTTGTATTATCACCTGGACTATTACAGCAGCTTCCTAACTGCTGCCTTGCTTCTGCCTTTGCCCATCTTTGGTGGAGATTATTTTTGAGGCTGTAAATCAGATCATACCACCCCTCTGCTCAAAATTCCACAAGTCTCAAATCTTAGAATAGGGGTTTCTTAGGATTTCTTTGGAGGATTCATTATGTAGGCATGATTGATTAATTCATCGGCCATTGGTGACTGAACTCAATCTACAGCCCTCTCCCCCCCCAGAGGTGGGGGGATTGGGGCGTGGAGCTGAGAGTTCCGACCCTCCAATCACATGCCCGCTTCCTCCGGCCCATCAGGGGTCACCTCATTAGCATAAATTTAGGTGTGGTTGAAAGGAGTTCGTTATGAATAATAAAAGATGTTTCTAAATTCCTGTCTTTCCTGTCACTCAGGAAATTCCAAGGGTTTTAGGAACTCTGTTTTTTTCTCCATATAATATCTAAATATTTTCTGAAGAATGAATGATTGCCTAAAGGAGAAAGGCTTGTATATCCCATTGACTAGAGGGAGAAGGCCCCCACACACGTTATTGCTAGCGAGTGCGGGGCACAAATCGGAAACCCGTTAGGCACTCTAAAAGGAGACGCCGACCATGGCCTCTTTGAGCGTGCTTAACTTCAAAACTCCAATAAAAATGTTACAAAGATTAATTAAATAACTGTCTTTAAGGTCAGCATCGGGGACCAAATTTGTTCTGTCTGCATTATTGAAGCACTGAGATGCAGTCCTGCTAATCTGCTGCATACCGGGCTTGAAAAGTGGCGCTGGGCTAAAGGCTGTGAAACAGGGTTAGGCTTGGTCCACCCCCGTTACCGCTCACCTGTGCGCCCCCTGCACCTTCCGGTCTAACCCAACTTGAGCGCCGTCCAGTTTTGAGGTGGCGGAGGACTGGTGGAGGAAAGCAGTGTGCTGGGAGAGCAGAGGAGGGATCGTGGAAGGGAAGTCTAGGATTGAAGAAGGAAGGGAGTGGCTTTGATGCTACAGCAGGAAGAAATGAAGGGACAGCTCTGCTGCAGGTAAAGACACAACTTGGAGTTTTCGTCCCTTTGTTCTCATCTGTCATTCTGGTCCACTTGCTAACATAGACAATTAAGTCCGGATAAGCGACTTCGTTAGGATGCAGTGAAAATTAACCGGAAATTAATTTTCAAAGGGCAAACCGAAAGTTTGCCCTTTGAAACCCCTACAGCTCCCAGAAACTCCAGTCTCTGCTTGTCTGTGCACGTAATCTCCTTGAATGATCTGATTTTAGGAATATCTGTTATGGTGACTAACACTGACAGGGACCATTGTCCGCCATCCACACCTGCCCTCCTGCAGCTATGCCATGGGGGCAGTGGAGGTGTTGGTTGTATTTTCTTTGTAATTCAGCACAGGGGAGTCTAAGGCTCAGGGGAGTTAGGGGATTTATTTATATTTGCCCACGGTCACACAGTAGGAGGAGGGCGGGTTTCCAAATCAATGTTCTGTGACTCTTAAAGCAACTTTACAGCACACTTCATATCTTGGCATTTTGATACTTCCCCTCTGCTATCTTATTTTTATCTTTCTTAATAACTAATTTTCACTAAGATAAGTAGCATGCTCTTGAGCTTGCAGCTGAAATTTATCTATATCAGATTAAAAATCAGGCCTTCAGAAGAGAATGAGAAAGACTGGGTTTTTGTCGATCTACAGCTTTTAATTTGTGGGTGCTTGGTTGCAATTAGTTTTCAACCAGAGGACAGCCCTTTGGAGAAGAACATAGGGTGTTCCTCGGTGGGTAATGATCACTGTCTGGACATGTGAAATATTCCTAGTGGCACTGCCCTGGACATCCAGGTTATTTATAGTGGGTCTAATCATGACTGTCCCTGCCCTGAAAGGAAGTGTTTTCCCCGAGGGTGATGGGAGACTGGCTGAAGAATGCCCGAGCTCAGGCAGGAGAGGGTGGAATCCTGCTCCCGGAGTTGGTTAGAAGCCTTTATTTTCGTCATCCTGTTCACTACGGGATACAGAGAGATATTACAGGGACCAGTGGAATTTCACCAAACAAGCCGGAATGAATTCTGTTTTGGACATGAGCATTACAATTCTTATTTCATTTTCAAATGTGAGTTTTTCAAATGTTTTAATGCAGGGAATAACTAGTTGTAGGAAAAACATTCCTTGAGATGCCCCCAAAGAGCAGGAAACACATTATGTTTTTGTTAGCTGTGTCATTTCTTCAGGGCTTATAATAATTGTGGGTTACCTTTGGCTACAGGTGAGAGGGATTATGGAAAAATCTGGATGCCGATCTGGTTTCAGGATGTCAAAGTCTGTTAATTAACCTTTGGGGAATTTCTTCATCCATAAAATGGAGATGATCATAACAGTCCCCTTGTTGGGAGAGGTAAATGGGCTGTGTTAATAGAGAAACCCAGAGTTGAAGCTCCTCTTAAACATTGACCCTGGACTTCCCTGGCGGTCCAGTGGTCAAGCTCCACGCTTGCAACGCAGGGGACGCAGGTTCGATCCCTGGTTGGGGAACTAAGATCCCACAAGCCGTGCGGCGCGTACAAAAAAACAAAACAACAACAACAACAAAAAAATTGACCCTTATTATCATCCATCTGAAAGTAAACTACTTTAAAATTTGTGCTGCCTAGTTTTACAACTTAAACATTGATATTATAATTAAGTTAGGCAATGATAGAAATATAATAATTTAGGCAGTCCTTTCATCTTTACTGAAATCATAAAGCGATTTGGTAGAAGTTGTATTCAGGTCTTCTAACACTTCCCACTTGGTGATTCGATTTATTTTGAAGACTTGCCTGCAGATTTGGGGCCAAACACTAAGAACCAAATCGCTTTTTTGTTTTCAGTGTGTTTGCGAGAGTGTGCGATTTTTTTCATGTCACTGCCCAGCCACAGGCTGCATTGTTCCCTTTCTGCTCTAACCGCCTCAGTAAGTCTTCTTTTTAAATCTGGCTGCTCAAAGTTCATGCTTCTCTGATCTCTGGCCGAGAAGCCTGCGCAAAAAGAAACCAAGAATTTTCTTTAACCGTTTCCCACATCCCTCTCTTTTTAGGTTTGATGAGGTCAGATTTCAGAATTGCCAACCTGTCAGTTTTCTCCTTCTTCCATTGATAAGTTTGGATAAAGGCAGGCTGTTTAAAGAACACTTTCCCATCTGAGAGGTGTCCTTTCTCTGCATTGTGAAGGGCGAGGACCCAAAGCTGGGCCACCGACACTCTGGCGCCAGGATTCGTGGAGTTCTAACTGGTGAATATTCAGGAAAGAAATGAATTTGTTCCCTGTGATCCAGAGCTGGCTGCCAGGGGGGCCAGCTGGAAAGGGAAAGAAAATGTAGAGACTGACTACTCGGGTATTAAGAACGTTAGAAATAATGATTTTCTCTTGGGGATTTGAACTTCCTTGCTGCAGACTTGTGGTTTGATTATAAATCAAGTGAGGATTTGGCACACACGAAGTATTCTTGGTTAAACACACGCACACACACACAACTTGAAAACCCCCAAAAAGATGTCCAATTGCTGGATGCTTCCTGAGCCATGTAATTAAATTAAACTGTGGTTTTTCAGAAATACCTGGAGCAAGTCCATCGTCCAATAACAGATATCTCTTCACGCACATGGCTATGTCTGAACTCCCAGAGAAAACTGTAGGGCTGCCTCTTATCAGAAAGCAGCCCTTTTTTCCGTTTCTTTCAGAACACCAGTGTGAAAAGCGAGGGCAGTTTCTTACTCAGAGGCAGAGATGTTTTAAAATCAGTTGCTTACCACAAACAGGTACTGTCTATGAAATAATGAGATTTTATTTATCAGAGACAATGTTTGTTAAGGTACAGTTTGCTTGGTCTTGTATTTTACTGAGAAGTGGTTCAAAATAGTTGTGTTTTCTGTGTACATCTGATAAGGACGCTGAAATAATTGCACTTTCAGCAGAAAGGGTTATCTTGAGAATTTCCTTGGTTAATTTTTCTCTCTAAAATTCAAAGCTTGAGCAACTTGTCTGAAAACATGGATTTGGTCTTCGAACGATACATGAGATGTGTTTTACCTAAACGATTGCAATTTCAAGTCCAATGGCAAAATTCAGGCTCTGTGGTTCACAATCTGCTTTCTCTCTGGGAATGGTGGCTTTAAAAGTTTTTTTTTTTTAATTTTGTTCTCTGACAATTAATAGCTGTTTTGTGGTTTGACAAATGATGATACATTTTAAGTGTATATTCCTGTGCTTAGAATTTCACGAAGCTTCTTTATACTTGTAACTCCCTGGTTGCTCCCAAGGTTAACAGCCGTGAGCTTCTTTCCTCTTACAGAACCATATGCTGTCACGGCATCCACTGCTGAATTCAAATCCAAGAGCAGACCTCTCACATCCGTGTTCTTAGATAGTATCCACTCCAGTACTCGCTATGGGGGATGCTAACCGTTACCAAAGGGCTTTTTGTTAGTTTCCCAAAATGGAAGCTGGGAAGCAAAGTTGTTTGTCTAAGAGCAAAATGAAACTCAGTGCCTTGGGAAGGCAGAGCTGAGTAGAAATAGTTTTTTGGGTTTTTTTTTTTCAGAAACAGAGCAATTTGAATTTAACAAAGTGGCAAAGGGGTGCAGGGGAACCATTTGAAACTTTAACAGTGGAAAGCTATGCATTCATTCAAAAGAAAGAGTTAGGGCTATGCACATTCAAGTGGGAAGGTGCTTTTGATTTGTTTCCAAGTGGAAAAATAAAGGAGAAAGTTATGAAACGTAATACTTGGTGTGATCCTCTTTATTAAAAAAATAGAAATGTTTATATATAGATAGAAAGGTAGACTGATATCACTTTTTGAATTGGGTTTGTCTGCCTATACTTGAAAACTCAGAATCATAGTGGCTTACTAAGTAGAAGTTTAGTTTTCTGTCATAGAAAAGAAGTAAAAGTTTGTATGGTATTGCAGTTCCGTGGTCTTCAGGAAACCAGGTTTCATCTATGTGTCTGCTGCATCATTCTGCTATGTGGCTTCTCACCTGTAGGTTACCTCATGGCCCAAGATAGCTGCTAGAGCGGCATGCATCATATCTCTCATAGGCCAGAAAAAAGAGGAAAGGCCAGAAGTGCAAAATAATTTTGACTCTTCACATTTTAAGAAGCCTTCTTGGAAAACCAACACAAAACTGCTTCTTCTATCTCCTTGGTCAGTATTTAGTCACCTGGCTTCACCTAGAAGCCTAGAAAATACAGTCCCTCAGGTGGCACATTGCCCAGGATTTTGCTACTGTTGAATAAGAAGAGAAAGGTGATTGGGTGGCAACTTGCTATAATGGCCCAGTGGCAGCCTCCTACACTTCCATATCATCGATTGTCTTAAATGAGCATTTTTACGTAAACAGTAAAAAAAAGATTAAGAAATGCATATTTTAAAGAAGTGGAAATAAAAATGTAAGGAGATACACGGTGACCCAGGAGTCCACCATTAGCAGCATGATAGAAATGATAGTTCTCTGGCTTGTTTGAACCTCTCTTTTAATGTCAGAGCATCTTGGCATGTTTGAACGGACCCTCTTGTCATGACCCAGTGCTGGGCCCCAAAAAGTGTCAGATGGAAGGGTGTTTAGATTTCAACTCAGTTTAGATTTCATCATTTTCTTATCTGTATTAAACCTGTTTGCAGAGGTAGAGTTCTAATGACAAGTACTCATCCTTAGCTGCCACTCAGCCTCCTAATAGCTGCTCCAGCCTTTGGATGTTCAAGGCTGGAGACATAATTACACAGTTGACCTTTGAACAACACAGCTTTGAACTGCACTGGTCCACTTATACATTAGGAAGTTTTTTTCAATAAATACATACTACAGTACTACACAGTCCACAGCTGCTTGAATCCACGGATGCAGAACCGAGGGTACGGAGGGCTGATTGTAAAGTTATACTCATATTTTTGCCTGGGAGGAGAATCGGTGCCCCCAACCCCAGAGTTGTTCGAGGTCCAACTGTAGTAGTAAGACCGACAGAGATTGAATGCTTTAGTGAGGTAGCATCGTCTGATGGAGAAGAATGTGAGCTCTTGAATCAGAATGGCTCTTTATTTGTACTTTAAATATCCTAAACCTCAATTTCTCACCTCTAAAATGGTAATAATAAGAGTTTCTCTCTATATCATTGAACCCCCATAAGAATTTAAGAAGATATAGCTATCAGGTGACTGGCCATTAGTAAATGCTCAAGATCAAGGTGATGATGATGATTTTGTTGCTGGCACACAGTGTGTCAGGAGTTCTATAGTTATTTTGAATTTTACCCCCAAGACCCACAAGTCTATAAGGGTAATACTTAGGGTTTTTTTTTTTTTTTTATAACAGCTTTATTGACATACAGTTCACATAGCATAAGATTCAGTCTTGTGAAAGTGTACAATTCAGTGATTTTTAGCACATTACCATAATCCAAGTTTAGAATATTTTCATCACTCCATAAATAAATCTCCTACCCATTAGCAGTCACTCCCAATTTTCTCCTCCCCTCAATCCCTGGCAACCACTAATCTACTTTCTATTTCTATGGATTTGCCTCTTTTGGACATTTCATATAAGTGGAATTATACAATACGTGATCCTTTGTGTCTGGCTTCTTTCACTTGGTATGTTTTCAAGGTTCCCCCACATCGTAGCAGGTATCAGAACTTCATTCCTTTTCCTGGCCGAATAATATTCCTTCGTATAGATATAACACAGTTTGTTTATCTGTTCTTCAGTTGATGGACATTCAGGTTGTTTCTACCTTTTGACTATCGTGAATAATATTACTTTGAACATTTGTGTGCAACTTTTTGTGTAGACATATGTTTTAATTTCTCTTGGGTGTTCACTTTGCATTTTCACTTAGCAGTCATTCTTGGAGGAGACCAGTTCATTTTGGTGGATGGAGGGTGGCCTCAGTCTTATTAACGACTGCATAGTCTTCCGTGACATTCTTGTTTTACTCTGCCAGTACCTAATAATGGATACTCTAGTTGTTTTCAGTCTTTTGCTTGCTTTTACGTATAGCGCTAGAGTGAATACTCTTAGCCATTGTTTCACACATGTAAGCATATAAGGGTAAGCTAAATCTTTGCAAGTGGAATTGCTGGGGCAAAGAGTGTGTACATTTTGGGGAAAGATCTTGCCAAATTGCCCTCCGTGGAGATTGTCCAAACTGCACTCCCATCTGTTATAAAGATCCTGTGGAAATATTTCTGTCTGGACCTAGTATAAAGAATTATTGTGACTTTCCTCAGCAATTGGTTTGTTTTTATCTTATGGATAATGTGACTCATAATTCATCAGGTTTGTATTGTATTACTTGCTTAGACCCAACTTTGTGGTCCAGCATTAATAAGCATATGAAAGTACCTTATGGATTTTTATGTTAATGTCTTCATTTTTGCCCATCTTGTGGGACTGGAAAAGCATTACACTGGATCTTAAAATTCTCATTTGGATGAGTCTTGAACCAACTTTGATTCTAGTTGTAGGACCTCAGAGCGCCAAAAGACTGAAACTGCAACAGAACCTCATTTATAAGACAGGGAAGCTATTAAATTTTGGTTAAGTCTGAGTAGAATCTACCATAGTTAGGACACCTAAGGAAAAATTGATATTATAGGGGAGAGAATGCACCAGCTTTGCTTCATTTCATAATGAATCGGAATGAGAATGCCATGCCAGGGTCTTGTAATATTCAATTGCTTCCTCTGTAGCTTCCTGCTGGGCTGGGGTCCAAGGAGGATGAAAGTTGAGCCTCTTACCTCCCCATATTACTATTGGAGATGAAGTCTTAGGGGAGTTGGTTTCCAATTAGTTTCTAGTGGAAAAACTCCCCCTTTCTTCATATCCTTTGTAAAAGCAAAGGCATTTCCAGTAAAACTTAGTAGAGACAAGTTTATAAGAAAACAAAATATGAATTCTGTTGGCTCTACTGACAGTCTTATTTATTCTTTATTTTATTTTATTTTTATTTTATTGAAGTATAGTTGATTTACAGTTTTGTGTTAGTTTCAGGTGTGCAGCATAGTGATTCTTTTTTTACAATTTTTTATTTGATTTATTTTATTTTTGGCTGTGTTGGGTCTTCGTTGCTGCACACGGGCTTTCTCTAGTTGCGGTGAGTGGGAGCTACTCTTCGTTGCGGTACGTGGGCTTCTTATTGCGGTGGCTTCTCTTGTTGCGGAGCACGGGCCGTAGGCGCCCCGGCTTCAGTAGTTGTGGCATGCGGGCTCAGCAGTTGAGGCTCGCGGGCTCTAGAGCTCAGGCTCAGTAGTTGTGGCGCATGGGCTTAGTCGCTCCACGGCACGTGGTATCTTCCCAGACCAGGGATCTAACCCGTGTCCCCTGCATTGGCAGGCAGATTCTTAACCTCTGTGCCACCAGGGAAGCCCTGATTCTTTTTTTTTTTTTTTGCAGGTTATATTCCATTATAGGTTATTAAAAGATATTGGGTATAATTCAATTGTATTTATTCTTTAAGTCTGACATTCACTCACTTCTTAATTCCATTTGGGAACTATTTTGTGTGTGCTCACCATGATCCAATAATTAGAGTGTTGCGTAACGCAGACAGTGCCCCTCACAGAGCTTACAGTTACTATAGAGAGAAAAAAATGACACAGTTGCCTTGAAGTGTAGTTTGTTTATGATGTGGAAGGTCAGGGTGCTCTGGGTGTGCATAAGAGGGGCCTCTGGCAGTTCATTGATTTAGCAGTTGTTTATTGAGTTCCTGCTATATGGCAAGCACTGTGCTAGAGCTGAGGATAAAGCAATGAAGAATACAGACAAATATCCTCTCGTCATGGGGGTTGCGTTCTCCTAAGAGGGTCTGTCAGTTATTAAAGGTTTAGTATGTGCCAAGCATTGTTCCAAGGTGCTTTAAATATGGTAACTCATTGGAACCTCTTGAAGGCCCAGTGGGGTGGGTCCTATGACAGTTAGTTATGCCATGAAGAACTTGCCCAAGGCCACACGGCGTGTACAGTTTGCAATCCACATTTGAGCCTAGGCAGGTTGACTCCTGAGGCTGTGCTCCCGACTTCTGCTGTATATGCTTCTTTGTATGGCCTGTATGTATATTGGCTTGGGGTGGGGGTGACAGGAAGTGATGGCTTTCTAGAGGAAGTAACATGGCCCATGGAAGCTAAGGATCCAGGTTAAAGGGTGTGAATGGGAGGGTTGATCCTTGTAGAGGCATCCCACCCAGGTGCAGGAAAGAAGGTGTGGATGGTTTGGGCAAAGAAAGGAGCCTGGCGGTGTGGAAGGTTGCAGGGTATGTGCCCAGCTTGGCAGCCAACTCCCAAGTCTCGTGCGGACTCGAGTCTTCATGTACAAGGGCTGCTGCTGTTCGGTCTTTGCTGCGCTTCTTTTCCTCCTCATTAATCCTCACCATGACACTTTTTCTCAGGTTTTCCTTATCTTGACCGGCAGGGACTTTTCTAGGCAGGCTCAAATTTGAGCAGGGTGCCAGCAGGTTTGGAGACCTGCGGTCTGAGTGGCAGTTCCTCGGGCTTTATCCACACCTCCGGGCCCAGAACTAATTACTGCCACCTGACTTCAGAAATTCTTTGAAGTTTGAAATATCTCGTGCTGGGACTGTGGGCATGTCTCAGCTTGTTAGGATCTGTGTCTACCTGACCCTAAAGTATCACATTAACAGAAGTGTTTGGGCATCTTGATGTTTGGTTTCCAACATGTCAAATACTCGGTTTCACTGTATTTATTATTATTATTATTAATTAATTTATTTATTTTTTTGCGGTACGCGGGCCGCTCACTGCTGTGGCCTCTCCCGTTGCGGAGCACAGGCTCCGGACGCACAGGCTCAGCGGCCACGGCTCATGGGCCCAGCCGCTCTGCGACATGTGGGATCTTCCCGGACCAGGGCACGAACCCGCGTCCCCCGCATCGGCAGGCGGGCTCTCAACCACTGCGCCACCAGGGAAGCCTGGTTTCACTGTATTTTATAACTCATCAAATAGACTTAACTTTGATCAATGAGTCCTTTTAAATCTAGGATAAAGGCCTTAATTTTGAGAAGACTGTTTATCTAATGTCTTCTTTTTCTCGCCTTCAACAGTATTGACATTTTAGGGAAGATAATTCCTTGTGTTGGGGGCCTGTCCTGTGCATCGTAGGATGTTGGCTGCATCCTTGGCCTCTACCCCCTAGACACTGGTCGGCATCTCCCCAGCTGTGCCAAGTAAATATGTTTCCAGACATTGTCAAATGTCCCCTGGGGACGCACTTGTCCTAGTTGAGGATCTAATCACTGATCTAATCACACAGGAGGATTCTTCATCACTTACAGGCCTCTGTCATTCAGATGTAGATTTTTTTTTTTTTCACCTGGATGATATATAGCAAAAGGCTATTTCACAGCTTTTTAATAATCTGAGATTTAGACAGTTTTTCCTAACCTGTTGTAATTAAATGAATATGAAGAGTAATAATAAAATAACAAGATCAGGAAAACAATGTGTAAAGAATAAAATAATAAGTAACCTTTATTGAACATTAACGATGCACTGGGTACCTTACACACAATATGTACTGTTATCACCCTTTAACAGATGAAGGCAACTAAATCTCAAAGAGGGTAAGTTATTTGCTCGAAGTCTGATAAAAATGCTAATCATATTTTTGTTAACCTTGATTTTACCAAGGCTTCCCGTTTTTAGAGCTTGGGGTGTACCTCTCTTAATATTAAATTTGTGATATAACAAACAGTAATTTTATTTTTTGACCATTGTTTATTATCTGATTTTTTCCACAAGATAAATTATTACCTTTTTCTAAAGAAATGTCAAAAATTAAAGGATGAGAATCGTGGTTTTGGATTGATTTTGTAATTTTCGAAAAAAATATGTCCCCCAAACCCTGTTTCCAAGCAGCAGTGTCTGTGGACAACAACTGGATTAGAGTTCTTCTTTGAGAATCATCTCTTTTTTTTTGCGGTACGCGGGCCTCTCACTGTTGTGGCCCCTCCCCTTGCGGAGCACAGGCTCCGGACGCGCAGGCTCAGTGGCCACGGCTCACGTGCCCAGCCGCTCCGCGGCACGTGGGATCTTCCCGGGCCGGGGCCCGAACCCGTGTCCCCTGAATCGGCAGGTGGACTCTCAACCACCGCGCCACCAGGGAAGCCCGATAATCATCTTATTTTTGACTGTTCCCCTAGCGACCTAGTGTAAGTATCACTTGACCGTCAGGAATAAATTCAATCACTGAAGAATGAATTCAAAAAATGGCTAGTATGGCTGGACCACCAATTATTAAAACATTGTTGGTCTTGAAGATCTGCTTCTGTTCAGACATTGGGGAGTTGAGCTCAGCATGTAGGTCATGTAGATCAGACAGACCTGATGAAGTGTTCAGGTGCTGTCCAAGTGTTGACTCAGTAATATATTAGCTAATATATCAGTGTGACATGTAATATATTAGCGTGACCGCAGTCACATTGCTGAAGTCTCTGGGCCTTAGTTTTTTGATCTGTGTAAAGGAGACGTTAACAGGTCCTAGCTCACCCCGGCATGGGTGGCACCTAAATGAGAAAATGCTTGTGGAATACTAACGCAGGTCCCTGTGATGAAGTCAGCACTTAGTGAAGGGTGGTGATGGTGATCATATGTTATAAATAGTTAATGTGTTGATGATGTTTAATATCACTCATCCTAAAACCAAACTGAGCCAAAAAAAAAAAAGAAAAAGAAAACCCCTCAAAACAACAACCAACCAACAATCTTCCAGGTACTGTCAGTTTTGCATCTCTTCACAATAAGAATAATTTCTGAAAAGACGCTTCTTTGTTGTAAATTACCCATGAAAATCTGAAACTGTTTCCTCCATGGCCACCCAGGTTTCCTTCTCTTGAATTTCCTGGCTTAGACTTTTTTACAGGGCTATTATTTTTCACCCTTCTGCCCCTTTCTGGCAACATCTGTTCGTTATGCGTGTGTATTTTTTTAAGAGTGCTTTCTCAACGATGGAGTTCACTTCCCTTCCTCTCTTTGAGAGTGACACGCTAATGTTCTGTACTGAGCCCTCTCGCGGGATGGCTTTTACTCAGCGTTGTGCCCCAATAATGTGGAGACGTGCAAGCGCGAGCTTTGCTGAAATGTTTCCTTCTGAAATCAACTTCAGAAGTAGCATTGCTAATGAAAACTCCTTAATTTGGAATTTTTAATTTTTTTTTGGGGGGGGGGTCATGGCAAATAGATCTCTCTCCAATTTGGTTAGAGCCTGTTTCTAATTACAGGAAAATATTTGCTTTGGTCTCTAGGGAATTATAGTCATCTTGAGGTTCTGTGGTTTTAGGACAAAATCCATTGATGTTTGAAAACACTTATGTAACAAATGGCCACTGAAGCCTTTCTTCATGGTATAGAAAATAGCATTTTGTGGAATGCACTTTTTAGGGAAAAATGCGGTTTTATAATTGTTTCTTTTAAAAGAATGTCTGTCAATATAATGTGAATGTGTGTGCTCTACATATCTTGAGTTGTTTTTTTTTAAAAAAGATACTCTCTCGTATAAAGATGTTAAAGCGTTTTTGGAAATGTCAGGTCCATTCTGAGGTACTTTGATATCCAAGGGCATCATTTATGAAACAGTGGAAGCTCAAGAGCGCTGATATGGCTTTTCCCATGCTTTTGTTTGCTCCTTAGTGTTCAGTCAGCCATTATAAACAAATGAGAACCTATGCTCTCCTAGGTCCTGAGAATTCAGGATGATCAAGATAAAATAGGGTGTTTTCTTGCTTTCTAGGGAGGAAGATAAAACATGCAGACAAATCAATGAGCAAGATGATTTCAGAGACTGATTTGAAGTTGCAAGGGGGATGGGTAGGGGAGTACTTTAGATGTCATAGGAAGGAAGATGTTTCTGAGGAGGTGAGATCGTGACGGCATGTGAGTACGTTGATGGCCTCGGTTACTTCCATGACCTTTTTTCTGATTGTCTCTATCTGCCCTGACTCTGGGATTGTGAGACGAAATACATGTGAGATGAACTGTTAGCAAACTTGCCACAAGCAGAGGCTTATAAAAGCATTTTACACAAAGCCTATTAAAAACTTCTACCTGCTGCTTCCAGGGTGAGGGAATAGACATACCTTTCCCTATTGTTCTTACTAAGTACAACTTCAAACTCTGGACTTTATATATAAACCAAACTGAGAAGACTCTGAAAGGTGCAGAGACTCAGACTGGCTAGAGACCTCAGCTTTTGAGGAGCAACATAGTTGTGACTTCCCTGGGTTTTCATTTTGTCTCGTGTATCCCAAAGTTGGAGCTAAAGAAGCCAGCAAACCAAAAATGCCAGCAGGTACAGAGAGAAAAAGCCCCAACAAAACCCCATTTTCTGGTCAAAGAACCAGGAAATGAGGCAGCCGAGCAACACAGAAAACTTTTAGAAAATATCTGTTCTAATATCAGCCAAACATCCCAGAATAGACTATGCTCCCACCCCACTTCATACCAGCAAAAGCTGAGTAAGGAGTCTAGACTTCCATCCTTGTGAGCCTCTGTGAGTAAAATATTTTCCTCTACCCTGTTAGGTGCAGTACCTTGCCATTGTGAATTAAACCGACAAAAGGCATACAAATGTCATTGATAGCTTCATATCTATGGGGACTAACAGAAAAAAAGTGAAAATCTTAAGAAATGGTTAGGCTCAGAATCTTTTTTTTTAAAATAGATCTTTATTGGAGTATAATTGCTTCACAATACTGTGTTAGTTTCTCTTGTACAACAAAGCGAAACAGCCATATGCATACACATGTCCCCATATCCCCTCCCTCTTGAGCCTGTCTCCCATCCTTCCTATCCCACCCCTCTAGGTGGTCACAAAGCACCGAGTCGATCTCCCTGTGCTATACCACTGCTTCCCACCAGCCAACTATTTTATGTTTGGTAGTATATATATGTCGATGGTACTCTCACCTCACCCCAGCTCACACTCCCACCCCTTGTCTATTTTCTATGTCTACCTCTTTATTTGTGCCCTGCAACTAGGTTCATCAGTACCATTTTTTTTTTTAGATTCCATATGTATATGCATTGGCATACAGTATTTTTCTCTTTCTGACTTACTTCATTCTGTATGACAGACTCTAGCTCCACCACCTCACTACAAGTAACTCAATTTCGTTTCTTTTCATGGCTGAGTAATATTCCATTGTATATATGTTCTACCTCTTCTTTATCCATTCATCTGTCAGTGGACATTTAGGTTGGTTCCATGTCCTAGCTATTGTAAATAGTGCTGCAGTAAACATTGTGTTGCATGTCTCTTTTTGAATTATGGTTTTTCTCAGGGTATATGTCCAGTAGTGAGATTGCTGGGTCATGTGGTAGTTCTAGTTTTAGTTTTTTAAGGGACCTCCATACTGTGCAGGAGGGTTCCCTTTTCACCACACCCTCTCCAGCATTTATTGTTTCTAGATTTTTTGATAATGGCCATTTTTTTTTTTTTTTTTTTTTTTGCGGTACATGGGCCTCTCACTGTTGTGGCCTCTCCTGTTGCACAGCACAGGCTCTGGACGCGCAGGCTCAGTGGCCATGGCTCACGGGCCCAGCCACTCCACAGCATGTGGGATCTTCCCGGACCGGGGCACGAACCTGTGTCCCCTGCATCGGAAGGTGGACTCTCAACCACTGCGCCACCAGGGAAGCCCCCCGATAATGGCCATTCTGACCTGTGTGAGGTGATAGCGCATTGTAGTTTTGCTCTCTCTAATAATTAGTGATGTTGAGCATCTTTTCATGTGCCTCTTGGCCATCTGTATGTCTTCCTTGGTGAAATGTCTATTTAGGTCTTACACCTTTTTTTTTTTTTTTTTTTTTTTTTTTTTTTTTTGCGGTACACGGGCCTCTCACTGTTGTGGCCTCTCCCATTGCAGAGCACAGTCTCCGGACACGCAGGCTCAGCGGCCATGGCTCACGGGCCCAACCGCTCCGCAGCATGTGGGATCTTCCCAGACCGGGGCACGAACCTGTGTCCCCTGCATCGGCAGGCAGACTCTCAACCACTGCACCACCAGGGAAGCCCCCGCCTATTTTTTAACTGGATTGTTTGTTTTTTTGATATTGAGTTCCATGAGCTGTTTGTATATTTTGGAGATTAATCCTTTGTCTGTTGTTTCATTTGCAAATATTTTCTCCCATTCTGAGGGTTGTCTTTTTGTCTTTTTTATGGTTTCCTTTGCTGTGCAAAAGACTTTAAGTTTAATTAAGTCCCATTTGTTTACTTTGTTTTTATTTCCATTACTATAGGAGGTAGGTCAAAAAAGATCTTGCTGTGGTTTATGTCAGAGTGTTTTTCCTATGTTTTCCTCTAAGAGTTTTATAGTGTCTGGTCTTACATTTAAGTCTTTAATCCATTTGGAGTTTATTTTTGTGTACAGTGTTAGGTGGTGTTCTAATTTCATTCTTTTACATGTAGCTGTCCAGTTTTCCCAGCACCACTTATTGAAAAGGCTGTCTTTTCTCCATTGTATGTTCTTGCCTCATTTGTTGTAAATTAGGTGCCCATATGTGCGTGGGTTTATCTCTGGGCATTCTATCCTGTACCATTGATCTATATTTCTGTTTTTGTGTCAGTACCATACTGTCTTGATTTCTGTAGCTTTGTGGTATAGGTTGAAGTAAGGGCACCTGATTCCTCCAGTTCTGTTTTTCTTTCTCAGGATTGTTTTGGCTCTTTGGGGTCTTTTGTGTTTCCATACGAATTGTAAAATTCTATGTTCTAATTCTGTGAAGAATGCCATTGGTAGTTTGATAGGGATTACATTGAATGTGTAAACTGCTTTGGGTACTATAGTCATTTTCACAATATTGATTCTTCCAATCCAAGAACATGGTATATCTCTCCATCTGTTGGTATCATCTTTGATTTCTTTCATCAGTGTTTTATAGTTTCCTGAGTACAAGTCTTTCTCCTCCTTAAGCAGGTTTATTCCTAGGTATTTTATTCTTTTTGTTACAGTGGTAAATGGGAGTGTTTCCTTAATTTCTCTTTCTGATTTTTCATTGTTGGCGTATAGGAATGCCAGAGATTTCTGTGCATTAATTTTGTATCCTGCTACTTTACCAAATTCATTGATTAGCTCTAGTAGTTTTCTGGTGGCATCTTTAGGATTTTCTATGTATAGTATCATGTCATCGGCAAACAGTAACAGTTTTACTCTTCTTTTCCAATTTGTATTCCTTTTCTTTCTTTTTCTTCTCTAATTGCTGTGGCTAGGACTTCCAAAACTATGTTGAATAAGAGTGGCAAGAGTGGACATCTTTGTCTTGTTCCTGATCTCAGTGGAAATGCTTTCAGTTTTTCACCATTGAGTATGAAGCTTGCTGTGGGTTTGTCATATATGGCCTTTATTATATTGAGGTAGGTTCCCTTTATGCCCATTTTCTGGAGAGTTTTTATCATAAATGTGTGTTGAATTTTGTCGAAAGCTTTTTCTGCGTCTATTGATATGATCATATGGTATTTATTCCTTAATTTGTTAATGTGGTATATCACATTGATTTGCATATATTGAAGAATCCTTGCATCCCTGGGAGAAATCCCACTTGATCATGGTGTATGATCCTTTTAATGTGCTTTTGGATTCTGTTTGCTAGTATTTTGTTCAAGATTTTTGAATCTATGTTCATCAGTGATATTGGTCTATAATTTTCTTTTTTTGTGGTATCTGTTTCTGGTTTTGGTATCAGGATGATGGTGGCTTCGTAGAATGAATTTGAGAGTGTTTCTCCCTCTGCAATTTTTTGGAAGAGTTTGAGAAGGATCAGTGTTAGCTCTTTTCTAAATGTTTGATAGAATTCACCTGTGAAGCCATCTGGTCCTGGACTTTTGTTTGATGGAAGATTTTAAATTACAGTTTCAGTTTCATTACTTGTGATAGGTCTGTTTATATTTTCTAATTCTTCCTGGTTCAGTCTTGGAAAATTTTACCTTTCCAAGAATTTGTCCATTTCTTTGTGGATGTCCATTTTATTGCCATATAGTTGTTTGTAGTTTTCTCATATAATCCTTTGTATTTCTGCAATGTCAGTTGTGATTTCTCCTTTTTCATTTCTAATTTTATTGATTTGCATCCTCTCCCTTTTCTTCTTGTTGAGTCTGGCTAAGGGTTTATCAATTTTGTTTATCTCCTCAAAGAACCAGCTTTTAGTTTTATTGATCTTTGCTGTTGTTTTCTTTGTTTCTATTTCATTTATTTCTGCTCTGATCTTTATGATTTCTTTCCTTCTACTGTCTTTGGGTTTTCTTTGTTCTTGTTTCTCTAGTTGTTTTAAGTGTAGGGTTAGATTGTTTATTTGAGATTTTTCTTGTTTCTTGAGGTGAGATTGTATTGCTATAAACTTCCCTCTTAGAACTGCTTTTGCTGTGTCCCATAGGTTTGGGATCATCGTGTTTTCATTGTCATTTGTTTCTGTGTATTTTTTTACTTCTTCTTTGATTTCTTCAGTAATCTCTTGGTTATTTAGTAGTGCACTGTTTAGCCTCCGTGTATCTGTGTTTTTTACAGTTTTTTTCCTGTAATTGATTTCCAGTCTCATAGCGTTGTGGTCAGAAAAGACGCTTGATACAATTTCAATTCTCTTAAATTTTCTGAGACTTGATTTGTGACCCAAGATGTGATCTATCCTGGAGAATGTTCTGTGCGCACTTGAGAAGAAAGTGTATTCTGCCACTTTTGGGTGGAATGTTCTGTAAATATCAATGAGATCTATCTGGTCTGTTGTGTCATTTAAAGCTTGTGTTTCCTTATTTATTTTCTGTTTGGATGATCTGTCCATTGGTGTAAGTGAGGTGTTAAAGTCCCCTACTGTTATTGTGTTACTGTCGATTTCTGCTTTCATGGTTGTTAGCATTTGCCTTATGTATTGAGGTGCTCCTATGTTGGGTGCATAAACATTTAAAATTGTTATATCTTCTTCTTGGATTGATCCTTTGATCATTATGTAGTGTCCCTCCTTATCTCTTGTAACAGTCTTTATTTTAAAGTCTATTTTATCTGATACAAGTATTGCTACTCCATTTTGCCTTTGATTTCCATTTGCATGGAATATCTTTTTCCATTCCTTCACTTTCAGTCTGTATGAGTCCCTAGGTCTGAAGTGTGGGTCTCTTGTAGACAGCATATATACGGGTCTTGTTTTGGTATCCATTCAGCCACTCTGTGTCTTTTGGTTGGGGCATTTAATTCATTTACATTCCAGGTTATTATTGATATGTATGTTCCTATTACCATTTTCTTAATTGTTTGGGGTTTGTTTTTGTGGGTGTTTTTCTCCTCTTGTGTTTCCCACCTAGAGAAGTTTCTTAAGCATTTGTTGTAAAGCTGGTTTGGTGGTGCTGTATTCTCTTAGCTTTTGCTTGTCTGAAAATCTTTTGATTGCTCCTTTGAATCTGAATGAGACCCTTGCTGGGTAGAGTGATCTTGACTGTTGGTTTTTCTCTTTCATCACTTTAAGTATATCCTGCCACTCCCTTCTGGCCTGCAGAGTTTCTGCTGAAAAATCAGCTGATAACCTTTTGGGGATTCCTTTGTATGTTATTTTTTGTTTTTCCCTTGCTGCTTTTAATATTTTTTCTTTGAATTTAATTTTTGTTAGTATGATTAATGTGTGTCTTGGTGTGTTTTTCCTAGCGTTTATCCTGTATGGGACTCTTTGTGCTTCCTGGACTTGGGTGACTGTTTCCTTTCCCATGTTAGGGAAGTTTTCAACTATAATCTCTTCAAATATTTTCTCAGACCCTTTCTTTTTCTCTTCCTCTTCTGGGACCCCTAAAATTTGAATGTTGGTGCGTTTAGTGTTGTGCCAGAGTTCTCTGAGATTTTCTTCAATTCTTTTCATTCCTTTTTCTTTATTCTGCTCCTTGGCAGTTATTTCCACCATTTTGTCTTCCAGCTCACTTATTCATTTTTCTGCCTCTGTTATTCTGTTATTGATTCCTTCTAGTGTATTTTTCATTTCACTTATTGTGTTGTTCATCTCTGTGTGTTTGTTCTTTAGTTCTTCTAGATCTTTGGTAAACATTTCTTGTATTTTCTCAGTCTGTGCCTCCATTTTATTTCCAGGATTCTGGATCATCTTTCCTATCATTACTCTGAATTCTTTTTCAGGTAGGTTGCCTATTTCCTCTTCATTTATTTGGTCTTGTAGGTTTTTACCTTGCTCCTTCATCGGTGACATATTTTTTTGCCGTCTCATTTATTTATTGTTTTATGAGTGGGATTGTGTTCCTGTCTTACTGGTTGTTTGGCCTGAGGCTTCCAGCACTGGAGTTTGTAGGCTATTGGGTAGAGCTGGGTCTTGCTGCTGAGATGAGGAACTCTGTGAGACCTCACTCTGATGAATATTCCCTGAGGTCTGAGGTTCTTTGTTAGTCCAGTGGTTCGGACTCGGAGCTGCCACCGCAGGAGCTTTGGCTCAACCCCGGGCTCATGAACCAAGATCCTACGAGCCTCCTGGGGCAGCAAAAAAAACCCCCAAAACAATAACAAAGTAAAAAATAAAATTAGACTGGGAAACTAACAGGTATGTTAGAAAGAATATAAAAATAAAAATATAGATGAGTCAACAACCGGAAGGTACATCAGTACCACAGTAGTAATAAAGAGGAGGAGGGAAAAGAAAAAAGAAAAAAAAGGAAGGGGGCCAAAAGGCCTTGGCTGTGGAGGGCAGGGCCTAAGCAAGGGCAAGGTTTGGGTGGTGGGCCAGGCTCCCTGGGCCCAAGTGGGCAGGGCAACTGCCCTCTGCTCCTCTCCTGCTTCTCCCTCCCCTCCCACCTGCCTCTCCTGTTCTCCCCTCAGCCTCCTTCCTATGCCCTCAGGACCCATGAGATCTGGAGGGGGCTTTTGCGGGAGATACCAGCCTGGGAGCTCAGCAGACTCCCCAGCCCAAGTGGGCCAGCGATCGCCCTCCGCTCCTCTCCTGCTCTTCCTGGAGAGTCCCTCCCGCCTGCCTCTCCTGATCTCTCTGGCCTCAGGGGCATGGATCCTGTCTGGCCTCCACTTCTCCCCCCAACCTTGGTCCCCCTACGTCCTACCAGTTCACTCTGGGGTTCTTCCCATCTCCTTGGGCATCAGAGTCCCCCACCAGTGGCCGGCAGGTGCCCTAGTTGTGGGGAGACGTTAACTCCACATCTTCCCACACCGCCATCTTGACTCTGCCTTCAGAATCTTTTTTTTTTCTTTTTTCTTTCTTTATTTTTCTGTCACTCCACTTCCTAAAAGTCCTTTATATGCCCCAACTCAGATTTGTGTTCTGCCTGTTGTTTTCCAAGTAGTGCCCAGATTGATGACTTCTTTCTCTCCCTTCTGTTGCTTTTACTTTTCTCTCTCTCATTTCTCCTTCTCTTAAAGTATCAAAAAAAAAAAAAAAAAAAAAAGAAGTAAAGAATCTGAAAGAGAGAAAAGTTCTCTTTTACAGAACAGTTTGGCCATTTCTTATTTTGCCTTGACTTCTGGTAATACCTGTGCCCTGGAGGTCTCACCTTTCACCAAAGCTGTTTAAAGCATTCCCCCTCTACAATGAGTGTTACTTTAGGCTCAGAATCTTATACACCATTTTGACACAGGGTTGTAAGTTGTGGAGAAGTGACTAGAGAAAAGAAAAGGAAAAGAAAAGAAAAGAAAGGGAATTTGAGCAACTAAGGGTGGTAAATTGTGGGACAGTGACTAGGAAATTTTAACTGTAGATTAGGGTTGTTTCGTATGGTTTGGTATACAGACTCGTCTTGGTGCTGTCTCCTGTCTTCCTGGTGTAAGAGAGGGAAACACGTTTACAAATGTGTAAGTCCATGTCACTTAAAAAGAAAAATGTATGCCTTGCTTTTAGGCAGAAAGCAGGGGAAGGCAGAGAGATCCTCCTGTGTCTGGTGTTTCTCAGTTGTCTTCAGCTCAAAGTAATCCTGAGGTCAGAGTAGCGTATTTTGGGGCGGCGTACTCTGATCCTCTTGAGCTGTAACAAGGTCCTCCACCCCGCCTAGTTGGTGTCTGTGAAGGCCAAGTAGGGAGCCAGGACTTTCATCTTGGCCCTTTGGCGGTTAGCCCTCTCCACCGCGGTGTCAGTGGAGACCATGTTGGGGGTCTGTACACCTCACTCAGCGGTAATGAGGTGCCTCTTCTCCCTCTTCCCACTGGGGTGGGGTCAGAGGGGGCCTGGTGGAGGGTCAGGGTTTTCGCCAATGCCCAGTGGTAATGAGACCACCCCCACTGCTGTGTCAGTGGAGATCACAGGAGAAGATAAAGCTCCCCCATCAACCCAGCAGTAATGAAGGGACCCTCGGGAATAGAGGACTTTTCTGCTTGCTTTCTCAGACTTCTGCTTGCTCTGTGATGATTAGCCCCAGCTAACCTTCTAGGGAATCCAAGGCCATGCAGTGCAGAGCTGAGTCACCCCAGGCAAACTCCAGTCCACCTGCCTTGACTGATCACCTGTGAATGAGCCGGGAGCCAGGTGAGATCAGTAGAGCTGCCTGATCCACCATCCAGTTCATGAGAAGTGAAAGATGACTGTTCTTTTAAGCTACTAAGCTTTGGAGTGGTTTGTTACATAAAAATAGCTAAGTGATAGAGAAATTTCGCCCGAGATCTGAAGGATGAGAAGGAAGCAGCCCTGTGAACAGCAAGGGGAAGAGAGTTCCAGCACATTCTCTCATCCCTCATCGGAGAAGAATGGAATATTTTGGAGACTGGGGTGCCATGAGTGAAGCAGGAAGTGGTGGGTGAAGAGGTCTGACAAATAGGCACGGGTCAGCTTGTATAGAGCCAGGCTGTGAAATTGGAACTCAGTGTTGGTGATTTGGGTTTGGTGATCACTTAGAGACTGCTTTGGAAGCCACGATGACATCATTTCTTGTTTAACTTCACAAAGTATTTATTGGGTGCATACTAGCAAATGATGGTATTCTGCAAATGTAGTCTGTAATCATTATGACCCCGTGCTAGGCATTGTGTTTGGGTCTGGGAGACAGATAATTATCTGTCTCTGCACATGAGAAAGTGAACTCTGTGGACTCTGCTTTATACCCTGCCATTTCTTCGGTGCTTGGAACAGGGCCTAGCACATAGTAGATGCTCAGTAAATATTTGCAAAATTCATGAGTAAATGAAGGAACCAATATGGGCGTTGTCCTTGTTTGCAGGCAAATCACTGCCTGATTGGATGGTATGAGCTGCTGACCTCTATGAAGTGCTTCCCAAGCAATATAAGCCCTTTAGATGCACTAACTTATTCTATTCTCCCAACAGGCTTATAGAGAAGATAGTGTTATTAACTTATTTTAAAAGTACAATAAAACCTTCTATTTTATATATATATATATATATATATATATATAAAACACAAGTAACTGACTGTTCATCATGTTTGATAACATAATGTTTATATAAACTTAGATGTTTAATAGGCATGACAGACTCCTTGCATCCGTCCTCATGTCCCATGTCCTCCCTCAGATCCTGGTCCTCTTCCAGGCTTGCTTGCTCAGCTAATGGAAACCCCATTCTTCTATCAATACTTGCTTGAGCTAAAAATCTTTGAATTATCCCTGACTCTCCTTACTCTCATCCTTATATCCAGTCTCCTCAGTGAGTCTTGTTGGTTCTGCTTTCTAAATATAACCGGATTCAGACCGCTTCTCGTCCCCTTCTCCACCTCCATCCTGGCCCAAGGCCCCCTCACCTCCCATGTGATTTCCTGCAGCAGCCTCCTGACTAGTTTCCCTGATTCTGCCTTCAGTTCCCTGCAGTGTTCTTAAAAGTGAATTGGATCATATTACTTCCATTCAAAACCCTCCATCTCACTTCCCGTCTCATGCAGAGAAAAATCCAGAGTCTTTACAATGAGACCCATAAGGCCTACCCACCACCAGCGTCTCTGAATTCTCCGGACTTCTGGCGGCTTCATCACACTGGTCACGTTGCTGTGTCGAGGCCCGTTTGCTGCTGCTTCTACTTAGCGCCCCCTTCCCCCAGCCCTCCTATCTCTTTCAGGTCTTTGCTCAGACGTCACTTTCTCTTTGAGAACTTCCCTGATTACCCTATTTAAAATTGGACATATATACACTACCAAACGTAAACTAGATAGCTAGTGGGAAGCAGCCGCATAGCACAGGGAGATCAGCTCGGTGCTTTGTGTCCACCTAGAGGGGTGGGAGGGTGGGAGGGAGGGAGACGCAAGAGGGAGGAGAAATGGGTATATATGTATATGTATAGCTGATTCACATTGTTATAAAGCAGAAACTAACACACCATTGTAAAGCAATTATACTCCAATAAAGATGTTAAAAAAAAATGGAAATGTTAAATGAATATCCCTAGAAGAGGACTGAATTTCTGTCCTCTGACAATCTCCTCTAAATATTTTCGAAAAGTACTTGGTATATTTAAAAAATAAAAATATGGTGGTACTGCCAAAAAAATAAAATAAAATAAAATAAAATTGAAATACCACTAGCAACTCTCATCTACTCTCTTGGCTTATTTTCCTTCATGGTACTTAACACCATGTGACATATTGTGACATATTACCTGTGTACTATAAGACACATGAACATGTATGTATGCATCTATATCTTGGCATCTTATTGGCTGTCTGTAAGCGCAAGGAAGGCAGCAGATTCCTCCACTTTGTTTAAAGCCGTGTCCTTAGTACCTAAACAGTGCTTGGCACATGGTAGGCACCCAATAAATATTTGTTGAATGAATTAATGAATGATATCCGCTCCCCAGTTGTTTGTTTGAATAGAAAGCTCTCCCAGTAGTCAAGATTCTCTAGCATTTCTTTGGTTTTTTTCTCTAAGGCTGCTTAAAAGTAGAAGCTAAATAAGGACATATAACTGTGTATGGCTTCTTCAGGCAGCTCTCCTGTTTCTTACTTCTCTTCCTCCTGTGTGGATCCGGGGGACAGAAAGGAATTGGGGAGAGAAGGAAAGGAGCCATCACGTTTCCCTCTCTACAGTGTCCGCTCTCTACAGTGGTCAGCTTTGTCTGACAAGGGAAGGGTTTCCTGTGTGTGGCGAGAACAGCTGGTGGCCGATACTGATTCCATGAGAATTTTTCCAAATAACCTTGTATTACTTGTTTGATTATTACTAAAAATATGTGTATATAGTTACATGTGAAGAATATATAAATGAAGAAATCAGCAAAATAAGGCAAAAAAGGTAGGGAGGGGGCCAGTTTTTGCAGGTTCTGGAATGTCTTGTTAAGACTTTGGTTTTTTTACCCCAAAGGCAACAGGCAGCCACAGAAATGCTTAAGCAGTGGATTGTTGTGGTCAGATGAGTGTTTTAAAGGTCACCCCAGATGTCCTGCAGGAAGTGGATTGAAAGTGGCAAGAATGAAAGCAGAGAAACTCTGAAGCTCAGGAGGTGGTGGCTTAGATTAGGGTGGTGGTCCCTGCAGAAAAATAGATGTTCCAGGTTTAACCAGAAGGTGAAATACACAGGAGTCAGTGACCCATGGATTGTGTTAAAGTTTTTTTTCGAAAACAGTTAACTGTTTTCATCATGACTCTCATGTAGATGTAGAAAGAGCATGTGTTGAAGATTCTACTTAGCTTATTAATTGAATGAGAGAGCAACACAGAATATTATAATAACTAGTTCTAAGGGGAATCCAAAGAACCTACATGTTTATATATCCAGCATAGCGAAATGCATGTTCCCAGGGAGGCAAAACTAGCTTCATGACAGTGGGGGAGGGAAATCAACAGAAGCTCTACAGAATTTGCATCTTTATGGACTAGAATTATTTTGCATTTCTATCAGTAATCTAAGTTTAGAGTTGTAGAATAGCTCCCACAGAATCAGAAGCAGATAATACTGGATGTGTGTGTCCTAGAGAATGCAGAGTTTTCCATTGAAGCAGACATTTTTGTCCTGTCGTCGTGTGTGCATGTTTGTGTGTGTGTGTGTGTGCGTGTGTGCGTGTGTGTGCAGATGTGTGCGTGTGTGCGTGTGTGTGTGTGTGTGTGTGTGTATGTGTGAGGGGAGGTGGGGAAGGGTGGAAATATAGCTCTCCGTCCTTTTGGATGAGCAACTGGGCCTTATTTACTGAATGAGTATATATACTGGAGTAGAAACAGATTAAAAACAAGGGACAACCTACTTTTTTTACTTAATAACTTACTAATAGCATTTTCTATGGTATAAATATTATTTTACAACATCATTTTTAATGATGGCAATTTCTAGTTTACAGAGATGCCATAATTAATTAAGGTAGTCCCCTGGAACATTTAGAGTGCTTTCAGTTTTTATGCCAAAGAATCCTATTCCCATATGTTTGCATATTTCCTCAATTATTTCCTCAGGGGAAAGTTTCTAGAAATGATTTTTCCAGGTCAAAGGGTAGGCATGACTTACCCTCTAGAAAGGTTGTGCTAAATTACTTCACCATCAGCAAAGGATTGACATAGGTAATTTATTGCCTGTGGATGCTTTTGAAGTATTTTTAATCCTCTTTGTACAAATTTTATTTTATGATTAATTATCTCACTTTTGCACGTATTTTTCTTTGCAGTGAATTTAAAATGAACCTTGCGACCCACTGTGCAAAACCTTCTCCAAATTAGCATTTCTTTCCTTACAAATGAAAGGTATATATAAATGATAGGCGTAGAGTCACGTCGTTTACTCAATGAAAAGATTTTTTTCCCCTCATAAAATACATAATTCTGAACCAGCTGATTATTTTGGTAGGTGGAGTTAGTAACAGCCTACCTGTTAACGATTCCACGATGCCAAAGAACTACTTCTCTTATACTCTTCATCTGTCACCTTGTGAAATACCACAATGACAGAGTCCTTCATAAGACGAGAAAGTTTTAAGCATCTTGGTCTCAGAGATCATCCTGGTCAAAATTCTAATATTGTGGAAGGATTACTTGCAGACAGTGGCAGACGGGATGGAGGCGGAGTATCGCTCCGCTTCCAGATTGCATCATCCAACACCATTTTCTATGGCTGTTGGGTTGAACTTGGACTGTGGTATTTCATCAGTCACAGAGGGGCCCAGGACTCTGGGTGGGCAGCTAGTTGCTGTGGCCATGCATCGTGGGCCAAAGTGGAGGGCTGGGCACTCCTAGAGAAGTGACTGGTCAGCTCTAGGGGGCTGACTACACATGCCATCAGGAAGCCAACCAGCCAGGACATTGGTTTGCTGCAGCTGTAACGAATGAATAACAAGAGACTAAAGTTTAGAGAGGGAAGGAAGGCCAAGAAAAGCTGAGAACTTACATGAGATACTTACCACATAGTTAGAAATGCTCCGCACATTTGAGTTTCTGGACTGCGGTCAAGGATACTGAATACTTTGTTACTGAAGGAGGGAGAGAGTGGAATTCTTTTCAAAGAAAACACATCTTACAAACGGCTAGGCTAACTTGCAGTCCTGGAATAAGGTCTTCAGACCCCAACTGCAGAAATACTCCATTAAAAACTATCACTCTTGGTGAACACTTGGTGCCAGGGAACTTAAAATCACAAATGCAAATGTCACACCAAAATAGCTAGACGATGAAGTCGTCGTCCAGATGAAAGAGCATATGGTTACAGCTAAATGTCTCTTTTTAGATTGTGATAAGCATGAAAATCAACTTCTCACAGACAGCTCGACCCTCAGCATAAGTTTATGCATCTCTAGGAGATCAGCTTTTCTGGGAAAATCCTGGAGGAATGGTTAAGAGCTTGTTCTTCAGAATCAAGCAAACCAAGGTTGGAATGCTGGCTTGTTTCTACCAGTTTCACGCCCTTGAGTAGTACTCAGTGGGTAACCTCACGAAGGCCTTATTTCCTTGTTGTAAAATGGGAATAATGACGGCATCTGTTTTATAGGGCTGTTGGTAGGGTTAGTTGAGATGATGCACGAAGAGGGATTAGCATCCTGCCATATGCACAAAGGGTTCAACCCATGCTAGGTGTTGTTACTAACACCCTGGATAAGAAGAATATTTGATTTGTTTTGGAGAATAAATAAAAACAGGATTAGAATGTGAGAAATGAGGCTCATTTAGCATTATAAGGTGGAGGCTATATCTTTAGAACTGGAGAGAATGCCCTGAGAACAGAAAAATCAATCTGAGTACAGGAAGCGGATGCTGGCAAAATGGAAAACAATCCCAACTTACCTTTTCTCCCCAAAGTGCACCTTCCCTGTGTAGAATACGATAACTATAAAAAGCTAGAGCTGAGACGCTAACGCCTCCGCCTGTAAAAGATGCTGTCCTAAGACAGCATCTGCATCCATTGTAGAGCAGCGGGTCCCAGCAGTGGACCGCGAGACCGGAAGTGTGTGGAGTGTGTGGTGGAGGGCATTGAAAGGCATCAAGTCAACATTTTAATAGACGTTGAAGTTAAATTTGGCTTGTGGGGAGATATGGGATATATAGGGATCCTCACCTAGGGGATATCTGCTCCCCTCTTTCCCTGAACTGGGACATGTCAACCAGATTTTTCTGTTCATCAAAAGGTGACCTGAGCTTTAACAGTTGAGAAATACTGCCAAAGACCAGAGGTTGGCAAACTGCAGTCTGTGAGCGACATCTGGCCCACTGCCTGTTTTTTTAAATACATTTTCTTGGAAGATAACTATACCTTTCATTGACATATATCTTCCTATGGCTGCTTTCATGCTACCAGTGCAGAGTTCAGTAGTTGCAACAAGGGCCCGTGACCCTCAAAGACTAAGATATTTACTGTCTGGCCCTTTACAGAAAAAAGTTTGCTGATACTTTCACTAGACTGTGAAGTCCTAAATGGTCACATCTTGCTTAAGCTTTCTGCTTTTCTTGAGGTTATGTGAAGGCAGTATATAATTTTCCTTTTAACAGGAATTTTGTGACCAACATTTGCTTTCTGTTATCTTCATAAGTTGCATCCTATAGGGAGTTTCCTGCTCAGGGAACTGAGATCCCACGAGCCACGTGGCGTGGCCAAAAAAAAGAAAAAAAAAAAGATATGTCCTATAGCGGTTTAGTTTGTGACTCTGTTGTTCAAGACATTGTGATGGACTGCTAATGAAATTAGGAACTGCAAGCAAATTCTAAATGGTTTCAGCTGTTCCTTGGCCCGGGAAATCTTGGTGAATTTACCAGACTAGACTTTATTAGGAAAAATAGCTAGTAAAAATATCAGGGATTTGAAACCAGAGCTAATTAGTTATTAAGGATCTCAAGTTTTAAAGGAAGGGAAGACAATGGAAAAAATAACAGAAATCATATATGGTTTGATGACAATTTAAGGCTGAAAATTAGGTGTAGTAAAACCACCACCACCACCCAGAAAATACACACTGAAGGAGATTTTTATGTAACTGCTAATCCACTCAGGTTGTCAGAACTGTGTGATGTGCTTGTCTGTTTTAGCTTCGACAGTGGCTTGTGTGGATTGACTTGTCCAAAGCCAGGGCTTTGAAGATATTCCCATAACCTCATATTCTTCAGCTCTGCAGTCTTGGCTCAGCGTGCACTCACCTGTAGCAGTGGTTCTGACTTTGCCCCCCCAGGGAACATTTGGCAATGTCTGGAGATAGTCCTGGCTGTCAGCAGGGTAGGAGGAGTGTGCTGCTGGCATTCAGTTGGAGAAGCAGCCCTGCCCTTCCCACTACCCCAAATTACCTTGTCTAAAATGCCAGCTGTGCTGAGAATGCGGAACCCTGATGCAGAGAAGGTGAGCGATTTCAACCTGAAAATTATTCTGTCATTAGCTTCTCTAAGAGTAGAATTATTACTAGGATTACCTACTCCTCATGTCCAGTTTGAAACTGCACTTTGCTCTCATGGTTGGGATAAACATTTTTTAGTTGAAACAAGTCAATTGAAGGAAAAATGTTAGCTCAAAAATACTATAGATGGTCAGTGGATGTGTTATATGAAATATGAAGGAGATGGTTGAATGAATTAATTCAAGAAAAAAAAATGCCCTATGCTATTATGCAAATGAGATCATTTCCCGATTGTGGCCCTTTTAACCGTGTCAGGGTTACTCCAACTAATGTTCCCATGTTCAGTGAGTCCTCCTGTTTCATTTCCTCTAACTGGTTTTGAAATATTGAGGACAAGTTTTTAATTCTCGGACACTTGGTGGCTCTTCTGTTCTTGGGACCGAGTGTAGGGCTGGTGAAATGGGGAGTTTCCTGTAGTTCAGCATCTTTCACTTTCACCTTCACTGTGTCTCAGGACAGCATCTCACGCTGCTCCAAGTCCAAAGCCGCTGCACATCACTTGTTGGAAACCGCACAGCCCAGAGGCCCTCGTCGTGGATGGAGCATTTGTTGGAGGGCTCTTTGTTGTCAGTCCCACGTGGGAAGCACTGGGCTGTCTGAAAGTCTTTATGAATATTCGTGGCATTGGTTGGCAAATTACAAACAAAAATCCCTGGGGAATATGGTACAGAGCCAATTTGTCTGGCCCCACCCCAAGAGGTTCTGATGCAGTCGACCTTGGCTAATCTCTAGGAATCTGCATAATTAACAGTTGTCTTGAGTGAGGCTGGGCCAACATGGAGAATCACTGAACCCCATTTTCATAAACCAAGTTTTGGGGTTTTCCTTATCTCCTGATGAACCAACATGTTTTAATCTGTTCCGGGGTGACTTTCCGGCCAACAGTTATAAGCAATATTGCATGTGAATTTATACAATAGTACTCTTACAGTTATTTGATTATAACATTGCACTTTTGCTCTTACTATTGATACTTAATAGAGCGAAAGAGAAACAAAAATCTCCTCTAAGTGTAATATGGATGAATGAAAGATGGAAATCACTAGGCAGGCTGAAGCTGAGGAACCTTTAGCTTGTGTTTGATAGACTTCAGACGGAAGCCAGGCAATTAGAGGTTTGATTGTGAAGAAAATGAATAAGTTTTTTTTTTTTTTTTTTTTTTAAGTAGAAATACTGTCATTCAAGGTTGGGTCTAAAAGTTGAGGCATAATTAGGAAATACAAAATATCCCCTTTGGTGAAAATATTTTTTCCCCATAGTAGGCATATTTCTTGCATACCTTAGCGTGCTGTCTTTAACACATTTTCAGGGCCATGTCCAGAAGAAAGGGGTTGCCAATAATAGAATGACAGTGAGAAACCTATTTTCCACATCCTTTGTTTGAACAATCAGGGTGACAGTCATTCCCGATGTAATTACAGTTCTCTCTCTGGTGGTTAGGTTTTAAGGGAGCTGGTGATCTCATCTGTTACTCAGACATCAGCGAGATGTTGGTAAGTCTTCTATTTGCCAACCATAGCCCTGAAAATGTTAATTTGCATGGCTGACTCTCCACCCTGAAAAGGATTTGGGGTTTGAATTCTTACCAATGGCTCTTGCCACTTGGCTTTCTCAAGTTACCTACTCTAGTGGTTAATTAGACTTTGGTCTGGTAGCAAAAGAATTAGGTAACTGTTATTAGATTAGGCTGTAATTTCTAAGATCTGTTACATTTTTTGTTAAAAATTTATGGCATTTTGTTTTAAGATAATTGTAGACTCACATTTGGTTGTAAGAACTGTCACACAAAGATCCTATACCATTTATCCAGTTTCCCTAGTTGGTAACATCTTTGGAACAACAATGCAATATTAAAACCAAGATAATGACATTCATAGAGTCAAGATACAGGACAGTCTCATCACTGCCGGGATCCCTCATGTTACCTGTATAGACAGCCCCTCTTCCATTCTGCTCCCTTCTCACACACCCCTCACCCCTGATAACCACGAATCTAATTTCCATTTCTATAATTTTGTCATTTCAAGAATGCTATTAATGTGGTCACGCAGTATGTAACCTTTTGGGTTTGGCTTCCCCCCCCCCCCACCCAGCGTCATTCTCTGAAGACGCATTCATATTGTTTTTATAGCTGAGTGGTATTCTATGACATGGGTGTTCCCCAAATGGTTTAACCATTTACCCATTGGAGATTAGGTGGGTTGTTTCCAGTTTTGTGCTGTTACAAATGCAGCTGCTTATGAACATTCATGTTCACATCTTTTTGTGCGTGGGAAGTTTGCATTTTTCTGGCATGGAGTTCTAAGAGTGCAATTGTACGTCCTATGTTGCTTGCTTAGTTTTTTAAGAAACTGCCAAACTGTGTTTCAGAGCTGTACCATTTTACATTCCCACCGGCAATGT